>NC_140583.1:1167735848-1168347232 GCF_964204655.1 Triturus cristatus
GTGGATCCCAGCAGGTAAAGAACACTAAAATGACAGTTTAATTAGTCTCCCATATCATTCATGGTGGTCTTTTACTGGCTTAACTCGACTAGACATGGTGGTAGACGAGTCATCCTAATGTGAGCTCCAGCACCACCAGCATTTCTTGGTGGAACTGAGGAGCGGTGAAAGATGGTTCGGCTGCCAGAGGTGAGATTGAATCTAAAAGTCATTAGCTAAATCAACTTCAGCAAGGACCTGTCAATCAGACCTAAGGCTTCCAAAGCTCTATCCACTTTCTAGTTTTCCTGTTAGCCTAATTACAGTACAAATGCCCTTCTTTCAAAACAGCATTTTTTTCAGTTTGTGAATTTGCTTTTCCAATCTATGTTTTCGTCAACATTGCTCAACTGTGACATGCAAGTTATTTGTTATATATTTTTTTACTCTTTAGGGGCTCATTACAATGTCGGACAGAAATTCTCCTCCCGACAGTTGGAATCTCCTCAACCATTTCGGAGCCCTTCTAACCTTCTCGGTCGGTTTATATTCCGACCGCCCGAATATGATGTTCACGATCGGAACCTAAACAGCGCGTCATTTCGAATGGTACAACCCTATGGACAACTTTTTCATGGTGTGCCTGTGACAGGGTGCAGGGTTTTCCACGCACACCCTATTTACCCGTAAGAGCTTGTGTTGTGGACGGTTGTCGGGCGTAACATGAGCTCTCATAGGAAACAATGGGAATCCGACCAGACACTGTTTGGTCGCATCGTAATCCGGCGGTCGGAACTGCCAACCGCGAATCAATCGGTCCCAATTCCAAGTCTGTCAGGAGAGGCTTGCCGCCCAACATTGTAATGAGCCCCTTAGTGTCTGGCTAAAATGGATTGGAAACATGGGAGCACTTACAGAAGAAACTTTGAGGGTATTCAGAATGAACATGTAGTGGAAATGAACCACTTGAATACACCTAAAGTGGGTGATAGGTAGACGATGCCATCTGGCACACGAGGGATGGGCACCCGGAAGCGGTGGCTCCCTCACTAAGGTGGAGGAGCATCGCCCCACTGCTTCAACTGCAATTTCCATACAAACAAAAAATGAGAATAACACTTTGTTATTTTCATCTTATTTTATTTATTGAGACTGCAGTTGAAGTGGCTGGGCGGGGCTGGGGTCCCCGTTTCACAGGGAGGAATAGTGAGGGTTGCACCTTAAGTGTGCAATGACTTATTTTACTTTGCATGTTTTCACCCAGGTTGCATTACAGCCTGGGTGAAGAACATGCCCAGGCTTCCATTCCCCATGTGAGTGCTGAACCACAGAACTCAGACCAATCACAATGCTGCATTGCAGGGTTGTGATGGCTGGAAGCCTGGGTGTATGCTTCCTGGTTCCAGTGTCCCAGGCTCCTATGTGGCAGAGAGGGCACGGCTGGTGACCAGCGCGAGTAGCAGGTAAGTTTACTTTTCCATTATTTTTATTTTTACCACTCCCTGCCCTCCGCCACCGTTCCCTACCAGCCCCCACTGGCACCTGGAGTATCTGTTGGTGGAGGCAATTTAGGGCACAAAAGGAGTGGGCACCTAATGGGGTTATTAGTGATGGGGAGCACAACATGCAGGAGCAGCTAATCAAATTGGATGAATACCAATATGGTGAGCTATGGCTCTCACAGTTCACGTGCTATTAGGAGAAGCCTTATTGTATTTCACAGTGCTCAAATGGAAGAAGGAATCACCCTGCCGCCTTAAATTAGATCCCAAAGGATCAAAGGAACATTATATAAATTTCCCTCAAGCACCCGCTAGATAAAACCACACATTATATGAACAATGAATGCACAATAATTATTATTCTAATTATTTCATTTCTTTTCTTCTTTTGCCCAGCCAATACGTGTTTCGTCATATAGGAAGTTCCCCACAACTTCTTCATGCTAAAAGGTACAATAAACACCACCAAAAATAGTGGCAGTGTGCAGACCACACACAGTGACAAAAACACCTGTGTCATGGTGTCGCATAGTTATAACTTTGACAACAGTGGGTATGTAACAGGTGGAAACCCATGCTCAAATGTTAAACATTCTTTGTGGTCTTTGCTATGTATATCGACAAAATCCATCACGTAAACGTGTGATAATTTCAGTCGGTATATTCAAGATCTCAATTTGTGGGACATGGTGCAATTCTAAAAGATTAAAATGAGCTCTCTCTGGCAGGATTAGCCAGCCGTCAACACACTGTTTAATATCAATGTCACATGCAACATTAAAAGTGCAGCCTATTGACTGCAGCACATACCTGTCTTCTCTTAGAACGTTTGTCAAATCAATCCTGTGATTCAGTATTAAATGAACTTGATATACCATTTGATATACTATGCAAAAACGGCAGGTCACAATTATAATCTACAGATTGACTCCTACCTTAAAACCAGTTCTACTTCCGTCCTGGCAGTCCAAAGTGTAAATCCTCTGTTTCCCATTTCTGTGTATTCTTATTACAGTATATTACACAACTTGTCATATGAAGCCAGTCTCAGTTGTTTGACTATGTGGTCAGTTAAATGGCATTATCTATTCATCTCACCGTATCCTGTGAAAAAAGGTATCCTGTGCCTCTTGATCCATCACTCCAAAAACCTGGTTAATTACCCCTCCAGAATAATTCTATAAGTCCTTCACACCCTGTAAGTAAAAACCACCCGTCACTCTCCATCATAATTATATCCATTTTTAATTTATGACAAATCTCAACTTTCAAAAAGAATAACCTACCTAAAATCGAGTACTCTTCAAGCTTTCATCCAGCATTCATTGTCCACGTCGTTCATATTCACTGAATGCGGAACCATTACCTATGACCCCTCCAGTATTTTTCTGCAAATACCGACCAGAACTGCTATAGCACGTCTCCTCCGTACAGTATATTGGCCCCGGCCTGTCGCCATGTTGGAAGGGCCGGTCACCATCAGCGTGGTCTTAACAGCTCTAAAACTGCTTCCAAATAACATACTAATCAGAAAGCCCAAGCTCATATTCTAATTATTGTTAATAACATTGTTCATTCCATACTCTCCATGTCAGTATTTTCTATTTGTTCTTGTTCAAAATCTTTATCTCTTGTGGGTGAATTAGTATTTTGGAGAACTCAACTCCACAAGTGAATTAACCAATTTCTCACAGGCTGCATTTAGAGAATTCAAATAACTTCTTAAGGTATGTCATAACCTCTATTTGGTCAACTTCTTCGTGCCAGAAGGCACCACGTCTCTCTAAACAAATTTCAATTGTCATGAGTATTGATATTCAAAACACCTCACCCCCACTTCAATAAGCGGCGATTGTATTTGTCTAAATAAGCTTGATGTTCTTAATGCAGACATTAGATCACAATTATAGGAAAGTGGCTCTGTATATACTGTTCCCAAATAGGTACAGTGTGTACAGAGGCCACAGTCCCCAGAGGTTTGGCAGAGGCTAAAGTTAGTTACAACCTTACTCTCTAAAGTGGTAGCTTGGTCGAGCAGTAAGGCAGTATCAGAGGACAATGTAAAGCATTTGTTGTACACACTCAGTCAGCAAATGGTCTCACACACTCAAGAACTGAACTCTAGGCCAATGGTTGTTCTATTTTAGAACCAACAATAGGTATCAAAATATACTTTCTCAGAATGAGATGCTTTAGTTAAATACTTTGCAATAGACAATTGACGTTTGTATGTAATAGTTACAGTTTGTTGCAATAGGCAACACAATTTCAAACACAATAATACATTGAGCTCAATTCGGAATTTCAAGTTAAATGCAATTGATTACTTTTAGGATTACTTTTCTAACTCCAGGACTGGATCCTAGATATAGTCCTATATAAGTTTCTGTCAACTATTTTAAAAGTTGACAGAAACTTTTTCTAATGAAATCCCCAATGTTATCCTATGGAAGGAAATTCACTTAGCAGGTAAGTGGGGTTATTGTTACTTTTTCTAGCTCAGTGTTGGATCCTGGATCCAGCACTAGTGTACCACCTGTAAGCAGTTGAGAGAATGCGTTTAGGTTATACAGGCGATTTTTAACGAATATTTAGAAGTTTGCAAAATTGACACTTAGAAACTTTTTCAGCAACAACTAGGCAATGTTATCCTACGGAAGGAAATTCAAGTTGCAGGTAAAGTATGTTCTTGTTACTTTTGTAATCCAGTGCTGGGCTCCTAGGCTCAGTACTGGGACATCTATCTAAAACAGGTAAGTAATTATGTTTTCACAGTTGGTACGATTTTTAAAGAATATTTGTAGTTTGCAAAAATCGACACAGAAGAAATTTCACAGAAAAACAGTCAATGGTTTCCTATGGGAGAAAATTGAGTTAGCGGTAAGTATGCTTGTAATTACTTTTCAGGATCAGTGCTGGGCACCAAGATCCAGCACTGGGAACTCTCCTAATAGCAGGTGAGTATTTTCAATTTCGTTACTCGGTTGATTTTAGGTGAATATTTTAAAGTTTAGAAACTCCACACTTAAAAGAATTTTCAAGTGAAACCAGCCAATGTTACCCTATGGAAGAAAAGTGAGTTATCGACTTTTGGGTAAGTACTCGACTGGCAGAGTTAAGGTGCTGGACACAGACTCAGGGGTCTCCCAGGGTCAGGTAAGTACAGTTGTTACACCCTCAGCGGCACAGGGGCAGCCAGGTGCAGAGTGAGTTAGGCCCAATGTTATCCTATGGAAGGCAGAGGGAGCCCTTGGTTGGTGGCTGCTGACTAGCAGGCCATGCGGCTGTGGGAGCTGGGCTCCTGGTCACTTGCTCAGGGCAAATGGGGAAGTAGGTAGGAATAGAAGTTCAATAGATTGCATTGGAAAAGCTCAAGAACGAACAAAGGCAGCAAGCTCGGGGACGAAGATTCTTCAGGTGCAACCACCACTTTGAGAGGTAAGTTGGGTAGTTGGAGGATAAGTAGGTACCCAGGAGTTGGGCACAGGGGGCCGCAGGGCGCCGGGTTCAGGGGTGCCTTTTGATGTTGGGAAATCTTACCCTCTGTTGATCGCGGTTGGGGGGGTCCCTGGTTCTGAGGCTGCAGGCGTTGTCAGGAGCGTCGAGGTGGGTCCTTGGGTGTCGGATTCGGGGTCACAGTCACGGGGGGACGTCCTCTCCAGCATAGGCCAGGCTTGGCGGGTGCAGAGTGTGCAGGGTTTGCGGTTCCTGGCTGATGACAGGGGTCAGTTACCTGCTTTGAGCTTTGCTTTTGAGTCACAAGGTAGCCAGGTCCTCCGGGGTTTGTGAGGTTGTTGGCCACAGGAGATGCCGGGATTTAGCAGGAGCAGGTTCGAGGGTCGAAAGGCCGGTAGGGGTGCGCCAAAGCAGTTGGTGTCTTCCTCTTGTTAGCAGCTGCACGGCAGGTCTTCTTTCTTCTTGATCTTCGTTGCTGTTTCGGAATCTGGAATCTAAGGAAGGAAGGTTCAGGGTGCCCCTAAGTACTACATTTAGGGGCGTTACAGGTAGGTAAAGGGTAGTCCCTGCCCTGGGGCAGGTACACCCCCTATCCTGCCACTCTCCTGTGGGAGGGGGGCAGTGGCCTAGTCCTGATTGAGCAGGCGAGAGCCCGGGGATGTGCTTCACCTCGCCTCCCCCACCTGAGGGGTGGGGTTGGCAGAGGCTGGCACACCCCCTGTCCTTCCTTGAGGTTTCCGGCCAGTCTTCCTGCCAAAGTGGGGGTTTAGAACCGGTAGGGGCCAGTTGCTGAGTACAGCAAGTGGCCTGGAGAAGCTCACAAAGGTGGCATGCCTTTGAAGCTTCCCCTGACCATCCTGGGGGAGGAGACCTAGCACCTCACCCAGGATGTGCATTGTTGCAGGCCCAGGAGAGCGGATGGCTCTCTACCCAGGGGTCCAGCAACATGTCTGCTTTGTGGCAACCTAGGCAGCCCCTCAGACCAAACGTTTGTATTGTAGGTTAGGTTCAGGGGATATCTCTAAGATGCCCTCTGTCGTGCATGGTACATTAAATCCTGCACTGACATCAGTGCGGGTTTAATGTGCTGAGAAGTTTGGTACCAAACTTCTCAGTCTTCAGTGGAGCTCATGGTGCTGTGGAGTTAGTGTTTGACGATCTCCCAGCACCATATACTCTTAAATGGCAGCACTGCACTTACAGTGCCCAAGAATGAACCCGGGTACAGTAGGGGCACAGTGCTCATGTACCCACACCACTGGCATAGGGCACCCAGCTAGAGGGGTGGCTGATGTATGCCAGGGCAGTGTCTGTTGTGGGCATGGCACACAGGGATTTGTGCCATGTCGACTCTCTGTTTTGTCCTATACCCAGACACTCAGCCTGCAAGGGCAGTGTATTTGTGTCAGGGTACAGGGCCTCTAAGGGTGGCACAATAAGTGCTGCAGCCCTTAGAGGCCTTCCCTGGTCACAAGACCCTGGGTACCTAGTGAACCATTAACCAGGGGCTGACATGTGACCAGGGTTTGCCAATTTGGGTTTTAGGTTTCAGCACCATTTTTAGGGAAGGAACATAGGCCCTGGGCACCTGATTGGCAGGAGCCCAGGGCACACTCAGTCAAAGTACATTCAGCAATTCAGCAAAAAGTGGGGGCATACCATGCAAAAAAGATGGCACTTTCTCACAACAAGTTCAGATGCATTCCAGTTACATTCCTCCATGTTTGCAAAAGAGTGCATCTACACATTCGTCTATCATTGACCGACCCATCGTTCTATGTGGATTATTGATAAATCCATTGATACATGTGTGCCTTAATCACCTAGAAAATATTGTAGTTTTTGATCAGTGTTAAGGCCTAGCTCTACAGCTTTAAGACGCCTTATCCAAATTGCCTCCTTACATCTTAGATTGGGTTCCCTATTTCCTCTTCAGGGGTCTAGGTCTATCTTGTCTATACCGTAAAATAAGAAACCTTTTTGTTGACCATGCGCCTCACATTCTGCTGCATGAATTGCCATCGGGTATCTTATGTCCTCTTGTTTGAGGGCTCTGAAGTGTTAACTGATTCTCAACATAAATGTGTTTACATTTGCATTCAATGATGTATACTACATTTGGTGTTGCAATTGATATTAAGTCGTATATCATACGTCCTCCCGTCTGCTCCATTGAAGTTCTTTTTGTTGTTACTAGCCCATCTGCACATCCCGCAGTGTCCACATTTAAAAAATCTCAATGTGTATTCCGTCCAGTGTGCTGGTGTCTTGTGTCTAGGATAGCTAGGACTCAATTTTGATTTCAATGTCCTGGCCTGTCTAAAAGTCATCTCTGGTCTCCGCAAGGGGAATTCTTCTAGTGTTTTGTCTGCACGCAAGATGTCCCATTGTTTATACATGCTTTTTATAAACACCCTGGATGAGCCATTATAATCAGTTATTAGCCGTTATTAGGGTGTATTCAAATCATGACCACATTAACTCACCTAGAGACAATGAGCAACTTCGCAGCCACTACCACAGACATTCCCCATGCCAGCTCTCAGACCTTATGTCCAAGCTCACCAATTCACCAAAAAAGCTCAGGACACAGGAAACCAGCGATACGATAGAAGGGGGAGTGGATACTTCTGCAAGCACACCATACGTACAGCAAGCACATTCACCACAATGGGGGACGGTGGGAGAGAGCTTGCCCAGTGTTCACTCCAGGGGCAGGGCCGGATTATGCCTTTGCCATGTGTGGAGGATGCTTGCACTGTGGAGAGAGATCTCTCCTTTTTGCAATCAAAAGAATAGGAAAACATGCTTTCATCATATGGCAGAAATGCTCCCAACCACTCCACGCCCTCACCGGTCCCTAATGAGAGGAAGGAGGAGGAATTCAAACAAGAGACGGCATGGGCCATAGCTTTGGACATTTTACAAAGGTCAGCTGATGCCATGACATATCAAGCCAATAAAATGGATATTCAAATCAGCCTTTTGAACACACTGGTGGTGTACGTCGCTAACATAGACGACAAAATCACAAATCTAAACAACCTGATTAGACTGGCTCAAGCGGATACCGATCCCCCGCTACAAACTGCAACTGCTCACCATTAATTGAGAAACTAAGTACGCTCCCAGAGTTGATGGCAAAGCTGGTGGTGGACTTAAAAGAAATTACAATTGTAAAGCCTCTCCCCCAAGTAAAAGAGATGGTGCCACAAGCCCAGCCAACAAAGTCAATTTGGTGGTAAACTCAGGGGCAAGGGGGGCCGAAGCCAGGGACACGCCACCGCCCCCGGAAACACTGGCCACAAGCAGCGAAATGACCGACCAACAAAAATCCTTACCTGCGGGTAGAGTCCATTTCACCACCTCAATTAGATCAGGACATGGAGGACCTCAACGGCGAGGGGCAAAGACAAAAAAAGCGAAAGGGCCGTAACAAGATCTGCCCTATTAAGCAAGACTTGAGTCTTTACCCACTGTCTAACATCCATACACGAGCAGCCTCAACGGGGCATAACGATTCAATAAGAACAGATGAGGTAGCTAAGGAATTAGAGAACCCAATAACCTCATCTGGCAACGCCAAAAAACACCAGATTGGTTCTCCATCCCTTAAGAAGGAGAAGGCTGCCGCCGGGGTAGACCCTGAGCCCATGGGAAAAAGGGGAAAAATAGGGCCAACTGCTAACATCCAGTTGGCATTCCCAGACCCCACGTCATCGCCTTGGGCAGAGGGCCTAATGCGCACCAGGCTTATAGAATTGTCAGGCTGCACCAAATCACCTAATCAGGCCCTAGCCAGCAGCCGGCATAAAGAACATTTGGGTAATTTCATTACACCCATTCAGGGCAAGGGCAGCAAGGCGCAAATCGGCTGTGGTGCAGCCCAAAAGAGCCCTAGAGCATTGAATAGGTTGACTCCTCCACCAGTGCATAAGGCAATTAAGGAGGCAACCCCTTGGACCCTCCACAGGAACCGTCTCTTTGCACTGCACGCTGGGGTCAGAACCACTACCCAGGCCTTCTGAGGTTCTATCTGAGCAGGGACCTTCGTATAGGGAACTGAGACAAAGAAACCTCACAAACGGTGATCCAGAGATCGCCTACACTGCAATCAAATATGGAAGTCTACAGACCACTAGGCCATCTCATGGAGCTACAACTTTCACTCTTTTCTATCCAGAGTACAAGTCCAAAGGCAGCTGTGACATACTAAATTGTTTGTTGTAACGCTTTTCGCCCTAAGTGGGATGGGTATTCCCAGACGTGGGACCCGTGCTCACTACGCCACTGGAGTCAAGCTATCCTGGCTGATGACGGCTGATAGCCAGAAACCGGTCCTAGGATGCTTGATTCCGGTCCAGGGAAGACATGGCTTGGCAGTTCGGGCTGGACTGTTCCCATGAGGCACAGGGTCAAGACTGATTTGCATATGGCCATGTCTAAACTGGGGTGGTGTAGTGGGCAAAAGAACGATGGATTTAACCCAGATCTCTTGACTGGGGGAGAATGTCTGCATTGTCAGCATTCCGTCCATCAATTGTTTGTTGTAACGCTTTTCGCCCTAAGTGGGATGGGTATTCCCAGGCGTGGGACCCGTGCTCACTACGCCACTGGAGTCAAGCTATCCTGGCTGATGACGGCTGATAGCCAGAAACCGGTCCTAGGATGCTTGATTCCGGTCCAGGGAAGACATGGCTTGGCAGTTCGGGCTGGACTGTTCCCATGAGGCACAGGGTCAAGACTGATTTGCATATGGCCATGTCTAAACTGGGGTGGTGTAGTGGGCAAAAGAACGATGGATTTAACCCAGATCTCTTGACTGGGGGAGAATGTCTGCATTGTCAGCATTCCGTCCATCAATTGTTTGTTGTAACGCTTTTCGCCCTAAGTGGGATGGGTATTCCCAGACGTGGGACCCGTGCTCACTACGCCACTGGAGTCAAGCTATCCTGGCTGATGACGGCTGATAGCCAGAAACCGGTCCTAGGATGCTTGATTCCGGTCCAGGGAAGACATGGCTTGGCAGTTCGGGCTGGACTGTTCCCATGAGGCACAGGGTCAAGACTGATTTGCATATGGCCATGTCTAAACTGGGGTGGTGTAGTGGGCAAAAGAACGATGGATTTAACCCAGATCTCTTGACTGGGGGAGAATGTCTGCATTGTCAGCATTCCGTCCATCAATTGTTTGTTGTAACGCTTTTCGCCCTAAGTGGGATGGGTATTCCCAGACGTGGGACCCGTGCTCACTACGCCACTGGAGTCAAGCTATCCTGGCTGATGACGGCTGATAGCCAGAAACCGGTCCTAGGATGCTTGATTCCGGTCCAAGAAAGACATGGCTTGGCAGTTCGGGCTGGACTGTTCCCATGAGGCACAGGGTCAAGACTGATTTGCATATGGCCATGTCTAAACTGGGGTGGTGTAGTGGGCAAAAGAACGATGGATTTAACCCAGATCTCTTGACTGGGGGAGAATGTCTGCATTGTCAGCATTCCGTCCATCAATTGTTTGTTGTAACGCTTTTCGCCCTAAGTGGGATGGGTATTCCCAGACGTGGGACCCGTGCTCACTACGCCACTGGAGTCAAGCTATCCTGGCTGATGACGGCTGATAGCCAGAAACCGGTCCTAGGATGCTTGATTCCGGTCCAGGGAAGACATGGCTTGGTAGTTCGGGCTGGACTGTTCCCATGAGGCACAGGGTCAAGACTGATTTGCATATGGCCATGTCTAAACTGGGGTGGTGTAGTGGGCAAAAGAACGATGGATTTAACCCAGATCTCTTGACTGGGGGAGAATGTCTGCATTGTCAGCATTCCGTCCATCAATTGTTTGTTGTAACGCTTTTCGCCCTAAGTGGGATGGGTATTCCCAGACGTGGGACCAGTGCTCACTACGCCACTGGAGTCAAGCTATACTGGCTGATGACGGCTGATAGCCAGAAACCGGTCCTAGGATGCTTGATTCCGGTCCAGGGAAGACATGGCTTGGCAGTTCGGGCTGGACTGTTCCCATGAGGCACAGGGTCAAGACTGATTTGCATATGGCCATGTCTAAACTGGGGTGGTGTAGTGGGCAAAAGAACGATGGATTTAACCCAGATCTCTTGACTGGGGGAGAATGTCTGCATTGTCAGCATTCCGTCCATCAATTGTTTGTTGTAACGCTTTTCGCCCTAAGTGGGATGGGTATTCCCAGACGTGGGACCCGTGCTCACTACGCCACTGGAGTCAAGCTATCCTGGCTGATGACGGCTGATAGCCAGAAACCGGTCCTAGGATGCTTGATTCCGGTCCAGGGAAGACATGGCTTGGCAGTTCGGGCTGGACTGTTCCCATGAGGCACAGGGTCAAGACTGATTTGCATATGGCCATGTCTAAACTGGGGTGGTGTAGTGGGCAAAAGAACGATGGATTTAACCCAGATCTCTTGACTGGGGGAGAATGTCTGCATTGTCAGCATTCCGTCCATCAATTGTTTGTTGTAACGCTTTTCGCCCTAAGTGGGATGGGTATTCCCAGACGTGGGACCCGTGCTCACTACGCCACTGGAGTCAAGCTATCCTGGCTGATGACGGCTGATAGCCAGAAACCGGTCCTAGGATGCTTGATTCCGGTCCAGGGAAGACATGGCTTGGCAGTTCGGGCTGGACTGTTCCCATGAGGCACAGGGTCAAGACTGATTTGCATATGGCCATGTCTAAACTGGGGTGGTGTAGTGGGCAAAAGAACGATGGATTTAACCCAGATCTCTTGACTGGGGGAGAATGTCTGCATTGTCAGCATTCCGTCCATCAATTGTTTGTTGTAATACTAAACTGTGGGAACATCATGAAATTGATAGAAGCCATAGGCCTGTCAAACGAAGTTATATCACAAGACATCACTTCCATAGAATTTATTGCACTAGGCCAGGGGCAAACAAACAAAGCTATTAAGGTCACCTGGCGCTCTGCGGAGGCAATGAACAAAATTTTAAGGCACACGGAAACTTTCAATCAGTGGGGCATTTCCATACTCCCTGGCAGGGAACAAGGCTACCCACATGTTCTTCAGAACATCCGGGCCGCGGAGCGCCCATGCACAGGTCCAAAACCGGTCGATTTGGTCCTGAACAGTGCCCGGGGCAAAACCCCCTCCTCTCACTCAAAAGAAAAAAAAGCAAGAGAGGGCCAACACACACAAAACAAGGGACTGGAACAGGCCTACACATGGTCATGGTTGGCGGGGTCACTAAATTCAACCCGGCTGCTACGTTGACAAAATAACAGTCAAAAGGTTCAAGAAGTTTGCTCACTAAGGATTTGCTCTTGCAATATAAACGGGCTATCAAACAAACTGGGGGATGATGCCACGATCTTCTACCTACGGTCATTTGAGATCATTTTGTTACAAGAGACATGGCTTGTGGAGCCGCAGCACTTGGAAGGGTTTAAAATTCCCCACACTCCAGTAATGAAAATGATATCCCTGGGACGAGGCAGCGGATATCTAGCCATCTACATTTCAGCAAATAGCGCTATTACCTCCTGGGATCTTGTAAGCTCCTCCCAGTCTCTCCAGTCAGTAGGAATCTCTCTCAGAACCCACAAAGGTCCGCCCAGGACCATAATTTTATTGAATGTGTACATCTGTCCTAACTCAGTGTCCAGGCAAACCCTTTCAGATGAGGTGACGGCGACAGTACTAAAAATGAGATCTGGGATTTCGAACGCAGACATTATACTATCTGGGGACATTAACATGTGGCTGATGTCCGACTTACAAAAGAATGAGGTAAATAAATCACAGGAAAGCGATTGGGCCATACCACCGCAGGATTGTCCCGGATGGTTTAAGGAGGACCCGAAGGGCCGCACCCTCGGCCTTAGAGCCCTCAACGGGCGTTTTTTTTCCCGACAAGCCACCTGGTCTCTCATTCCTATCAAAAACTGGTGCATCTCTAATCGACTACTCTTTTGTCAGCCTTTCCCTCTTGAGTCATGTCTCTGGCTTTGGCAATAGGTTAGAAAGCGACCACAGCCCTCAAGAAATACTTCTCAGCACCAGGCTGGTGCAACATGTTCAGGCAGAGGCACAAGCTTTCGAAAGCTTTATGATCAACTTAAAATGTATCTAGTACTCAGTCAACAACCTCCAGCTCGTAGCAATGGAGGCAAAACACATGAATGAGAACACCAACAGGATGACTGAAGATCCAATTACAATTTGGACAAGCTGCACAAGGAATTTGACAGCCAGACATGCAAAACCGATAAAGCATGCAAAAGCGACCGGGCCACAACAGCCGACCGTTTGGGATCCTGTGATACGATCGGCGAAACGGAGCATGAACCGGCTATGGTGGGAACTAAAAATTAAGCCAATGGACCCACTAATAATAACCAAACTGAGAGATGCCCGAAGTCACTTGAAGGCTATAAAAAGGTAACATAGAAGGGATCATTGGAACTCCTTTTGGGCCAAACTATACATGACATATGGATAAACAACTCTGCGAGGTTTTGGCGCACCATAAATAGCTTAGGGGGCAGTGTCCCCAAAGTTGCCTCGTCAAATATACTGGAGTCTGAGTGGTATTTCTTCCTGTATAGTCATTTTAACCACCTATAAGAATATACCCTTAATCAGGCTATTGGTACAGAGGGCAGCAAAGCTTCGGAGGCTCAACCTTGGATGGAGGGGAATTCGCTCCAGAGCGTTTCCACAAAGCGCCATAATCGAAGAGCATTCTCACAAAGCACCAATAACCGGAAAGCAAATTGATAGCTATAACCAAGTCAACAGCATAGAGTACAGCACAGTCACGGAGGATCAAATCCAAAAGCAGATCACAAAGGGACGGAAAGATGGGGCCCCAGGAACAGGAGGCATCCCTCCAGCCTTGTTTAAGGAGGATCCGGCCTTCTGGGCTTCTAAGCTAGCTCCACTTAATACTTCCATCTTGAAAGGAACATCATTCCACCCTCTTGGCAACGATTGATCCTCGTTCCAATCTTCAAACGAGGAGACAAAAAATCTCCAGGAATCTATCGGTTGGTCACGCTAATCGATAATGAAGCGAAGTACTTCGCAGGGATATTGCTCAATTCACTTCAGGCATGGGCCGAGGTACGCTCAATTATCCCCCAAAACCAAACTGGATTTACAAGCGACTCCGGCACTACGGTCAATCTTATGGCTCTTTCTTGTTTAATTGACCAGGCAGAGACTAGCAACAGACCGTTTTACATGGGATTTATAGACTACAAATCGGCGTTAGACAGGGTCAACAGGTCAAAGCTGTGGCAGAAGCTCTCCTAATTGAACATTCCAAATGGATTGTTGAGAGCCGTGCAGCTCTTGCATCAGGACACATGGGTCAGGACTAAGATTGGTGATGGCTCCAGACTGTCACGACCAATTTCGACAATGCAAGGCCTCAAGCAAAGATGCATCTTGGCCACTGAACTTTTTAACTTATTTTTATCGGATCTCCCGGAAGCCCTAAATACAGTCAACTCGCATGCTCCCAAATTAGGCATCCTGCATTTGTCAAATCTATTGTATGCCGACGACGTGGTCCTCTTAAGCCACACAAAGATAAGCCTACAAAGGCTCATGGACGCAACTGCTGCATACTCAAACAAGAATGCGCTTCAGATAAATAATAAGAAAACTAAAATCCTGGCGGTTCGTCAGGAAGGCCAAAGAAGCTGTCATGGGTCTTAAACTCGGAAAGTATTGTAGAAACAAATTGCTACAAGTACTTAGGAGTCCTCTTCAACAACAACGGAAGATATAAAAGCCATTTGGGTGAGCAAAAAAAGAAAGGAACAGCGCTAGCATTCGCACTTAGCCAGTCAAGCTTTTATTTCGGTAAAACACCATAAAAAGACATAAATAATTATGTACAATAAAACATGATTAAATTGACAATGCATAGAGTATAATCCATCAAAACATTAAAACATTTTTTTTTTTTTTTTAGTGATACAAAGATTACACAAACAAATGAAAACAAAAAGTTTTTTCATCATAAAAACAAATTGTTAAAACTAAATCCAAGGCCCACGGTGTTCTCGCTACACCACAGCTTCTTGGTAGCAGCAACACTACGATCGGGAGGGTTATGTGACAGATTGCAGTTTTTTGGACCGGGTAAACCACATAGAAAGAAGGTATTTGGCCGTCGCAAACACTATTAAAGGGGTAGTGTCGTACTTCAGTATTCTAAACACCTCCTGATAGTCCCTAAGACCCTTAGACTTGCAGAGCTGAATAATCCACTTCTTCCTTGCCATGTTATAAAGAGGGCAGAAAAGAACAGCATGGAGCCCTGTTTCACAAATATCAATGCATACAGGACACGTGTTTAAGGGATCAGATGCATTAGACCATCTGCAGGTGAAAGCCCTCAATGGTAACGAACCGTGTCTAAACTGAATGTAGAGTTTCTTCGCCAAAGGGGGTTGGATAACATCCAAGAAAACTTCAAACTGGGGACAAAACTTAATGTCCAGAAAGGTGTCGGTAAGCCTGCCCAGAGAGGAATGCAGTAAAATCTCCCTCCGATACAATTGTAAAGCCTCCCGCAGTGAATTCTTAGAAAGTGAGCGACTAGTCGCTTCCGGTGCGGACCATAGGTCCCCCATCCCTATGGAGTATCAGAGGTTCTTTACATAAGTTAACCAAGGGATTTTTTCCAGATTTCCCCTTGACAGTAAGTCACCAAGATCATGCCTATAGCTTGCAAGCTCGGGTGTTGACCAGAGACGTCTCCAAAACAGGAGTGGGCGGTTCAGAATAATCTCTTCTATAGGAACTAGACCTAAATCCCATCTCAACGGAATTAAAGGGGTACTTGCAGGTAGTTTTAGCAATCGCCTAATAAAGGAATTCTCAGTTGACGATAAGGTAGCACAAGTGCAATGTCCCCAGAGTTCAGCGCCGTAAAGCGCACCCCCTCTTGCTTGGGATTTGTAGATTTCCATAGGGGGGCCCAGAGGTTTAAAAAAGGTGTTATTAAAAACCTTCAGGATACCCCCCGCTGATTGTGCTAGCTTAAGATTTGCCTTCGCCAAGTGAGACCCCCATTTCATTTTGTCATTGAGGGTCACCCCCAAATAATCGAAGGTAGAGACCCTGTCCAATGCAACATCTCCCATCTTAGGGTGTGGGCAGTTGGTTGAATTAGAACTGAAGACCATACATTTTGTTTTAGATAGGTTCAGTTCCAGATCCCTTAATTTACAGAAGGAGCAAAAGGCCTCTAATGTGCGCTGGATGCCCATGTAAGATTTAGACAACAGGAGCGTGTCATCCGCGAACATTAGGGCCGGTATCTTACGCCCCGCTAGAAAAGGGGAATCCAGGTTGGCGGCGCTCAAGAGATGCTCGATCAACCCATTGATGAAGAGGGAGAAGAGAGTGGGGGCCAGAACACAGCCCTGCCTCACACCCTTTTCAACCGGGAAAGGCCCTGAAATCTCCCCACATCTCCCGAATCTCACCCTTGCATAAGTGCCTTCGTGCAGACGTTTGAATAAATGACAAAGGTAGGGGGGAGCGCCCATCTCTAGTAATAGGACCCATAGTTTTTCCCTTTGGACCATATCAAATGCGGACCGCAGGTCCACAAAAATCAAATAAAGATTGCCAGCACCCATACTGACTGTCTTCCAATAGATCAACTGTAACCGAAACAATTGGTCAATAGTGGAGACTTTTGCACGAAACCCCGCCTGGAGCGAGGTTAGAATTTGGTGGTCCTCCATCCAGGTCTGCAGTCTTGTTAGAAGGACTCGGGCAAACAGCTTCTGTAAGACGTCAATCAAACTTATAGGGCGATAGTTCGCTGGATCCAAAGGGGAAGATTTTTTATGGATGGGTATAATTTCTGCTCCCAACCAAGTATCCGGGATCTCAAGGCCCTGCAGAATGGCATTAAAGTATACCCGGATGTAAGGGGCCCAGATTTTTAATTCACTTCTGTAAAGGTCTCCAGGGATCCTGCCGAGCCCCGGAGCTTTCCCTACTGATAGGGTACTAAGGGCCAGCTCTATTTCTGGAAGGGAGAAGGATCGACTCACTGAATCATCCTGGTACAATTGATTCATTACAATAACATTAGGCGGGGTTGCCGGGTCAACACCTCCCCTAGGATTACTAGAAGAGTAAAGGGGTTTAAAATGGGCAAGCCAAACCTCCTCACTGAGGTTAGGGATAATAGCAGGGCTGCATGCTGCCGTACCAGTTCGAACGAGGTTCCAAAAAGCCCTCGAATCACGATCTGCTAATGCTTGCTTCATATTTTGCCACCTTAGGTCCTCCCACTCGGATTTTGCCTCCTTAATCAAATTTTTGTAAAAGGCCCTCGCAACCTGGACACTAGACTGTGTGCCCGTTTTTACCTCTTTAATCAGGGCAGCCTTAGCCAGCCTACAAGAGCCATTATACCAGTGCTCAGGCCTAACAGCCCTTGGCCTAGGGGCAGTAGAGGTGTAAAAAAAGCCAACCAGGGCGCCGAGGAGTTCCTTGTGAATGTTCTGTAAATCTGGGAGATGGTTCGGCGGAATATCCCCATTGGGGCTCAGAAGGTGGGAAACCGCCTCCAGGGAACTAGTGACATTGCTACATAGTGCTGCAAGTTTTAACTCATCAGTCACAACCCTAGCCCACCTAATCCGTCTGCCTCCTGCAACTAGCACCAAGTTCTCACTATTTAGTGGTGTTAGGCCCCGTGGGACTCCACTGCCACCAATATTATTTACCAGTTCCAATGACAGTAGGTTATGATCACTATCGACCCGCGGAGTAACAGAAAAGGCTGCTAAAAAGACCCAAAATTCCACGTTCACCAGGATGTAGTCGATAGTCGAACAACTCCCAGGTCTATTGAAGGTGAAAGATCCCGGTACATCAGGACAGAGTCTACCATTGCAAGCCCTCAAGGAATGTGCAATGGCCAACTTGTTGATCTCAAGGGCTAGTGGAATAAGACATTTAGCAGGATAGATAGTGGGCTCAGGAATTTTATAGTTTTCGTCCTCATCACAAGTAGGAGAGGGGATCCCAAGGAGAGGTTCAAAGTGACAATTAAAATCCGCACCTATTAGTTTGTGACACGCAGGGGGAAGGGAATGTAGTACATCATCTAGGGCGCCCAAGATCGACAAACCCAGCTGTACCGGATGGGGACGCAGGTAGACATTTAGTACTGCCAGCGAATAACCAGTAGAAAATGTGAGTAACAAACATAGGATATCTGGGGATTTTGAATCTATGAGTTTTACAGAGCAACCTAGATGAGTTGCAACCCACACGACTAGCCCCCCCGAGGGTCTACCCCTTGCACCTTGGGCCGCAGAAACAAAGAAAGATGCGTAGCCCACCCTCGATGGAATATGCCGTAGCCATGTTTCTTGGAATAAACAGATATCATAATTGTCCATTAACTCTCCCCACTCAGGGTCGGAGAGTTTGGACTCCAATCCAGCCACATTCCAAGACCCTATTAAAGGTCTACGTGCAGACATATGGAGGGAACAAGCCACCAGAGGGAGAGAAGTGGGGGAACCCTGTGAAGCAATATGCTCACAGGGGCCCAACTCAGGGCACCCTTCCGTAAAGCTGTTATACAGAAGCGGGGAAGAGGAGGAAATAAGACCGCCCCCGGCACCAGAAACAGCCGAGGGGAGATCCGTCTCCACACCATACCCATCCCCACCCAAACTCCCCTCCGTATGCCTATGCCCTCCCATGTTATGCCTCGGGATGATGGTCAATCCACAAACCTAAGCATATCAAAACGGTTGGCAACCTGGACATTGAAGTAGGGATTATGGGAGGCATGATAGAAGTTGGGAAGTTCCACATGGATCGGATCATTGGAAGAGGGATAGAAATACCCCAGGTGACACGTGTCAATAGATCCTATTTTAAACTTCCCGCCCAAATCTAATATATGTCCGACTACTCTGGGGTCCCTAAAATTGATCAGAACACAATCCCCACCAATATCCTTTGGTCGAGTCCCTAGCCAGGTAACCCTGCGAACAAAGAGGATCTCCCCTCTCCCAACTCCATTCAAAGGTCTATTTTTAGACAGCCAGTGGGTAACTTTATTTTTAAGTTCATAGTAGGTCTCCCCCTTAGCATTAGTTAAAGGGGGAACACCTGTGAGCACAACCACATAGGGGGCTGCCTCGGGAGGGAGCTGAACGAGGGGAGAGGAATCGGCCAGGTTCCGGAGAGCTGAATTACCACCCATATCAGAGGGAAGCCTACCCCCACCAGGGCTCCGAGGAATATAATCCTTATTACTGTGAGACTGGAGACCTGCTGATGAAACAGTGGGGACACGGGTGGTAAGCGGGGGCATGGGAAGACCAGCATCAAGGGGAGGGACAGTAGGCAGCGCCAAGGGTAGCTGCGCTGAAACAGAAGGGGTAGGATAGGGGAAAGTAGACTGGCCTTGTAGGGAAGCGTTGTTAGTCGAGGCTAGGGTACCCACACCCTCCAAACTACCGGGATTATGCAGAAGATCATGGTTTGGCAGCTTTTTCCCACTACCTTTGGTGTTAATTAAAGATACCAACCTGTCGATTTTGGATGACAGGGTTTTTAGAAGAAGATTTAGGGAGTGGTCTATATACGACTGTAGATCTATTACTAAATTAGAAGCCCAAACCGGTGGGTTAGTAAAGGAAGGGTGTTGGGCTGGAGCTGGAAAGGCAGACCCAGCTGCAGGGGGGGCGGGACGTATGCTCCTTTTTTTGGTTTTCGGCTTTTTATTCCTTGACTTTACCTGCTTCTTGGGAGCCACTATAGAAACATATGATGATGATAGTGGGCCAACTTCCGCTTGCACAGACTCATCTAGAGTCGCCTGTGCACAAGGTAGCTGGGTAAAGGAGGGCAACATAGAAGACATAGCTTCCAGGTCCACCTGATACGAAGACAAATCAGCCAAGCCATCAGAAGGGGGTGCCAAAGTGAATGCAGGGGTAATGGACAGCCGTCTTTCCGTGTTTTCAATGGCTGTGGCGACCACCCCAATTGTTTTCTGCAGCATTTTGTCTATAGCTGTAAGACTTGGAAGCGGGGGATTTAAATTAGCGTGTTGTCTAGTCATTGGGCGACTCGATGAAGATTTAGAAGTTTTCCCCATAGTTCAGGTGCAGACTAACAGACTGGTGTAGTGCAAATAGAAACCCGTGTGCAATGATTGGCTAAAAACGAACAATGTTTGATAAAAGATAGAAAACTCTATGCGCAGCTTGAGGCTGTAAACTACGTGTTAACACAAGAATAAAATAACCTGTAATGGTTAGGAGTCCAAACTAGTCCAGTGTCCACGGCCGAAGAGATGTGGCCCAGCCCGGCCTCCTTCGGCCCCGGACGGCCACAGACGGTCCCGCCCTTGTCCCGTGCTTCTCCCGGCGCCGCCCGCGCGCGTCCGCGAGGCGGAGGGAGTTGCCTTCCTTTGTACGCCTCCAGGCGCGGGAACCGGGTGGTGGGCGGTGATGCAGGGCTTGCTGGGGGATGTAGTCCGGCCCTCTTCGCGGCCGCGCAGCGGCACGGCGGCGGGGGCAGCCCAGACGCAGCACTCCGCACTCTCCGGCAAAACGACAGGGCAGGCAGGGCAGCAAGGCGACGACAAGCGCAAGGGAATCCTCCCCGACAGGACCTCACAGCAGGCAAGTGTTTCCCGCTCCCCGAAGGGAGCTGCCTCCCTTTGTACGCCTCCAGGCGCGGGAACCGGGTGATGGGCGGTGATGCAGGGCTTGCTGGGGGATGTAGTCCGGCCCTCTTCGCGGCCGCGCAGCGGCAGCGGCACGGCGGCGGGGGCAGCCCAGACGCAGCACTCCGCACTCTCCGGCAAAACGACAGGGCAGGCAGGGCAGCAAGGCGCCGACAAGCGCAAGGGAATCCTCCCCGACAGGACCTCACAGCAGGCAAGTGTTTTCGCACTTAGCTCCATCCACAAGAAATTACTTGGCCCAACCTTCGCTCCAAAACTTCAGGTAGACCAGGCAAAAGTCATTCCAACTCTAACATACGGAAGCGAGGTGCTAAAAGGACTGGATTGTGGCCAATTAGATAAAATCATTGTAAACTTTTTTTAAACTGTCTTCCAGCTACCATCACACACTTCACCGGCACAAATCAGGCTGGAACTGGGCATCTGCAAACAATCAATGGGAAGAATGATGACTTTTCTAATGAGCTGCCACAAGCTGAGGTCGTCAAAGGAGGGCAGCCTAGCGCAACATTTATGGACCAACCTGAACACAAAACGATGGCTAGCGGGGTACCGCTGTTTGTCCAGCAGGCTAAAGACCCTCGGCCTGAGCGAAGTCTGGGACCTACATGTAAGCCAAAACGAGTTCAAGAGGCTAGCAAAAATAAGTGCGAAAAAGCTCTCCTCAGCTGAAGACAGGGCAAGCCTCGCAGCTAGAAGCCATGGTTGGATGACCCTCAAGACATATGATCAGCTGAAACCTCAGAGTTATTTAACCTTCCCCTTCAGTGCACACACCAAGCTCCGCTTTTTAAAATTAAAAATGGGGGTGATCCAATTGACTTGCCATCTTCCCGAATGGAAAAGAGATCGTGCCCTGAAACCATGTCGGCTTTGCGGCCATCATAGGGAAGACTTAATCCATGTACTGTGCCTGTGTCCTAACCTCTTGAAGGAAAGAAGGGTTCTTCTACGGAGGGGCTGGAACAACAAGGAGGTTAGATTGTGCAGAGCTGCAGTATTGGCCTGTTTTGATCCCCGGAATACCAATCTAAATTGCGCACTGGTGAGGTTCATGGACGACGCAGTAAAAAAACTAGAGGGGATCCGCTTATCGTTACCTCGGCCAGAGACGCAGACTCCTGGCTCCTCGCAATAGCTGAACAACTCCTTTTGTGGCGCAGCCAGGTACACGAAAAACTGTTGGAAATACCAAAACAAAATGACTATCGGAAGGGAACTGGCGTATAGGCTGGTTAAATCTGGGACTTAAAAGCTACCTCATCCAGGATCACAATTGCCCCTATGGGAACATCATCATAGGATTTGTGGGTAGTGCACCTACAAGAGAGCTCTTACAAGTGGGAGGTTGGGAGCTTTTAACTACAGGAGCTGGGGTTCTTTTTAATGAATCTAATAAGTACTATATTTTACTTTTTGTATTTTGCAAAGGTTTTATCAAATCATGCAATATAGTTTTTCTTAGTTATTAGCCGTATCCTGTTTGTCTTATGGTGTTTTTGTGTTTTGTCTCTTAAAAGTATCCTGTCTCCCGATTTTGAGGACCTTTTGCTCAATTGTTCTAATCGTCTGTTTATCAAAACCCCTAGCAGAAAAGCATGACTTCATATTCTTTATAGATGTTTTGAAGTCTGCATCATTACTACAATTTCTTCCTGCTCTAGTTAGTTCACCAGAAGAAATGGCCCGAATCTGATGTCTAGGGTGTACACTTGTTGAATGTAGTATCAAATTACATGAAGATCATTTCCGGTACAGTCTACTTTGTATCTGGTTATCTTGTATGAACAACTTAACATCTAAAAATACAACGTTAGTCATGCTATACTGGTATGTGAACCTCATGGCCATATCTTTGGTGTTTAAGTGTTCACAAAATTGTTTCAGCTTCTCCATTGGTCCAGACCAGTTCATAATTTATCAGAGTTTTTTGTAAAATGCTGCAGCCCATCACTAGGTAGCCTCTGAGCACTTTATAGTGAGATACAACGGTGTGGTAGAGAGTGTACAGATGTGATGGTTAGCAATATGAACCAAATACACGTAAACTTGCGTAAAGCCTTGAAAAGAAACAATAATTAGAGAGATAAGATCTGAAGACTGATATCAGTTGGTTTTAGACATCTAACTAACATATCTTGGCCATGGTAAAGAAGGAGGTAGCATGGGAAGGCTAGCCGTATTGTTGCCTGAATATGTGATTTTAAGCGGTCTTCTAAATCTGAGGAAGTCAGTTTTAAGATGCAACTTGGAAAGAGGCGATAGGGACTAAAGGTCCACGGAACTGGTTGTGACTAACAGAGCTGCTCAGTGTGGCCGAGTGAATCGTATCTGGGTGACTATCTAGTGCCAAATAGGGGCTATAAAGAGGGTATCTCTATGAATAAAAGGAAGAAGATATTAAAGGTCTTACGGCAATTCGCATTGGGTACGCTCTGGCTGGTGCTGTTTTAATATGGCTGTTGATACACAGAACATGGAGGCATTAGGATGGGCAAATTCACTCTGGGTGTTATGAAGGATTGGTGGGTGCTCTAGTATGTTGTAAGGTAAAGGGAAATATTTTATGTTTTAAAGATAAAATGTAATAATTGAGTCATCTAGTCACATTAGGAGTTTTACTTCAAAGTTTTTTTAATTAGACCTTGACTGTGAAGATATCATGCAGAGTCCGTCTGACTGTGGATCCCTTCATAAATTGACTGAAACAACGGGTTTCCAAAACTGATTTAATTCAATGACACACTTGGCCCTCAATGTATCCACACATATATTAAAATACACAAATGTTATCATTTTCAATATTGTCAAATGCACCACCAAGGGTATATCCTAGAAATATGATAGAAAGTTGTAAAAACAAATAAAGTAGTTGCATCCTGTGGCTAAGAATTCAAAATATTTCAATGTCCGATTTTTTTATGGCTCATCATGCATTCAGTTCCCAATGGTGCTCCTCACCTCTGCCGGAAACAGGCTGCACTACAGCAGCAACACAGCCACAAACGCTCCGTGGTTCACAGGCAGAAGCAGCAGGTACGGTGCTGGGAGCAGGAGCAGGAGCAGGAAGATGAATGGGAGAAACCCACTCATCGCCTATTTGTTGAGTCTGTGTGGGCGCCAGTGTTATCGGCACAAGGGCCTCTCAGTGTAGGCAATACCATGAAGCAAATAATGAGGCATACATGCTCTGCAGTCAGGTGCTGGCTGAGGAACCTAGTAACCAGGTTCCATCCTTCTTTGTTATCTCCCAGTTGAAGTAACAGGTCAGACCACCCAATGCATGTCCACGGACCCAGAAAAACAAGCACGCCTATACCGGTCATGAATAATAGAGGAATCGACCCCAAACATAACATTCCTCCTTTACCCAGACTTAAAAAGTAAAAAACAGATACTTTTGTGTCGTACTTAATACAAATACACAATGAGCAAAACGACTACATGGCATTTCAACAATTAAGCACTTGGTGAGATGGGTGAAACAAGAGAAAGAGAAAGACGGAAAAAAATTGGCTGTCTTCTAGTATTGGCACATTACATCAGTTTACCACAAAGTCCGCCAGATGGGAGGACCTCATTGAAAGTGGCCTGAGTTGGTACTTCTTAGTCCTGTTGCCACCTGGGAGTCTCACCACCAGCTCCAGACCATTCTAGGGGTTTTCAAATATCAGGATCATAGTGCAGACTTGTACTGTACTCTCTTGCCCTGTCACTGGACATGGACGTTGTTGCTGAAACGAGTAGTTAATCATCCTCTGGAGAGGGTGTCAGCATGGGCAAAGAGACTTGTATCCTTGGACATCTGGCCCTTGGGTAATCCCCCTCAGGTATTAGCAAACCGTCATTGTGTGATAGTGGTGGATCGGAGACAGTGGCAGCCTGTCACCGGAAGGGCTTAAAGAAAGGCACATTTTGCGTGACAGTCTCACCTTGCTTTTGAGCAGTTATCATAGTTTCTTTCACGGAGGTCACTTTCCATGGGTTAACCTCAAAAGGCAGCAAAAATTTGCTCCGGGGATGCTAGTTCTTAACTAGCACCACGTCACCAACATCAATGACTCTCCTCTTGGCACGTCATGTTTGAGAGACATGATCATTCTGGCACTGACGCTGTAATACATCCACTTGGTTGCATAAAACTGAGGGTTTCTCCATATGGGGAATGGTATCATTCAAGTCCTGATTCAAGCACAGGGCACTGGCACTCACCTTGGATGTGGCATGTGGCGTGAACCGGTATTCCCTCAGAAAAGTTTACAGGACACACTCCATATTCTGTCTATTTGCCAGGGCAATTCTGAGAGTCTTGTTAAGAGGCTGCATAAATATTTCAACCTCTCCGTTGGCTTGAGGCCAACGTGGTGTATTTCGTCCCTGACGGATGCCACATGATTGTAAATACTCTGTGAACTCCTGACAGAAGAATGAGGGACCATTGTCTGTTTGACTCTCACTCAACAACCCATGAGTGGCCATGACTTTTTCCAAACGGTGGATGGTGTTGCTGGCTATCATTTGACTCAATGACCTCAACTTCAGGGTAATTTGAAAAATCATCTATGACAACCAGCATGTGTCTGCCATCGGGTAGACTTCAGAAATCAGCACTAGCTCTGTGCCAAGGAATATGTGGAATTGTTTCCTTGATGATGGGTGCCGATAAGTCCGCTGGTCCAACAGCTTGACACAACAGGCATTGCCGGATGGTATGCTCCACTAAAGCATCCACGTTTGAGAACCATACCTTGCATTGCAGTCTTGAATTGATTCTGACGATTCCCTGGTGAGCTGTGTGAGCGAGGTCTACCACCCACTGCAGCATGTTTTTTTGGATTACCAATCAGGGACCCCCTCAGTAAACACCCTTCCGGAGAGACAGCTGGCTCCAGATGAACATTTTGGAGGGACGTCAGAGTCATCCTCGCTTCCTCAGTACGATGGGAGGCTTTGTGAGTAAGGGTGCCTCAATTTCAAGAAGTTACCGCGGAGATGGCCAACAGAAGCCATTCATCAGTATCAGCGGCTTTAATAATGTGAACAAGGGAGATAGACAGTGGTCTGGACCTTTCTACCACCAGTCAAACTTATTCCTTGACTTCCTCAGCATCTGACTTTTCTTCCCCAGTGGCAGGTCTTGCATGCCTTGACATATAATCAGCGGGATTTTGTGATCTGGTCGATATGACAGAGAAATGGTTCACTTGAAATTGAAGAATCCATTTCTCGATTCTAGGAGGTGGTTTAGATGAGGATCCAGGGACAAGTGGGAATAGTGGATTATGGTCTGTATGAACAGTGAATATCAGAATAGTGCTGCTCTGACTCAGTGGGGGCACGACAGGCGTACGCCACTGGGGCCCATTCACCATTGGATTTTCTCTGTGATAAAACACCCCCTATACCGGTGGGGCTGGCGTTGACTGACAACTCTGATACTGCTGAGATCAAAATAAACCAACATTGTGTCGGCTGGCAGTGCATGTTTGGTTGCCTGGGGGGCACCCCAAGTGCACATGGCATTGGCCTTGGTCAACGTTTGAAGTGGGCAGTGAGGTCTCGCAGGTTCTGGATAAAATGCTCGCAGTGTGTAACCATTCCTAAAAAAATGCACCCTCCAGCTGTGCCGCATGGATGTCATGAACTTTCACGGGATCAGGCATGTCCCCATCCCCTGAGAAATGGTACCCAAAGAATGCTATCTTTTTATGAAGAAAGCGCATTTCTCTGTGTGGATCGTGAGGCCATTTCCTTAAGTCTTTAAAAAGTGACTCTCAGACGGTTGAGATGTTCCTCCAGGGTCGTGGCATGGACCAGAATGTAATCACTGATATTAAAGACTCCAGTGAGGCCAGCCAGAACCCTCAAATTGTGCCTTGAAATACTTATTTTACAGAGAAGGCCCCATGTGCCAAAGGGACAGGACTCAAACTGGAATGAAAAATTAATATTCCCTTTATTAATCCATACAACATTCATTCATACTTCATATATACACCCTCCTCATCCCGATTCAATAGTTGTAGTGCCACAAATACTCAAATAGTAGAGAAAATATACTCAATTTATTAAAAATAGTGTGAAATGTTATTCCACCATAATTTATAAAAACAGTTTATACATAAACCATTACTTGAACATAGTATTAGCCCAATATGGTTTGATTGTTACACAGGGGTCAATAGGCCCATGAAGTCCAGTTACAAAGATAGCCTATATTTTATAACATTACAATAAAATACTCTATCAAATCCAATCCCTGGAGGGCAAAAATGAAAGAGTTTTTTTTCCCTTTTATATAGGAAGTAAAAAGGAAAAGAGAGTTAAAAAGAGAGACAAAACATATACAATAGTACACTTTTATGTACTTCGTAAAACTAATCCATATATGCGGTCAACATAGGCCTCTGATTAGTGCAAACCTATTCAACAAATATGTCGAAGTGCCCAAAGGATTAAGTCTGTACAATGTGTCGATGTGCTTCGGTGGTATTACACAGATTGCGACCACCTTATTCAAGACGAAAATTTATGTTCCCTCCTTACAACCGTTGTCCATGTAACCTATACACAAACACATAAATATGACTAATTATAACATTATTTATTGTCCAGAAATCAATTAATAAAATATTCTTTTTTCTACTCAAGTATTTAAATTTTTCTTACCATCCCCAAGTTTAAGCTATAGCATGTGGCACCAAAACTAACAAATATTGGATAACTAATTGTGTTATCTTGAGTCCCCACCCACACATCAATCATTCACAGGAGTGATTCTCAACCTAACCTCATAAAATCAAGTTAAAATATGGACCACTTCTTTTGTAGCAATTCTCATTACCAACCATCCAACCTAAAAACAATCGATAGTTGGCATACTAAATATTCATAGGTACCAGTTCTCTTATTCCGGGTTGGCTGAACCTTTACATTCTTTCCCACATAATTCTAGCTTGTGTTAAGCCTAGTACACTCCCATTCGCACAGATTCCATGCTAGTTTTAATCTGTCTCCTCACTCACCAATTGGACTGTTTAATATGTCCTAATCTGGTTGTGGAGCAATGTCCTTTATGATACTGCCAACATCAGCTGAACTCTGTTGTTCCAGTATACAGAGGACCAATTTTAATATTATCTGTATTTGGAAAATAGGAAGGATTAATTTTCATTGCCCTCACATGTTTTTTATGTGCTTTAGATGCTAGATGAATTAATACAAAGTGTTTTGTATATCAACACTGCAGTGGCATTTATCTTTTAAAATTGTTTGTGACTTAAAACTTAACCAAAAGTTCAAGCTACAGTGTCATTTCTCTTTTAAAAGATATTGTGACATAAAACTTATGCAAAATAAATAATTGATGGATGGAATGCTGGACAATGCAAACATTCACCTCCAGTCTTGACCCTGTTCTTTGTGGGAACAGTCCAGCCTGGACCAGAAACAAGCGTCCTGGGCCGGTTTCAGGGCATCACCCTTCATCCGCCAGGCTAGATTGAATCCAGTGGTGTGTTGAGCTCGGGACCCACGTCTGGGCATACCCTTCCCACTTAGGGCAACATACGCAAAAGAAACAATTGATGGACGGAATGCTGGACAATGCACACATTCATCCCCAGTCACTAGGATCTGGGTTAAATCCATCATCCTTTTACTCACCACACCACCCCAGTTTGGGCCCAGCCATATGCAAACCAGTCTTGAACCTGTTCCTTGTGGGAACAGTCCATCCCGAACTGCCAAGCCAGGTCCTCTCTGGACCCGAAACAGGCATCCTGGGACCGGTTTCAGGGCATCACCCTTCATCAGCCAGGCTAGCTTGAATCCAGTGGTGTATTGAGCACGGGACCCACGTCTGGGCATAACCTTCCCACTTAGGGAGACATATGCAAAAGTAACAATTGATGGATGGAATGCTGGACAATGCAAAGGCTGATAAGGGGTGAAACCCCGAAATCGGTCCTAGGATGCTTCTGTCCAGTCCAGGGAGGACCTGGCCTGGCAGTACGGGCCATTGGGTTCAGGGTCAAGCCTGATTTGCACATGGCTGGATCAAAACTAGAATGGCATGGTGAGCAAAAAAACGATGGTTTTAGGCCCAGATCTCTGTACTGAGGTGAATGTATAACATTGTTCTGCATTCTGTCCATCAATTGTTCTTTTTGCATTTGTCACCCCGAGTGGGATGGGTATGCCCAGACGTGGGTCCCGTGCTCTCCATGCCACTGGAGTTAAGCTATCCTGGCTGATGAGGGGTGAAACCCCGAAACCTGTTCTAGGATGCTTGTTTCCAGTCTAGGGAGGACCTGGCCTGGCAGTTCGGGCTGGACTGTTCCCATTGGGTTTAGGGTCAAGACTGATTTGGTTATGGCTGGGTCCAAACTGTAATGGCATGGTGAGCAAAAAAAAAAAATTCATGTATGCCCAGATCTCTGTACTGGTGTGAATGTATGACTTGTTCTACATTCTGTCCATCAATTGTTTTTTTTTTGCATTTGTCACCCCGAGTGGGATGGGTATGCCCAGACGTGGGTCCCGTGCTCTCCATGCCACTGGAGTCAAGCTATCCTGGCTGATGAGGGGTAAAACCCCCAAACCGGTCTTAGGATGCTTGTTTCCAGTCCAGGGATGACCTGGCCTGGCAGTTCAGGCTGGACTGTTCCCACTGGGTGCAGGGTCAAGACTGATTTGCATATGGCTGGGTCTAAACTGGAATGGCATGGTGAGCAAAAGAACGATGGATTTAGGCCCAGATCTTTGTACTGGGTGAATGTATGACATTGTTCTGCATTCGGTCCATCAATTGTTCTTTTTGAATTTGTGACTTAAAACTTAACCAAAAGTTCAAGCTATATCTAAGCATTTTTATATATTTAGGGGCCGATTCCGATCTCGCTCAGAAGGGCTTTGAAGGTGATCCGGCCGGAAAAAATACGAGCTGAACTTGTGTTTTCCGACCGACGCGTACAGCTGTACGAGGGAGCGAGTACGATGCGAGAAACGCAAAATCACCGACCAAATAGTTTCTGGGTCCGAACCGCTCCGTACTTCTCGTCCATAAGCAAACCGTGCTGTGCAATTTAGGTGATTTCCGACCGAGCCAGTACGATGCACTATTCGGACCGCTGGATCGAGTCAGAGCTTCCGACATGTAAACTTTCTGGGAAGCGTACTTCGGGGGTCCGCGCCGGACCCCTTTCACCTGTAGCCTTATGGGTCGATCACATGTGTCTTCCCTACACATGCATGTGCAGTGCAGGTGGCACCAACGCATCCCCATTACATGGGGCGCCCTTTTGCGCAACGTACCTTGTTCATCAATGGGAGCCTATGTACGCGTCGTACAATAGGCTCCCATTGACTTCAATGGGTCTCCGAGCGACCCGTGTCCATCTGCGCTTATTCGTATCGTACTCGGGTGCTCGGAGCCCCGGAGCATGAGTCAGTCAGAAAGCCCTCCGGATCTGAGTCAGACGGAGGCTTTTCCCAGCGGGATCGGAATCGGCTCCTTAGTCTTGTAGGTGTAAAGTCCATGATCAACCAAATCCCACCACATACTATTGTTAATTGGTGCTGGTTGTTCTCCTGCACAATGTCTTTAATCAAGAATTCTGTGCCCGATATCTTGTTTATAATGACCATCGTGCATCGGTCTCCACGGCTTAGAGTTAACTAAACGCAGGGAATAATAAAAACCTTGCTCTTAATTAAAGTGACTGAAGTTTTAAAAATGCTCAATAAGTTTTATGCAGTATGCTGTTTCGTACACTCCTCTTACCTCTATTTTCGTGATTACTTATGTCGTCCGTATGGTTTGCCTTCGCCTCTTCTATTTAAATCAACGGCACCAAGCATTGGATTTTATTGCTCGCCTACGCGCTTCGTGTCCCACTAATTATTTTCTGTTCCTGTTCCATTCCATGGCGTCTAGCATATCGCATCCCTCATTAGTGTTAATGGTGCAGCCATATTTGAATGGGTTGCGGTATATTGCTGCATCACCTGTTGGTTGTATACATCGCTTTCCCTACTTATACCAAAGCTACCTATTGGGTGTTTGGTCTTTTACGGAGGAATTTTTCAAAATGTATGATGTAAAAACACTTAAATCATTTTAATGACACACATCATGACCGATTTTACTATTTATGTCATGTTCTCACCAAACAGTCTCATATTTCATTTTCGGTGGTTATTATTTAAGAACATAAACTATGGCGTCTAAAGAATAGGCCAATTTAGAATATATGAGCTAAATTTAGAAATCATGTCTAATCATACTGTCCCTCTAATGTAGAATATGAACGAGATAACGAGTAAATGTTATTGTCATACATCTTCACATTACGTGTTATATACTACACTTGGAACCGCTCTGAACTGTAGCTTTGTTACGATATACCCTTTCTCAATGGTCTCCCATTAAGTTCAATAACCTGTCTCTAAATTCTAGGCCAAAAACAGACCTATATAGAAGGAATGAGTACAATTGAAAAAAATGTAATCTATATTGTATTCAAATAAATTTAGTCCATTCTTCTCTTGTATTTAATCCCTGTCTCACAGTATTTAGCCTCGAAATGTACCATTGCTCCCTTAGTTTTCTCTTTTCTTTCAGGCAACCATCACGCTTATTCCCTATTATTTTCTCCAATATGAACCATCGAAAATCCAGATATCTTTGTTTTGCCTGTGTATAATGCTCAACTAGTGGCACATTTTTTTTTCCAGATTTCAATGCTGATTTATGCTCTGTCAGGTGCAATCTTAATTCACTCCCTGTTTCGCCTATGTAACCAAAACCACAGGGGCATTCTAAAAAGTATATAATGTTACTACTGCGGCAGTTGTTGAGACTTTTAAATGTCATTTTAATGCCATTATTTTTGATCATTTTGCTGACAGTGCGCTGATTGCAAATTGCACAGTGTCCGCATTGGTAGAGACCTTCCACCCTCCCATGATTCAGTGTGATTTGCTGATCACCTTTAGTCTCTCTGCATGTTTGTACTAAAGTATTTCTCAAATTTCGGTTACGTCTAATAGCAAAAATAGGTGTGTCTAACTTGATTTCTTCGCCCTCATTTAAGAGGTTCCAGTTTTTATTAATTATGTTTTACTTTGGTTGCTTGTATTAGAAAATTGACTGACAAACATTATTTGATCATTCTGTTTATTTCTCTCATTTTTATTAAACATACTTCCTCTATATTAAAATCTGGCCCTTTTAAAAGAATGATTAATCAATTTCTTAGGATAGCCTCGATCTTTCTATTTCATATTTAAAACCTTTGAGTGTTTATAAACATCATTCAGAGTAAAACAATTTCTACGCAATTGTGGAAATTGTCCTAATGGTATATTGTCTTTTTGTGACCTAGGGTGACAATTCGAATAGTGGGGGAGTGTATTTTTACTGGTGGGTTTCGTGGATAACTCCACTTCTAATATACCCCCACTATTTTTAACCGTAATGTCCAAGAAATTAACATGAAAGTTACTGCGTTGGGCTGTAAATTTTAAGTTTGGATCACTTAGGTTCAACCATTCTAAAAATTCAGTTAGAGGTTTAATCGGGCCATCCCATACGAATAAAACATCAATGATCAATCAATACGAGTCAATTATATTTTCCCAAAATTGTGGCAATTCATGAAAAATGTGTCAGGTTTCAAATTCACTTACATAAAGGCAGGCCAGGCTTGGAGCACAGCCAGCCCCCATGCTCATCCCTTACATTGCCTTAAGAATTCATCTTTAAATAAAAAATTTGTCCCGAGGTATATTAGTATATAGAGCTTCAATGTTGAGGGTAACAAGCATTTCTGTACTCTCATTGAAGCTCTTCTCCTTCAGGATTGAGACAATATGGACTGAGTCCCTGATATATGATTTCTGTCTAATAACCAGAGGTTTAAATAAATAATCAGCAGACACACTCAATGGTTCTAAAAGGGAGCCTAATCTGCTTACAATCGGTCACATGGGGGGATCTAATTCATCTTTATGAGTTTTTAGTGAGCCATAGATGGCTGGGGTGATGGGTTTGTCATTCTGCAGGAACCTGAATTCCCCCTCGCATATCCAGTTATTATCCCTAGCACTTCTGAGACGTGTATCAACCTCTCTTTTTGAAATCGAAAGCCTACTTGTTGATACTTTCATATAGTGTTAGCTTACCTCCGAGAGACCCCTCATATCTCTCTCATAATCTGCTGTATCAAAGTTAACTACACCCCCACCCTTATCAGCAGGCTTAATTATAATACTGTTGTCAACCTTAAGTGAATTCATAGCTTCTCTCTGTTCTTATGACATGTTACTTGGTAACCATTTAGAGTCCTGTGTAAGTTCATGCACATTGTGTTCCACTACTCTTTCAAATACTTCCACATTCTTATTTACCTGATTATTGGTGTGTGTAAAAGTTGACTCCGGTTTTAATCCAGAAATTTTCTCTATGGGTCCATTTTGTCGCCCGTAGAAGAACCTGCATAATCTAATTTTTCTAACAAAGCCCCTTAAGTCCCTTTCTAAATCAATTTTTTTTACATTAGTCCTTTTTTTTAAAACCTTCTCCTCTGCCCTACTCAATCCTCTCCTGGAAAGATTAAGGATGGGAAACATTTTTTATGTCCAATAACTTAAGATTTCTCCTTTTCAAGTACTCCCTGGGGTGGATAGTTCCTCATTGGCTGGTCCCTCCCCCGATTTGGGTTGTTCCTGAGCCCCCATCTATGGCGTTGCCCTACAAAAGCCTCATAGTCTGAGCTCAATTTTGTGCTCTCTGTTCTTCCCTGGGGGTTTCTTCATCCTCACTACTGGGCCTTGATGTTTCCGAGAAGGTAACCGGTGTATTTCCCCTTCTTGAGTACAAGATGGTTGTCTATCCCAACCCTGCTCTTTTCTCTGCTGGTAGTACTCTTTGTTAAGATATGGGTATGCTCTTTCAAAACTAAGTTTCTCAATATCCTTTATTTAATTAGTTTTTTTTTTCATAAGATATTCCCTATATCCATTGACTTCCCTATCCATTTCTTCTAACTTCCTTTTTGCTTACTCAAGCGCTGCACTTTCCTTTATGCTGGATTCTAGTTCTTCAATAGCCCTTTTCTCTGTGATGATAGTCTCCTGGGCTGTTTCAATGATTAATAAAATCCAGTCACGACTACATCAGTTGGCTAATAATGTCCAGGTTTCTATACATTTTCTATTTTTGACAAATAGCCCTAGTTGCCCCACTTGGCACACTAAAGCTGAGGCGTTTGTACCTCAGCAGACCTACATGGGTGGAAAATGTGGTGATCGCTCTAGACTCCGGGGCAAGCATGAGCTGCTGGTACCCTGCACGGAGGGCCATTTTTGAAAACCATCTGGAGCCACTGACTTCAGCCACTATGTCATCGACTATGGGTGCGAGACGTCTTACAGGGCGCATGGCCAGATTGGACAGACGCATGTCAACACAAATTCTGACTTGCCCCGGCTGCTTGGGTTTCCTTGCCACCACTATTGGGGATACCCAGGAGGTAGGGCAGTCAACCATCTTGATAATACTTGCTAACTCAATTTCCGCAGTTCAGCTCCACCTTGGGTCGTAGTTGAAAGGCTACCCTCTGATGCTTCAGAGCAACAGGTTGGATAGAGTCATCAATGGTAAGGTTTATCAGACGGTCCATGAGGTACCCTATCCCTTCAAACAGTGATGCAAACTCAGCGAGCAAGTCCTCCACACTTCCTAAGTGGATTTTGAAGGCAAATGCAATGAGTTGAAGACACTATGCCGTCTGGTAACTTAACAGCATCCCTGAACCACCTTTGGTTACATACACCTTGGCCATAGTCAAATGAGACACATTGTGTGATTTCCATCATGAAGACGCCGGCTAGAGGAAGAGGCGTGGGTGATCCATACGCAAAAAGCTTGTGGAAGTGGGTCTTAAGACTAGTTGAAAACGGAGTATCTTGAGGATATCTTGGGCCAAAATATTGTTTGAAGTTCCAGTGTCGATTAATGTTGGTATCTGATATTCTGCAAGGAGAACATTGCACTTAGGGATGCGCCTCCACGGATATCCACCAGGTTGGAGTGATATGAACGTTTCTTTCTGGGTCATCATTGTCATCCATATCTTTGTCATCTTCTGACATAGTGGGGGATTGTATCGAGCTGATTGTTTTGGGTCGCTGCTCCTTTTGGTTGTGGAAGAACGGCAGACCTTCGCAAAATGGTCAGGCTTATTGCATGCCAAACATTGTTTTCCATGAGCAGGAGCTGAGTTGGATTTGGGGTGGCGTTTCTTTTTTACTGTATTCACTACGTTAACGGGTTCCATTTGTACCTCGTTTGCAGAGCCGCTTCCAAATGTGCAGCGCACACTTTGGAGAGTTCTTTGGTGCAACCCATAGTCAGTATGTCGGCAATGGACATCCCTGGAACTTGGAGAATACTCTCTCTGAGCTTGATGGAAGAGCAGCCCTGTATGAATTGTGCAGAAAATTTCAGCATCAGGCAAAGTACAGGTGCTGCCCAGATCTCTCAGGCGTGCATAAAAATTGTCCACAGGTTTTCAGGCTTGCTGACACGCTTGGCACACCAAGAAACTCTCATAGTCGGGATTTGAGAGGGGTTCAAAGTGAGCAGTCAAAGCTTGTTTTAGCATTGCATAGCTGAATAGAGGGCCAGCCTCAATAACAGATTTTCCCAGTTTGCGAATTGCAGCCCCTCTCAAATGAAGTAGTATAGGACACCATCAATCATCTTCCAGGCCCACCATCACAAAATAGGTCTCCAGTCCCTCAACCCAGTCCTTCCATCTCACCGCTTGAGTGGGTGGAGGGGCCATCCATCACAAACGGTTCCAGAGTGGGTACGGAGGCAATGATGATTGCAGTTGCAAAAAACGGGTAGAGGTAGCGCAGGGATCAACAAACTGACCATGGGTGAAGATGACTCCCACTATCGATGGAGCAGTTCGGAGGAAGTAGTCATAGGATGGCGGGAAATGGCACCAAGCTTGCCGCTGTACAGTCTTAGAGCGTTATGCACATATCCTAGGAGGGCTGGAGCCTGGGTGGCTGATATTTTGTGCAGTGGTGGTGTCTAGTGTCCCATATGCTTTTCAGGTGTGTCTGAGGTGGGAACGTGAGGAGGGGTGCTATGTGTGAAGGGAGGAGGTAGCAGGTGCATGTTTCATGATTAACCAGGCAGCCCAATGATGTGCGGACAGGCAGGTCAAGCATTGTTCCACACCTGAGGAATGGCAGCAGAATCAGTGAGTAACCCAGTACTATGGCAGTTCTGCAGACACTCCTCCTACGAGGCACTCAAACGTCCAAGGAAAATAGAGCGACAGTTGAGGATCAGGCATCGCTGACAGGCATCTCTCCCAGGAAATACCAGCAATGTGGCCCCTGGCGCAGGAAGAAACAAAACAAAATATGAGAAAATAGGCTAGTGTCACCACAGCATGCAGGTGACCAGACAAGTGAGACAGGATATACTGCCCCTTCTTTCAAGGAGACCAGAACGCCTGCGTGCACAGCGAGGTGCAGCACGCGGTAATGTTAGAGGCAGCAGGAATCACAGTGGATGCTCCACACTCCCCACCAGACAGCCCAGCAGGAGCAGCCTTGGCACGGACAGCAGAGCAGCAGGGCCTCTCAGTGTAGGCAATACCATGGTGCAAATAATGAGGCATACACACTCTGCAGTTCGGTGCTGGCTGAGGAACCTCATGATCAGGTCCCAGCCTTCTAAATTATCTCCCACTTGACGTCACCGCTCAGACCACCCGATGCATGCCGATGGGGGCCAGGAAAATGAACACCCCCACACCGGTGATAAATAACAAAGGGATCGACCCCCCAAACATATCATGATTCAGGTGAGTCAGCTGTTCAACTGTGTCCAGGCTTTCTTGCTTTCAGTTTATTATGTATATACCTACAGATTCCTTCAAATTTCTGTGATCGTCTGACTTGTGATTGTGCTATTTTCATAAAGATGTTATGGGTTTCTTGTACAGTTCCCTTGTAACAGCATATCAGGCCTAAGCCCCTCGAACCTCAATAATTTCCGTTACAGTGAGTGGTGAGTTTAAATATATTTCCAACCCTAGTGTTTAATAGTAGAATAAGATGTCATACTTTGATTTCCTTGTTTCAGTACATCACGATGTGTAAATAAATACGTTTGACAATAGCAGATCCACTAGTCGTATTGATTATTTTCTAGTGGATATAAGGATTTGGGCTAGATTGAATGATATGACCATAATCGCACGAGAAGATAGTGATCATAACGCCCTGTGCTTGGAATTACAAACCTTCAATGAGCCCATAGAACCCGAAATCAATGTTGGGAAAATTAGCCTGGATGTCGTTGTATCAAACAACATGAGGCATGTTAAATGGGACAGATTCATAGAGAAGCCTGAGGAATTGGAAGATCTTAAAAAAGTGGTAATTAATGAAGTGGCTAAATTGAATACACAAGCGACTGGAAATAAATTTTTATCATCAATGGACGAGGTCCATACCACTTTCTTCCTAAATCTCCAAAAAATTTTTAAAAAGCCCCTAGTGGGTGAGAAATGTAATAAGGACAAACAACTTACGGCGGGATGGTTCAACAAATCTTGTAGAACAGCTCACCAGAGTCTAAGTTTGGCCCTTAGATCGAAAAATATGGATGATGTGAGATCTGCTAGAAAACTATATAAGCACACACAGCTAGTGGCAAAGAAGGAATGGGACGAGGATCACTGGCTGGATTTGAAAACTGCTTGTCTGTCCAAGGACCAAAAGAAGTTTTGGGCGATAGTGAAGTGGGATAGAGGCGGGGTTGCACCATCTCCCCAAAATAATGTGGCAATAAACCAATGGGTTGATTTTTTCAAACCACAATATGCTTCAGCCTCGCGAGAAGGCGAGTACTCACCCCCTCCGGCCATTTATTTTCATACGCAGGTGTTCACGATTCAAGATGTAAATCTAGCATTAGATTGTATAACCAGGGGTCGTGCCCCCGGGATGGACGGAATACCTGCGGATGTATTTTTAACTGATAGAACATCCTGGTGTCAGTACTTTCAACACTTAGCAAATTCCATAGCTATGGGGGCGCCCGTACCCCCCTCATGGAAAGGGGCTGAAATAATCCCAGTTTTTAAAAAAGGGGACAAATCGCTACCCAGTAACTATAGACCCATCAGTCTCATAGATTCTGCCCAGAAACTGATGGGTCGATTAGTACAAAATAAACTACATACCTGGATTGAAGAAAATAACATTTTGTCCCCTTTTCAGGCTGGGTTTAGACCATGTACTAGTTCGGTTGACCAGGTATTTTATTTTCTAGCACTCTATTGGAGGAATGTAAAGCTAACTAATGGGACCCTTTATGCGGTTTTTATAGACTTAAAATCCGCATTTGATCTAGTGCCTCGCACCAAACTATGGAGGGTTCTCGACGAAGCAGGGATAGCTCCAGAACTGCTAACATTACTCGTCCGCTTGCATGAGAACAATTACGCACGAATCAGGTGGGGAACGCAGGGGGAGGTTACTGACACATTCCCTGTAGAGCGTGGTGTTCGGCAGGGATGTGTCTTGGCACCCACATTGTTCTCCCTGTTTATTAATGGCATTGTAGAATATCTGAGCCGTTCTCCCACAGACGCTCCCGTATTGGCCGGGACCCGCGTGCCTGTCCTCATGTTCGCGGACGATACACTGATAGTCTCACGGACACCTAGTGGCCTGCAGAAGGCGCTAAATGCATTCGGTGATTTTTGTCGAGAACGTGGTCTAGAAATAAACACCTCCAAAACAAAGTTTATGTGCTTAAATAAAAGGAAAAATTTTAGAGGTGTTATTAAATTCAACGACACCCCGCTAGAACAAGTAGAGGCATTCACATACCTAGGGATATCCCTCCAGAACAATATGAAGTGGACAAACCATATTGATATGGCTGCCCTAAAATTTCATCAGTTAGCGGGAGCAATTGTTTCAAAATATAAATTATCCTTGACTAAACCTATCACTCCAGCCTTAGAGATTTACAATATGAAGGCTATTAGTGCTGTATTATATGGATCGGAATTATGGGGCTTTGGCAACCTGAAACAACTAAGTCTAGCTGAAAATAAGTTTTTACGTTGCTTAACGGGAGTTCCCCGAAGTACCCCAATGATTCCATTAGCATATGATCTTGGTAGGAAAAGAGTTGAGGACTTGGCACGATTGCGCCCACTCCTTTATTGGCGACGCATCATGGTCACACCGGAACTTGCCCACTACGCTACCGCCCTAAAAGATATCATTAGGGCTGACCATTTTCATTCTATAGCATGGCTTAAAGAAATCAGAGACTTATTAATAAAATTAAACCTGGGGCATCTATGGAATGATCCAAATGGGTTAAAAATTCCTCCTAAGCCTGCACTCAAAAAAATGTACTGGGACATGATTATAACATCTGCTTTTAATACTGGCCAGAATGCCAATCTAACAGGACGATACCTCGATATTAAATGTATTCCATCTTGTGAGGCATTTTGGGATTACATAGAGAGGCCTTTGGATAGAAAACTGTATTTTCAGTTTAGAATTGGGTCTCTCCCTGTTAAAGCATTTACCCAAAATTGGTCATCCAACCATGATAATTGTTGTCCTCACTGTCGAGATTTGATCGAAGATGCTGGCCATCTATTATTTGTCTGTCCATTATATGTTATCCCACGTCGTAGATGGATAAAACCAGTATGTTTAAATTTGGGAATACGTAGATACAAGGATGCCCTGAGGATATTTGAATCTGATTGCACTCCATACTTGGCTATTGCTGTAGCAAAATTCTTGGGGTGGGCCTGGGTAATACGTTCACGTACCCTAAAAATGCTAGAAGATGGATAATGAGTATCTGACACTAAGGACATTGTTCAATTTTTTTTATAAAGGTTGTCTTAAATTGATGGTATTAATTCATCGGAACTATTCGCCAGCATTATGGTTTAATGTAATTTTAAAAAATTGTACATTGTTTTTAAACATAGTATTTATATTTATTGTTAGGATGTAACATGCTTTTATGACATGCTGTCGAATAAAGCTTTGAAATTTGAATTTGAATTTGTAAATAAGAAGAGTTTCTGTCTTGCTTTTTAGGGCTGTGTTTATGATTGGTATTGGTATTTTACAATGGTGTGATCACTGGGCATTCAATTGTGAGCTCCCCAGCTCTGAAACATTGACCATATTTTCTACTGGACATTTTTACCTGGTAACATTTACAGGCTGCCTTCATTTTTTCTGGGACAGTTAAGTTTCTTTGGTCCTCTGCCAGTCAGGTTTCTATGTCTACTCTTAACCTATTTTCATTGTAACTGCTACTTGACACAATGTGAATTGTTTACCTGTATTGTTTTATTTCACATGTATCATATGGGGTTAAGGGTGGTGAGTATAAATGTTTTCATTCAGATGCAAAGTTTTGGACCTCTTTATAATTTGTCAGCAGGCTTTTCTCCCATTCCTCTCCATTCTTACGTGCTCTTAATTTCCCTCTTTTGATAACCCACTCCCTGATAACAGTTTGAGATTGTTTAATTTCCGTTTTCATTTATTCGATTAAAAATAGTCAGCCTTTGATGATCTTTTCATTTTCCTTTACACTTCTACTTCCCTTTTCTAACTAATCCAAAATGCCAATTTATTATTTTTACTTCATCCACGACAGACGGATAGCCTTGTCAAAGTATTTCTTTTTTCATCCTTTCATAATTGTGTATTGTTTGCTATGTTTGTCACCATCTGATTAAATGTTGTGTGTTAGTTCCTTGTAGATGACTGTTGTTTGTGAATGTAGTTGTGGTGTGTAGTTGTGAAGAGCTCCAGATAGTGAGGGTATTCAGACAAAGTATTAAAGTTAAAATATTGTCATACCAAATTATAATCTCCAAAATATTGTGATATGGCAATATCATCTGCAAGAATATCGTTGTCAAGAATATTGATTTTAAGGTAAGTAATGTTGATTTTAAAATATCGAAGTCATTAATATTGTTTACAAAAATACATTTGTTTATAATATCCTTCTCTAATTAATATGTATTTTAGTATACATTTTAAATGTATATGATGTGAATTTTTTGCTTTATTATTGTTTGTTTTTTAAAATAGTTGTTACATTTTCAGTAGTAATGAAATGTTATGTATTCTTTTGTGATTTTTAGTACCATAGTGGGATGTAAATGAATTATGAATTTGTTTTCATTTAATATTATTTAATTGGTAATTAATTTTGTTAATTGTGCAATTATTATTTTTAATTAAAATAGGTGTTGGTTGTGGGGTTTATAGGAGCATAGGGTGGGATGAAATTTAAATGTAATTATTTAATAATTATTTGTTAATTAATATTTATTTATTTGATAATTATGTTAATTGTGTTAACCATTTTTCTAAATTTTAGAATCCGGTTGTGGTGTTTAGAGAGGTACAGGGTGGAAGATAAATTATTTCTAAATAATTAATAATTAGTTGTTAATTAATATTAACTTTGTAATTGATAATTATTTATGTTACTTGTGTAATTAATTTGTTTTTATTTTTAATTGCAAGTACAGGTTTTGAGTTTTATAGAGGTACAGGGTAGGGAGATACATTAATTATAAGTAATTATTTAGTTTTAATTATTAATAAATATTTAATTGATCATTAATTATGTCAATTGTATAATTAATTTTTTTATTACAATTTTAGGTGTGGGTTGTGGGTTTTGTAGGGGTATATGGTGAGAATACAATTCATTTTCTTAAGTTATAATTAATTAGTTGTTTATTTTAATTATTAAATTGATTATTGATTATTATATGTGTAATTCATTTTTTGTTAAGTAAAATTTTTGCGTTGTGTGTTTTGTGTGGGTATATTGTGCCAAGTAAATTAATTATAATTAAGTCATAATTATTGTTTTCAAAAATTAAGTTTTAGGTGCGGGTTGTGAGGTTTTTGGGGGTATATAAAGTATATTTGTATTTTTTTGTCATTCTAGTGTAAAATAGGTGTGCTGAAACTTCCACTAGACAGAAACAGAAATAAATAATTAGAAGCACTAAAAAGGTAAAAGGATGTAGATTTTTACCATCTTGCTATAACCATGAATACAGGTTAGTAAATAAAATACATGACAATAAAATGCGTACTCCTATGATGCTACCCTAACTAGATGTACCTTAGTTTACCTAGCATGTGTGTAGGTGTTAAGCCAAGAATCCCTCTAGGATAAAGTCAACACCATTACCTGAATTGAGAGACAATAGGACCCCATCTTGGTCTCGAGTTGGACAGGTCGCAAGAGATGTTAGACCACTGAGAGCTGGAGTATCTGCATGCTGGAACCTCAGCATCTTGCGTCAGTGTGTCGGCATGGTAGTCCTGATCTCCTATGACTATCTCAGCAAGATGTTCTTCCTTGCTGTGCCATTGTCAGACCTAGGATGACGTCGGCACTGAACCTTGTACATAGGTATTATGCAGGAGAGGGTAGTCCAGCTGAGTTTCCAAGAATCCTCATGCATAATGTATGAGGCTATTGTTTAGGGAAAACCCCATGTTCTGTATGCAGTACCGTACCTAGGCAAAGGGTCAGTCCTAGCAGCCCGTTATGTATTTAGTGTAGGGACAAATATAGGTATAAGGTTATAAGTGGGAATAGTAGGTTTTACCCCTCTATGAACCAACACTTTCCCTACTTTTTCATTAACAGGAGTGGAATAGTAAATGTTTCTCATTCATAATCCAACACTTTCACTATTGTTGAAGTTATTGGAGTTGGAATATTAAATTTGACCCCTCCGCAGTCCAACACTTTCCCTCCTGTTCCACTGACTGGAGTGGGAATAGTACATTTGACCCCTCCACAATCCAACCCTTTCCTCACTGTTTTATGACTGGAGTGGGGCTTGTAAAATGTACCCTACTGCAATCCACCACTTTCCCTACTGTTGCACTTATTGGAGTGGGAATAGTACATTTTACCCCTCCATAATCCAACACTGTCCCCACTATTGAAGTTATTGGAGTTGGAATAGTAAATTTTAACCCTCCACAATCCAACACTTTCTCTACTATTCTACTGACTGGGGTGGGAATAGTAAATTTTACCCCAGTGTGATGTAACATTTTTCCTACTGTTGCATTACGTGAAGTGAGAGTAGTGAAGTTTATACATCTTTAGTAGAGGAAGATGCTTACTTTTGCAAAAACTTTAGTGGGAATAGTATATATATTGTAAAATAATATAATTTATTTTCTATTGCAATAATTTATATTATCTTTTAACTTCTTTAAAATTATGACATTTATAATTATTAATGTTTTTAATGTGTATAATATTTTTTGTAAATTGTAATAAATGTATGTTTATATATATATATTTCTACAATGCGTTGTCCCCCCGGCGGACAGAGCCTTTAGTGCAGGAACATCACCGCATTGGGGAGAGAGGAGTATTATTGCAATACTTTCAGGGAACTTTGCCCCAGGATTCAACATCAGCAAAACCCGTGTGCCAGCTGCAGAGGTGGTCGTGTAGTCCGCGGGCCAACATAGTTTGGGGCACCACTGTGTGCACATGAGACGTATTACTCAATGGGCTTACACAGCGGATTAAAACACACCGACGCAGCATGCCTCGGTGAAAGGCAAACGGTGAAGCACAGTGGATGGTACACTGCATCTTTAAGGCAAAGGTTGGGTTGAGACTGTGCTTCAATGGGAGTAGTAATCATTGCATTTAACAAATCCCCAGGTATGATGACCCCCAACTGTTGAAACCGGCACTGAAAAAATCTAATCCCGGAAACGCGTCCGCCATATATCTATATCTATGTATATGTATATATATATATATATATATATATATATGTATATATATATTCACTGAAAAAACCATAGGTTTCACACATGTTATAGTTAGCGGAAATTTTACTGATAAAAAACCAATGAAATTCCCCCGTTATAGTTAGTGCAGGCAACTATAACTCACGCGACCGCAATCCTCTGCTGATGCTAATACTGTATTTAGACACTTATTTGCCCATGTCTTCTTCCATACATTTTTAGCTATACATATATTACAAATATTTTTTTTTCATAAAGACACATATGTCATCAGCAGAAGATTGCGGTCGCGTGAGTTATAGTTGCCTGCACTAACTATAACGGGGGAATTTCATTGGTTTTTTATCAGTAAAATTTCCGCTAACTATAACATGTGTGAAACCTATGGTTTTTTCAGTGAATTTGCAAGGTTTTTTAAATGCTAATTCCTAACTATAACATGTGTGAAACCTATGGTTTTTTCAGTGAATTTGTACGGTTTTTTAAATGCTAAGTTACTTTACGCCATTCGTGGCGTGCGCGCCCACTTAACGCAGTTCGTTCCGTGCGCGCACCGTGCGCGCACAGTAAGCACGCGGTGCGCTTCGCGCACCGCGCGCCCACTTTACGCAGTTAGTGCCGTGCACGCACGGTGGGCACGCGGTGCGCTACGCGCACCGCGTGCCCACGTTACGCTAGGTGGGCCATGTACGCACGATGCGCTTCGCTCACCGTGCGCACATGGAGGACATATGATGCACTTCGTTTTGAAAGGTAATATTTTAATTTTTCGTAATTTTTATAAGCCATGCACAAATGGTGCCCTTCAGGCACCATTTGCACACGGGGTGGACAGAGTGTGGATAATTTTTTTTTTTTTTAAATATTATAGTTTATCTTATCGGTTATAAGCCATGGACAATTGGTGGCCTTCGGCCACCAATTGCACACGGGGTGGGGAGAGTGTGGATAATTTTTTTTTTTATATAATTTTTTACCGTACGCGTACGGTAAGCGTAATCGGCGAAATTAGCGGAAAAAAAAAAAATCCGTTTTTGGCCTTGGGGGATCTTTGGGGACTCCCTCAACATGGCTATGTGTGTGGGAGCTGTCTAAACAGCCCCTTTACATGTTTTTGTGCTTTGTATTTTCATCATCACTCTCAGTGCGAGAGAGAAAATGGCGGCCGCCGCTTCCTGGTTTCGGCCGATTCGAATGTTTACTAAGATCTAAGAGCCAATCAGAATCGCGCTCGCGCACGCCACCGTACGCGTACGGTAAGCGTACCGTAAGCGCACCGTAAGCTGGCTCAGATATATATATTGATTTAAAGGCTATTTTCTCAGAATCTACTGAACAGATTTACACCAAACCTACAAAAGGCACTTCCTTGACCTGAGGACTACCTCTCTGCCAAATTTCAAGTAATTCTGTACAGCCGTTCGGGCTGTAGCCCTGTCTAAAGGTCCTATGGAAAAATGCATGGGAAAAATGCGTTTTGGGACCCCCCTTTTATCTCAGCCCCCGCTTGACGAATCCCCCCGAGACTTTCAGGGTAGGAGCGGAGCGTAGCGCCCCACCTATTTTGAAAAATTCGCGAGGATTCGTCGACCGGCGCCAAAGTTATTCAAAATAGAATGTTGCGGATTTCCTATGGAAACGTGGTCCTAACTATAACTACCTACTGGCGACCGCCAGTAGGTAATATATACTAAAATTAGACGATGCTTCTTCTGGGGTGTAGGGACCCATGGAGGGTGGCATACATGCCGGCGAAGCGCACCGGTGAATCCAATATTCCACAAAAAACTCCAAACAATGTTCGTATGCTCTCAGTAGTAAAGGCACAGCAACAACGTAGTTCAGGTCAGAGTGTTTAATATGTATTAAACACTCTGACCTGAACTACGTTGTTGCTGTGCCTTTACTACTGAGAGCATACGAACATTGTTTGGAGTTTTTTGTGGAATATATATATATATATATATATATAGATATATATATATATATATATATATATATATATATATATATATACACACACATATATATATATATATGTTAATAGTTATTTGTTATAGTAAAAAATCAGACATTCTAATATTAATTAAAATAATGTGTTGTTGAAATATATATTAAATCTATGTTATTAAATTAATGTTACTATTTTATATATTTAATATTTAAATTAATATATATTTAAACAACAATATTAAATGCAACAACAATAATGACAACAATATGCTTTTTTCACTATTTTTGTACTTACCATTATAAATATAGAAGAATTATATTTTTGACATCAAAATTTTTTGTCACAATATTTTGGTAAGGGTATATTTTCATAGGCTTCCAGGACAGAGGCTTCCTTTTTGAGAATGTGTGTGCCCTGTTGCTTCCAGGTGTGCTCAGCTTCACCACATTGGCCTCCACTGCTCCACCCCACCTGGGGCATGCGCAGAGGGGCTATGCTGCACTGTGTCTGTGGGTAGAAAAATAATGAGAAGTATGTTCATTGTTACTGGGGCTTCAGGTATTCTCAGTTCAGAATTTATTAGCCAATCACACCACTGTTGCCAACAGTACAGCCTTTTCCACAGCTTAATTCAAATCCTATATGAGGTTGCACTTGGCCAGGTGCGCCGATGTTCTAAAAGGGCTTAGGCTTCTCATTCACCTCATCAAAGTATGCATGAAGTTGTAAAGATTCTACTCCTGCGTTTCAAAACTTTGCAAACATCCTTAACTTTATGATGTTCACAAAATTTTAATAACGTGTAGGGCATCATTATGATGTCAGGTAGACTTGCGCTCGCCCGACTGAAACCACCCGACCATAGGCCGGAGGTTTTGACCGCACAATTTGGATGCGGGAGGTCAGAAACATCCATTTTACAATGGCAGCTTGTGCAGCGGGTGAAAAAGGCCTTCAGCACATGCTCACCTCATAGTGCCTGCCACACAGTACAAGGATATTTAGGGGGGCACCTTAGGTGCCCCGCAGGCCTCATAGCAGAGGCTGCGGCATGACAAAGGTCCTGCTATGGGCTCCCAAAGTCACTTTCCGATGGCCTTTCCATGTTGGAAAGGCTGGCATGCAAAGCCTGTCAGAAAATGCCATCATATTCCTGATGGCGGAGCCAAGGCTGGCTCCTCCGTCATTAGGGGATTATAATGGCTACCGATGCTTCATCGAAAGTGCAGCGGAATCCCCCCACAGGATCCCTCCGACCGCTATCATCATAATACGGCGGTCAGAGGGAAACCAACGATATCTGGGGGAAAGTCTCCAACAGGTGGTCGGAGGCTTTCCGCTTGACATCATAACCGGGACTATAATGAGGGATATTTTACACTAAATGAGGTTTGTAAGTGAAAACTTTACTTTTAGCAGGAGAAGGTTGACACACAAAAATTCTGATGAAAGTATCTTACAAAATATGATTGCATATACACTTTCTGTTAAAAGTGAGAAACTGGGTGAAGTTGGAGAAACGATTGTATGTGACAACATTGACAACGAAAAATATTGTGATAGAAATATATCATTGCAAAAAATCCACTACAAAAATATAGATTTTTAAAACACCACCGTTAAACAACGATAATATTGATAACAAACATATTGTTTACCAACATATTGTTAAATCATAGAAAACAAACACACAACTGAATGCATATAAACCAGCAATAACTTATAAAAAAAACTCATGCAAACTTATAGTAATTTAAAAATAGCACATATCTAACAACAAAAAGCTTAAAATATCTTCAATTTATAACATACACCAGTTCGCATTCAAAAGGAAAACAGTTCAGAAATTGAAATTAGCAAGCTATTGATATTAATATAACTAGAAGAGATACAGTCCTTACTTTGAGCAAGTGTTTGCTGCTGGGACACACCAGAACTCTTTTTTGATGACTGGGACATTTTCTTCATCATCCACCTTTGATCCAGAACAAGAGAGAAAAAGGCAGCAAAGTTGGAAAAAAGGAGAATGGTGAAGTTGGAGAAACAGTGACAAAGGGAGAAATTAGTAATAAAAAAGGACTTGCAAGAGTGAAATAAATGGACAGGGAGAGTATGGTGATGTAAGCAAAAGGCTCCAGGTCAAATCAAGACTAAGCAGTCTGACAATCGCAGAGGTGCTGGTGGTCTTATGAAGAAAACTTTAGGTATCCACTTATTATTTTACAAATTAAGCACTGAAGAGATGCTGGACAATCAAACTGCTGCACAGCTGCCTGAGGAATGAGAAAAGCATCTCTCTGTCCGATAGAGACTCTACAACTTGTTAAATAATAAGTGCATTTACTTTTAGAGAAAGGTTAAATATATATTTGAAAGACAAACTATAACAAACACACTGATAAACTCCTACAGTACCTAAGGAGGAAACCAAAATATACTATGACTTCCAACGAAGAATGAATATTTTGTGTTAAAAAACGCAAAGACTATGAGACCGTAAAATTAAATCTATAGCAAAAATTAAGGTAAAAATGATGTTCATTCTCAAACAGGAAATAGAGCACGAAGTTGAATCGCTCTTCAGCTTCTCATCCGTCAGATGATGAGATGAGGGAGCCTCGGTATTCTTGTCCCCGTTACTCAGAATCTGCTCCTCCCTGAATTTCTGAAGGCTGTAGTGACCCACTCAGCTAAAGGAGTTCCATGAGATCATGCACCTCATATTTGGGTGGCCTGACCCCGTTGATACACCTTAAGGCCCCATGGGGTTGGAAGGGGACCCCTCTGGTTTCATGCCAGTTGATTTTGCCCAGGCTCCTGGGTATTCAGATTTCGTCACACAGCACCCTAACTCTGAGAGCTTGGTGGTACAAGCCCCTGCCTCCCAAGGCACTTTCCCTACCGTTCTCCCAGAGAGGGAATTCAAGAGACTGGATTTATTTGGGAAGAAGATGTTTTCTTCTGCAAGCCTGGCATTGCAGTCTGTGAACACTGCATGCATTTTGGGCCATTATTCCCACACTTTGTGGGACAAGGTTGCACAAGTGCTGCCACAGGTCCCGGAGGAGACCTGGGCTGTACTCTCCTAAGCTGTCACTGACAGGAGAGATGCAGCAAAGTTTACTATTTGATGCAGATTTGAAATAACCGACTCGCAAGGCAGAGCAATTTCTACAACAGTGGCCCTTAGGTGCCAAAATTGGCTGAGAACGACTGCTCTTTCGGGGGATGTCCTAGCCTCCATTATGGACATGCCCTTAGATGGGACTGACTCTTCGGAGGCAAAGTAGATTGGGTTCTCAAGCTCTTTGAGGATTCTCATGCTACAGCTAGGTCCTTAGACCCCTCTGCGGCCCAATGTCCACCCCAGTCTGGCTTTCAGTCCTTTTGCGGCCACAGAAGGGGCTTCTAGCTGCGCCATTTCTTGCCCAGCTGCAGGTTATGCTCCCCAGCCTCTGCATGGACGAGGGTGTGGCACCCTGAGAGCTCATGGGTCAGCTGGCCAGCAGTGTGGTCAGTAGGCCAAACCCTCCTAATCTGCCCCTATATCGCGGTGGTCACCACCTTGGTGGCAGGATTCACTAAGCCCTGCTCCACTGGAAAGTCCTTAACATTGGACAGGTAGGTGTAGCAGATTGTCCGAAGGGACTACTCCCTCCCCTTCGAGACTATCCCTTACACATGCCACCATCTCACAATCAGCTGATGTAGGATCACCTCTCTCTGTTCTCCATGGAGAGGTCATGGCTCTCTTGGCCAAGGGCACCATGGAGAGGGTTCAGATGCAATAAGTAGGCTGTGGTTGTGATTCCCTCAACTTTCTGGTTCCCAAAAAGGACAAAGGCCTTCACCCTATCCTCGAACTCTGAACTCTCAATCTCTTTTTCAAAAAGGAGAAATGAAAAATGCTCATGTAGGCTCAGGTCTTGCTTGCCCTGGACCCAGGAGACTGGATGGTAGCGCTAGACTTGCAGGACACTTATTTTCATACTCCTGTCCTGCCTGCCCACCAGAGCTATCTGTGGTTTACGGTAGGCCACAGGCACTTTCAGTTCACTGTGCTTTCCTTTGGCCTTACCAACTCCCCTCCGGTGTTCATCAAGGTGATGGCGGTGGTTGCAGCTAATCTGCGGAGGTCAGGGGTAGCAGCCTTCCCCTACCTCGACTGCTGGCTGTTGGAGGCGAGCTTATCCCAGGCTGTCTTCCCCCACCTTTAGACTGCAGCAAACCGTGTGCACACGCTGGGGTTCACTATCAACATGCAGAAGTCACACCTGACTCCCTCACAGCTGCTCCCTTTCATTGAGTTGATCTGAACACGGTGCAGTTTCGGGCTTATCGTCCTGAGCGACGAGTCCACGATATGCAGGCTATGATACCGATATTTCAGCCTCAATCCTTTTCGGTGAGCCTGACTTTGAGGCTGCTGGGCCTCATGGTCTTCTACATCCTGCTTGTGATATATACCAGATGTCATATGTATGCTCAGCAGTGGAACCTGAAGTTCCAGTGGGTGCAGCATCAGAGAAAACTCTACTACCTTGTCCAGATCTTGAAGGGAACTGCGAACGATCTGCAATGGCGTCTAATGAACCGCAATTGGGTCTGAAGCAGACCTCTCTCCTTTCCGCAACCAGATCTCACAGTAGTGACAGATGCATTACTCCTGGAATGGGGCAGCCATCTGGGAGAGGTGGAGATCAGTGGTCTCTGGTCTCCGCGGGAATCTGGACTCCACATCTATCTGCTGGAGCTCCTTGCCAGCCGACTGGCATTGAAAGCCTTTCTGCCCTCCATCAGGAGAAGGCTGGTACAAGTGTTCACAGACAATTCCACAGCCATGAGGTACTGCAACAAAAAGGGCGGGATGGGGTTCATGTACACTTTGTCAAGAGGCCCTGCACCTCTAGACATGGCTGGAACAAGAGGGAATATCCCTGGAGGTTCAACACCTGGCGGGTTCTCTAAATGCCAGACCAGACAAACTCAGCCAAAGATGTCTAGCCAATCATGATTGGCGTCTCTAACTGGAGGTGGCTCAAGGTCTCTTTCAGCAGTGGGGAGAGCCTTAATTAGATATGGTCGCCTTCTCCTAAGATCACGCAATGTCAGCAGTTTTTCACACTAGACATTCCAAGGTGGCTCTTGCTCGAAGACGCTTTTAATCTTTAGTGGAGTTCAGGCCTCCTGTACGCCTTTCCACTCATACCACTCCTGCACAGAGTTCTCAAGAATATCAGGAACAACCAGGTCCAGGTCATCCGAGTGCCTCTAGACTGAGCACAGAGAGTCTGGTATCCCAAACTTCTGAGCATGGCCATTGATCCTCCTTTCAGGCTGCCCCTTTGGGAAGATCTTCTGTTGCAGCAGCAGTGGACGGTTCTTCACCCGAACCTGTCCACTCTCTGCCTTCTTGCTTGGAGATTGAGCGGTGAGAGTTGACAACTTTTGAACTTTCTCACAAAGTCTGTCATCTTGGCAGCCAGGCATCCCTCCACTAAGACGGTGTATGCCTGCCATTGGAAAATATTTGAGGCATGGTGTGCAGATTTGTTGATCCCCTTTCTGCCCCTCTTTATGTAGTTTCATTCTTTCTCTTGCCCAGCAGGGCTCTGCTCTCTGTACTCTTAAAGGCTATCTATCTACCATTTCTGCCTTCTTGTGGTTGCCTGATCAACCCCCTTTGTTCAAGTCCCTTATTGTACATAGGTTCCTCAAAGGTCTAACTCATCTCTTTCCTCCTTCCCTAATTATTAGGCCTCAGTGGGATCTTAATTTGGTTTTGACTTTTTTGATGTGAGTTCCTTTCAAGCCTCTACACAATTGTCCTCTAGGCTTCTCACACTGAAAACAACCTTTCTTGGGGCACTTACATTTGCCCATAGAGCGAGTGAGATGCAGGACTTATCACCTATGCCGCCTTACCTCTCAATCTATCCTGACTAAGCAGTGCTTTGCATAAAGGCCTCCTTTTTATAAAACGTGGTCACCCCTTTTTCATGTTGGCCAATCTATCACCCTGCCTACCTTTTATGCTCCTCCACATCCCTCTAAAGAAGAGGAGAGAATTCACAGTCAGAACCCAAAAAGAACATTGTCATTCTACCTTGACCTCACACAAGAGTTCCGGGTGGACGACCAACTCTTTAATGGGTATGCTGGTGCAAAGAACAGTCGGGCAGTGCAGAAGCGGACCATTTCTAGATGGGTTGTGCTCTGCATCAAAATCCGTTATACACTGGACAAGAAGCAGCCTTCTGAAGGCTTGCAAGCTCATTCCACCAGAGCTAAAGCTGTGACCACTGCATTAACTAGCGGAGTTCCGGTCCTGGACATCTGTCAGGCAACAACATGGGCTTTTTCTGCACACATTTGCCAAATACTATTGCCTGGCCAGTCAGGTATTCAAGGATGTTTAAGATAACAGACTTGACATTAAAGAAGCTACACAGCAGATTGGAAACTCTGGAGGACTCATTAAAGAAGGAACTGGAGGACATTACGGTGGGGATTTTCAAACTGGAAACATCTGTAAAAGAAGTGCTGGCTCTGATTAAGATCTAATACACAATAGGGCAATACCCTTGGGACTGGGTATAATCAATCACAAAATATAGATGTCCCTGGAGGAATCATTCAACATTATTTCTTATTTCCAATAGTGTCACAACAGTGAACATCATTTCTCCAATACAGGGAATTTCTTCATAAACATTCAGTTATATAAAGAATTGTTTTAATCCAGTTTTTCTTTTTCAAATTAAGTACGGCAATTTACCTACTACTAGTAATATCTGTTTGTTCTACAGTAGTAATCCAACACCTTTTGCTTTTATATACATATGGAAAACAAAACACCATATATCTGAATTAAACAGAACATTTCATATTATTTTCATTCTTTCTATTAAACATAATAATACAAGCAAAAAGGGGCAAATGCGTCGACGTTTCTGTCTCTTAGTGGTCTAGAAGATCCTCGAGACCATCTTCAGGACGGTGTAGTTGCACACACAATCTAATGCAATAAAAGAAGTACATTTATCATCCCTGTGTTCAAAGATATCATTACAGCGCGCATGTGCTGCTCCCTCTGTGAGGCTTTTCGAAATCGAGTAGATTTCAGAAGGAGACTTGAAGCCCCACCCATCATTCCTATTGGCTGGCGTCATTGTTTATGCTAAACGCTGGCTTTCCATTGAAAACAAGGCTTTTTTGTTACCGCCCTGTCTCCTTTTGGGCTCGCCCATCCGGACTGGATCATTTCCTTGCGGCCTGACACGGTCTCCTTTAATTTCTGGGTAAAGCACTTTTTTTATTATTTGCGTAATGGTGACAGCTTGTTTCAGTCGCCTTTGGCAAGGGCGGCCACGTGTTTATTTTTGCATTGCGCTTTCACTTAAAGTGAAAGTGCGATGCAAATATAAACAAGTGGCTGCCTTTGCACAATGGCGAGAGCTTGTATAATATGTTACTATTGTAAATAACATATAATAAATACATAACTTCCTCTGTCGCACTGGATTTGAAAAATATAATAAAATGGAACCGACTTATACATGAAACAATTTAGAAATGTTTAAAATCATTAAAAGAAATAAAAACAATCTAATAACTTAATTCCCAGTAAGTCATCCAGTTCCTCTGCAAGAACATGTACCCTGTAGCCCTTCCATTATGTCTACAGACAGAGAGACCCAGACAGGTAACCGTTTAATTTCCTTCTTGCACTTAAGGGCAGTGCTGAGGAGTACTTAAAACTGTCGCTAAATAGATGCGATCCCAATAGAAGGGCAGAAGCACCCTTTCAGGACCAGGGAGCTTCGTGTGGCGCAATAGCGCCGGGTGAGTGACGTATGAATGTACATGTCGTCGAGCCGGATGTTCAAGATGGCCGGTGTGTGGGGATTCATGTCCCACTGCTAGGAGGCCAGCTGCCCCGTCCCTGACAGGGGCTCACGCCAGCCGAGGTGCCTGAGGTATTTTGGGGCATGGGTGTGATGGGACAGTGTGAGCTTTAACCTCAATTCATTGCATGCCATTTGGACAGACAGTCCAGATCTGCATTGGTTGTCCAGGGAAGAGGCTTACATTGCTCCAGCAGCACTAAGTGCATGAGAACGTAGTGGACAGAACAGCGGCAATCAATAGTCTGAGAAGAAGCAGTTCTTGGGTTGGAGGGAACCGTAATAGCCCAAGAAAGGGGCATGCAAGACTGTAACTCGTTGTAATCGCATGAGTCACAAGCAGGGATGATTGTATACCTTTTCATTAGCTCAGAAAGAGACAGGCATATCTGCGGCAGCACGTTAAGAGGAACAGATGGGGGTTTAGTGACACAAGAAGGGGACATACTGGGCCATACGAGCATCAACGCCCCGGGAGGTAGAAGAAAGTGTTAATGGACTGGAAAAATCTCCTGTCAGCTGAAATAAAAATACATTCCAGGTGGGTGAAAAAGTAATCTGTAAATGCAAAGATAACATTTGCCTGGTCTGGTTAGAGGGAACAGCATCCATTGATCATACTTTAAATGCAAAGGTAGCATTTTTTTAAGGTATTTTGATTTGGCTGGTTTTGTGAATGGGTAATACTACTTACTTTTTTTTTTAACTCCCAAAAAAGTCTGCTTCTGAAGTTAGTGATACTGGGTTGCATGGCAACTGAAAGCATTGTCACATTTGTTGTTGCTTTCTCTTGTTATGGTGTGTGTCTTGTTGTCCTCTAATTGCATATATATATATATATATGCGTGGTTTTATTCTCTTGTATGCAAAAGGTGCACGATTCTCTGTATGATCGTAGCCTTCTTAAATATTGCGCATGTAGTCCACTGCCGTCGCTGTCCCTGTACTGTGTTTTTTTTTTATCATTCCCGTGTCATCACATCACGGTCGTGATAAGTAGTCTTGTTACTCCTGAGTATCCAGGAAGCTGGTTGCTTCCTGGCTAGGTTGGTGTTCTGAATGAGTCCCCTTTGCCTAAGCCGGTGAGTCTTTAAAGATTAAAACTTTTTCTGTTGTTGTGATTTGTTGAATGGCGACGAGGCTGTGCAGAAACTATTGTATTCGAGGATATCTAAGACTGGCCAAAAAGATGAACACTTTGCGTGCGCTTTAAAAACCTGTTGAAATGTCTTGAATTTTAATTGAAAGCGCTAGATTGAGGTACTGGCGATAGTGGGCAGTTTTAGTTCAATGCATTTGTGAGCTACGTTTGAGTTGGAATCTTTTTAGGCATTTAGAACTTTTCGTATATCGATCACTTCACATTTTCTCTAACTGTAGTGTAGTTGTCTTCCTTGAGACCATTTTAAAACGTACTGTGTCCTATGCATCTCACATGTGTTTTTTGAGGTGTCTGAACAAGTGAGGGTCGCTTATAAAACAAGCATTTGCAATGCAAGCATTTGCAGTGCAGTAGGTCTGGCATTTGCGAGAGTTTGAGCTATTGGCATTGTAAATGACAATGCCTTTTATTGTTTTGAAAACCTACAAGCGGTGCGTAAACGTGCACTTTGTACTCATAGAATGTGCTGACGAGAAGCAAGGCTGGCAGTAACTGCTCCTCTTTTACTGCCAGACTTGCTTCTCGTAAGCAAGGACTAAGGGGCTTATTTACAAGCCCCTCGTGCCGCAGATACGTCACTTTTTCCAATTTTAATAGTGACACACCGGCGGTGCAAGAGGCTAGTAAATAAGTCCCTATAAGTACAAGTTGTGTGCTTACGCACCTTCTGCAGGTTTTCAAAACACATAAATAAAAGGCATTGTCATTTACAATGCAATAGCTCAAACCCTCGCAAATGCGACACCTATTGCATTGTAAATGATTGTTAATACATGTAAGTCACCCATTGGGTAGGCCCTGGACAGTCCAGAGGGCAGGGTACAATGTCTTTAAAAAGAAGGGCATGTACTTTTAACTTTTACATGTCCTGGTAGTGAAAAACTCGTACATTTGTTTTTCACCACAGCAAGGCTTATATCTCCCATAGGATAACATTGGGATTACCCACATTTTTATAGAGCTATGGTCTCCACTGCTAACCCAAGTTTTAGAAGCCTGCTGTGCTGAGGGGTTCATTAAATCCTGGTCGGAATCTGTGATAATTCCAGTTTTTAAAAAAGGGGACCGAGAAGATCCAGCTTGTTATCGCCCTATTTCCCTCCTAGACTCCTTTATGAAAATCGCAGGAAGGGTTGTATTAAATAGACTTCAACAGTGGGCCGAGGATAATAACATCTTAAGTAGGGTCCCATATGGGTTTAGGGAAGGGATGGGTAGTATCGAACAGGTTTTAAACTTTTCGTTGATTCAGGGTAAATATACACAAGCGAAGGCAGGGAACCTATTTGTGGTATTTGTCGATCTTAGTGCCGCATTTGATTGCGTTGATCACAGCAGGTTATGGAGTATTCTAGAGGAACGTTGATCCCCCCTTAGTACTATTTTTGAGGCAATTATATCAGGGGGCCTCAGCCAAAGTGAGGTATGGATTAAAGGGTGATTGCACCAAATCATTCCGTGTGGAGAAGGGAGTTAGGCAAGGTTGTGTACTGGCCCCGTTCCTCTTCACTTTATATACCAACGCTTTAGAAGAGGAATTGGTGGCCAGGGTGAACGATTCTCCGATAATAAAGAACCAATAGATTGTCTCCCTTCTCTATGCGGATGATACAGTGCTAATGGCGAGAACCCAGCTTGGCCTACAGAGGGCCCTGTCAACCTACATTGACTTTATGGACAATAGGGGCCTAAAAATAAATGTTACAAAGACTTTTATGATGTCCTGTGGGAAAGGAAAGAATAAGTGTAGAACTTTAGTAACGAGGGACGGCAGAATCAAATCAACTAAAACATTTTCTTATCTTGGAATTTTATTGGAGGACCGGGGTTCCTGGGGACCAGCCGTTAAGAAAAGAACGCTCCTATTTAAAAGGGCAACTGCGGCACTGATGCTTTTCTCAAGGAAAATGGGGAAAAGGCCCCCAGGAATACTACTGAAAATATATCAAGCAAAATGTATTAGTATAGCCACATATGGCGCAGGGATATGGGGTTTCCAAGACGTTGCACCAATCCAAGTGGTTGAAAATGATTTTTTAAGGTTCATTCTTGCCGTTCCCCGGAGTTCTTCCATTTTTAATTGTCATAATGAGCTGGGAATCACCCATATTTCCGACTTGATTAAAATCCAACCAGTCTTACTTTGGCATAGGATTTGGACCTCTCCTAGTTTAGGTTTGAACCGTGAGATCATAATGGACTCAATGGGTTTAGATCAGGCCAAAAAAATCCCTTGGTTAAACTATATAAGTAATTTATCTCACGACTTATGCAGACCTGATTTTTATTCTAACCCAGACACTATGTGCACTTTATTGAGAAAGGAGCTTAAATCCTTATGTTTACAGCACTTTGAGTCCCTTAGATTAATGGTGGAGATAAGTAAATACTCTGTGATCCAGCATCAACTGAGCCTGTCTAGTTATTCCATCCAGCTCTATTTAGTATGCTGTCTACAAGAATTTGACAGATATATATTGACTAGGCTCAGATTTGATTGCTTCCATCGTCTTGTCTCTTTTCCTTCTGTTAATGACTGGTCCAGGAAACTCTGCCCATGTCCTTGTGACAACACTGCTTCTCAATCTACAATGCATGTTGTTTTATTCTGTAAATTTTATGTTAAAGAAAGAGCTAGATGGATTAAGCCTATTTTAAAGCAGGGAGGCTGGCAGCAATATCGTCCAGCATTTCTCTTTTTAAAATTATTAGACAATGTGTACTGTATTGGAGCTATGACGGGGCTTTTGAAGAGTATAATGAGGAAAAGAAAAAGTTTAACCTGTTAATCCCTAAGTTGTACAATTATGTACTTTTGGAACAGCTATATTTTATCAAGATATTTTAATGCAATTTTTAAATGACCTGATTTTATTGAATGTGTGCTTTTATGATTTTATTATCTTTTAAAATCGAATAAAGCATTTATTGATTGATTGATTGATTAATACATGTAAGTCACCCATTGGGTAGGCCCTGGACCGTCCAGAGGGCAGGGTACAATGTCTTTAAAAAGAAGGGCATGTACTTTTAACTTTTACATGTCCTGGTAGTGAAAAACTCGTACATTTGTTTTTCACCACAGCAAGGCTTAGATCTCCCATAGGATAACATTGGGATTACCCACATTTTTAAGTGTAATTCTTAAATGGGAAAATATAATTGATCCGAGTTTGGTGTATCTGGAATCACAATTTAAAATCACAATTTATGGTGAAGTCGGATTGTAAACTACAATTATGAAAATGCAACTTTTAGAAAGTTAAATCAAAAGAATGGGCAACCCAATTCACCTTTGTGGGCTTGGATAATAAAGTAACAAATGTAATTATGCCTATAGGGGATTCATTCAAAAACTATAGTTCAGAGTAATTATATCTTAGATATGGTGACATGTAGTGACACCCATTGGGATAACTCAAAACAATTCAAAAGAATCAATAAGCAAATCAATTGGTTGAATGAATCCCTTGTAGGCATCATTACCTTTGTTATCTTTAGAAAGTTGGCATTTTCCTACATTAGTCATTTGGTGCCTGTTGCCTATCTCTGATCACATGACTGGTGTAGGTGACAATTGTACTTTGTGTTTTCCCCGTAGACAGCCACATACAATGGTAGCTTAGGTGTGACTTAATGGGCCATACCGGCAGGATGGGAGGGAAGAGCTCACTTACACCTGAATAGGCAGTGTCCTATCCTCACACAAAGGGCTGAAAACCCCCCTGTAGTGAGTCAGGAGCCAATGGAGGAAGGGCAGGACCTATGTGCACTTCAAAGGCCTGTCTTAGAAGTGTCTCCCACTTCAAAGGCCAAACTGGGTACTGGACCTCTGACACCACCATTTCAGTACGCCTCTGGTCCTGTGGATACTCTTAAGGAAAGAAGGATTGTTCTGCTGCTGAAAGGACTGCCACTCTGCTGATCTGCCACTCTGGAGGAGCTGCTGCCTTGCTGTGCTGACCTGCTTCCTGCTGCCCCCTTGCCTGGAGAGGAAGAACTGGACCTGGAACCCATCTTGAACCCATGACCCCAGAGGCACTCTTGGGACTAGGCTGCTGTCCTCCTGATCTGAGCCTCAAGGGCATAACAGGCTACAGCTTCTGGACCATATTTGTACTAGCTCCCGACCCCCAAGAAGGGCCTCCCAGGTCTTAGGCCCCTGAAGTGTTTTTAAGTCAAGCTTTCAGACTCTTCGCTGATGAAATTCAACTATGGCGTCACATAGGTGAGGGTTGTTACAGCCTATAGGAGCTGGTGAATAAGGGAGTGATGGGAGGGGGGGTGGTGGCTAATTGTTTCAAATCCACCTTTTCTGTGTGATCCCAACCACACCACCGATTTTTTACCTTTTTCTGGACCCTATATTTTTGCTGGCTTTAGAACTCAATGCACTTTTCCTATGTAGTAGTAAAGTGTCGCTTTCCCCCTGTAAACATTGTTGAATTAGTTTATTCATAATTGGCACATTTAACTTGCCTATGAGCCCCCAATATATGGTGTAGAAAGTGAACTCAATGCATGGGAGTTAATTGACACTGGTGGGTGGACTGCAACATCTATTTTGCCGTACACTAAAGTCTCAGTGCAAACTTGACTTCCGACCTACCATCTGTAGCCTGACTGTTGCAGTGTAAAGATACACTGTGAGCTGCAAGAATAAATTTTTTTTACAGGTAAAAACTTCCTTTTTAATATCAGTAAGTCACCTCTATTAAAGCCTGGTAGGGCACAATGTAGGATGTATGATATTCAAAAGTGAGACATATACAAAGTTAATGTTACCATGCCCTAATAGTGACAAACCCTAAAAGCTAATTTCACTGGGTCTGTTGTCTGTGATCTGAGAGGTGCAGTGAACCTTTTCCCTCATGTACCCAGGTTAAATAATCTGACTCTAATGATCAATTGGCTGACCTCCTGTGTGGCTACAGGGAGACAGTAACTTGCAAGAGGTCTTTTTCTGGAAATACCCAACTGACAAGTGGCAAATGGACCTAGACTGGTCCCTGCTGTCAACGCTCTGCCTCATAGCCTGGGAGTCTCTAAGTGCTTCCCTGCATTTCTGGGGGCTTCAGAAGTAAACTCCTATGGTTCATTAAAACTTAAATAACTTAGTCAGAAGGTACAATCTTTGACCACAATAAACCTGATTGGTGTATTGGGCCCAAGCTCCATCATGGTCAGCCTAAAATTGTGCCTAGGTCCCAGTATACTGCGACCATAGACTATAATTGGCACTTTGTGCCTTTTGACATTATTTTCCCTTAAATTAAAAAAAATCATAATTTCCATTCCCCTTATTGGAATTTGCCATTTTGGTGTTATTTTGTTTATCACATTTTAATAAAAACTTTTTTAGAATGTTTATGGTTTGGCATTTTGACTTTATTAAAATTTTGATACTGCATACATACCTCAAACATTGGCTGATAAGCTTGTCTGCTCTGTGTCTAAGCTACCAAAGGGTTGATCTCAGGTTAATTTAGTGACTTAGAGGGTCTATCCTGACAAGGGTTGTGATTATTCCTTGAAGTGGACAGTTTCCCATCCCAAATAAAAATCCCAATTCTTACGCTAATCTTTTGCAACATTGCAACTTGGTTAGGGGGGATGAAAGGAAGTGACAAGAGCAGGGGAGTGATGTAAGCAATAAGGAGATATCAGGGTTGGGGTTGCAGCCTTCCACTCCCCAAGCAGAGAAGATGCCACCACAAGATATCTTTAACCTGTTCAATCTTTAACAGGATGCCTGGGAGGAACACCCAGTTTGTAGAAGCTAAGACGGGTAGATGTGACATTGAAGGACCCCACATCACATCTCTAGGTGGGCACCTATGAACAAAGGCCCTAAAGAATAGACTGCAGCCAGTGGCCATAGTCCACTGAGAGTGGGGCCTTAGCTTGGAACTGGAAAATAGAAACAAGCTCCAAAGTTATGGGAGAAGTCACCAGGTACCCTTGAATTGAATAAGCAAATTTAACAGCTCTTTTTCCAACAGACATTTACACAAAGTAGCTGATAAAACAAATACAGCCGTTACTTAATTAATAAGACATGCCATCAGAACTGCAAACATTTTTATTTTAGTCAAAAATGGCTACAAACATGGTGGTAGCTAAAGGTGCTCAGTTTACTCTAGTAGGTGCTTTGAAATTGTGAGGTATGCAGACATGAAACAATAATCATATACTTGTGGCTTAACCCTCAAGGACATATAATTGTTAATCAGCAAGAATTCTGCAAGGTTTATGGATTGCACAGGAAACAAGGAACCTCCCAGTTGGATTTGTTGTCTTCTACTGGAATAAAAAATGCTGGGAGCTTCAGATAGCTTTCTCCAATCGAGGAAACCTCAGCACCCTTGTTCTAGCTGCTTCCATTACCTCAGATATTCTCCGAATGTTCCTCTTTTCTTTGTATGTCAGTATGTTTCATTCCATCCTCCCTCCAAAAACATGAAGATACTCTCCTTGCCCTTTTCCACCTTTATTCATCCTCTATATTACTTACCTCCGTGATATTTTCTCCTCTCAGATGGAAGTCCACTCTCTTTATCCCCTTGGCCACTACCCCTCTGTGGCTATATTTCCTTCCTACATTCACTATCCAGCTCTCTTTCTTTACTCTTGTATGTCCTTTACCTCTGCCTAGACTTCCTTGACTGGCCATTACTTCATTCTCTTTCTCTCTCTCTTGCTCTCTAACTGGTAATGGTACCCTCACTCTCTCTGTCACTGTCTTGTTTCTGCTTCTCTGGCTTTATATGCCTCCCTCCTTGCAAGCTCCTCCCCCTTGACTGACTGTCACCTGCATTGCCTACCCCTCTATAGGTTTTGCTATTTAAATAAGCAAAGATGTGTTTTTAACATGTACACCACATTGTACATCGGGGGTTGCCTGACACACCTATTCTGCCTACGTATCTACTATTTACTCTTGTACTCTTGATGCCTTCAAAGCAGGTCAAAACCTCCAATTTCTAAAACAAATAATAGGACACAGACGATCTCAACATCTACTGCTCCATCACATACCTGTCTTTAATCAGAATTTTTTTTGAGAAAGCAGTCTTCGCCTGAATCGAGGAAAAGATGTACAAGAATAATTTTAAAGATCACCATTGTGGCATTAGACTGTACTGCATCACAGAAACATCTAATATTCAAGTTGTTGATGAGGCCCATTTTGTCATTGACAAAAAAAACTCTGCTTCATGATCTGTAACCTACAATACAGATGCCTGTCAGGCACTGATCATAACTCTGGAAATAGGCATGTGTTTCTTTGAGAATGCCCTACAATGGTTCATCTCCTACCTCCCCAAATTCCTCTAGCTTTTACATATGTGATCCCAAAGGCTCCTTTCTTCAGGAGAATTACTTTAGGATCAATTCTCTTCACTCCCATCTTCAACCTCTATTTGGCACCCATAAAATCCATACTCACAGATGACAACATCCAGATACATAAACACGCCGACAGCACTCAACCCCTGCCTCAAAATGTCCTCTGGGTATTCTCAGTGACTCAAAATCTGCCTCAAGCTGAACCACAATTGAATGCCAAAAATCAACCTGAAGTATGACCATGTAAAAGCTGACTTCCTCTTTTTCAACAAAGGCATCATGCAACCTCATATTCATGCATTGCTATCCAAATATTATCCTTGTTGGCTTCACCACCCCAAGTTGCATACTATTGTATACTCAATTAGATTCACACTTGACACAGACCTTTCTTACAAAAACATGTTACCCAGAAATTTTAAATGGCTTGTTGCCAGCTATCCCTCTTAAAAAAGGTAAAAATCCTTCCTTCAAAAGGCTGACCCCAGACCAGCAGCACAAGTTGAGGTTCTCTCTCAACTACATGGAGGCAACGCTCTACTCTTTGATTTCCCTGACAGTGCATTCGCACTCTTGAAAGACATCCTCCATGCTATGAAATGAATATTCAAGAGCCTAAAGAAGTTCAATCTCCTCACCCCAAAAGTAAAGGAACTATATTGTCTACCTACAATAATAAACAACACCCTTTCATACCTGGCAGGAAAGCATCACTTCAGTTAAGCAATGCCACACCAGTAGACAGGACATTGCAATACTTTAGATGAGAAGAATAAAAACAGAGCAAAAGGCTGCACTGTACGCCCAAGAATTGGAATGCACCATCAATGCCATCAACATGGGAATGGCACAGCCCCTCTAACTATTCAGAAAGAAAGGCATGTTTTCAAAGAATACTGACATCTCAAAATACAGTTTAGTAGTTACCTGCATCTTGTTAATGATTTTCTACCCCTACTTATCAATCAACCAATATGGGGCTTTTAAAGCGCGCTACTCACCAGTGAGGGTCTCAAGGCACTGGGGGAGGGGTGGCCAGCTCTGGGTCAGCCGAACAGCCAGGTCTTGAGGCTCTTCTTGAAGCTGTGCAGGAAAGGGGAGTGTTTGATGTTGACTGGAAGCTCGTTCCAGGTCTTGGCCACGACATAGGAGAAGGCTCTTCCACCTGCTCTGGTTCTGCAGATGCGCGATGTCTCTGCTAGGGTGAGGTCGGCAGAGCGGATGTTTCTTTTGGGTATGTGGAAAGAGACTCTTTTGTTGAGGTATTTGGGTCCGATGTTGTGGAGGGATTTGTAGGCGGTTGTATGACGTTACAACGCATTCCGTTGCAATGCATGCCTTTTCCATGCATGCGTTACAACGCAAATGCCACATATATCCTTTACCATGAAAATGCCTTTACCACGCATATCTTTACAACAATTTTCGTTGTAAAACTATGCATGATAATGGCATCTTCATGGTAAAGGTTTTCTCCGATCCCTGCCCCAATTCCTTACATGTTCCCTTGCGCCCTCCTTTTTTATAATACCCCTTCCCTGTACCCCTGCACGACCCTCTGCCCCCATTCCTTCTATGAATTACCCCTGCCCGCAACACTAAAAATCTTGCCCCGCGCAATTCCACCACCCACAAACCCTTCTATCAAATACCCCTCCCCTGAACCCTAAATATTTACCCCTGCGCAACACGACTCCCTCATTCCTTTATTTATTTATTTATTTTTTAACTAAGATCCTCCTTACCTCTACACGCTCTCTCCACTCCAAGCACTTCCGATTTGCGTTGTGTCTTTCCGTTTCCTCCACATCTTTTTTCTTCAGAATCAGAAAACAACAGAAACAAGTGCATTTTTTTTGGGTGGGGGAGACCACCCAAGCACCCTTTTTTTAACCCACGCTTTTTGGATGGAGACCCCAAGCCCCCTTTTTTAATTTTACCTTGTAACACACATGCCTTTACTACATATCTCGTAGTAAAGGAATGCGTGTTAAAGGCTATATCTCGTAGTAAAGGAATGCGTTGTAAAGGCTATTCGTGGTAACCATGCATGCGTTGTAAAGCATGCGTGGTTAAGTGTATGCGTGGAAACAGCCACGTTGTAGTGGCTGTTTCCCTTTGTAGGCATGGGTGTGTGGATTGAAGGTTACTCTCCTCCCGACGGGGAGTCAGTGGAGGTCTCGCAAGTGCTGGGTCATGTCATCTTGTTTTGGGGTGCAGAGGACAAATCTGACTGCGGCGTTCTGGATGGTCTGGAGTCGGTGTAGCAGGGATTTGTTGATTCCAGTGTAGAGGGCGTTGCCATAGTCCATTGTACTGGTTTTGAGAGCGTAGGTGGCGTTCTTTTTGGCTTCAGTGGGATCCACTTGAAAGTCTTGGGGAGGATGCGGAGGGAGTTGAAGCATGTGGAGGCAACGGCGTTGATCTGATGAGTCATGGTGTGGGAGGAGTCTAGAATGATGCAAAGGTGCCGGGCATGGTCCGTCAGGGGTCGTGGGTTTCTGAGGGCAGAGGGCCACCAGGTGTTGTCCCACACAGTGGGGAAGGGTCCAAGAACGAGGACCTCTGTTTTCTCCGAGTTGAGCCTTAGGCAGCTGTTGCTCATCCAGGCTGCAACGTCTTTCATTCCTTCATGGAAGATGAGTCGGGTGTCTTCGGGGTTCTTAGTGAGGGAGAGGATGAGCTGAGTGTCGTCGGCATAGGATTCCATGCTGACCCCATGCTGTCTGACGATGGTGGCAAGGGTGGCCATGGAGATGTTTTGAAGAGCGTTGGTCAGAGTGATGAACCTTGGTGTACTCCGCAGTGGATCTCTGTGGGTTTGGAAAGGAAGGGTGGGAGTCTGATCCTTTGGGTTCTGCCAGTGAGGAAGGAGCAGATCCAGTTGAGGGTGGTTCCCCGCATTTCGGCGTCATAGAGTCTGGCCGCAAGAGTGCAGTGGGAGACGGTGTTGAAGGCTGCGGAGAGGTCTAGCAGGCAAGGAGGGCGGCTTGGTGCTGTGGTACTGCGGAATCCAGACTGGGAGGAGTCGAGTATGGTAATCTCTTCAATAAAGGTGGTCCGCTGGGCGTTGGCGAATTTCTCAGTGACATTGGCTGCGAAGAGAAGGACAGAGATGGGCCGGTAGTTTTTCAGGTCCGTTGAGTCAGCCGAGGATTTCTTGAGGAGGGGCTTGTCCTCTGCCCGCTTCCAGTCATGGGGGAAAATGCTGGATTTGGAGGAGGCATTGATGGTGCGACGTAGTTTGGGTGCTATGGCGGCAGCTGCCCTGTGGAAGATGCGCAGCGTGCAGGGGTCCGTGGGGGCTCCTGAGTGGGTGCTTTTCATGGTCGTGGTGGTGTCTTCAGTGGTGACCGGTGTCCAGGTGGTGAGTATTAGGCTGGCTGTCACTGCCGGAGGGAAGGGTTGTTTCTGACGTCTGTTCGCTGAAGTTGTCATAAAGGGCCTTGATTTTCATGTGGAAGTAGGAGACAAGTCTATTGAAGAGGTCCTGGGGTGGCGTGACATCCGTTACTTCGCTGGGGGGTTTAGTGAACTGCTGAATGATGTTTAAGAGTTCCTATGAGGTGCTGGCATTGGTGAGGATTTTGTTTCGGATGAAGGTCCCCTTGGTGGCTCTTATGCATTGGTGGTATTCTGTCATGGCGTTCTTGTAGGTGTTCTGGTCTTCGGTGGTTTGCTGTTTCTCCAACGTTTTTCGAGATGTCTGCAGGAATGTCTGGCTTCTTGGAGGTCGGTGGTGAACCAGGCGGCATTCAGGTGGCGTCTGTCGGGGTGGTGGAGGGGTTCGAGCTTGTCTGCGCAGATGTTAATCCAGCAGTGTAGTTTCTTGGCTGCAGAGTTGGCGTCAGTCGTGGTGGAGGGGGGGGTCGTGATTGAAGGTGGAGTTGAGGTGCTCCTCTGTGACTTTGCTCCAGTTTCTTTGTGGCAGGCGTGGGGCAAGTTAGTGGGCGGTGGTAGTGTACGCAGTCGTGGTCTGTCCAGAGGGGCTGCAAGGTGTGGCTGAAGAGGATGTTGGTCCCTCCTGCGAAGATGGGGTCGAGGATTTGTCTGGCCTTGTGGGTGGGGATGGTGACGAGCTGCTTCAATCCGAGGTTGGCGAGGTTGTCCTGGAGGGTGGTGGAGTCGGGGGTCGCTGCAGTTTTTGAGGTGGAAGTTCAGGTCACCGATGAGTATTTAGTCCATCGAGGCGATGGTGTGGGGTTCAATGAGGTCAGCAATGGTGGTGGCGAAAGACTTATCGCCCTCTGTTATGTGTCCCTGTGCTCCCAGCTGGGTTTGCACTTTAGAAATGTTATTGAATACATACAAAGGGCCACATTGTTCCCTTCATTTTGTTTTTTACACTATTCTGGTTATGTTCATGTGTTTTTTAAAATACATAGAACACAGTAATATATATGCAGACCAAAGAGAATGTTGAGTCCTCCCAACCAGAGCAAGAAGGGAAGTCGGACAACCAAGGCACCACAGACAACATTGAAAGGAAGGAAGTGTCGGAGCACCAAAGGAGGCAAGATGGCCGCGGACGGGCTGGGCTGAGTAGTCGCTGTTCATACCTCTCCCAATGGTAGTAACCTAGTGCCCTGAGACATGCACTGGTGTCTGTAACATCTCCCCCCCAATGGCCTTGATCCGTTTCTGGTATACAAACCTACTGGCGCTGACTCAATATCCTACTAGAGTGCCGAAACTACCTGAGCTGATTTGGCTGAAGGAAGCTCTGGAGAGTTCTTGGAGTACCTGGGAGAGCACGTTGAGTATCCTGACACAGCGCTGCATAAGGCGATACAAGATGCCTCCGCGCCCCGCTAAAGTGGATAAAGCAAAGGAGAAACATAAGGAGAATCGACAGACTGAAAAAACTCCCTCGGGTGATCTAAATAAAGAGACGCCGTTGATTGCAAGGGACCTAGGAGCAATCCGGAAGACAACGATTATACAACGGCCTAAGAAGACTGAGACACGGAGGGGAGAAAAATCTGTCGTAAGCACTCTCACAGGTTCATTCAGTCGGGCAGATGGAGCCACCGAAGCACAGAACCCGAGACCAGCACAGCAGGAGGATGGTGTCGAGAAGAAGACGGGATCAGGAAGATGTGAGGAAAAAAGTAGAGTGACCCCCCTCAGGCAACCTACCTTATCAGAAGTGTTCTCCGCACAAACCATAGCAATCCGAAGCGAAACCGGCAGAGTGGAAAACAGCGGCAGTCTCAGCGTCCTCGAGGACGCGGGAAGCACGTCAAACACAGACGCCCGCGTTGCTCAGCAACAGCTGTATCTGCAGTCTAGCAACAACGCCGAAATCCCGAAGCAGCCATCACTTCAATCAGATTTGCTACTGACCTCCGAGAGTATTGAGCACACTGAGGAGCCCCAGGCAAGTAAAGCTAGCTTACCTGTGAAGCAGAGTGTAAATGCAGAGATGATGGAGGTAATCCTGTTGCTTGAGGCAGAGCTAGGAGCTCCTAAGGCCCCTGAAACATTACAAAAGACTAAGGGATTCGGGCCCACAGCTACAGTTGAAAAATATATCAACCCAGCAAAAGAGACAGGACGGCTTGGGTATAAGGAGCCGGAGATAATGGAGAAGAGCAGTATTGGTGAAGCAGATGGGGAGAAATTGTTTTCCCTTAATGAAGACTCGGACTCCCTCTCTTTGCAGCATAGTGAGGCGAGCATAGAGGAGAGCACAGAGGGAGAAGAGGAGGTGGTGAGAACAGGGGAGGATGAGCTGTCGGATTCTAGCTCGTCTGGGGGCGACAACGACTTATGTACAGGAAATGATTCGACTTTAAGGAAAAGGCAGGTTAAACTAAAGCCAAGTAGTCAACAGGCTGGACTATTGGGAAACACGGAGAGAGGATTAGCATGGGATTATCTAGGAACTTCCCAAACATATCAGGAGGAGGAACCTGCCGGTTCACCGAGTCAGAACATACCCTCCAGCGTCCTGCTCAATACGCTTAAGCAGATGCAGGCAGAAGCTAGGGTTGCAAATCGGAAAGCAAGGCAAGCTGCAAAAAAAATACAAGTCTCATTGAGAAAAACTAATAAGCTCTATGAAGATTTGGTTGGCAGAGTGGCGGAGGTGGAGGAGCGCACGAGTAAGCTAGAAGATGATTTTGGAAATTGGCAGACTTTCAGAATAGATCAAGTAAATGTCACAGATGACTTGCAATGGAAACTGGAGGATTTGGAAAACCGCCAAAGGCGGAACAATGTTCGAATTTTGGGTGTGGCGGAGGGGATTGAAGGACAGGACATAAAGCGCTTTGTTGTTAATCTATTAAGAGGGGCTTTCCTAGAGTGTCAGTGGCAGTGGAACAGGGAGATTCAGAGAGTGCACAGGTTTCCTTTTACACTCAAAAAGGGCTCCGAGGCAGATGGGGGTAGGAAGGCGTCCTTCCCGCGAGCGATTTTAGTCTATTTTGGCAACTACCTTATTAGACAGGAAATCATTGAGAAAGCTAGACCTACAAATAAGAGATCATTTGAAGGCACCCCCTTTTTTGCAAGACCGGATTTCTGCCATGTTACCGTTGAACGGAGATGGAGGATGAGACAGCTGATCTCAAAATTTCAGGAGTTAGGCTCAGAGGCTTACTTAATGTTCCCTGCGAAATTGAAAGTAATCACTCAGGGAAGAGTTAAGATGTTCTTTTCTGAGATTAAAGCTCAGCAGTATCTGGATGATGTGAAAAAATAAGATGTGCAGGGAGGGAAGGTTCCCTACTGCTATTCTGGGGGACAGAAGTTTTGTTGTCGTACATGGGGGGCACTAGTTGATTGTAATATAGTGTTTGAGATGAAGGTGGGAGAGGGGCGCGACTCTAGCAGCCCGAAACCGGCTGCATATAGGTCTGACTGACCTATTTGCCTGTGTAGGGGAGGGTGGGGGTGGGGATCAAGGGAAGGGTGGGGAGAGGGTTTGGGTGGGGGGGGGGTCAGTAGGGGGTCCATTAGGGCCCATACAAATTTGTGTTTTTCTTGGTTTGATAATGCACATTTTAATGCATATTTTGGCTATTTCTTTTTTGATGCTTATGCTCATGCTTACGCTTATGCTTAATATTTGGCTGATCAGATGTAAGAACTCCAATGACCTCCTGTAATGCCTTGTAAGATTGCTTCAATCAATGTGTGTGGCCTGAATAATCCCGGGAAGAGAGCGAAAGTAGCAGGGTTGCTAAGAACTTTGAAATTGGATTTAGTTTGCCTCCAAGAAACCCATATTCAAGCATCACAGATTTACCTGTTAAAACAGCTTAATTTTGATGTATTAGCTGCTAGCAAACAGGGGACTAGAACTAGGGGGGTTGCAATACTAGGGAGGAAACACGAGGTGGTGATACATCGAAAAAGGGAGGACCAATGGGGGAGATGGGTTATTGTCGAACTGAGTATAAAAGGGGTAAAGATTACAGTAGGTACAATATATGGCTCCACGGAAGACGATCCAGATGTCTGGCAGTTTATGGATTTGGAATTAGCGCAGTGGCAAAAACCCATTATACTCTGTGGGGATTTTAACATCCACGATCAAACGAGCTCCTTTACAGAACCCGGGGGGAGTTATGTAGGGAGGAAGAGGAAGACATTTAAAGCACTGGCTAGTATGGCCCAACATAACTCCCTTGTTGATCCATGGATTAAGTTACATCCCTTTATAGATGGAGTACCTATTTTTCGGCTCCGCATAAAATTCTAGTGAGGCTGGATTACTTTTTAGTGTCTAGTTCCTTAATTTCTCATACAAAAATAGAAAAACAGCCCAGAATCCTTTCTGACCATAGTCCTCTTGTCTGAACATTAAATACTACGAATATAAATGTCAGCAAGCCCCAGTGGACGTTTGAGCATACATTGTTAAGCGATAGGGCATATCAGAAGCATATGAAATCTTGGATAATGTTTTTTGGGGATAATAATAGAAGCACTGCCCCCCCCGGGGGTGGTGTGGGATTGCTTTAAGGCGGGAGTGAGGGGAGAAACCCTGAGCTATGTATTGGCTAAACAAACAAAAGACCGAAGACACCTGGAGGATATAAGACGAGGACTGCTTGCGGCAGAGGAAAATCTTGCTAGAGCTATAACGCAAGGTCTTCCACTCGAGCCCTTCTTAATCAGCTTAACTGCCCTCAAAGGGGATGCTACTGAGGGCATCAGCGCGAAAGCAGCTGAAAAATATCTGGGGCATAAACAAGATTCTTACGAACTAAGTGAGAAGATCGGGCATATTTTGGCTGTTAGAACTAGGCAGCGTACAGCCATGGCTGATATCAACGAAATTCAGGATAGTCAGGGGAATTTAGTTACAGACCCCGATCTCATCCGGGAAGTATTTCGGGAGTTTTATGCCAAATTATATACTTGCGAGGAAGGGAGTACTCTAACAGAGGAAGAGGTGGATAGCTATCTTAGGGACATTCTAGCTCCCTCTCTGTCTGCACAGGATAAAGCGGGGCTCGACGCTCCTTTCCATCTAGATGAGTTTAAGAAAGCAATCAGGAGTCTCCCCTCGGGGAAAGCGGCAGGGCCAGACCAAATTCCGGTAGAATTTTACAAAGTATTCCAAGATACCTTAGGTGATGATATGTTTAACATCATGCTACTAACACAACAAGGGGGCTCTCCTCCCGAGTCTTGGGGAGCGGCGGATATTATAGTCATCCCCAAAAAAGGTAAACCTCCGTTACTCCCCGGCTCATATAGACCCATCACTCTTATGAATGCCGATATTAAACTTTACTCAAAAATGCTGGCAACAAGGCTAGCAGGCAACATAGAGCAGCTGGTAAGTTCATCCCAGCATGGCTTCATACCAGGCAAGGGAACTACTCAGCACGTCAGGACACTCATAACGGTGTTCGACGCCGCGGAGTCCCTGGGCGACCCTGCGGCAGCGTTGTTGTTGGATGTCGAGAAGGCCTTCGACAGGGTTGCCTGGGGTTTCCTGTGGACAGTTTTGAGATGGAGTGGTATTGGAGAAGGCTTTATAACAGCTGTTCGAGCCTTATATGAACGCCCAATAGCTAAAATTAGGGTAAATAGAGGATACTCAGACTCAATTGCAATTTTTAGGGGAACGAGACAAGGCTGCCCCTCATCCCCCTTACTATTTGCGTTATTTTTGGAGCCTTTTTTACGGAAATTGGACAGAAATAGAGAGATTTTACCAATGGTTTTAAACGGTCGGTCAATTAAAATTCTGGCGTATGCAGATGATGTTGCTATACTCACCCCGAATCCAGACTTAGCTATTATAGAGGTCGAAAGGGAAGCTAACAAGTTTGGTAAAATTTCAGGATACAAGCTAAATAGATCTAAGACTCAGATAGTTATGAATAAAGCCATTTCTTGAACTGATTCTAGGGTGACTACTTCGGCGACATACTTAGGTATAGTAATATCTGCAAAATTAGATACCCTTGTTGAGAATAATATAACCCCTCTCCTTGAGAAAGTAAAAACGGATTTAAATAGGATTAATAACTTACATCTCTCTCTAGTAGGTTGCACCAACGTGTTAAAAATGAGTATATTGCCAAAATTTCTTTATTTATTTAGAACAATTCCGTTAATTTTCGAAGCCAAATGGTTTAATATACTGGAAGGTACTCTCAACAAGTTTATATGGGCCCACGGGAAAACTCGTAGGGCGTATAAATTTATGACCTTACCGAGAGTCAGAGGGGGGTGGGGAGCCCCGGATTTTAGATTATATTATTTGGCAACTGCCCTTCAATATATGCAAGGCCTAATCGGAGGAGGGGGGATGCTTCAAAGAATAACTTCTGCATCTACAGATGTATATGCAATCCTGTTAGGACAAGAGACAGAAAATTGCTTGTTATGTTTTACTGATTTTGGCTATCTTAGAAGGAAGCAATTTAAGACACTAAATGCGGCCTTAAATGTATGGAAGACTTTTATGAGGAAGACGGGCCTTGGACGATATAACAGATATCTTAAACTATATAACAATAAGTCGTTCCCCTCAGAAGTTTTCTCGGATACAGTTATGGCCGAATGGAACAGAAAAGGTGTTAACCAAGTTGGGGACCTAAGAGAGGATGCGGGAGTGGTACAGTTTGAGGTATTGGCAAATAAATACAAGTTAAACAGGAGAGATTTTTTTAAGTATTTACAACTCAGAAGCTTCTTGGGTGATAAACGTGGCGGCTCAGCAGGATATAACACAAATGATTTTCTGGAGATTTTAACCACGGGCGGCTATCACAATATTAGGTCAGCCTACGCGATACTAGTCCAAATTAAAGTGGACGATCTAGACAAACATAAGTGCAAGTGGGCAGAGAAGCTGGGAGGAGAAATGGAGGATTTTCAGGAGTCGCTGGATCTGGGGTGTAATATTTTATGCTCAGCCCCCCTACAATCTCAACACTATAAAACCCTATTTTCCTTATACCATACGCCTGCTAGAATTGCTAAATGGGGGGGTACAACTAGGATAAGCTGCCCTCGATGCAGCGCATTAGACGCAGATTTACTTCACATGTTGGCCACTTGCCCACAACTATATACTTTAATCAGCGACATAGAGGTTTTTCTGGATAAGACTTTAGGGCTACAGATCTCCTTATCACCTTCGCGTATTTTGCTAGGGATAGACCACGATGGAAGCAGTAATGTAGAGAGGGAATTTGTTTTTGTGGCGATGGCGGTGTATAGACTAATCCTAGTCAGGGCTTGGCTAGATAAATCCCCTCCGTCTATGCAAGTATGGTTAGCAAATTTAATTTCCACATTTAATTTGGAAAAGCCAATTTATGCAAGAAAAGGTAGAGCGGGGAGAGCTCTAGGTATAAGAATTTGGGGGCCATTAGCGTGGTGGAGGGACGGGATAGGGTAATTTGGGAATTTGGGAATATCTGATCTAGGGATTGGCCAGAGCTATACTGTTCTGTTTATTTGGATGATATCTGGTTTTTTCTTTTCTTATTTTTTTCTTTTTTTGATATCATGCAAAGGATCATGTTGTGTTAATGAATACATGAATGTATTAAATGTGCATCGTTGAAAGTACAAAATAAAAAAAAAAAAAAAAAAAAAAAGAAAGGAAGGAAGTGTCGAGGAAGGCAGCGAAAAACACCAAAAGAAGACTGCAGAAGGTAAGAAAACTGGTGAAAGGTTTGGACGCTAAGCCTTCAAACTCAAGGTCCTCGAAAGCAGCCTCAGCATTAAAACACCTGACAACTGAAGAAAAACAACACACTTGACATCAAACAAAGAGCGCACATGGTCAAAATGGCGCCCCTTCCACAGAGGAAGGAGGAGTTTGGCAAATCCCTGGGAGAGTTTTGCATTCCAACAAGACTATCGGGATCCACAGAGGCAGGGGAAACAAACAGTCAGGTGTGGAGCCCCCAGGCAACTCCAGAGACATGCAAGGAAGAACAAGAGGAGTTCTACGAACTTGAGGATGAAGAGGCGGCATTCTAGGAATACAGCCAGGTCAAGGATATAAGGCATGACCTCTACGCAGAGTTCCTGTAGGAAGGTTTAGACAACTACCCCATGAGGCCTTGTACAATAGCCTCATCAAAAGGACAGTGTACACATTTGGGGTACAACTAGGGGAAGAAATGGAGAAATCATGTTTCCTACTGGAAACCCTGATACCTTCTCAGAAGGCAAACCGCTATCTGTCCATGCTCCCCAGCATCTTGGACTAGTGGAAAGAGTCTTTCAGAGAGCCAGCCACTGCAAGGGAAATAACCCCTCTTGTGGAGAAGTACAAGCATTCCATACAGAACCCCCCAAGTACTTAAAGGGGAATGTCCTTGAGGACTCTGTCATTGTGATGACTGCAAGGAAGAGAAACAATGCCCTCACATGAACACAGCCCCTGCCAGAGAAGGACAGCAAGAGGCTGGACCTAGTAGGCTGAAAGATGGAGAGAGGTGGCCACACAATAGAGGATAGCCAACTCAAACACTCTCCTTAACTGCTATGGGCACCAGCACTGGGATGATATTGATGGTCTGTTGTAACAACTTTCAGAGGAGTTTCACTAGATATCCAAGGTTGTAGTCCAGGAGGGTACATATATCACCAACTGCTGCCTCAAGTCTGCCCGGTTGCGGCAGACACGGTCAGCAGACAGATGTTCATGGGTGCCACACTCAGGAGGCAGGCCTGGCTGAGAGTCTCAGGGTTTAAACCGGAGGTACAGACTTCAGTCATCAATATACCTTTCACGGGTGAGGCCCTGTTTGGATAAGCAGTAGCCTAGGCGCTACAACAAAAAAAAAAAAGTGAAATGACACCACAAAGGCCATGGGGACCCTGCAGTTCAAAAGATCTTTTAGGAGAGGAGGTACAACTACAAGCAGACCAACAAGCAGGGTGGCCTTTCCAACTGGCCAACAACGCCAGCAACAACACTAAAGCCTCACTCATCTGGCAGCACAACAACGATCACACCATCCGTGGCAACACCCGACAAGACAGCCCTTTCAAGGAAGGTCAACAGGAATAGTATAAACAAGCATGTGATCCGCACCCCTCTCCAAACCACACCACCAGAAAACAGCGGGGACAGAATATTAGGGTTTATCCAGGAGTGGTCAATCACCTCAGGCAACTGGATTTTATCCCCCTAGCAAGACATGGCTACTCCATAGAATTTACCAAACCATTGCCACATGTCCCTTAAAGAGTAAAAACCATAAGTGGTACAGAAACTCAAACAACTGTGAAGAGAAGCCAAAGAGCTTATCCAAAAATGAGCCACTGAAAAGGTTCCCCCTAGAGAGGCAAGCAGTGACATCTACTCACCATACTTCCTTGTACCAAAGTAAAACTTAACACTGAGGCCAGTCCTAGACTTCCGGTACCTTAACAAGTTCATACAGACTAAACACTTCAAAATGACAATCCAGAGGGAGAAGGATTATATGGCCACCTTGGATCTAAAATACACCTACCTCCACATAACAATAAACCAGAAACAAAAGAAGTACCTCAGATTCATCCTAGAGAGGGTACTCTACAAATTTAGAGTGCCACCATTTTGCATAAAATCCGCACTGAGAATGTTTATAAAGTGTCTTGTAGAAGCACACCTGAGAAAACAGAGTATCCATGTTTACCCTTATTTAGACAACTGGCTAGTAAAAGCAAAGTCAAACAGAAATGCCACCAAGACATTCAAACAGAAATTGCAGTGAAACAACGCCACATGTTCACAATACACCACAAGAATTCTTCACCTAAACCAGAACAAGTAAAATTGTTCCTGGGAACAACTCAAGATTCAAGAATTTCATCCTGCACGAGCAGACCCAGTCTCCAAAACAATGCAGCTGTTGCAGGGCAAACTCGCTTTTACCAGCGGGGTCACTCTCTTTCATTGAGGATTGTCAGGAAATTGATTGGCATGATGGAATTATGCATTACCCTCATACCACATGCAAGACTACACATGCGCCCCATACCAGAATGGATCTGTAACAGTTGGTCACAAGCCACAGAGAGCTGGAAGGATCTAGTGGCTGTCAAAGCAAGTGTGCAAAAGTAGATAGAGTGGTGGAAACCGACAAGTGTGGGGATTGGGAGACCTTTCAAATCACCAGCCCCCACAGTGACCATAACAACGAATGTATCCCACAAGTGCGCATGGACAAGCTTAAGGTCAGAGGAATCTGGAGCCCCACGAATGTCGTGAAGCATATGCACTTCCTGGAACTAAAGATAGATTTTCTAGCCCTGAATGCGTTCCAGGTATATGTAAAACAAAAGACGGTACTAATCCAGGCAGACAACACGACAATCATGTTCTAGCTCAACAAACACGTGGGAACAAAGCCCTTCCCTCTGTCGATCATAGCACAAGAATTATAAAAATGGTCGATTCAAAGGAACACCTAACTATTAGCAATCTGCCTTTTGTGGAAGCAGAACAGTGAGGCAGAGAGATTGAGCAGGCAAGACAGAACCTCCGACGAATGAGAGATAAATCAAAAAGTACAGGACATTTTCAGACATTGGACATACCAAGTATTGATCTATTCTGAAGCCCAGAAAACACAAATTTCCATGACTTCGTATCCAGGTTTCCACACCACCAATCAAAGGGGAATGTCCTGTCGATAGACTGGTGAGGGAGATTTGCATACGCCTTTCCACTGATTCCCGTGATCCCAAGGGTGCAGGGCAAAGCTAGACAACCAGGGAAATCACTCATTCTCATAGCCTTGCAGAGGGCTAGGCAGGAATGCTATTCACATCTGCTGGCGATGTCCAGTGGTCAAATGATTCAAATCAAGGCAACACAGGACCTGCTAACCATGCTTTCCTAATAGCAATCACATCCCTATGCAGAGTCAGCAGGATGCAAGCATTAACGATACAAGAGCCACACCTACAAATCCACAAGGACAAGGGTGTCCTATGAGCAAATTCAGAGTTCCTACCAAATATGGTATCTCATATTTCACTTCAACAAAAGCATCCAACTACTTTTCAGGAACCAAAGTTGCAGGCTGAGAATGTAATTCAAACACTGTATGTGCGAGGGCGCTAATGTGCTAACTAAAGGAGACTAAGACATTTCGGAAAGGGATCCAACTCTTCATCTCCTTCGCCTGGCCAAGCAAGGGAACACCGGTGACAAGGGTTTTAAGTGGGATGAAAAAACGGGGGGGGTCTCTCAAAGGGGCGTGGCTAATGTAATTAGAAGCGTGGCTTACAAACTTAAGCAAAAAATCTGTGCTTAGCATAGTGTGCCGCCTGACTTGTTTTTCGCTGTTTCGGTCATTGCATCCAGATATATGATACACCAAGTAACATCATACCTACAACAAGTCAGGACCATTGGCTTTGTCAATGGCTGTTAGTACATTAGATAAATAATTAGCCACAGTGGCTTGTTATATATAATATTGAAAAAGCTTCGACTTAAAGTCCTGGTGACACCAAGACGATGTTGCGGCTCCTGAGTTTCAAAAAGAGAAGGGAAATCCAGATTGAAAATGACTCTCTTTAAAGGATTTTCAAAGCTCACGCTCACGTAATGCCCTAACTTCTCCACTAGTGAGAAGTGAGCAGTGTGAGCACGCACACATCCATGTGCCTGCTGTCACTACAGTCGGAAAAAAATGGACCGCCTGTGCCAGGGCACAAAAAAGAACACGATAGAGCCCGCTTTAAAAAACTACCGGTGCTCAAACCCGGTGCGACCCGACCCACTCAAAGCCCTGCCGGTGACCAAAGGAACGATCGCACAATGGATAGTGGAGACTATACAAACATGCTACACTAGGGCTGGAAGGACCCTACTTGTATGCACATTGATGACATCTGCATCACCACAGCTTGGTCGTCCCCAAACCTTTACAAAACACTTCTGGGTGGACATCCAAAATAAATAAAGAAGCACATGTTGGATAGAACACACTAACGGCATTTGGATCAGCATGTGGTTGTGTAATGACAACTTTAGGGTTCTAACCCATCCTAAACTGCTACTGCATCTGACTTCTGCTATGATTCAGGTTGAACCTTGTATGTTGGCAAGTGGGCATTGTAGGGTCCAGGGTGGCAGCTTGTGTCACATAATTCCAAGCCAGAACCTAATTCTGCTTCTTGGAAGTGAATTCATTCTGTGACATGCCTTGGGAACTATTGTCCTGGTCATGACACAAAGTAAATTACAGGGGTTATAGGAAAGCAGACTGGAGTGGGTAGCACATTAATTTTCCAAGGGGCATCTAATTTGGTCTGTCATCAGAGTAATATGGTCGGCACATGAGACTTCTCAATGGCTGCCATTCTGGTGCATAGGGAACATTTGTGGTATAACCATGTCCTGTAGCTCATATCTGTGTCTGCAAGGGTTAACACATGCTGTCCGCTTTCAGATAATGAAATCTGGCTTGGTCCTGCTTGATTGCAGAGCTCAATTTATTTACTGACTCAAGTGTTGGCCCAAGTTATAGCTTGTACAGTATTCCATATAGGACTTTGCTTAATGGAGTAGATTCTTAACACATTACCTCTAGTGGTGCCACGATGCAGTGAAGCTGTCTATTGCAAGCTATGAATGTATGACCAGCTGAGGCATTGCAGGAGATGTCTTAATTGTCACTTTTGCCAAACTTTGTGGGTGCCTGATATCTTCCCTTAAAGTGGTTAAAGGCACATGCTGACCTAAATTAATATGACTATTTACGCCATAACGCACAGAAAAGCACAGTCAAGCGACTATTCGTGCTGGGGCCGGAGCGAGAGAACGGATTGAGAGCGGGCCGTGGACCGGGAGTACAGCAAGGACCACACTCCCCAGGGTTCCTAGCGGTAGAAGCACCGTTGTGCACTCACCAGCGTCATCTGCGTGCCAGGGGGCGCCGCTAATAGCTGTCCAGGGCTCCCGAGCATGGGACGTGCGCGGGCATTCCCGGGCCAAGGGCTGGCCGGCTGCACCCGTCCGCGGCCGCACGAGGCAGGGCAGGGCCACCCCCTGAGGAGTACCAAAATCGAGCTACCATTGCGGTAAGAGTGATCTACATCTATTAAGCCTATTTTTTTTCCTCACAAACTTTCTTTTAAAGAGTTACATACAGCCAAATCATGGGCAAAAGGAAATTACCAACTAAAGGGGGTGAACTTTCTACAAAGAGTGCGCCCAACACTAAATATTTAAAGACTGCTGTGGGTCTCATTAATAGCAAAATTGTCCATGTGGAGGAGCAATTAGCAGCAACAAAAACTGCATTAGATGCTGCTTTAAAGGAATTTGCTTTAGATGGTGGAAAATAATCCGTTCCAACCATAACATGAGAAGCACGGGTGAGGCAATAGAGACACTTGCTATAACTACAGCTCCAGAATCAAACCCATGAGTATTGCTTACATCCCTGGAGATCTCAGTGTCTACAGACAATTCTTCCCAGGTATCTCCACCTGCCAAAAAGAAGAAACAACCTCCTCGAATTGTTAAAAAGCCCTGTGGAGAAGCAATCTACTATCTCTAAATCTAAATCTAAACTAAAATTTAAAAAGGGTGGAATCAATCCAGGGGTGGATAGTGGGGGCTGTAGTCTCATAAATCAAAAAACGCTTACTCTTGAGTCATTGTTCAAGAAACTACATAGAAAACTGGATAGCATTGAAAGATGCTTAATGTCTGAGATTAAACTGATACAGAATATGCATTGTGAAAATTCCACCAAGGAATCACTAAATCTTCCACCACAGGCGACTCCGTACGTCATTATTTTAAATAATGTGGCAAAACTAGTAGAAAATCAGAAGGAAACGTACGAGACTCTAAAGAATCAAGTGGGTCATTGGTTTGCTATAAATACTAACTTTGGGGTGAACGTATTAATGCAATCGATTATCATGATGAGAGTAAGCTGGGTGGGAAATTCAAGAAAATCATGTCGGAGTGACTGTGTGGTAGTAAACGTTTGTAGTAGTGTTCTTGTGGGAAAATTGCTGAAAGCTTTTCTGAATAATGACAATGGGTACCGCTCTGAAAACATCGATCGTATAATGGCTGTTCCTTTGTTTTTTTTTTATAGGCCAAGCGATAGTCAGAACTGTGTAAGATCGAGTTACCACTCATCAGAATACATCTCACTGTATAATAGATATGCCCCACTCAGAAGATGCAGTGAAATAGACTGACTAAGAAAGGCCATGGGAAAGGTTAAATATTCGGAAATTAATTTTACTAGCAACTATAGCATGGCTGAAGTCAATCTGATTTCACATCCAGAGGACGATGTTGTTATATCAATCCCGTTTAGTCAGGCTGAAGTTATTTGATCCCACGTCCAGAGGACGATGTTGTTACATCGAATCCGTTCAATCATAAAGATGTAATTTATACTTGTAGCCGAAATATAAAACTGGAAAATGTTGATTTAATTGCCCCAACTCAGAATGTTGAGATAATGGCTAAGCATATAATAAGTAATACTGAATACATCCCCACTAGTAATCCGCGAAAATTGGGATCTAGTATATACCTAGGAGAGACCCTAAACATCATGACTTGGAATGTAGTGGTGATTAAAAATAAGGTCACTGATGATGACAGGCTGAAAACGTTAGAAGGGCATGCGCTAGTTTTAATTCAAGAAACCTGGTGGACAGAGCCCTTTTCTGTAAACGGTTATCAAACTACACAAATGCATATCCATCTAGGATGGGAAGAGCAAAGGGTGGCTTAGCCGCCCTGATTGCCGTCATTTCTTTCGCCATTGGCCTTAAAGAAAACATTTATAAAATCACAGTGCTATCAGCTTTTGTATTTCCATTCAGTAGGGAAACAGGTTATTATTGTCATCAACTTCTATAATAATATCTTTGATAAATCAAAGGTTATAAGTTAATTAGAAGATGACTTGGATCGCTTCCTGGAGCAAGCAGGCGGAGATTATGTTTAAGTCTGGGCGGGTGATTTTAACTGTGCTAAATGTGTTTTGGAAATCTGGAGAACCTTGTGGATATTGCGATAAATTTGGTGACAGGATCTCCCATTTTTCTCATGATTTGTATGGAGAAACTATTAATAATGCTGTTTATAAATATGACCACTTTAGAGAATGGGGAATCAAATATACAAACTTTTGTAGGAGCAAGGTCATCTTCAAACATTGATCATATCATTGTATCATTATATCAGCTAATTGTAGCGAACTGGTGGTAAAAGTGTGGGTCAATATTAGCTTATTTAGCGATCACCCTTCGCTAAGAGTGTCGTTGAGACTAAATTTGACACAAAAAGACTTAGGAAAGGCTGCTGAAAATGATATTATCACACAGGGGACACATGGTGTCTCTATTAAATGGACGGGGTGAACCCCACCTTATTTATGGAAAACCTTAAAACAAAAAAACAAAAAGATCTGGACACCTGTTTAGATAGTTCCTCTACGAATACTGCGATCATAACGGCCTTTTGTAATATCTCTAGTGAAATTGCCAATGATCTAACAATTAAAAAAAGAAAGAAGATTCATGATTGTAACCCAAGATGGTTCAATCATGAATGCTCAAAATTGAATAGGGATCTGAAACTGGCCCTCAAACAAAAGCCAAGGAATAGTGCTAGGATCATTTCGTTGAGGAGAATGTATGAAAATACCCTGAAAGAAAGGAAAAGGGAGATTTGTGAAGGCACTTGGGAGAAATTAATACAGGCGGCAAACTTGAAAGATTCTGAGCTTTTCTGGAAAACAATTAATCACCCTTTTTTTAAAGAGAACTCAGGATCAAACATTGACATTGTGATACCTCCGGAAGATTGGATATCACATTTTGAGGGTATTTTTAATCCAGATGCTAAAAAAGTAATCAAGGACAAAAAAGGTGATTTTATATTGGTGGAACCCGTCAACTCATCACTTATAACGTTAGAAGAGATTGAACTAGCCCTGTGGAAATGTGCGAATGGAAAAGCTGCAGGTTCAGAAGGGGTACCCATCGATGTTTTTAAGCATAAAACTGACTTCTGGACACCGATTTTATTGAATGTTTTTAATGCCACCCTCGGGGGCATCTTACCAGCAACTTGGGTTGAAAGTATTATTGTACCCATCTTCAAAAAAGGGGATGGAGGGAAGGCAAACTGCTACAGGTCAATATCTCTTCTTGATTCCACGTCAAAATTTATGGGATGAATTATGCTTGAAAACTGGGCTAGTGAGAATTATACTCTAACTGATGCCCAGTATGGTTTCAGAAGAGGCATTGGCACGGTAGAACAGTGCCTACATTTAGAACTATTAATAGGGAAATATACCTTAGCTAAGGAGGGAGCACTACACCTCTGTTTTGTTGGTCTTACTAGCGCTTTCAATTTAGTCAATCATTGTAAATTATGGGAAAATTTGAAAGCGTTAGGAGCACACATAGATATAATTATTTATCTATCCCAGATCTATACCCATTTAACATCTAGGGTACGGTTTGGAAAAATGGGTGAATGCATACCTGATTTTAGGGTCACATGTGGCATTAGACAGGACTGTGTACTAGCACCCCACCTTTTTTCTCTTTATGTAAATAATGTTAATCCCTTTTTACAAAATCTAACTGTGGATGCCCCGAAAATTGGAACTCGCCCCACGCCAGTATTATTATATGCTGACGATGGCGTCCTAATTTCAAGGACAGCAAATGGCCTGCAATCCCTCATTGAGAATTTTGCTCTGTTCATGACTGATAAGGATCTTAAATTAAACTATACGAAAACATTTGTCATGACATGTGGGAAAAACAAACCCAAAAACAAATTACATTATGTGAATGGGGATGTTATCAAGAGAGTCTCAACCTTTTAGGAGTGGCACTTGGAATACCCATATTGAATTATGTAATATGAAATACTTGAGGGTTATAGAGAGTATTCTAAGATTTTCAGTGAAAATAGGCAACAAACCTATCCGAGAGATCTTGACACTGTATAGGAGTAAATGTATTACTGGGGTTTGCTATGGGGCTGCAATTTGGGGGAGAGCTAACATTGCCCCCTACAAGTTTTAGAAAATAAGTTCTTAAAGAGACTGTTGGCAGTTCCTAGTGCAACAGCAAATTACATAATACATAAAGAACTTTCAGTCCCGTATATAAGTGACTCCATAAAATCGATTATTCTCACTTTCTGGCATGGAATTTGGGTTAAGGATGAAACAAAATTTACAAAGGAATTATCATGGATTGTTTAACCCTTGACCAAAGTAGAAAAATATAGCAAAAATACTGGAATATATTTTTGAATTGCAAAAATATTGTGACGTTACCATCGATAAGAAGAACCCTATACTCATACAGGATATTAGCAAAACAGAGTTGAAGTCAAGATTTTTAAATGCCGCCGAAAATGAAAGAGAAAGAAGTGCCAGCCATAAATCTAGTGTCGTTTCCTATTGTGAACACCCACTTATGAGGGGCATACAACCATATTTAATAATGATGAGAAACGTACAACAGAGATTTTACTTAACCAGATTGATGATGGGCTCAATACATTATTTAGTTGCATTCCCAAAAATGGATAAATGGCATCATAAATTACCAAATTGTCCTTGTGATGGAAAATTTAAACAATCTACGTTGCATTTTATTCTTTTCTGTAGTTGTTATAAAGATATTCGGAAATCAGTTTTAAAACCCCTTTTTTATCACATAGACTTTTTAATTATAAATATGCTTTTAACTTCATATGCAGTCTGGAAAATTTGAAAATTATTAATGCCGTCTCTCTCTTTGTACAACTCGCAATCAGGAAAAGAAAAGACTATTCGTATTTAGATGTATTGTTATATGAAAAATAGGATGAATCCGTTTAGTCTAGCTCCTTGTTCCGAGTTAGTAGGTGGAATTTGCACTTTATATATCCCAATGTACTTTTATGTACAAGCACTTTATATCTCATGTATGTATGTCTTGTAACTCGACAAACTTGAAGTATTGTTGATTTTTAAAATAATGGTACACTAGATTTTTCTTATGTATTAGTATGTGTCCTTTTTTAAATGTTATTGATGAGTTCTTAAGCTGTTAAAATTGCATATCTTTTATTACACAATGTAGGAATGTTTCTTGATTAGTATTCTTTTATGGTGGTATTTGCTACATTGAATACAGCTATTTTGAATTGAATTGAATTGACTATTTAGTAAACTGCTCTGGTCTTCGAAGTGAGAGACATACTAGGAAGCAGAGTTCAATTTCTGCTTTAAAACTATTGCACAAAAATGTCCCAGTATAAAATATTGGCAATATCGCTAGTGTAATGAAAGATAGAATCAAGGTGCCAACTGCAGGGTGCCCACTTGCAGTATTAATTGTTTTTGTAATTTTATATTCTTATTCACAATTGGCTAGAATTTAGGTCTGAACTGACTTGCTGTAGCCCCGTCAAGACTAATCATGTACTCAAACATTTTTGTAACATAGTTGTGAAAAACTAGCACTAGCATATTTAGTGATTTTGTGTTAACGCAGCAAACATTGATTTGAATCACCTCAGTACTTGTGTATCACAATGTTGAATGTAAACCTTCAAGGCACTAATCCAGTAATACTGTCCAGCTGCTAGTCAACACCTTGTGGCAATGTACCAAAGCATCTTGCTCCCACCATCATTCAGGTGGTTCCAAAGGAATATCAAAGTTGACAGCTTCTGCATGCTGAGGTGGCCCTTGTTATGCTGTACCAATGTAGAATTTTCATTGCTGTTACCGCAGTTTGGTTACACAGAGGCACTGTATATGGTCCTGCCTGGTCAAGGTCACATAGTACTTGAGTGGATGCCATGATCAAGTACAACTGTCGTGAATGCTGGCCCAGGATAAGTCTCCCAAGGGCTGCTTGCTGGTCTCGCAGGGTTGCATGGAAGAGACTGCATATTGCTGCCTAACACGGACTAGACTGATCTTTGGAAAAATGTGAAATCAACATCAATATACATTATAAACACTCTGTGGGCATTCCTCTAGGGTTGACACACGCTAGACAGGAGAGGCTGAACAACCTGGCCCACCTACATCTTTTAGCCCCAGCCTCTCTGTGCCCTAAACAGCCCAGTGAACAAACAACTAAGGTGGTAAGAACAGACCTGTGCTGTGAATTTCAGAATTTTTAAAGTGCTGTTTTTCTACTCGGGTCTGTTTGAATTGAACTATTGGTTTCTGTGCAATTTTTTCTGTGAAAACTACTATGTATTAACCAGTGACTGTATGAATTTGTGTCCTAGTTTCCCCTATACTGTGCTTAGGGCAAGCCTCCAGCCCATACCCCTCCCTAAAGTTAAAACAGCAAAGTACACCCTCAGAGGCTAAGCAGTGTGTTTAAAAGACTGCTTCATCTGCTTCATGGTTTCAACTGTGTTTGGAAAGTGTATGTAGCACTCGTTTTTGGCTAGAAAAAAAAGATTTGTTTAAGTGTGTGAAAAGCACTATGTTAAGTGGCTTGTATTTGGCTTGGATTTGGTCCTTGCCTGCAGGGTTAAAACCTGGACCTGCAAAGTGTGGATTAAGCCCGCCTGTCTCCAAGGAGATTCTGGTCTCCAGGAGCAGCTTCCTGTGCCATCATTATGTGCCTTCCTAATTAGCCCTCTAGTTCCCAAGCATCCCCGAGTCCTCGAGCCCTCCTCCTCTCACACGTGCAGAAGCCCTTTAAGGTCTGTGCAGGGAACAGCAAGACAGGCACCTCCATCATGTAGCCCCAGCCTCTCTGCACCCTAAACAGCTGTGTAAACAAACAACAAAGAAGATGGTAAAAACACAGACGTGCTGTGAATGTCTGAAACTGTAAAACTGTTGTTTTTGGACTTGTGACTTTTTAAATAGAACTCTGGCTTTCTGTAAAATTTGTACTGTGAAAACTGCAGTTTTTTTCCACCTGTGACTGAAGTTTTGTCCTAGTTTCCCCTGTATTGTGTTTCACAGACAAACTGGCATATCATTACACAACCAAAGCTAACACATTGGACTATTTAAAACAAACAGCACCAACCTATTTCCAAAAATACCCTGCAGGAGTGGGCTTACCCAGCCTCTCCATTCCTTCAAACAAATATCACAAAGTGAATTTATAGATCTGGTCAAAGCAAGCAGTCATGATGGCAGCCCTTCTGATCCTTGTCCACCACAAATATTCAACAACATTCTTCTAACTACCTCTGCTGGCACGCTAGTAAGAAAAATCATCAATATTTCCTCAACAACATAAATCTTTCCAGAAAATCTAAAAAAAAAAGGCATACATACGCCCATTATTTAAGAAAACCAACCTGGACCCACTTGACCCAAACAACCACAGACTGATTACAGATGGACCTTTCACAGGGTTCCATCCATGAAGAGGCACAGAATTTGCCCTCATCGCTATCTGGGATAACATTAAAAACACAGCAGACTGCAACAGGGTTGCTGCACTACTTCTCTTGGACCTTTCAGCTGCATTTGACGCTGTTACCCATGATAGGTTAATACAAAGACTCTACGAAGCCACCATAGAGGGGACTGCCCTCGACTGGATCACATAACACCTTCACAACTGAACAAATGTCATCCATTCTCCATCTTTCTCATCCAAACCATACTTCTCAAGAGCAGGGGTTCCTCAAGGCTTTATTATTTCACCCATGCTTTTTAACACCTTCATGAAGTCATTACCAGCAATCATCAAAGAATTCCCGCTCACATGTTATATAAATGCAGATGACACAGAAATGCTCCTTAAACTGGAAGGTCCCAAAGACATTGGAAACTCACACATTTTCAGTTGTGTCAGAGCTGTTGATCAGTGGATGATATGGAGCCATCTCAAACTGAATGCTTCCAAAATGGAAATACATGTGGAGATAGGAACAATTATGACTTCAAGTTATCAATGAATACCCAAGTGGATAAATTAGCACGTGTGATTTATCTCTTGTACTGTCTAAACTTGATTACACCGATGGCCTCTACCACAGATCATCTTTATCAACTATGAAAAGACCACAATGGATTCAGACCTATGCTGCTGGACTACTACATGTAAAGCCACAAGCCCACATCACTCCTACCTTGAAGGCCCTACATTGATTACTGGTAGCCAGAAGATCCACTTTCAAGCTCCAATACATGGAACAGGACCGCTTTGCATTAGGGATAAAATCACCAAATGCATTCAACAAAGGAACCTCTACTCCAGAATGGCACCTCGCCTCAAAATCCCACTATGCAAAAAAAAAACATAGGTGACACATCTTTTTCTGTTCAAGCAGCCAAACTATGGGATTCATCACCCCAAACATAAGATCCACAGATCACTATCTTAGCTTCAGAAGACTTCTCAAGACTTGGCTCTTTAACATAACCACCATACTCAAACAAACACATACAGCATATCCCTGTGTATATCAACATTTAATTTGATTATATATATATATATATGTATCTACGTATGTGTATCCCTTGATATAAATATGCATAATATGTACTTATGTATTTATATATTTATTACTTTACTCTTATTGCTAAAAAAACTTTGAATCTATCCAATTTACTACCGTATGGTTCACCCTATACCTTTCTCGATATATCCTCTACTGCCAATCTTTTACTCATCCCGAACCTCATTCTACTACTATGATCTCCAAAAAATACCTTTGTAGACTCTTCCCTCCTCTATCCCCCCCTTGGGCCACCCCAAACCTAATTTTAATGCTATGATTTCTCAAACAACCCTTCTAAATTCTTCCCTCACCTATCCCTCCTTTGACTTATCTCAAAATTCATTTTACAACCATGATCTCAATAATCCATTTCTAGAGGTTATTCCCTCCTCCATCTCTCCTCATACTCATTCCAAACCTCATCTTACTACTGTGATCTCCCAATAAACAATTTTAGACTCTTCCCTCTTCTGGTCCCCCATTATTGTTTTCAATCCAACTAACAGACTCACAAGCCCACCACTCAATGGCTCAAATGTCACTATACTAATCCATCACTAATCTTTTTTGGGTTCCGGAGTGGTCTGCTATTTGCTTAAAAGCGCTTTGACGCCTCGTCAGTGGTAGTAAGCACTTTATAAATGCAATTACAATATGACAGGCACATAGCCAATTCACTTTCTGTGCAGTATTCCCTCCCTTAGTATCATATAGTGTCAGCTAGTTGTCTTCCTCATTACGAACTGCAGCATTTTGTAACTGCCCTGTTCAATTAGAAATACCAGCCTTTATCTTAGTTGGTGGGATTTGTTTGCAACTGTAAAGTATGTCATGACTTCACAGTTGCTGAATAAAATGCGCCATAACATGTGGAACAATGTTTCAATGCTTAGGCTCCCCAATTGTACATACCTTCCCACTTGTCAGACAGTCCCAAGCTCCCTGACTATTGTTCGCAGCACAAAACAATCTTATCAGTATATTAAGGTAAACACTATTGGCTTTGACATATACTGTTATCGGTCAATGGCTCTTGATGCCAGTGTCATGCTTTTAGACGTTTGTCTTTTGGACTGAGCCTATGTTTCTTATGATGTGCTTTCCAATGCATGTCTTTTCCAGGTGGAGCCCTTTACCAGCCTGTCACCATGGTAACCTCACAGGGTCAGGTGGTAACCCAGACCATGCCGCAGGGATCAATACAGATTCAGAACACACAGGTGAGTGCCCGGAATGTAATTTGCGTCTCGTTATTTCTCTGCTTCTTGAACTACACAAACGGGTTTGGAATTTCTTTCGTCTCCTCTCAAAGGTGTGTTTTTCCTTTGCTTATTTATCTTTGTTTTCTGAGCATGTCTGAATAATTATTATGTCATAGTTCACAGAGAGAGAGAGAGAGAGCGCGCCACGGAGATTTGTTGTGAATAGGGGGGTTGAGTGATATTCTAAAATGTTATGTTGTATGTGTTTATAGTTAGCACACAATCCCATTTTGTGGGATGATATTTTAATGGAGCAATGCAGTGAATAAAAAAAGTACAGTTCTCTTTACCCACTTCTGCATCGCTAACAATCACCATCAATACAAATACTTGAATGTTCCTTTGTTTGATGATGTTTTCTTGTGTTTTAAGTAATATTTTGACATAGTTCAACAGAGGGCATCTTTAAAATGTTTTATACTCCTAAAGCTCCCGAAGAAAGCCCTTTGCTATGGAAAGTAGCACATGCTTTACCATATCTGATTTAGTGTGATAAAATCACTAAGCCAAAAAAACATGTAAGCACATTACTGGATTGATGCTCTGCTAGTGCCTTGTACATACTGGAGCAGCCCGACAGAAACAAGTTCGGCTGTAGGACCTATCCTTGTTGTAACTGTACATACCAGCACGCAGTATATCGTTCTCACTGACCACGAAATCAAGCAAATGCCCCGCTCTGTTCTTTCTCTTATTCTAAATTTAATCTGGAAAATTCAGACCTGTTCTTCGGGGCCTATAAGACTCCCTGGCAGTTACACAATCACTGTAAACAGTATTACCACTGTCTTTGGAAATACATTAAACATGGGCGGATACCTCTTTTTTAGCCATTGACTTGCAGGGGATATCAAAGTCAAAAAACACAATGCTTATTTATAGACGGCGTTGTGGAGTAGAACGTCTAGTATTGTAACACTCACATCACTCCCAAGAATATATTGTTGAATATTTGTTATTTCTTTGCAGAAAAGTAGTGCTTTTATTACAATCAAAATACTGTTCTTGGTAAGTGAATGCACATCTACAGATCTGTCATAACTATACTGTAGCTCAGTCTTAAAATGAAGGGTGCAATCGAAGAGGCTAATCCCTACTTTTTACCTCAGAACAAACCTGCTTGTAAGAGGTTGACGCGTGCGAGTTCGATACCTGATGCAGTTCTTTTGTAATTTCAAAGTTAGGCAGCTGCTTGGGAACAGGCACCGAACTCCAAGCTTTGTAAGTGGCAAGTTAGAAGGAGGCGGTCGTCCAGGTCAGTCAGGACGAACATGCAGCACCAGGGGCAGGGGGGTACAAAAGCCTGCTCACTGTTCGGTAAAACAAGAGAAGGATTTCTCAGTGCCAGGTACGCACTGAGGTTCTTGGCTTTGCATAAGTCCTTCGTTTTGAAAGAAGTCTTGTAACCTAGAGTGTAGCGCACAGACTCGGGATATCTAGGGCAGTTTATTCAGTGGCCTTGCACTCTGGTTTGCTTTATTGTTGGTCTTAGAAAACAGGTGCAAAATAAGAGTTGCAGCAATGCTGGGTGTGTCGTGTTGCTCTTTAGATCACTTGACACAATAGCAGATGTCCAGGAAAGTCAGCGTACGTACACACCAGCACCATGTTACCACATGATCATCAGGGACAGGAAAAAGTACAGCGAATACAGGGTGCAGGTGTGCCAGTCTTTCACAGTCAACAAGCGCAGGAAAAAATGCAGCAAAATGAAATGGTGCATGTATTTCAGCCTCACACGATCATTTGATACAGGAATAATTTCCTTATTGCAATATCAAGACTAATTGTGCCAGCTTTTGGGCTACGTTCAGAATGAGGTATGCTGGGGGGGTCTGTGAGTGCATTCGCTTAGTCTTGGTGTGCTCCTTTTACAAGTAGAATACCCTAGGCGCTTCACTACAAAAATATCAGATAATCATAGAAAGCTTCTGTGTACCTTTCAGCAGCACAAGATTTAATTCAGGGGCATTAGGTACCGGAGGATTTTTTAACATGGCATATGGAAACATTAAGTGTGGTGTGATTCAAGACAGTGTGTCTGGAATGAAGCGGTCTGCAAGGCTTAAAGAAGATACACTTACTATACCACTGTTTCACAAATGTTAATACAATCTCATGGAACATATAACAAAAACAATGGTACCACCATTAGTTATCATTTACTTCCAATGTAACCAAAACTTTTCAACTTCGTTCGATGTACACATTATGGTCATCATTGCTTCATGATAATCAATACATAGAAAATATTTCACAATCATAACATGATAGCAATGTACACACAGAGAGTGGCGATTGATGTCCGTCGGCCCAATGCATTTCGGGACCACATGTCCCTTCCTCAGGGGCCACAAAAAACGAACATATGTCTACTTTATGATGTAACAATTCAGAAAATTATACACCAATTTTATACAAAAACTAGAAGGAGCCATCCAAATCCAGCCGCGCCCCAAGGTGCATACATAAGCGACATGGAAAAATATATACCCAGTTTTTACAACTGAGCGTGTACAACAAATGATGACAAGTACACAACGTGAAATGGTAGCTGTGGACTGTACAGAAAACGCAGTGAATAGCATAAGTGCACACCTAAGCGCCCCTTAAAGACTGGTGGTGGAGATAGAGAATAAGAGGATATAGAGCGTCACCGAGAAAGAAGAGGCACCCATAAGAAACAACGTGAATGCTCAGCATGAGTGAAAAGAACCTTGAGCAGGCTGGGCACTTACTTCAACTTGAACAAAATACTAGTACCCAGATCGGCGACGACTAGCCCCAAACTTTTACAACCCTAAATGAGAGAAAGACTCAGTCTGAAAAAGCACACTTGAAAAGTAGAATGCTAAGTGCGAGCACTAGAGCAAGAACATGCTCATATCTGTAACACGGTGAAGGGGTGAAGTCATATGGTTGATGCCTTTAGGGCAGTCACATTGTCCGGTGATGGATGTATTAATAGTGTTCTAACATGTGTTTTTATGTTCCACGGTTGTTCCAAGCTTCATTACTACTGTTTCTATGTATCCGCATCCTACTGCCACATGAGCTCCATGCTCTTCATAGTTTTGTTTATGTCTACTTCTGTGTAACACACATTCATGTTTTTCCAGATTTTCTTCACGCCATTTTCTCATCCAAGTAGTTGCTGTTTTGCATTGTTCGATTCCCATCCTATGATTATTCTTTGTCATTTCCTAGCAACGCTGGTCGTGTTTTCGGTGCACCTTGGTTTGTACGGGTGCACTCAGTTTTCTGTACATCTATACCGCGTTTAGATGGCCGCTGCAGTTTTTCGGTCTTCTTGACTGTTTTAGTAACCATGTGACCCACTTCTAACGTTTTTTTAAGTGGAGTCCATCAGTTTACGCGTCTAAAGCAGTATCTTTACTACCGCATTGACGAGAGGACCGTTTGACTAAACTCTTGGTGCACCGCCAGGTTAGTTATTTTTTATCATTTTTCAGAACTCAGTTTGTTCTGTTGCTTTTGTTACACCCCTTTATGTTACTATAGGCCCGATGTAGGTGGCTAAATACCGGTTGGTAACCTCAAAATTCGGTAAATTTCAGGGTTACCGACCGGTATTTAGCCATTCCTAATGTAGGTGATGATTGTATTTACCGAATAGGTAAATGCAATGTAGAAAGCACATAAAAGAGTGCTTATGTGCTTTAAGAATTCGTTAATTACCACCAACTTCAAGTTGGTGGTAATTAACGAATTCCTTTAAAAATTCACTTTTGAAGTTTTATTTAAGTGCCATGTGGCACACATCCATGCCCTTAGGGCATGTATGTGTGCCACATGTGCACACAGGCACATTTCAGGGGTGCAACACGGTGTCCTTTGGACACCCTGGCACCCTTGATATACCTCCCGGTATTACCGATTCGGTAATACCAAATCGCTAATACAGAATGGCTTTACATTCATTCCTATGGGCCTCCAAGCCCATAGGAATGACTGGGTAGGTATTCCTTATTAATAAGGAATATTAAGGAATCAGTATTTTTTACTGATTCCTTAGCTACATAAGAAATACAGATTTCTTAATACCGAATCGAATTCAGTATTTATGGATTATCTACATCTGGCCCTTAGTGTCCCGTATTTTTGCCGCAGGTGGTCTGACCCTTTAATACAGCGTATCTGCACACTTCCATGCCACAGGTATCAGCATGTTTTTTCCTCTAGTGTGCTCACTCAGTATCCTTTCACTAAACCCTAGTGTGCACTTTCATATTTTTTTTTTTTGCCGCAGGTGGCTCCACCTTTTCATTCAGCGTACCTTCGCATCACCATAATACAGGTATGAGCATGTTTTTGCTCTAGTGCTCACACTTAGCATTCTACTTTTCAAGTGTGCTTTTTCAGACTGAGTCTTTCTCTCATTTAGGGTTGTAAAAGTTTGGGGCTAGTCGCCGCCGATCTGGGTACTAGTATTCTGTTCAACTTGAAGTAAGTGCCCAGCCTGCTCAAGGTTCTTTTCATTCATGCTGAGCATTCACGTTGTTTCTTATGGGTGCCTCTTCTTTCTGGGTGTCGCTCTATATCCTCGTATTCTCTATCTACACCACCAGTCTTTAAGGGACGCTTAGGTGTGCACTTATGCTATTCACTGCGTTTTCTGTACAGTGCAAAGCTACCATTTCAAGCTTCGTACTTGTCATCATTCGTTGTACACGCTCAGTTGTAAACTGGGTGTATATTTTTCCATGTCGGTTATGCATGCACCTTGGTAAACACAGAATTGACTGTGTCTTCCTCTTTGGTTGGTGCCTCTCATAGAGGAGTGTAACTCCTGAGTAAACATCTTTGCATGCATTTATACCTGTATGCATGGAACGCCTTCATTGGCGGTCCTCCCTCATGTACTTAAACAGGTACAAAATGTGTAGGGAGCTACACCAAATCTGGACCTAAGAATGAAGTTAATGGGGAACCTTTCCACAGTCTAGTCCATCATTCTGAGCAACACAAAGAGAGAAGCTTCAGTTCTGGCTGTACGTCAGAGTCTGGAAGCTATTCCAGTTCAAGACCGTGAACGGGAACTACCATAAATAATCACAGAAGTTTACACCATTGAAGGTAGAGATACCTTTAGGTACTTGAAACGTTAAACCACACTTAAAACCTAAACATGATACCGAGTATTCTGTTAAGGAGAACTCTGCAACAGAAGAGAAGACATAACAAAAAGATAAATAATGAGCTGGATCACCCTCTTGGGAATCTGGCTGGGGTGGTTATAACGTAAGACAACACAAGAAACTTAAAAAACCTTGACCGGTATCAGTATTCTAAAGTGTAGTGTATGGATACACTGCTTCTAACTCTTGTGAACTATTTCTTATTGCCTATAATACTATTAATTATCTGTGGACTAAGCATTTTGGATTTGAGTGGGAGTAGCAGGTCTTGCTGCAATAGCAGATCTGGATCTCAAAGTTCATTGCACAAACTGCACAAGTCTCCGGTATAAGAAGACTGAGTTATGTAATAGTCCTACTACCTCTGCATGGGATAGATTTTCAGGGGGAGAAACAGTAGTGTAACCAGCCAAGACTGGCCGAGTAGCCTTGCTCAAAGCCCCAAAACGAACATGTCTGTGCATGTGTGGCAATTGACCATTAAACCAATTTTGGTGTTCTTGGAAAGTTAATGGGATTTCCAATTCTTGGCAAGCCCTGTAGTGAGTGGGCGTATCTACCACCATATATTCATGAAACTGCCCTGAGATAGCCTCAGTAGGCCCGGACTCCACCCAGGAGTAAAAAGTCTCACTAGCTGTCACGAGCCGGGCGCACGGACTTCAGCCCCCAGGCTCCATGCTCATCTTTGCCACAGTTCCTGGAGCCTGGAGGCGCATAAAACTAATCACCAGGCCTGATGAGTGGGTTACGCTGTCACGAGCCGGGAGCATGGACTTCAGCCCCCAGTCTCCATCGCTCATCTTTGCCTCACTTCCTGGTGCCCGGAGGTGCATAAACGAATCACCGGGCCCCGCTGCACGGGACACATGTGGGCTGTGTCCGGGCAAAGTACTGGCCAAGGGCGAGCCCATCCTGCTCCCATCAGCATCAGGAAGAGGTGTTGCCACCTCCCTTGACTCTGGTCAGATCACTCTGTCTGCTGGGTGCTCCGGTGTTCTACTGGCCCGAAAGGTATTGAACCAGCTATTTTGGTGGTGGCCTTTTTTGAGATCGCTTCTACCCTGAGCCATTGAGTCCCACAGGTATACTAATTGTGGGAAAGTTGACTCTGGCACATTTTGTGACTTGGACGTGAGGGGGGTGGTTGTGCTCATACTACGATCTGACTCCGAGCTTTCCTTTCACTTGTTCATTGTCTTGTCTACTGCTGGGGTAATTTGTTGTAAGGAGAATTGTTTTTTCCTTGCTTATTGCTGGTCCTAGCTGTAACAAGAAGTGCACTTAGAGGGTACGTCGAAGGTTCACTGAGCCATGGGCAAAAGGAAAGGTGGGGATAAGACCCAGGACATGACATGTTCTAAAAAGAAAGCTATAGGTGCAGTTTGCCAGAAGGCAATGGATCAGATTGAGTCTATACTCACCGAATGTCATGAATTAGCTCATTTGGGGATACACCATCCTCCCTCCCAAATAATAAATCTCCCCAACCCAGCCCTTAATCATGGGGCCGTGACAGAACTCTCCCCTGTACCCCCCCCCCCCCCGGCCAAAAAATCTGTTAAACGTATTCCCCTGATGTTTTAGAACTCCCATAAAGGGAGTGTGAAAGGCCTTAGAAGCGCGCTCACTGACTTTGAGCCCGAGCCAGATCCTCCCTTATCCCATAGTGAGCCACAGGATTACCCTGTAGAGATGCATGAAATCAGAGTAGAATGCCATAATAGGTTTGAGGTCCTCACTGAGGAGGAGACTGGGGCTTCAGGGGGAGGGTTTGATGGCCATGGTGATACCTGTAAAGCTTATGCTGGCGAGTTGCAGGCTTTAAAAGCAATCATCGGGTCCCTGAAAGATGAGGTAGTCTCTCTGAGGCTTGAGGTTGCTGATTTAAAGGGGTGGGTAAAATGTGACAAGACCACTCAAACAGAGATTAGTCTTGAGTCCCTGACTAGTTGTCCCCAAGGGAACTGCTGCTCTTTGTTCTGGGATATCCAGAATGGTTGACGCTAGACCAGCACATAGTGCCCCCGGTCCTTGGCCCACCCGCCCTACCTCCTCAAGCCCAAGAGGTTGTTGCTCTAGTATCTACATTAATAACCCAGTACTTTCCCGAAATCTTCATCAGGGCAGGGGGGGTAGGGCGATAGATAGAGGTGAGGTCTCACTAGAGGAAGGTTGTCCCTTTATGCATGTCTCTGGGCGATTATTTGGAAAGGGGGTTGTGAAGGATGGTGTCTATAGCAGACCTGATCTCCAGTGTAATAATTAGCAGTAATCTACCTACCAGAGGTACCCAAACTCCAAAAGGATGGGTACGAAGATCTGGATTCACTTAAGAACAAGGTTATTTACTGATTTAGGACTACCCGGCATCGCCACTCAATCATAAGAGACTACATCAAGTAGCTGAAACATTATCCTTCCTGGGACGTCAAAGGATGTGGTTAGCTTCTCCCACATGGCCCTAGTCGATGGCCTAATGTCAATCAACTCTTGTACCATCTCCATTGCCAATACTTCTAATTAACCTTAGATACAGACCACCAGAAAGGACGGACACAGCATCATATAGGGGTGCTTTACAAATGGGGCCCATACCCAACACAGGTGTTGAAGGAAGGCAGGGATGATTACCACAGATAGGAGGATTGCTACCCCAAGATGAAAATGTATGGCCCTGTGGGCTAATTGCGACTATGCACCAGCCAGAAGCTTTTTCTCTCCCTGGGTTGGCCTCTAACTTTGTGGTTAATTGTGAGTTACAATATGTAGGTTCAAGGAGGGAAGGGATAGCAACCCCCTGTAAGTGAGGAAGGGGGGTTTAGTACACTTAGCATTGCTGAAAGTAATATCAAAGTATGCCACCGACATTTAAAGGTCCTGGTTTGAAATGTGGCAGGGATTACCAAATTGTTAGCAGACCCCAATTGATGTACTTTTGTGGATCTACACGATGTGATTTTATTCCATGAAAACTGGAGTTTGCATACTCCCCATAGAAATGGATACTCCGCTTATAGTGTAAATGCCACTAGGAAAGAGTTGGGGAGACCTTCAGGAGGCTTAGAAATCTGCGTCAAAATCGCTCTTGGCTCTAAAGTCAAGTTGGTCCACGTAGATTCCCAAGATATCCTAGCAGTAGATTTGGCACTCTATTGTAGTTGGCAAATTAGAATCTTCAATGTTTATAACAGAGTTGCTCAGGGTTCCGAGAAAACTATCACTATTCGAACTATTGACCATGCCCTGCCTGAATTCTCAGATAATGTTCCAGTCCTGGTAGGTGGTGACTTTAATTTTACCTTTGAACCTTTTACCCTCTATCCACTAGATTTGACGGAAGAGTGGGACTGCATGTGGCCAATCCCACAGATTTGATCTTCCTCCAGTTATATGGTTAAAGAGAGGAGGCCAGGTGTTGGCCCTCACACTGCAGCATGACTTGAAAGCCACCAGTAGGAGAACGAAATCTGATTTAAATGGTGAAATAACTTTCAATAGACCTGTATATGACAACAGAATTGACTATTGCTTAGTTGCCCACAAACTTTGGCCCCTTGTTTATGACATGTCAGTGGCCAAAAGATCAGATAGTGATCATAATGCCCTCATCCTCACCCTTATAATCTAAGGCAAATCTGAACCCGATATTAGGAGCAGGTCTGATTTGGGCAACCTATATATTTCAAATAATCAGAGAGCAATTAGATGGGACTGGGTAGAGGAACACCCAAGGGCCTTGGAAATAGTGCAAGGTAAAGTTCTCATGGAGTTGGAAGAGCTGGCCAAATATCCTAAGGACGAAGCTACCATGAAATTGGGCACCCACCATGAACTCCTTTATTAATGAGATTAGGGACTTGCTGGGTAAACCGCGCAAGGAGCACAAATTGGAAGAAGTAAAGAAACAGTTGATGTGTGACTCACATGTAGTATGGTACAATCAGGATTGCAAGAAAATCAAGGTGGACCTGGTACGGGCAGTGAAATCCAATGTGCACCCCGAGATAGTGGCCTGTAGAGCAAGGTACAGGCAAGCACTAGAGTCAGAAGAATTAGGAAGATTCCCTATGGTCCTCCCTACAAAGAGCACTGACAGAAAAAGACTCCAAGACCTTCTGGGGAAAAGCAGCTCAATGGTTAAATGGTAGAAAGACTGTTTTGGAGTATACAGTACAGCCTGAAGAGCGGGTGTCCCATTTTCGACGTCTATATGCATTGGGCAATATGGCAGTAGAGGACACTATTGAAAGGATGGGAGAAGTTCTCTCTGGTGCGGACGAAGCTCTAGTATTTATTCTGGAAGAAACTCAGGTAGCGATTCGCTCCTGTGTTTCTGCCAGAGATCCCGGCCCGATAGAATCCCAAATGACCTGTGCAGAGATGATCCAACTGTGTGGGGCTTGTACATTAATATGTTAACGAATGCCATTACATTGGGTACGGATACCCTGCCATCGTGGAAGCTAACAGAAATAATACCTATTTACAAGAAGGGCGATAGAGCAGATCCGGCCAGTTACAGATCTATAAACCTCATTGATTCCTTGCAGAACATTTTCTGCAAGCAGGTGTTGGTTAGGATTCAGGATTGGATCTCAGAGTCCCGTATTTCAAGTGATTACCAGACTGCATTTCGTACTAACAGTAGTACCAGGCTTGTTGCTTTCTCTGTCTTTATGGGAACGAAGTGGCTATTAAAGGTGGGAAGCTATATGTGGCCTTTGTTGAACTCCGGTCTGCATTCGATCTAGTGCCTCCAGTCAATCTCTGGAGAGTACTGAAAGAGATGGGCTTACCCTACAACCTTTTAGAAATTTTAATTAGATTACATTCATCATACGCAGCCGAAGTCAGATGGGGTGAGAATACCCACCTAACAGAACAATTTCCAATCAAACGTGGAGTGAGGCAGGGGTGTGTGCTAGCGCCCACCCTTTTTTTCACTTTTTATCAATGGGGTGGTTGATTTTTTGGATAGGGACTGGTGAGTTGCCCCCAAAATAGGTGAGAAAAGAGTACCAGCACTCCTTTTTGCCGATGACACCCTCCTAATCTTAAAATCCCCTCAAGGCCTCCAACAACTGTTGAACGATTTTATACAATACTTCAATGAGCGGGGCTTGGTACTAAATGAGGCCAAAACTAAATATATGGGTCTTCTCTAAAGGGATTGAAAAATCACCAAAAAGGTGTTTGTATGTATGAAGCAGTATCCTGGAGCAAGTATCTGTTTTTGACTGTCTGGGCATCCGTCTAACATCTTACTTAAACTGGGCACCCCACGTTGATAAAGTAAAGTTGTCACTAATTCAGCAGACTGCCCACATATGTAAAATAAGTAAAAGAAAGTTGTCCAGGAAAGTGGCCCCTACACTAGAAATGTATAACCTCAAATCTCTAAGGGGGCTCTCTACAGGGCGGAATTTTGGGGTAGTGGGAACACACATTGTCTCTCCATTGTAGAAAATTGTTTTAGAGCTCTCTTCTAAACCTTCCTCCTAGTACCCCTCTAACCCCATTGTATTTGGACTTCGCTCAAAGACAACTGGCACGCAAGCAAGATTATAAATTATTAATGTTTGGCATCGCTTGTGGTCCATTGAAGAGCTAGCTTCCTACTGAGCAGTGACGATTGGTCTCCTGAAACAGCCCCAGGTAACCTCCATCCCATGGTTCAGCTCCTTGAGAGATCTACTTAGGAGGCATGGGATGGAGGTGTATTGGTACAATCCTGAGAGTTTGTCCCTAATATCAAAGGCTAGAGCCAAAGTGATATACTGGGAAACAATAGCCGTGTAGACATTTAATTTGGCGGGTACTTTGACTAAGGATTTTATACATTTAAAATTTGCCCTAAGCACGTAAACTATTTATACAATTTCGTTAAAAGACTCTACCAACTAAATTGTTTTGTAGCAAGTGGGGCTGAAATGTTTCAGCCGAAGACCTTTGCCCATCTTGTAAAGCCAGACCAGAATCTACAGTCCACCTGTTATAATTTTGCCCCTATTACAAAAATCTGAGGGGCAAGTGGATTATTCCATTGTGTAGACTGGTTGGTTCTGGCCACTACCTTGAGGTGTTGAGAATTTTGTTCACTGACACACGTAGGGCAACAGTATTCTGCTTGGCCAAATATTGGCATGCATTATGGATTAAGCGCTCTAAATGCATTATGTGAATTGTCTTTTTATCCTTTTTTATTTTACAAATTGTATTTTTGGGTAGCCATGTCCTCTTCTAAAAATGTTTTTCTTTAAACTTGTATATTATTTTAAATTTGCCTGGTGCTGTGCACTTTTAAAGATCTCTATGATTGAAATAAAGTTTTATATAATATATGAAAAAGTCTCAAAGTTATATGCTGGATGTGCAGCTATTAAGAAAGTAACTGCCCCTCTCTCTCGGGGACACCTCAAGCTTTGAGCGTTGAGTCCCTATAACGATAAGTGCTGCCATGATGAATGGATTCAATTTGTAATTGGAATCAAAGAATTAGAAAAACTACAGAATGTGGGATAACTTTTTATGAGCCAAGTTTGACAAACATGCGAAAATAGGTGTTCTCTAATTCCCATAGGAGATAAACATGATTACTATTGACGTCTCTGTAATGACGTAATAATGGATACAATGTGTCTTATAGGTGTAGACTCCTCAAATGGTGGCCATAAGATTCAAGCCCCACATTGCATGCTAACTGTTGCATAAGCTTCAACTTTGGCTTAACTCTACAAGGGATGCTTTCCCACCCACAGGTCACAAGGGTGAACTTGGTCAAAACACCATGATGAATGTGAAAGACAAGTTTTTGTAACCCTTTGCAAACACTATTCATTTTGTAATTGATATAGAGGTACTTCTTTTGGGATACTAACAATTTCATAAAGGGATTAGGGGCACTGTAGAAACAGCAATAAACCTTATTTTTGTATTCACAGTATTACTACAGAAACACTCTGTTTCTCTGTACACCTAAACCAACTACACATAATATAAAAACAGCAACTTGACACATTATAAATAACGAGTTCAAAATCAACATTTGCAGCATGGTTAAAATGAAATTTAAAAGGCTATCAAGAGCCTAACACCCCAATGCCTACTTCTATGCACTATACTATGAACTCATGAAAGGCAGAACAACTTGCAGTCCAGAATTTCGTAGGGAGAAGAGAAGCACTGCATACCTTGTTGACACCAAAGGCTGTCTTTATCAGCAGAGGCATGAAGACAGTGTTCCCCACAAAGGGCAAACATCCACTGCAGTAGCTGTCGGTCGGTCTTCCTCCGGGGCATGGCTTTATCAGCTTCAGGTGAGATGTATCATCCGCGAACCATGAAGTTTGCTGGTAGGAGGTGAAACTGTCTCAAGCAGAACCGCAATCAAAAATCTGGACGCAGGACCTCTCCTGACAAGTGACGGTCCTTATATCCTAAATCTTATCAGAGATAGGATTTTCTGACATAAGTGTAGGAATATCAGACATAGATTATATGATTTGATTTGATTTTGAGTTTTCTAGGGCACGCAAATGCGCGAGGGCAACTTAGCGCTAAGCATGATCCGGTGTTAGACCCTGACCAGAATGAAAGGTGCACAAGGGCTATAGGGAGAATAAAAACATCCATGTTTTCAACTGCTTCTGAAAGATGAGAAAGTTAGCATTACCTTTAAGGTGCAACAGTATTCTATTCCATACATTGCAAGTGGAATAGATGAAACTGCAACCACTCCAAGTTGATCTCTTAACTCTAGGTGTGATCACTGAGTGTGAAAAAGCTGAACGCAGACATCGTTTTGGGGAGTACCATCTGAATTTACTATTAAGTTACTCTGGTCCTAAATCATGCAGTGCTTTTTGAGCCAGGCATAAGGCCTTAAAAGCAATCCTTTTCTTGACTGAAAGCCAGTCCACCTCTATCAGTGCATTTGTAACAGACTAAAATGTAAGAATTTTTTTAAGTAACAGGCTACGTTTTGCAACATATGGAGCTTTTAAAAAAAAATGTGTTTAATACCAAGGTAAAGAGAGTTGCAATATTCCAATCTAGATAAGACCAGGGCGATGACCACTGATGGGGGATAAAAGTTAAAACCTTACTCTGTAAGCTTATTACTTAGAAACAATTTATTAATCTGCTCTACTGAAGACAGATCGGCATCAAATACTATACCCACATTTTTTGCTTTAGAAGCTGGTAGTGGAAGAGGGCCAAGGGACTGAGGCCACCAAGATTTATTCCAGAATGAGACATGTTTCTGGATCAATTTATGTGTTTTAGACATCTCCTTATGGACATATAAGGCAAAAGGATGTTAACTCAGACTGCATTATTTTGGTTATATGTCTGTATGTGTTCTTATATAACCTTGACATGGTGAGGAGTATACATTTGATGCAGAAGAATGTCACCATAGATGTTGTTTCTATGTAATTTATCAAAGACCTTGATGATATCACAGTTCCTTGAAAGATAAGGTCTGCAACAACTGCATTACCTACCTAGGATGGAGTCACACTTATGCAACTTTATATCAGAACAAGAGTATCACTTGCCATGACGGCCATAGATGGAGAGGCTAGGACATAATCTAGCCTTGATTGGCTGCTGTGCACCAGTGCGATGTGGGTGATTTCCCTGTGGGTGGGATGCAGGAGGCCCCAGGTATGAATAAGGCTATGGTCTGTGACAATGTCACCTAGGAGGTCCTGATCCATGCTGTTACCAACATCAACTGAGCCAGTGTGATCCAAGGTCGTGTCCTGTGCTAGGGTCCAATCATCCTAAAAGCAGGTGGCCCCTATCGCTGACTGTTGGAGGAACAGACGTTTTGGCCCATCAGTTCATAGTGTGCCCACACACAGCGTCTTGTCACCAATTGGTATCTTGACAAATGCGTACTGTCCCTCCGGGGTTGGTCCACGTCTTAAGCACAGTGCTTGGGAGTTACTTGTGCAGTAAATAGCTACACCACATTTCCGAGATGTCATGTTGTGGAAATTTAGCGTGCAAACTGAACATTATCTGCGCCATCTTGCCTCTCCCCAGCGCCACGCACAGCGAATGCACGGCCGCCATTTTAGGCACCCCACTCTCTCCCCGCTCACTCTCGACCGCCAGCGCTTTCCCCTGGCGCTGCAAGCATCCCCCGCGCGCTGGCCACCCCCGCTCTCTCATACAGGCCATAAACCCTCTCCTTCTGCGCGACCCTGCTACGGAACCACTTCCGACCGACAACCCATACATGGTCATGCCTCTCCTTTGATAACCCCCTTCCTCTGCGCCCCATTGTCTGAACTAGTCCCAGGCCATCACCTAGCCCTGCGGATGCAGTTTATTGCCCCTACTGTAAGGGAAACACCCCACATCAAAGGGATTACAGTAGATCAAAGCCCCTACCCTCTGAGACCCGGCCGGTTGCACACACCCCCGGGAATTAGCGGAATTCCCTGCTGCGCGATAGCCATCTCCCACTGCGGGTAGGGTGGGAACTTCTACTGTATCTATGTGTGGGATCGGATCTGAGCCGGGGCTTCAGGGGATGTTCTTTCAGGCATCAAGGGAATCTCAAGAATATACTATGTATAATAAAGCAATAAACCAGTGTATAAGAGACCAGGTCTCAGAGATGCAGTTAGAGCACCTCGTGACGATACCTTGCTGTCTGATCTGATGTGTTCTGCTCCGACGGAATAAAACTTTGTTTCCTGCCTTCCAGTCTCCGGCGCCTGCCTCTTTTATTGGTAAATTATCGAGTGGTATGAGAGGCGATTACCGCCGGGCAAATACTTGAAAGATTATCGACTGAAACTGCCGCTACCATTTAACAATTGGCGTCCCAAACGTGGGGCCCATCAGCGACACGTGGATCCAGTGGGAGAGGTCCCGACGACAGAGTGAACGACTGCAACGATCGGGAGAGCTCCTGCCCAATAGACCCTCGTCTGGCAGCCGATCATCCGAACTTCACTGGTTCCGAGCAGACCTCTCTCGAGTGATCTACGGTCCTGACTGGGAACCATCAGGAGTGCCGCGGCAAATACGGAGAATAGAGGACGATCGGGCGCTGGAGGCGGAAGACGAGAAACTGTCCACGCGGTCCGGGTAAGGTCGTGAAATACGACAAAAGTGCGAAATAATTGATTGATTGTTTGAATACTAGTATTGCTCATTGATTGTTCTCTTTGAGATATTCGCTGTCTACAAACGGGGAGGAGTAGAAATACTCTCTCTCTCTCTCCCTTTGCAGATAGTGAAGGGTAGGTAACGCAGACTTTTGTCCCCGTTGAAACCCGTCGTGCCTATCTTTATCTCCCCATTGATTGATTGTCCGAACATTGATTGTTTTGAAGAATAGTGCTTTTTGAGATATTCTCTGTTTGCAAATAACGTAGAATAGGAATATTCTGTCTAGTCTTTGCAAATAGTGAAGGGTAGGTAACGCAGACTTTTGTCCCCGTTGAAACCCGTCGTGCCTATCTTTATCTCCCCATTGATTGATTGATTGATTGTCCGAACACTAGTTGTTCGATATTGGTTCTTTGGAGGTATTCTCTGCTTACAAATAACGAGGAATAGAGATATTCTGTCTAGTCTTTGCAAGCAATGAAAAGATAGGTAGTGCTGACTTTTGTCCCCGTTGAAACCCGTCATGCCTATCTTCTCCCCACTGATTGGTAGTTGGTTCTGCCCGGACCGCTTATTAGAGGTGAACCACCCGGCTCCACTGGAAGGCACCCCTAATAAGGACATGTTCACTAAATATGGACTAGTCGCCGTAGCTTATAGCAAGCTGTGGCATAAATATACCAAGAAGGACCCCGAAAGTCAGTGGCCACTGATGGGATCCTTCGACGACCGCAAGATAGAAGCGCTAGAAGTAGCTCTGCGTAACAATAAGACGACGCCTACTATGCTTGACAGTATTGGCATGTGGCGCAAAGAAGCGACACAACGGAAAAAGAGGGAAGAAGTAAAAGCAGAAAAGGAATTACGAAAGGCAGCTCACCTTGCCGCTAAAAAGTTAGAAGAAGACATAAAGGAGAGAAGGGAAACTAAACTAAGACAGGAGCCCGAAACCTCAGGCCAGTACGCTGTTAGGACCCCTTCTTTGCTCTACCCTGAGTTGTCCTCCAAGCAGCGAACGAATGACGAATTACTGTTAGGTCCCCCGATCATTTACATGCCCCCTCCGTATGCACCCTCCCAATCAGTAGTGCAACACCCACAACCCCCGAACACGAGCGAAAGCAGTACAGGGGCCTCGGCCCTCACGGCCTCCGCGCCGGCTGAGCCTCTTGTACTGAACCCGATGTCGACTACAACGCTAGATGACCATGAGATGGGAAAGAAAGAGTCCACCAGAATGAATCGATTAACTAAGGATGAACGAGCAGGAATCGATAGGATAGTAGGGACGCTGGTGGAGCGAAAGGAAAGTGAGGAGTATATAACAGACGTGTATAGCTCGTATGCCGACAGCCGCAGACGACACTTCGTCGTACGGCTCTGTTATCACGCCCTGAATGCATATGAGGACAGATACCACGATAAAGGTCCCGAAGGCTTAGCGGCTCTATATAGGAAGGTAGACATTGGGGAAGAAGGAGAGGGCGATGTAACGAACCTCTTCACTCGTACACTCGAGGTCTACCGACACCTTAAAGAACATGGACAGACCACCAAAACAGAAACCCCCATAGCAACTAAGCCCCAGGGAGGAAGGACCGATGCCATGATGCCCATTAAAGAAGCTGCCCCCTATTGGGTCCCCCCACGGGGTCAGGGAACGCACGACGACATCAACCACCAAGATGCGAAGGGAAGGGTTGTATATAACTGGGTCTACCAGCCGTGGGTCCGGCAAGATATTTTGACCTTTAGAAAGACTCTACCCGACTTGAGAAAGAACCCGACTGCCTTCTACACTGAATTGGGTACGGCCTTAGGCTCAACGATAATGACGTTAGCAGATATCGACTTGTTCTTTGGGCTATGCCTGCCGGCTGATGTGTGGAAACAAATCCGGAAAGTTGACCACGCTGAGCCGTTCGGATATACCTGGATACAACTCGATACCATAGATAAACAGCGAGAACCAGGACAGAAACCCCCGAAAGCCATCTTAGAGCTCCCAGACAAGATTGTACAAAAGCTGAAGACTCTAATCCCAGAAAGAAAGGTAGACTGGTCGATAGTGACGGCTTGCCGCCAGAAACCCCAGGAGGATGTGTCTGAATACTTCTCCCGATTCGAGACTGTGTTTTCCGATTACAGTGGCCAAGACATGACCACCGCAACCGGACACCACCTCTTTGTCCAGAATTATGTAAAGGGTCTGTCTCAAGAAGTTTCCCAGAAGCTACAGACCAGCGAGAGCAGTTGGGCAGCCTCCAAACCCGCAGCAATTCTCCAGATGGCCCAATACTACGAAAACCAGAAGAACGAGAACGATAGGGCGTCAGAGAAGAAGAAAAAGGAATTAAAGGAGAGGGTGATGATAGCACAGTTGCAAGGGGTGACCATAGGAAGGGAACCCCCAAAAGAGAATTACCAACCAACCGCCCCTAGAAAGCTACCCCCTAGAGACCATACACCTACACCCTACAACGGACGGAGAGACTTAGATGGAAATCAATGTGCGTTCTGTAGAGGGTTCGGACACTGGAAATCCCAGTGCCCGGTCCTTCTGGAAATAAACAAGAATAGGGACCCCAGAGACACAGCATATGACCCCAGAAATAGAGGACAGGGACGAGGGCACACGAACAACACCATCAACGACAGGCCAGGCAGACCAAACACCTTTGATCGCCCCCGCCAAAACCAGTGTCAGCAGTCCGACGATGAGGGCACTCATGACTTCGCATAGGACCGCCAGGGGCAAGGGAGGGATCCAGTCGAACTCCGTGTTGACCAGCAAGGTCCTTACGTCACCGCTAAGGTCTTGGGCACAAAATCTCCATTCCTGGTAGATACTGGGGCGACACGTAGTGCGTTATCTAAACGACTGATTCCTAGGGCACCCTTGTCTGGCTCACACGTAACCTCAATAGGCTTTGACGGAACGCCCTCCACTAACCCCTTATCAGCACCAATCTCCTTTGACTTAGAAGATAACACCACTGACACGACCTTTCTGCTCTCCTCCAACACCCCCGATGCTATTATGGGACTTGATTTGCTAAAACATTTTCGAGCCACTATCAGATGCTCCCCAGACGGAGTTCGAGTCATCCTACACGATAACCCAGATCTGTCCAGACCCTGTCACACACGGCGTATGCTCTCTATAACCGATGCTGATATGTCCCTACTCGACACATTACCTTCACATCTATGGGCTAAAACCGACTCAGATGTAGGGCGCATGGTGATCGACCCGGTACACATAACCGTCCGACCGGACGCAGTGCTCCCAAAGCTTCCACAGTATCGGATATCACCCGAAGGCGAGAAGGCATTGGTGGAAATCATCGAGTCCCTGGTCGAGGCAGGAGTGGTAGAAGAAGTAGTGAGTAATGTTTGCAACAGCCCTATCCTACCCATTGTAAAGAAGCAAGGCGAGGGGGATGAGAAAGCCTACCGTTTCATTGTTGACTTGCGAGAGGTTAACAAAGTAGTCATACCCCAGTACCCCGTAGTCTCAGACATCACCACCATCCTCACCCTGATTCCATCCACTGCCACCATCTTTACTGTTATTGACCTCAAGAACGCATTCTTTTCCATCCCCATCCACCCAGACAGCCGCTACCTGTTCGGCTTCACTTTAAAAGCCCGTTCGTACAGATTCTGCAGGGCACCCCAAGGCTACACTGAGAGTCCCAGTATTTACAGCCAAGCCCTCAAGAGGCAACTGGATGCAGTCCAACTACCCGATGGAGTGGTATTGATACAGTACGTCGATGACATTCTTTTGGCGGCCGACACCACTCCTCTTGCCGTCACAGCCACCATTCACCTCCTCCGCTTCCTTGCGGAGAACGGTCACAAGGTCTCCAGAAAGAAATTGCAATTCTGCCAGACCCAGGTAACTTATCTAGGCCACCTACTATCCAAAGACGGGAGGAAACTTACCCCTGACCGAATTCAAACCATCCTAGAAACCCCTGTTCCCAAAACTCAGAAGCAAGTACGATCCCTAGTGGGCCTCACCTCCTTTTGTCGACAGTGGTTGCCAAACTTCAGTCTCACCATAAAGCCTCTGCTTTCCCTGCTGGCTAAGGATGTCCCCTTCCCCCTCCCCTGGACACCCGAATGCCAATCCTCCTTCAAAGAATTACGAGACGCCCTCTGCTCGGCCCCAGTCCTAGGAACCCCAGACTACACTAAACCTTTCTCCCTCTACACCCACGAAAGGGAGGGATGTGCGTTGTCTGTCCTAACCCAGTCCATAGGCCCTAAGCAACGCCCTTGTGCCTACTTCTCTGCCACTCTCGACCCCGTAGCCAGAGCCTTGCCCGCCTGCCTTCGAGCAGTAGCCGCCGCTGCTGTCTCTATCCGACAAAGTGAGGGGATCGTGCTCTCGAACCCCCTCACAGTATTGGTACCCCATGCTGTTGATACCCTCCTGAACCAAACCAAGACTCAACACCTGACTAGCGCACGACTGACTGGGTATGAACTGACTCTGCTTGCACCCCATATCACATTGAAACGATGCACCACTCTGAATCCAGCTACTCTACTACCTCTCCCTGACGCTGACCCCAATGCATCCCCTATACATGACTGCGTGACCCTCACCGACGAACAAACCAAGAGTAGGGTTGACCTCCGGGATACTGCCTTCCCGGACCCTGACGGAGAACTGTGGGTGGATGGCTCATGCATCAAGCTCCCTGATGGCACCACCTCAGCTGCCTATGCAGTCACCACAGCTCGAACAGTTGTTGAGACAGCCCGCATCACACAGCGATCCGCACAGGCGGCTGAACTAATTGCCCTCACACGAGCCTGCATCCTGGCAGCAGGGACAACCGCAAACATTTACACAGACAGTCAGTATGCCTTTGGGGTAGTTCACCACTTCGGGCTCTTATGGAAAGAGAGGGGATTCTTGACTTCTCATGGCACACCCATCCTGCATGGAGATCTAGTCTCTGCCCTGACCGAAGCAGTCCTCCTCCCCACACGGATAGCTGTGATCAAATGCCAGGCACACAAGAAGGTGACAGACATTATAGGTCAGGGAAATGCACTAGCTGACATTACTGCCCGAACCACAGCCGAGAATAGGTCCACGACCCGCATGTACGTGACCAGGTCACAAACTGAGAAATGGAAGGATGCTAGGGAAACGATTAGGGATATCCAACTAGCCAGCACACCACACAAATTAACTGAATGGGCCCGGGTAGGATTGAAGGACGATGACGGTTGTTGGCGAACTAAAGACTCGAACAAATGGTTGCTACCCGACTCATACTTGATCCCCATGCTGACCATGGCACACTCCCCCGCACACATAGGGTCTGCCCCCATGATCGAACTCATCTCCAAAGTCTGGCACAACGACAGAATACCAGACTCAGCCAAACGTCTGGTCCAACAATGCCTAGTATGCCTCCAACACAACCCTGGGAAAGGAACTGCTGTACCCCGGGGAGGGTTTGGGGTCCCCAATCACCCCTTTGAAGTCCTACAAATGGACTACGTCCAGCTAGAAAGGTGCCAAGGTTTAAAGTATGTGCTTGTCGTTGTGTGTGCCTTCAGCAAGTGGGTGGAAGCCTACCCGACCCATGATAACACCGCTATGACTACCGCAAAAGTACTACTGAAGGAGTTCTTCCCCCGATACGGCCTTTGTCGAATTTTGTGGAGCGACAATGGCCCCCACTTCGTAGCCGAAGTTATCCAACTCATCTTAAAAGGGTTGGGTGTAAAACAGAAGTTCCATGCGGTCTTCCATCCCCAATCTGCAGGCCTGGTTGAGCGACACAATGCCACATTGAAGCTTAAGATAGCAAAAATAGTCGCCACCACAGGACTAAGATGGCCAGACGCTCTCCCACTAGCATTGCTATCAATGCGTTCCACCCCCACCAAACACCACTTAACCCCCTACGAGGTCGTCTTTGGGCGGCCCATGAACCTTTGGACTGCACCAAAACCATCATCCATCCACGACGTCCCGGACGTCCTCATGTCTGACTATTTGTATAACCTAACTAAGACGTTGTCTGTTATCCATCAGCAGGTGCTGCACGCCATTCCCGATGTTTCCAGGGGCCCGGGACACGACATCCAACCCGGTGACTTCGTCTTAGTGCGTAACTTCCAGCGCACCAAGAGTCTGGAGCCCCGGTGGACGGGCCCCCTGTAAGTCCTGATCACCACCCGAACAGCTCTTCGAGTGGAGGGGAAACGCAATTGGCTGCATGCACACCACTGCAAGAAGGTATCACCGACCCTGACAACCACGGACAACATCACCGCCCAAGAGGAACTACTGGACAAAGACCGACCATCCCTGAGCCGCTGCCCGGATACAGAGACACTTGAGTTGATTGAATATCCCGATCCCACTGTGCCATCCAAAGAAGGGTATAACTTGCGACGAAAGGAGAGAACTTCGGCTAAGCAGACCACAGGCTAAGTGGAAATCTCAGAACGGTAGCCTAGTCACCTCAAAGGCCACCAGGAGAGAAACTAAAACAAAGTCTGTGGTTCTGCCCGCTACCGAGTCTCTTGAAGGTGATGGAAGCGCCCGACATGAAGATGATGGAAGCAACCGGACGTCCGAAGATCCACTTCAAAAACCCAAAGACTGACCGAATGCACAGCTTTAAGACAATAGCACTTTTCATTTCCCTTCTCTTTTGCCTTCTCCTCGTGGTTACCTTCTGGATCATGGAGGAGAGCACACCCGCTCATAAGACATTGCTGACTACCGTTCAACCTACCACCACGAAAGAACACCATCTGATCTCACTTTCACCCCAACTCCGAGAAAGGCGTAAGGAGTTCTGGAATAACTCTTTTGTGCAGTTACTCCACCAACACAATCTTGCCACCAACGCCACTAACTGCTGGATCTGTGGATTGCTACCACATGCCACTGGGCACTCAATCCCTTTCATCCCTTCACCTTTTTCTGTCCATGGTTCCTGCCTCGCCTGGCTGATCCTCCTGCAGGAGAGCTACAAGGACAATGCCACTTCCGGCAGAACCATGTCACACTTCTACCATGGGTTCTGGCTGAACAAAACTGGTAGAACTTCCGCCCTCTTCTGCCCTCTGAGATCGAACACTTCCTTTCACATGGACATCCCTGCCAAAGAACGAGTTGAAATGCAAGTGTTCAACAATCCAGCCAGACCCACCTTCTCTTACCTCCGAAAACGGACGGCCGCCACCCTAACAGTGGCCCTGTCCGTCATCAACATCACTGGATCTGTATGCCTCGAAGGCCTGGGGGCACAGCTGGTGGGCCACAGCTCCTGCCTCATCACCCGAACATTGGACTCAGTTGACCCACCTTCCTTTGTTGCCTCCCCGAATATGTACTTCGTGTGTGGTACTAAGGCCTACACCTGGCTCCCGAAAGGTTGGGGAGGCACCTGCTACATCGCCTTTGTCCTTCCTCCGACGTATGTGGCTCCAGCAAACCATCACCGACAGAAACGTGCCAAAGACATTGTACAAACCGACTCCACCAGAGCACAGTTCATGGACGCAGTAAAGGGTCTTGTTCCGCTCTGGGGTCCGATGGCAAACAGCCGTGCCATCCGCCACTTAACCCAGGCAGTCGAAACAGCAATGAACATTACAGCTGGCGCCCTCGCCAACAACACCGCTGAGCTTCAGGCCGTCCGCCTGGTGGCTCTCCAGAACCGCCTTGTTCTAGATGTGGTTCTGGCTGACCGCGGAGGAGCATGCCGCATCATTGGGTCCAGCTGTTGTACCTACGTACCGGATAACTCACCCTCAGTCTACAAAGCAATTGAACACCTCCACAGACTGTCCACAGAGGTCCATCAAGAACAAGAGGAATGGTCACTGGGGAGTTGGTTTTGGGACGCTATTAAAGGTTGGGGATGGAGGCTGTTTTCATTCATCCTCATACCAATCATGATACTATGTGGATGTTGCTTGGGGATTCAGTGTCTGCCACCTTTATGTTCGCTTTTTATGAACTGCATCTGCCCTAAGACTTTGGACTTTGAAACTGAGCGGATGAAAGCTCTGAATGAGGTGGAGGTACGGGGTATTATGGGGATAGATCCAAACTAGGCAAGCTGGCGAGACATGTTAAAAGGGAGGACTGTGGAAATTTAGCGTGCAAACTGAACATTATCTGCGCCATCTTGCCTCTCCCCAGCGCCACGCACAGCGAATGCACGGCCGCCATTTTAGGCACCCCACTCTCTCCCCGCTCACTCTCGACCGCCAGCGCTTTCCCCTGGCGCTGCAAGCATCCCCCGCGCGCTGGCCACCCCCGCTCTCTCATACAGGCCATAAACCCTCTCCTTCTGCGCGACCCTGCTACGGAACCACTTCCGACCGACAACCCATACATGGTCATGCCTCTCCTTTGATAACCCCCTTCCTCTGCGCCCCATTGTCTGAACTAGTCCCAGGCCATCACCTAGCCCTGCGGATGCAGTTTATTGCCCCTACTGTAAGGGAAACACCCCACATCAAAGGGATTACAGTAGATCAAAGCCCCTACCCTCTGAGACCCGGCCGGTTGCACACACCCCCGGGAATTAGCGGAATTCCCTGCTGCGCGATAGCCATCTCCCACTGCGGGTAGGGTGGGAACTTCTACTGTATCTATGTGTGGGATCGGATCTGAGCCGGGGCTTCAGGGGAGGTTCTTTCAGGCATCAAGGGAATCTCAAGAATATACTATGTATAATAAAGCAATAAACCAGTGTATAAGAGACCAGGTCTCAGAGATGCAGTTAGAGCACCTCGTGACGATACCTTGCTGTCTGATCTGATGTGTTCTGCTCCGACGGAATAAAACTTTGTTTCCTGCCTTCCAGTCTCCGGCGCCTGCCTCTTTTATTGGTAAATTATCGAGTGGTATGAGAGGCGATTACCGCCGGGCAAATACTTGAAAGATTATCGACTGAAACTGCCGCTACCATTTAACAATGTCACATCGGCAGATGACGCTGGGTGGCTGCTGTGAATGACCTTGCCCACCCAGTTACTCTGTAATTTCTCCGCTTCCACATTCATGAAGTGGGTTTCCTAGAGCAGTGCCACATTGACACATTTGGAGTTAAATGTGTCAGGCCATTCACATTCAACGATGTAAGGTTCATCAACCTCAGTGATGACATCACAGTATGGTGAGTCAGGGAGTAGCAATGGTGGGGTTTGGAGGGGAATTGTGCTCTGTAGTGTTGCATGTAGTGAACTGCCCACTGGAAATAGCCAGGCAGGCGTCGAGGTAAGGGTAGAAGAGGGGTCTTCTCTGTGAAGAGCATGTGCTGGTTCAGGGTTCGCCGAGATCCACACTTGCAGTCCTATGGGAGAACCGTGAGTAGGGAGGGGGAGGAAGAAGGGGGAGAAATGTGAGAGAAGGAACAGATAGATATGAGCAGAATGAGAGCAGGAATGAGGAATAACAAAGGCTGTCAGAGCAATCTGACGCCTGCTACCAAGCTGGAAATGTAGTCTTTGGTTCAAACCTGTGGATCCACAGAGCCCAGGAGAACCTCAGGCAGGGGGGAAACAGCATGAATGTGAAGTGCGAAGGCCATGGCAAAAAGAACAACATTTGCAAGTGGGTCCACTAGCCCAGGATAGGCATGGGAGTGCTGGAGGCCATCAGCTCGCTGGAACGTCCAAAGGCAGGCAGAGTGAGCATGGGCAGTAAAGGTGTATGCAACAGACCCCCTCACCAGTGGGGAGAAATAAATGAGATGGGGCTGGGAGCAGAGAGTGGGAATCACAGAGAGTAGTAATGCGGTCTTCTGTAGGGGTGAAGGGAGCAGTCACATTACAGAGCAACAAGCATTGCTGGTATGTCACCGGCAAGGGAGGACCTGTAGACCGTGAGAGGACTCTTGGATAGGGTCGGTGGAGTAGCAAAGCTGGGCACAACATTCAATGGCAGGTCAGAAGCGCACCCCATGGGCACTACATGAGAACTAAAGAATATTATACCATAAGAGCATGATAGCATAAGAGCAATCGGGCTGGGCGATGAGCCTTGCCCTGGACTAACAACATTGAGAACAAAAAACAGTTTACAGTGGAACAGTGGACAGACAGGCAATGCTCATCTGCCAATCAGTAGGACACAAGAAGGCGATACTTCATGAGCACTCCAGTCCGGCACTGGTCCAGTTTAAAATGTGGGGCAGAATTTGTTACGTTCTCTGTCCTGTGTAAGTTCCACCACTGCCCTGCTCACCTACTCCTTATCGCACTGCGACCGTGTTAATCTGCCTTGATGTCTTCTCCCTCGGGGACACTGGCCCTTAGCCCCAGAGGTGGGCATGTCCATGGGCTACATTCAGGGTGTTGTAAGCCGTGACCATATTTGGTCCTGAAGGTCTTCTAAGAAGAACCATAGCTCCTCTGGATTGTGAAGATCTTTATATTTGCAATCCATCGTGATCCACATACGCACTGTTTAAAAAAGATCCAAGATTGGGGGAGTGGCTTGGAGCATCAAGATGGTGGTCGCACTCTAAGAGTGCTCCGGACCCCTCTGTCATCTGCTCTGAGATCCACAAATATCGGCAGCCCAATCCTTCTCTCGGTGGCAGACATCTATCCACCATTGCAGCACCAACCTTCTGGGACGAACGGAGCCCCAGTAGCACCTGACCACCGCCATCTCGCCTCTCGGCCTGCGGGGCGGGCTCACAACATGGCGGACCAGCCGCTGACTCAAAGGAGCCTCGAGGAGGCCAGAGGTGAGCCACAATAGAACTGCCGGGGCCAAAGAATAGCAGACACCCGGAGCATTACCTGCAGATTCCCGGCAAATCACGGCGCTGCGATGACCTGTGGCTGATCGCTGCAATGCCTACCTGCTGCTGGCCCTTGCTGCCCTTCTCCTCAGGCCTGCGGAGTTGCCCTTGCGGTGTGGTGAGCCTGACTCTTTCTCCAGGAAGCGGTGTCAGTGGAGAGCAGAGTCTCGTCTGCGGAAGCGGAGGGGCAGCGAAGCCCCACGCCATGCCTGCGGAGACTGGGGAGGGTCCCCAAGGCCGAAGTGACCCGCTGAGAGCCGAAACGATGCCCAGGATACGGGCCCCAAGCTCCATACCGCATCCCTCCTCTGGGGTGGCGGTGAGTGCCTCCATTCCCAGCGACTCCATGACACACAGTCAGGCAGGGGCTCCCGTTCCAAAGTAGGAACACAGACTGCTCCCTAATCCCCGGGGTCTGCAGCCCCAGGGAGCATGATTCTCTGGGCTCTCCATTGCCGGCAGCCATGGTCTGAGATCGAGCGGGGCCCCAAGGAGACACCCACCAACCTTATGCCATTACCCCCCTGCCTCTCTCCTCGACACTGACGCCATCCTGGTTGTAGCGCTGACCCCGGCCAAGCAGGCCCAGGAAGGTGCCTTCGATGCAGCTGATCCTTTACCCTCCGAATCCATGTGCGGGTGAATCGGAGCCCTGGACTGATCTGAGAGGAACGGCAGGAGCAGGCGTCATGGTACCTTGCCTGCTGGTTGCCCCAAATCGACTGCTCTCGGAGGTGTGCCCACCACGCATAGCGACATCCTCCCTCCCAGGCCCTGCTGCTGCCTTACACAAGCACCCGAGACGACTGTGTCCATGTGCCCTCTTCACCTAGAGCCATGTGGTGGGTCTTGGCGGGGGCCCTCGGCAACCCTCCTCGCTTCAAGGCCAGCATCGACCAAACTGCCGAAAAGAGCTACCCAGTACCAGGCACAAGCAGCACACGGACTGGGGGACCAGGCCCTTTAGGATAACACAGAGCTGAGCCAGGTCCTTGGGACCAGGGTGCAGGACTCCCATGATCTGAATCCTTCGCCTGACCTGGATCCCCGGACCCCCATGGCCTGGACCTGCCACGGGGAGCTGCTGCCACCCCACGGACCAGATGTAAGCCTGGCCTGGAGGCTCCGCCCCATCCGCACTTTGGACTCCAAATAAGAACACCTAGGCACAAAGCAAGGGTGTAAATAAAAAATGTAAATGTTGTAGACTTGTAAAGCGCACAGCTGCCCCAGCAACGGGGCGTCCCGGCGCTGTAGACCGCTGGGGAACCCGTCCTGGCTATCCCTGTGAGTCCTCAAACCAACCAGCCTGGTTGGGAGCGAGGGTTACGTTTCCCCCAGGTCCAGCCCTGCCGTGGACGCTCTCACAGGCCCGGAAGCCATGAACACAGACTGCAGAATCCTGCTTGCTAGACTCTGGGCCCAGGATGCCTCAAGTGATTGTGGGCTCCAATTATGGAACGCCGGGCCCAATCCTCGTCACTGCATCATCTCGAGAATAAGGCAGAGGCCATCCCCCGGCTCTCCCATACCAATAGAGCCCACAACAGCAAAACACTGTCACTCGACCTATTGAATGTCTCTTTTACCACTCACCGTGGGGAAGGACCGTGCTCCCAAACCAGCCACAACGCAAATGTAAACCAAAATGGACCAATTCACCACGAACAAGCCTGGCCCAACGGAGGGAGCAATGGGGGTTCATCCTTCCCCCAGGGCGACCTCACCGCAATCCTGCGGGCAATCAGCACATCCCAGGCCTCAGTGCAGGGCAAGATTGGTGAAGTCCGGGAGGACATGGCCCTCATCCGCAGGACCTGCGTAATGCCACAGCCCGCATCTCCGAAGTGGAATCCTGCATCTCTACAGTTGAGGATGCTCTCCGCCAGCTAAAATAACAGGTAACTCACCTGCGGACCCACACCAAAGAATTGCATAGAAGGGCTGAAGATGCCAAAAATCCATCACGGCGTAACAACCTCAGCTTGGTGGGATTTCCAGAAGGGGTCGAACAAGGCAAAATGGCCACCTTCATTGAGAAATAGATGGAATCCTGGATGCCCAGAGACACATTGTCGACCTGGTTCGCTGTGGAGTGGGCCCATCGGTCCCTGGTGCCTAAGCCACCACCTGGCACTCCGCACCGTCCTATCATCGCCAGGATCCTTAACTTTAAAGATAGAGACGCTATCCTGAGGGAGGCCTGAACCCTAGGCACCCTGACCTTTCAGAACCATACCATAATGTTTTTTCCTGACTACACCAAGGATGTTCAAGCCCGAAGATGCTCATACACAGATGCGCATTCTTGACCTCCAATATAGATTGCTTTTCCCAGCCCGTCTTCGAGTCGTTTTTCTTCGAATCTCCACAATCCGCCTGGACATGGCTGACTAAAGAGTGGCCCCTCAGGGTCCGATCCGCCTCCCCACCTGCACCACCCAGATCCCAGGCGACTGGACCACTGTCTCCTAAAGAACACAGGAGGCACACACAATCATGCAGGGGCTGTGGAAGCTGCAAATATGCATCCAGATCACCCGGCTCAACTGCTCGGGGCCCCAAAAGCACCACCAGCCTGACTGGCTCCCAGCCCCGGCAACGGGAGTGATCCACGGACAACTTGTCTGCAGAGCGAAGACCCTCCAAAGACTCTGGGCCCAGTGACTTTATACTCAGGCCTTTACAGAAGCCCTGCGATCTAAAGAACCACGGGCACACACTAAGACGGTGCCGAAAGGCCTCAATCCACCGGGATCCAGGATACACATCCCAACGAACTACAGAATTCAGAGAAATCTGCCGATTCTGCCGCCACATCTGGTATAAGAAGAGGGGTCCACCACGCAACTCCTAAGCTAAGCGTTTTAGTTTAGCCTGTTAATTTCGAGTTCATAGGGCGACAGATGCTTCAGGTCAAGAAGTCTAGGGTGGGGGGTGGTAGGGAAGGAAGGGTCAGGACCATTGTCCCCTGTTTAGATTTGTGTTTCTCACCGTTATCATTTTCGTTCACTGTCCACAGCACTCTAGCATCTGACCAACACGCATGCATTTCGACCCCACACCCTATAAGAGAAGGATCAGTATCACAACCCCTCAAGGCTCCACATGAGCCCCCTAGAGGGCTAATGCCCCATGACTCCTTAACCTCACGCACTTAACACGACGCACACAGTTAACAAGGGCAACTCCCTTCAAGTCATATCATGGAACATCAATGGGATGCTTCATCGCGGTCTTGAAATATGACCAATGACGCGCTCCTGATATACTCTTACTTCAAGAAACCCACCTCCTGGGGACCCAATGCTCCTTCCTCGCACAATACGGGTTCGACAGGGTGTGGCACTCTGGCTTCGAATGAGGCTCGCAGGGGGTAACAATCCTTCTGCGGCAAGGCCTTCCCTTCATTCTCACCCATGCCACAAGAGACCCACAAGGCTGGTTCATAGTTATATCTGGAACACTAAAAGGAAATATTCTCAACTTAATATCAATATACATTCCACCTGCCACACTTACATCATTGCTATGACAACTCACTGACATTGTCTCTGCCCTGCCCCTGGGGCAGACTGTAATAGAGGGCGACATTAATGCAGTCATGCAGCCGATGCTCGACACCACAGGCATACTCTCTCCTGGTAGGATAGCTCACACAAAAAGGCTGGTTGACTGGGCAGCTACCCTGGGCCTATGTGATGTATGGAGAACCTGGAACCCCGAAGCTCCCATTACACCCCCACCCCAGTGGCACATCACACGCAGGCGCAAATCAACATGATTTTCATGGCCGCCCCCGAATGCCATAGAATAACCAACATTGTTATCCTTCCCTGAGGAATTTCAGATCACTCGGCCCTTCTCATGCATATGGACAAATCCCCTGACACGCTTAGATCAGTGTGGCGGCTAAACGCCTGGTTCCAACTAAACAGAGAGGTCAAAAAAGCAATAGGAGAAGAACTACGCCAATATTTCCTCATCAACATAGACTCAGTCCCCTCCCTGAGCACCCTCTGGGAGGCAAGTAAAGCCACTATCTGAGGAGTAGCCAGTGACCAGATCCAGGTACAACGGCTATCCAAGAATAGCCAACTAGCTCTTCTTGAGGTGCAGGCAACCCGCCTGGAGACTGGCTTGACCAGGGTGCCAGACAACTCGCATGACAGGCAGCTCGCAATCATTCGCAAAGAGATTAAACAAGTCTTGCTAGAATCGGCCGAGTTGCTATGGCATTCCTCTGTCGCACGAGTGTACGACTGAGTTGACAAGAACGGGAAATGGTTGCACAGATTGGCTTCGTACCCTCTGGCGAGCCAAATGGTCCTCAAGGTCCGCAACCTCTCCGGGGGCCACTTAACACACATCACCCACGATCGCACAGGCATTCGCTGACTACTATGCCCGCCTATATTCTGCCCAAAGGTCTGATGCCTCATTTCCGGGTATGGTTGACCAGAGAAATGTCTGTCTCTCCCGCCTAACAGATGCCGAGGCGGCCAGCCTGGAGCTCCCTTTACCCCAGAAGAAATAAGCAATGCAATCTCCTCACTAGCGTCTGGGAAAACGCCAGGCCCAGACGGTTTCCCACAAGAATATTACGCCGCCGACCAAGTCCTACTGGTCTCCCATCTCTCCAAATTATTTCAACATGTCGCAGAGGAAGGGGCATTTCCCCCTGAGACGGACGTTGCGACCATCGTGGTTATTCCTAATACTCAACCCCCCTCATCAGCCTGTGCGGACTACTGCCCGATTTCATTAATTAATGCTGAGGTAAAGATATATGCCATGATCCTGGCCTGCGTCCATTCCTTAATAAACTGGTCAACCCGGACCAATGCGGCTTCATGCCAGTGTGTAGCACCAGGCATTGCTTATGACACCTTCACCTGGCTCTCACGAACTGCCAGTTACTTACTCCCTTCCTAGCTCTCCTCCTTGTTGACTTTGAAAAAGCCTTAGACACGGTCGACTGGCTCTACCTGGAAAACGTGCTAACTATGATGGGTCTGGGTCAGCACTTCCGTTGTTTAGTCCTCGTCAAGTACTCCAACCCCAGAGCTAGAGTACTCATCAATGGGGCCCTCTCTGAGGCATTTCCAATTCAGAGAGGCACGAGGCAGGGCTGTCCCCTCTCATCCCTCCTATTCGCACTGGCGATTGAACCCTTACAGTGCCTTATTCGGACAGATGACCTAATCCAGGGCTGGTCCTGGGGGAGCCACCACATCGACAAAATCATCTTGTATGCGGACGACGTCCTGCTCTTCCTGGTGGACCCGGCCCGCTCTGGTCCCAGGTGTCTTCAGGTCCTTCAGGCCCTTGAGAGCGTCTTGGGCCTCCGGCTCCACCCGGCAAAATCGACCCTGGTACCCCTTCACCTCTCCAGGCAATGTTTTGATTGGCAATCAACCATTCAAATCAGTTGTTCAGATACCTGGGAAAATGGATAGCATTACTAAACAAACTAGAATGGGCACTAAATATTACCCCACTCTTCAAGAAGGCCAAAGAGGATCTCAGACGCTGGCAAACCCTACCACTAAATCTACTCAGAAAAGTGGCCCTTTTCAAAATAATGATCCTTCCCCGCTTCTTGTACATCATTCAGAACGCCCTTTCCACTTCCTACGAAGCTGGTTTAAAGAACTTGATAGCAGGTCTACTAAGTTTCTGTGGGGAGGGGCGAAACCACATATAGCCCTCATCCGATGCCGGATCCCACCCTTCGATGGAGGCATGGGCATGACTGATCTCTATCTGTATTACATAGCCACACAGCTGCTAGTCCTTAATGACTGGTACAACAGTAGCTGGTCCGACCCGGCCTACAAAACTGAGCTAAAAGACATGGACTTCCCCCAAGTCCAGGCAATCCTATATGGCAGTCCAGTACCCAGAACACTACCGGTGACACGGGAGGTTCTATTGGCTTGGCATTCGGCCCTACGACATACACGATGGAATAACAAACTGAGTCAGCAAACACCTCTCTGGCAGGGCGTGTGGCTGGGGAAGATGGCAGCACTAGAGGGATTTAAAAGATGGGACCACATTGGTATATCACAACAGGGTGACATATGGGTGGGGAACCACATTAGAACTTTCCAAGCCTTGCAGAGGCGCAATACCCTTCATGCTACACAATTTTACAAATACCTGTAGTTACGACATGCCCTTGGTACTCATCTATCAAAGGGCACCACATTTCCCAAATTTAGTCCACTGGAGGCGCAGATCATGATGGGGAACCTGGGGAAGAGGGGAGTATTGTGGATATACCGCACCCTTACTAATAATGGCCCAACAACGCTCGACCCGCTTAGACACCAGTGGGAGGAGAGGCTGGGCTCTCTGGAGCACGAAGACTGGTGCAATGCCCTTATGGCCCCCAAGACCATTACCACCTCGGCCAGACTCCGCCTCATTCAATTATACTATCTCCATATCGCCTACCTTACCCCGGAGCGCCTCTGTAGGGCAGGCCTACATCCCTCACCGAACTGCGAGCGCTGCGGACAAGAGCTGGCAGAATTTTACCACATGGTCTGGTCCTGTCCCAGCCTTACCCCGTATTGGGATACAATAGAATCTGAACTCCCAAACGTTCTGGGCTGGCAGATGCCCCACAACCCCTGACACCTCATCCTGGACGGCTTAGATGGGTCCCGAGCAGATGCATTATTTCTAGGGACGGCTACCATAGTGGCCAAGCATGACACTGTCGCAATATGGGCACAGCCTGCACCCCCAAGAGTAACTAAATGGTGCAGGGGAGTAGGCTGGTGGGCGCCCAAGAGAAACCCTTGTTCGAGGCCAGGAAGTCCCCAGCGAAACACAAGAGGTTCTGGGGCAAATGGTTAAATCTTTTGGAATGAATGGGTCCTATGTCTTTCTACAGGCATTGAATGTACTGTTTATGCATTGTGGATCTGGACTGATATGCATGTCTGCGCTCAACCACTGCCGGTACACACTGAAGTGCCAATGGCTAATGATCAATTGTGCTGTAACAATGTTTTTGTTCTTCCCAAAATGAAGAGTTGATTATAAAAAATAGAAAAAAGAACAAGATTAATGTCCTATTTGCACAGTTGAGGTCTGAGGGACAGATATGTCTTCTACTTTTCTTTTGTCTCCTTGGAAAAATCCACCAAACTATGGATCTTTTGGACAACATAGTCATTTGGCTATGTGCACGAACCACCACATGTATTTGTCTTGCCTATTCATGATGGACGAAACGCCATAAGGAGCTGTGCCCTGTCCGGCATCATGGCTTTTGAGGCCTAATTCTGTGGGTTATTTGAATCTCCAGGGAAGGAAAAAGAAGCCCCATGAGGTAGGGAGGAGTTCTCTGAGGAAGCAACATGTATTGATATCCTCCGCCTTCTCTGGGAAGCTGAAAAAGTGGACATTGTCCCTCCAGCTCCTATCCTCCAGGTAGATGATACAGTTGTTAAGGTGTCAGAGTTCGGTGTCTCTTTCTGGAATGTGGTCAAGGTTCGTTTCCATTGCTATTAGGCATTGTGTGAATCCCTCCACCTTGTCTTGAAAGCTGGCAATGCCCACCAGAATGGACTTTGTTTCTGCAGTGATGGCAGACATTTTTGCGTCCATGACTTCCAATCTGACCCCACCGCTGTAATTTCCTTAAGGATCAGGTCCATCATGGTGTCCGGGGAGCCTGCAGGTGGGGCCGATTTGGACTTGCCCTAGGTGACAGCCTCTGTGATGAGAAGCTGTTGTGACATTTTCCCAGAGGCTAACGTACTCCGTACGGGAGGTCAGTAAGTGTATGTCCTTCCTGGGGGCACTGGCCAGTGCGAGGTGGTCAGCGTGATGGGCCCGCCAGGAGGATGAGCTAGTAGGCACAAGCTAAACAGGAAAGGGGACTTCATTGCTCCCCACTGACCCATGCAGCACCCCCTCAGCAGTGGTCCTTCTCCACAGGGTCCCCGGAAGCCCCCCATTAGGCTCACTTGGCATCTGTGACAAGGGCATGGAGGGGGCCTCCCTGCTTGATCAAGGCTCGCAGTGTTTTGCCAACTGTGAGCAGGGGTTTCAGTCCGGTCTCCTGGCAGAAATAGGAGGGGCAAGGTAAGACTGACCTCTCCCATGGTGTGTTCAAGGCCAGCCACAGCTCCTCCCTAGGTGACAGAAGGAAGAGTCCAGTGGAGGGTTTAGGCAATCCAATGGACGTCACAGTCCCATCCGGCCAGGCAGACCACCAGCCGGGCCATCTCTGTCTTGCCCAGCATGAAGGGTGTCAGGTCGTCCCCCTGACAAAGTGGAAGGAGAGGGGTGAAGGGAGACTGGCCACCTCCACCCAGACTCATTCGGTGCAAGTCACAACTACCCCATTGTGAGTCCTCCTATGTGGAGGCAAGTGGCAATGATAGGGTGCTTTATTGCACAACTTCAATAGTGTGGTGGGCACGGCCATCCCTTCACACCCAGCCCGGTCTTGTTCCTGGGGGGGCCGGAGCCGGGTCCTCTTGTTTCTGCTGCTCTTCGGCCATGACGGTCTGAGCAGGCTGCACTTCACTGCCCTCCCTGCAGGCCGACATTGTTCCATTCAGGGACACTGTGGTGTAGAGGGGACACATGTATGGTCCCCTGATCAGGACAGAGGCATGTCTGAGGGCACTCGCTGACTCAACTGCACCTGCAAAGCGCCACACACCAGAGCTGAATCCCCCAGGGCCTCCCAGCTTGATGGAGCTCTAAGATTTGGCGGCCATTCTGTTCATTTTCCAGACTGCGGCCTGACACCAAAATGTTTTATTACATTACACCATATGCTAATCAAATCCTAGTGGCTTCCTGGCCAAGCATGTTGTGCAGTTAGAGCCATATGTTTCATCTTTAAGTCTCTTAAACTAAACACACCATGTTTTGGAATAATCTAACCTTATTTGGAAGTCATATGTCTCTTCAGGGTAGTAGCAGTAAAATGTGTTTATTTGAGACCTTGTCTCTTAAACAATAACTGATTAAAACCCATCATGAAATCACATTCAATGTACCATAACTCTACAACAAATCATTTATACAGTTCTTATATAGAAACCTAGCTAAAACACACACATGGGTTAGAATAGAAAATTATTTGGCAGCAGCTCTTTTAATCAGTACTTTTAATTCACTATTGTTATTAGACAATAACAATCTAGCCAGGAGACATGTTATATCTGAAAATTGCATTCTAAATAAAAAATGAAGTGCCACCAATCTAGATCTGATATGATATATATTAGGAAAATATGCTTTCTAATTTCCTGTCGCAAAGTAAAAAAATATATACAGTCTCAAAGTATGTGAACCTTCATACAACGCCTTTGTAGCACTCATCCACACAATCCTTCTTTATTCTTAAAAGCACAGCCCAGAGGGATGTGCATGGAGTGGGTGTAATCCTAGTGTAACTTTAAAAAGAATATGGCACATTTTGGTATTTGGGAGACTATAGAGATAGTGAAATGAGGTATTAGCTACCCAAAACTCGCAGAGTCCTCCAAATGGGTGCTTGGCTAGTAGATATCAAAGATCCCTTTCCGATAATCCACCAATCATAAATATTTCCCTCTTGACGTGGGTTAATGCCACATTATAATTTTTAATCTTCAGTACATCTGTCATCTCCTTCAACTGTTTCCTTATCGTCTAAATCCACCTAAGATCACTTGAGATGATCTCATCCCCACATAGGGTGGTTATTTTGTGTTGTGCGGATGTTAACATATTGCTCCAAAACCTTACTGTTCATATAACTGTAGTGATAGAACAGGATTAGTGCTCAACTGCCGCACTTAGAGCCAATACCATTGTACCTTTGGGGAGGGATAGCAGATTTTTGAAGCAGAAGCTTTCTTCCTTATCCCAATGTAAAATTTGGTCTAGATCCAGCACTTCTACTCTGGATAGAACTTTAGGAGGAATTAGTGCATTATAAGCTACTTTATCTGTTTAAGGGAGGGCCTTCCAAAATCTTGTTTAAATTTCCATAAGCCACTTAGGGTTGTTAATGCCTTAGCCTTTAGTGTCTTGCTATGGGAAAACTAAGTCATTGATTTAATAAAAACCATCCCTAAGTACCTGTGTGTTTTTTAGTGAAATTCTAAGGTTTTTTTAAATGCTAATTTATAAGGTTTTTTAAGTGTTGGGAGGCATATTTGGTGAGTGGTGGAGAAAGGGGGTGTGGCCTCTGAGAACTTCTCGGTAATCCTGATGTGTGAGACCTACTAAAGGTAACAGGAGAGGTAGTTGGCCCCCAAGGACATCCTTGGCAGCCAACCAACCCTCCTATTACCTCCGGTGAGTCCCACACAGCAGGCTTGCTGATTCCTGCTAGCAGACCACACCCCCTTTCACCCCCATCCTACACACTCTTGGTTGGGGAATAAAGTCCCCTTTGCTGGTGAGGGTGCTTAGGGGCCAACTAGCCCACCTGTTACCTCCAGTAAACCCAAATCAGTGGGATTGCTGAGAGATCGTTAGAGGCCACGTCCCCTTTCCCCACCACTCTGCAAATGCACCTCCTGGCAAACTACTATTTGGGGGATGAAGTCCTCTTGCCTATTGAGGGTCCCTGGGGGCCAACTAGCCCTCATGGTGCCTCATTTAAGCCCCACACAGCTCAATATTTGGAAACAGACATTGATTGGATTTCTTTTACATTTGGGATGTCTTCAAGATGGTCCTTATTCTTGAACTTGCTGTATCCAGGACCTTGGGTATCAGATGGACACTGGTCTGCAAGTGAGTTGGAATTGAACAATCCTGCTCACTCCATGATAGAGGAAAAGTATAGTAGTGTAGCTGGTGTACAAGAGAGCCACAATCTGGCAGAATAGAAAAGATGGGGTGCCAGGAAGCCTTCAGGTTCTCTCTCGACAGACACAACAGAAGAATTCCCGCCTGACCACTGTTTTTGCTTTGTTCTACATCCTTGAGCTTACTCATTAGTGACGGGACTGACCTAACTGCTGATATGGGTGTAATAAAGTGAGACCGATACTTTGGTGTGGAGATAAGTAGAGGCTTTAATGAGTAAACCCCATCCATCGACTCCCTGGCCAACTGCCAAGTCCCAGGACCCTCAGTAGACCTGGTTCCACGCTAGAACATAGAACGTGGAACCAGGCCATGCCACACTTCTTCCCTCTTACATTTGAAATACAATTTGCAATAAATTAACAGCAAGAAACAAAGATGAAAAACAAGAAACTAAACACAACCCTTCGTCCTCCTTAAATACACAAGAGAGAGAACACCATATGACAGTAAAAACATGGCAAATATATAAATTAATATCTCATAAAATCACGAAGAAAACATGGGCTTTTGCAGACCCTATCACTCTTTCGAGTAGGCACAGATTCTGAACGAGAAAGAAACGAACCACCAACAGTAAATTCAGGCTCAGGGATCCTTTCTTGGTTAACTTTAACATGAACAACACGACTATGGTTCCAGATGCGACCATCATCAGTTTTAACAGCATTTTTGAACAGTTTAACCACACTCTTTACAGAAGTGAATTTTTACCAATTCTGACAGCCCACAGGAGCTTTAACTTTGACTTGGTCACCAACCTTGAACTCAATTTCCTTACAAGATCGGCGAGCATCTAGATAAACTTTTCTTTTCCGTTGAAGATCTAATTCCTTTTCTCTCCATTCACCAATGTCATTATTCTTGAGACCTTTATCCAGAATCATCCACCCTGGACACAAGAAAGTATTAGAAGACCTTCCTTTGAATAATTCAAAAGGTGTCTTCCCAGTTGAAGAATGTGGTGTAAATCTATAAGCAGAAATACTACTTTGCAACTCAACCCTCCAGTTTAAGCAGTTCACTCTTGCCAGTTGAATGCTTTCATTCAAAGTTTTGTTCAATCTCTCAATGGCACCATTAGACTTAGGATGATAAAGCGAAATTCTTTTGTGTTCAATGCCACACTTAAGTAAATAATCTTCCATTTCACGTGAACAGAATTGTGGTCCATTGTCCGAAAGTAATTGTGAGCGGGTGGGAAGAATAACGCAACACACGGCGTCTAGTTAGCAAAGGTTTTATTCTCAAGGGGAATTTAGTGCTCTTGGTATCCAGTTTGAGGTCCCACACTGTCCCTAGGGGGGGGCTTTAGACAGTCTCTGTATCGCTCGTTCCTGGCCTCAGGGGATGTCTCCAACCGCTCCTCTCGTGGTCAGGATACGTTCTTGTCCCGTGCGTGGTCTTTCGCAGACTCCCAGCGGCAGCCACCCCAACACAGGGAGAAACAAAGAACAAAAGGCTTGGGTCAGTACGACGCTCAAGTTGACCTCCGGTCAAAGGGCCCGGGGAGGTGAAGGGGACACTCCGGTGCTCGGGTGAATTTAAACAAACAATACCCAACTCGGCCGGTGTGAAAAAGGAAGAGGTAGTGCCAGTGAGAGGGGGGGGGGGGAATTTAGAGACAGTCGAGGCGGCAAGAAGCCCAGGTGTTATTTAGTAACCTTCTCCCGCCTCCCGACCCAGCCCGTGAAACGATCACGTACCTGGGTCAGCCACGCTCCTCCCTGGGCGCGGCTCGGCGAAGCGTAGGTGCGGAGTCCTCCTGTCTCCGACTTGTCCTCCTTCGACGGCGTCCCTCTCGTCTCCTCGCTCCTCTCGTCTCCGTATATCCGCTCCGCTGCTCCACTCGCTTTCTCTTCTCCCGCTCCGGTGTAGCCACACACCACGACTCATTCTTCCTCCATCTTTATTGGGTGTGCGAGTTCCTCGTCATCAAAAGGGGCGTGGTTACCAGAAGGAGATCCCCAGTTAAAGAGGAAGACGTCCGTAGTGGTTTCTTCCGATGTTGTTGACGTCCACTCGGTTCCCTGTGAATTACAAAAGACACTGTCCGTGATGTCTCGTGCCTCCCACCAGTCGGCCCCTTGTATACTGTTGCAGCCGCTCTCCTCGTGACAGTAATGAATTAGGAAAACTTTCACGTTTAAAAATGGAATCTAAACACTTGATTATGCATTGTGTCGTGATGTCTCTAACGGAACTGACTTCAATCCACCTTGAGTACAAATCCATCAACACAATTAAATAAGGGGTTTGATGTTCACCATGAAGAGGACCAACAATGTCAATAGCAACCTCATCCCAAGGGCACATGGGTAATCTCCTACAAACCATTGGTGGTTGTCTGGGCTTGAGAACTTTGTCGCTTAAAGAGCAAGGGACACAATCACGAACTGCATGTTCCACCAGGAGATCCAAACCCGGCCACCAAAAATCTTGTCTGATGCTTTCTTTGGTTTTTGAAATACCCATGTGTCCTTCGTGTGCCAATATGACAATGTTGCTCCTTAAACTCTCAGGTGGAACTAGTCTCGTTCCTCTAGTTAGGATGCCCTCGACAATGGCTAATTCATTAGAGACTAAAGACCAGGGCTTCACAAGACTATTTGCCTTGTCTTGTGAAAACAATTCCATCACACCCAACAATTCTGAATATTTACTCAATTCTTCTTTCCACTCATCTTCCTTTATCACACCTAAGGTGATGTCACACACTTTTACATCAAACTCATCATCCTCTTCTCCCTCACTAAACAGATCCATTGAGTTCACTGTGTCCACTACACGTGAGAGGCAGTCAGCAGAGACATTAGTACTTCTGGGAATATATTCAAAAATAAAATTATACTCCTGCAGGGATATTACCCACCTTCTGATCCTAGAGGAGATAGAGTCAAGACCTTTCTTTTAATAAAATTTTTTGAGCGGATTATGATCTGATCTGACAATAAAAGAGGTATCCCAAACAAATTTCTTAAATTTGTTGAGAGCCCAAAAGATGGCAAGAGCTTCTTTTTCTATGACCGAATAGTTAAGCTCAGCACCTTTAAGACACCTGGAAGCACACGCAATTAAATCCTCACGACCATTACGCATCTGCAAAAGTAGGGCGCCCAAACCTTTTTTGCTGGCGTCAGTTACAATATATGTCACATCCCCAGGTTTAAATGCCTGTAAATTGGGTGCATTCTTGAGATCCTTCATAACACCTAAAAACTCCTCCTTGCACACTTCATCCCACACAAACTCAGCATTCTTGCACAGTAGACGTCTGAGATGAACAGTTTTATCTGCAAAATTCCTAATGAATTTGCTGTAAAATTCAGCCATACCCAAAAACGAGGATAGTTCTTCCTTTGAACACAGTTCTTTCAATTTTTCTATGGTGTCCACCAACTCTTTTTTGGGTCTTACTCCACTACTAGATATGTGATGCCCAAGATAATCAAGCTCAGTAACACCAAACTTGCATTTATCACGACGTAAAGACAAACCTGCCTTAAGCAATCTTCCCAGTACCCTGTCTACTCTGCCATCATGTTCCTCAATGGTCTTCCCACAAATCAAAACATCATCTTGGTAGCATCTGACCCCGGGTATCCCTTTGATGACATCATTCATTATTCTCTGAAAAACAGAGGCTGCGGACACTAACCCGAAAGGCATCCGTAAGAACTTAAATGCCCCCTTCGGAGTTATGAACGCAGTAAGCTCTTGTGAATCCCTACTGAGGGGTACTGAAATAACACGCACCATCTAAAGTCGAAACCATTTCTTCAATATTGGGGAGAGGAAACTTGTCCACTACAACCTCCTTGTTAAGAGCGCGAAGATCCACACATAAACAAATCTCATTGTTGGCCTTGCGCGCCACGACAATGTGAGCCAACCACTCTGTGGCCTCCACGGGCTCTATCACCCCAATAGCTAGTAACCTGTCAATCTCCTTTTGCACGGCCTCTTGCACACTGATGGGAAACCTCCTCACCTTGGCTGTAATTGGTTTAGCACCAAGCTTTAGTTTAATCCGGTGACTATAACCTTTCAGACAACCCAAAGTGTCACTGAACAAACTTTCGAACTTCTTTACAAATTTGTTATCAACATTCTCAATGGACTGCACTTGCACAGGGGGTTTAGCATTGGGGTTGAGAATGATACCCAAGTGTGCCTGATGAGTCCAGCTCAGCAAGTTGTCTCCCTTTTCCGCCACATAAACTTTAGCATCAGTAAACCTTCCATTGCATTCTATACAAGTCATAAAATATCCCAACATTTTAATTGGTGTTCCACCATAGCTTGTGGGTCTAACATCTGGTTTTGTTAACTTGATCTTACTCGAAAAATTCTTCTCGAACGCAACCTTAGATATGAAGGTGAGATGAGAGCAAGAGTCAAATTTCATTTTAATCTTTACATCTCCCACTATGACCCACTCAGAAGGATGTTCCACACCACACTCATTTACTTGAAAACTAACTTCTCTTATTTCCTTCCTGCTGTCTTTTTTGTTACGAAAACAACAGTTTTTTGCGAAATGACCACTTTTTCCACATACACTACAAACCACTTTGGGAGCAGGGCATTCTCTTGCATTAGCCATGTTACCAAATCTCCCACAACGATAGCAGGTACCCTGAAATGTCATTTCATTTTTCCTTTCATATCGCATATTAGTTGCTTTATTATCTTCCTCCTTAGTTTTGTAGTTGACACTCTGATTTTTTTACAGAATCAACTTTCGATACAGTCTGACATACCACCTCTTCTACCTTTCCTGTAAGACTCGGTTGTTTATCAACCTTACTCAACTCGCCTACACATTTGAGCATGTGCTCCACACGTTTTGCAATAATCATAACTCGTCTAACGGTGGCTCATCCTTTAACCAAAGTTCTTCCCTCATCTTGTCACTGCAACATCTTAAAACAAATTGATCCCTTATTCTCTCTTCCACCAACTCCCCAAATTTACAACTCGAAGACAATTTGCGCAGTGAAGTCACAAATTCCTCCACGGTTTCATCCTTTCCTTGTTCTCTTAAACCAAAGTAATACCGCTCCATAATGGTACTAACCTTGGCAGAAAATGTAAATCCAATTGTTTGTTGCATACCTCGTATTCATTTAACTCCCTTTGAACTGCGAGGCTTAGCTGTGGCAAGCTCTCTAACACTTCTTGCCCCTCACCCCCTAAACAGTGAAGTAAAAGTGCTTGTTTTCTCTCTGCACTCAAATTAGTGCCACACACTCTTGCATAATTTTCAAATATTTTCCTCCATTTTTTCCACTTTACAGGAGGTTCCCCTGGATCAGACAGAAAAAACGGGGGTGCAGTGACATTTTGCATCTCCCTGTCTTTTAAAAAATAAAATGTACATCTAGAACACTGAAACTATCTTTGTTTTACCTTTTTCCTTACTCAAACAAAAAGATGCCAGATAAACAATTTAAAAAAACAAATCTAACCATTGAGATTCCCACCAAGTCTCGTATGTAGAATATTCTTAAACACTGCTAAATGTTCCTGCAGAGGTGCTAGTCAGCCAGTCTCATCCATATATTTATAATATTTCCTTAAGACACAGTGTACAAGGTGTGCTTGTCACCGTCTTGACAAGCCAATCACAACAATCCAAGGTATTCTTTAAAGTATATCGAACAAGGTGTGCTTGTCACCGTGATGACAAGCTGTCTTTTTAAAAGAAAAATTAAATAACCAACCTTCTTTCTTTAAACCTGCAGTTCTTTAATTTGCTGGAAGCCAGCAGCTTCACGATGGCCACCAAGTACACAGCATAAACCTGTGTGCCTCTTTTTATGGCAGGAGTAGCTTGTTTCTTTGTGGGGGCTTAGAAGTAGCATTTGGTCTTGTTTCTAAGGGAAGTGGTGCACACCAAAACGACACGTCAAACAGCAGACGGGCCAATGCGTGTCTGGAACAACGCCAACCCCTTGCTTCCTCTGAGACACTCGCAAACAGGATCAGGCGCTGTACGCTGTTCCCGGCGACTTCCTCCCCTCAACCAAAGACGACCTGGCTGTTTCTCCCGTGCTCCTCTGACCAGGCAGTTTCCTCCTGTATAACTTAATCCTGCACAACTCACGAGGTTCTCCGATGTTGGGGTTGCTCCACCTTTCTTCCCACGCACGCGTCAATCGCCAGTATAATAAAGTGAGACCGATACTTTGGTGTGGAGATAAGTAGAAGCTTTAATGAGTAAACCCCATCCATCGACTCCCTGGCCAACTGCCAAGTCCCAGAACCCTCAGTAGACCTGGTTCCAAGCTAGAACATAGAACGTGGAACCAGGCCATGTCACAATGGGTCTGGTTCTTTTCCCAAAATTTTACCCACAAAATCCGTTGTAGATGACATAATTAGGGCAAGAATCTCGGGTAAGCGAGATCCCTGGAGGACTGCAGAAATATTGCATTGATCATAATTTTGGGAGATATTCAAGGGAACTTGGGTTATATTTTCCACCTGAACCATTAATTCTGGGAAACTACATTTCTCCTCTACCTGACATTTTCCTTTTATACCTGTCACAGACATTCACTTTGGTTGTTTCCTCCTATATCTAGGCATCTTCCCACCTCATGCTTGATTGTGACCCTTAAAACTGCAATTTTGTTGGCTCCTTAAAGCTCGACTCCCCAGTTCCTGGATTGTAAACGGTGTTGCCTTGCATCCCAGGTTCAACTCCACAGAGTGGCGAAGGGGAAGCAAATACAATCTGTTAAAGCTTTACAGAGAAATCCTTTGAGGGCCAAAGAGATCCCACAATGACCACACAATTAACCCATCCAGGGCACTGAGGTGTGTCGCACAAAATACTCTACCCTGGTATCCTGACCCATAAATGTGGTGCCCATGATCCATCGGCGCTTCCTTCTTCTTCAGTTGCCCTCTATACAGTACAACAACAAGGTAAGTGGTAATAAGGGCCACTCCAGTTACTTCACCAGACTATGGGCTAGTACACTGCTTTCAGCAACCACCACTCTGATGGCAAGGAAACCAAACACAACCCAACTTCAGTCCGTTGCTAAAACCAAGTACTCTGCAAAATACCTTGGAGTACAAAAAAGGCTTCGGGGTCAACATTGTGAGCAGTAAAACCCATAAGTTAAACCATAAAAAGCTTTGAACAAAAACAAGCAAACACAAGTAAGGACAAGTGGCACTAGGCCTCATAAACTGCTGTGCAGTACCTATTTGCTCACTTTAACTCCTTCACAGTGTTTTGAGATGTGTCTGGCAGCGTTTCCACAGAAAACATCTGCCGGGAGTTACATATGGTGTACTGTACTCTCACCAGCTTACAACTTTTGCCGCCAAGCTACTGATTATTGCATCAATTTGATTCGATCCAGTCAAAAGTTCTGGTTACACCCATGACGCCCGCACCTCCTTATAGTGACCAACTGCAGTCTCAAGCACAATGCAATCTAATCCATGCAGATGATAGTCTGCAGTCTACGAGAAAGCGTATTGAGCGGCGTATTAGACAGCAAGGCAGAGTGAGGAGACGAGGTGAAGCGAGAGAATGCAGAGAGACAGGCATGAGCACACTGCAGGAAGGGGAGGAGCACCAGAAAGTCTCTTCAGAGTAGGAATAGTTGTCCTTGAAACCAAACACTGCACTGCACCCCATTCTTTCTCAAGCTTCACATCAAAGATCTAGAACAATATAGATATGAAGGTATAGTAGAGCTCCAGATTCACATATTTCTGAGGCTTGGGAAAAGTAGCACTTTCTACTGACTCAACTCTACACACTTTAACTGGCAATCTTCCAACTCTTCTCCATCCCAACTCACACTGCCAGTGCTTCTTGATGCCAATGATAGAATTTCCTTGCTACTCTCCCCTCTCTAACAACATATTCCACCATAATTGCTTTGCACATTTATATTGCTACAATGATGAAGACGCTCCAGACGGCTTTCTCTTTCCATCTTATTATACGTGATACCTATACTACAGAAAATAATTTATATATCAATTGGAATTTTTAGATCTATAGATGGTTACAGTTTTCCTCCTTTGAAATTAAGAAAATATATCATGCTACTCATGTAACCTTTGAGATGTGCAAATATTTTACTGTGTAATGCGCTCTAGCATCTCCTGCACTAAAATCCTCAAATGAATAAAATAAACAAATAACCTCTGTTTTGCCCCATTAATTGTCACCAAGGTTGTATAATGTGCATGTCCAGTTGTTACACAAATTTACCCTTCACCTAGTAGTTGAACTCCTTTATTAAGCACATGATACTCAAATGCATCTTTAGTACAGTCCGTAGAGATAGGAGTCCCTTAGCTCTAGGTCCTACAGAAAAACAGCAGTACAGGCTGTTGCCAAAACCTGCACAGATATCATTAATTCCTTGAAGTTAAGGATCCACCATTGGTTACGGGCAAGGTACAAATAAAATTCAATATTGTGGTGCTGCCCCATACATCATTGAAATATGATGGAAAACTGGTTCTACTCAGTAGTATACAACTCAGAGAATCGATTGTAATTTATAAATGGTTGCTGCAGAAATACTAAGCTCAATCAATACACTTACTAAAAGGAGAAACAATCAAAAAGGAAGTCTAGATTAACATATTGAGTTAATACAGTTGTTTGATATGATATAAAGTGACCACTGTTATGGGTCGTGCACTGCTCAGTTAAATTGCGTGTCACAAGTCTGTGATAAGCAAGGAACTAATTTAAATGAGCAATGGGCTTTGGTGTACACAATATGTTTTGATATTTATTTGTAAAGGACTTTGTCCAATAAAATCTTGTTGTGATGTTAGTAGATTTGGATTTACATTCTAGGTGTCTTATCAAACCCCTTGTGGTAAATCAGCAATGTTTCCATAATGTGTTTTCCATTGGTTGTCATCAGGACTGTCATATAAATTAGTAGTGCAACTGAGATCAATGCTGTGAAAAAATATGACAGTGACATGCCACGAAAGTGCTGTTTACACAGAAGGTCACCAAAAATCTAATTTATATCCAATATGTTTGCTATAGTTTAAAGGTCAAACTATTGATATTTTTCTCTTCAAGTGCCATTGTTGTCACTGTTGACAATGACAAATGAATCGGTCCAGTATATCTTTGTGTTGCTATTATGCTGGTATTTATTATTCGCGCAGCACATATTTCTACACTCGAACCTCTACAGCAAATTAACCATGCTCACTGTAGACTATGCACCTTTATTCCAAATGCCATATGATTAGGCCTGAGCAAAGTTTAAATTATGTTTGAGTAATTTATGTACGTTCAGAAAGGTTGCACTATGGTTGTTACAGAAAATCCCCTTAATTAGACCATTACTCCAATCATTTGATTACACGCCATTTTCAGTAAACATGGCGAACGCACCACTCGTGATAACAAATTTACAACAAAAAAATGGGAACAACAGAACATATGCAGCTGTTGTTCATGATGCTTTTGTTTTCATTACGCTATTTTTAGAGTACTTGCTTCAAAAATTGAGTGTCAAATGATGAATTTACATTTCACATAATTATACAGAAATTTTGCACATTTATATGAATGCGAATTACATGAATTTCACACACCCCTACTTATGATCATTATTGTCATTTAAAGAGGAAGTAATATGGATCTTCTTTGACTTTCAAAAGTGGTTCTTGAGAAAATATTTGATGGTATTTTAGGTTATTCACAGAAGCATTTTGAAGTACGTGAAGTGATATTCATGTAGTTGTCTTCAAAGTACTCTTATATGCCTTTGCGAATTAGCTAATATCTAAAATAGGAATATTTATATACAGTTGGTACAAATAGAAAATGCTAAATAGTGTGCCCTCTATGCACTTTTTGGTAATAGAGAATTTGAAATTTTTGGATTGATTCCCAAAGGTATGAAGTAATACATACTGAAAGAATACTCCTGTAGTAGTACTCTTTGTACACATAGATGCCTTTGTGAATCAGCCCCAAAACGTTTCCATCAGTAGTTTAGACGAATCTCAGATCAGGACTGTGGGGATCGACACAACGCTTTGCCTGCTTAGCTGCTACTCCCTCAAATATTCAACTTTGAAGACCTCACTAATGGCTTCCTAGTAGAAATATAAAGCATAATTGTATTTTGCGGTACAGTCGGCCATCTGTCATGATCACATTACACCTCCATAACTCACGCCGGCAGACTGCCTCTGCCATGCGAGAGTTGTGGATCTGTCATCGGAAGATAATTCATTTGAACACTTACCCCGATTTGTCAGATAGGTTGACTTTCTAGGGATTATGTCACTCTTCCAATATTAATGCTGCTCTAAGACATTAATTAATTCATTTTGAGACGTTTGCTTCGCCTTGCTATTTCAGGGCAGCTCTTTTTAGGTCTCACCTAGCGCCGGATCGCGCAGGTACTCCTCGCTCTGCGAGACTTATTGTAATTGAGATGATTTCAGAAGGGGACTTGAAGCCCCGCCCATCAATCCTATTGGCTGGCGTCTTCGATTATGTTAAAGGCTGTGTCCTGATTGAGAATGAGGCTTTTCGTTACCTCCCTGACTCCTGCTTCCACGGCCCAATCGGGACTGGATTTTTTACTTGCGGCGTTATACAGTCTCCTTCAATTACTCTGTGAGCACACTTTTCCTCATTCACACAATGGCAACAGCTTGTTTTTTTATTTGCAGCGTGGTCCTCGCGCATGTTTATTTATTTATTTAAATTTGGAGCGCGGTCCGCTGACTGTAGCAGCCACGCTAGGTTTATTTATTAAATTGATTTGGTCCACTGACTTTACCAGGTAAAGTAAATGTGTGAGTCACTAAAGTGATAAAGATTGAATGTGTGTTTGTGTGTGCTTTGGGTGAAAGGGGGGCGCATTGAGAGCTAGGGGGCCATTATCCATTTGTGAGTTAGATGCCCAGTCTGTGATATGCTATCTGAAGAGCGCCATGCCATGTTAATTTAATGGCACGTATAATGGCAGGGTTTGCACAAAGTATTTTGAACGGTCTTCGCCGGCACTGAAACAGACATTCTACAATTTGTGACAGCATAATGCTGGAAGAATGATAATATTGGTAATGTGTTTTGGTATTTTAACTGGACAGAAACAATGTCCGAATGCATCCTTCAAGACACAATAACTCTTTAAGACAACACTTTGCGGTTAATATCCGAACATATTGATCCAGGGCAAAAATAAACAAGCAACGAGGAAACAACCCTTACCAATATCCTCCCAGCGTCGCAGACCTGACGTCACACTAGCTCATTCACACATGCTGTCATTGGTGGGGCCCATAACACTAACATTCACACGTCTCTTTCACCAGTCTGCACACACAGGATGGATGAGAAATTCAAGCGTTGGACATGTGGGGGGGAACACCTTATAACCTATAGGGAGAGAAAGTTATTTTTACAAAATATACATTAATGCCCTTTCGCTTACAGATCCTTAATCCTAAACATCAAGGCACTCCTCCCACTTGGTCAATGGACCAATTAGTTGGATTGGTGGATGGTGATTTAGAACCAGCTAAAACACATTTTAAGACAAGACTTAGATCTTACCTCTCTTAATAAACCACAAACTCGTTTCTTGTTAATCAATATCTGTTTATCTAAATTTTCAAAATGGTTTAAATTTGCATTTGTCTCGTCAAGTTTAGAAAGTTTATATCAAATTTTCAGTAAATCGCAGAACATCATATTTACCTAATCTGGCTATTTGGAGTCCTCTAATTCATTGGCTCTGCATAATCAAATTAGCGGTAAATCGCCCAAAAGCAGGCCAAAGCTCAAAGTTCTTTGCTCAGCACGTTACAGTCCCAAAGATCGGCAAAGGACCACAGACGTGCAAGCATCTATCATTGCCCGTAGATTCAGGAAAAGTTCGCAGTCATCAGATAATCGGGCAGCATCCGGATTCAGGAAAACGCAACGCGTAGCAAGGCAACGCAAAGCGACGTGATCCCCTCTCTATTCTACAACCCTTTTTTATAATAAAATGAAGTAAAGAAGATACAATTTAATATTTTAGAACAGTCGTGATTGGTTGGTTGAGATCGTCCGATGTAAGTTTAAAGTTCTCAGTACAGTTCGAGGGGTGAGGTCACTGGTTAGTCCAAGAGTCGGCTTGTTCCGGTTTATTGTAAGGTCGATTGTTCTCCTGTCTTGGCAGACCTCCCATATTCTGTCCTTGTCCGGGTACATGGTGAAAAAAGGTCATGACGAGGCTTTAGGAGATTTCTCGCGCATGTGCAACTCACTCCGCACCTCATGGGACAGTGGCCACTTCGTTGTGTGTTGTCAGCGGCCATCTTAGATTTAGGCCCAAATGCCAACTTAAGCGAAACAAACACAAAAGAGTAATTAATACATAGAAATAAAGAATCTAATGTTAACCCTTTACTAATCCCTCTATGTGCTTGTATTTATCTAGCATATAGCGACATTTAAAGCAATTATATTCACCTTTTCGATCCTCCTCATGGGCAACATCACAAAAGCGACACATATCATGCAGTATTCCATTACCACATATACTACTGTTAGTATGCGTACAGATTTTAGTTATAAAGGTTATTTAGCCATGCAAGATGCAAATCCCACGTGTAATTCGAATTAATAATATTGATTAATATACATGCAAGACTCATTTAATAATATTATAATTAATAGATTATATAATTAGTATGTTCATGCAAAATAGAGGAGGTATACAAAATTTTGTGCTACCCGCTCCATCATATTTCCAAGAATCTGCCACCGAGCGCGGGACTATGAAATATACTCATTTCCTGTAAATTTGTATTTTAATACAGGTTTTAAGACGTTGGGGGTCTTACCAAACAACAATTATGTCCCTAGCACCGAGAGACGTTGTATGAAGTCACGCGCTATATTTTTGCATTCTGTCTACTTCAAGCAGAAACATACTGTTTTAGGGGATGTGTGCCCCAATACTGGAATTAATTTATTTTGGTCTAGTAGAAAGGCTTTTTGGTTTGTTTTCCTTTCGCAATGAAAAAAATTATATTATTGAAAGCCAGTTGTCGCCTCTTTGATGTCAGTCAAGCACACTTCAAAGATCCCGCATCTGCTAAGCCCAACTGCAGTGTGCTGGGCTTGATCTCGACCTGTTTCACACTTTCTTCATGCATGATTTAGGTTGTTTACTTTTGCTCGGTGTGGTATTATTCACAAAAAAGTGTGAGTGATTTTGTTTTCTTTTTTTATAAAGTCCAGTTTCTGGTGGGGCTTTACAATGCCTCAATCTTTACACCCGTCGAATCGCACCCTTTTCATTATTTACTTTAAATGCAACAAGACTTTTGCAAAGACAGGTATGACTAAAGCCAGCCTGCAAAGCAACTAAAATAAATTAGATATCAAGTAGCCTCCACATTGAGCAAACATGGTCGTGATTACAGCTGTGCTCTCGACACAGGATCTGTATTTATGGCTAAAGGTAATCTCAGATATATAGATTTTCCACGATTTGTTGACAAATATTAATTTTAAAAAAAAGTCAGTAGCATTTCACACTCCGCTATGTTCAACTGCAAGGTCCATCTTTATCCTCAACTCACCTTTGCACCCACCCCCCCACACGCGCGCCCCTATCGCTACAGATCTCATAATTGAAAGCTTCATTATTTGCAACATCAACTTGAGACTTTGCAGTATTGTGGGTTTTTTGGGCAGGAACAGAAGGCTAAGAGGCGAGTAACGCAAACTGTGCTTTGTTTTGCAACACCCATCTCACCACTTCCCCGCTAAACTACAAAAAGCTGTAAAAGGACCTGTTTTAATTCCTCTCAGTTTTTTCGCGTGCCAGAAAAACAAGATTTGCAGGGAAGAGTTTACTTTTATAAACCTATTTATTCACCATGTATGCCTGTATCTCAGTGAGCTGATGTGGTAAGGAGCATCCTGCGACTGCAACAAGTGCATACACAGTGTGGCACGTGAACTATGCGTCTGAGGGAGTAACATGGCAGCTGCTGTTGAATATCTACATTTGCTTATCTGTCACCCTGACTGTGGGAGGTGCGAGGGGATTACGTGGTCACCGCGCCCCTGAGCCCACCTTGAACCTCGTGTTTTGTGTAGATTTAAGAAACCGGTCCTAGGATGCTTGATTCCGGTCCAGGGAAGACATGGCTTGGCAGTTCGGGCTGGACTGTTCCCATGAGGCACAGGGTCAAGACTGATTTGCATATGGCCATGTCTGAACTGGGGTGGCGTAGTGGGCAAAAGAACGATGGATTTAACCCAGATCTCTTGACTGGGGGAGAATGTCTGCATTGTCAGCATTCCGTCCATCATTTGTTTGTTGTATAGATTTAAGTCGTTACCTTAACTGGGCAAGTACGATTAGGTACTGGGTACCTGCAGTTCTTTAATTTAAAAGGGAGAGTACCTGCACAGCACTTCTGGAGAAGTGTGCGAACATTTTAGTTGGAGAGCACCCACTTCTCAGGAGCAAGAACCAGCCAGGCACTGCCTAATAGTAAGTACCCGCAATGCCATTTCAAGCCCTGCATTAAACGTGTGTTGTCTATGTTGAGAAAGTGCTCATGCGTGTCTATTCGGGCTCAGTCCCCGAGATAATTAACTGTCGCTCAAGCTCGATTCTGCTTTCCTTTCCAAGTAGCCCAGCGCGGCAGGCCCTGACGTTAGATGAGACCACTGATTAAAGATGGTTTGCTGAGGACAGGAGGGTGAAGTGTTGTTCTCACTCCAGTCCTGCAATATCTGGCAAAGTTTACTTTTCGGTGACGTCCGCCCACGCGCAGCCTTTGCAGGATAAAACCAAATTGGACGGGGAAAATATCTTGCTTTAAAACCGGAAGTGCCGTACTCGCCGTGGACACAACCACTTAAGCAACCTTACGAGTGGAATATTTCCTTTTCACCGTCCCACCTCCCAAAAGTTCACATTTCTCAACGCATTCAACTCTTCCTGTAACCCCGGTCAATGAGAATCGACAAGTCCCACTTGCACGCTTTAGAAGTAGATGTCCAAACTCAATAGTTGCCTATTTGGTACCGAACTCTGCCGTCGGGTTATGGTGAAGAATTTTGTGTTAGGACTCACAGGGTGGAAGTATTCGAGTGTTTTAAGGAGACAGGAGCCCAAAGCATACGCTGCATGCCACACTTTAGATTTAGATTTAACCACATCAAGTTAAAGGGCGGCGTGCAGCAAATGCTGCGAAATTAAATAAATAGAAAAGAAAGGTGGGTGGTTGCCATGTCGCACGGCTTGTAAAGCCCTAAAAGCGAGATCTATTGCATTGCAAATGCTTGTTACCACTGTAGTTAAAGTTGCAGGGACGCATTAGCATTTGAAATGCACTCGTTTTAAATCTTAGACACCTTCCTTAACTTGAAGTTGATGAAATAAACCCAGCACACATAATTGCGAAATACGTTTCCTCGCATTTGGTTTCTTGTTTGCCAGTGCGGAAGTAAACCCAGCTCCATGTGATGACGAGAATAACTATGCATCTCTGCACAGCACATATTCAGCAGTAAGCAATACAACTGGCTTTGTAATAGTGCATGGGGTAACCCTGTCTGCCAAAGGGAAACCCCACTTTACAAGCATGATTTTTAGATGGGGGCTCCCCTTGAAATATTATTGCACCAGTCAGTTTCTCAGCGTTAAATTCATGCTGAAGCCTGTTGCAGTAACCTTGTGTTATACCCCATACACTTTGCATGGGCTTAATATTGTAACTGAGACTTTACATGATTTTCCACGGGGAAGCTTGTAACGTGGAGCATTGTAATTAAATCCCTGCTCGAGGTTCTTCTCCAACATCTCACTCTGATTAGTACCCAGCTTCTAATAAATGCCATCCAAATCTCTTCCATGCTTTAAACATGAATTTATGAAATTTCTTTTTATGCATTGATTAATTGACTATAGCAAACATTGTGTTACCCAACCAATAATAGCCTTGCGTTGAGATACCTAGAAGCTCTATAAAAGCACAAACATGTATTTGTTTTTTAAGACAAGTTCGACAATATCAAAACATGCTCTTATAAGTAAACACAATATATCTTACCAGGTTTGTGCAGTTATGTAATAGATTTTGTTTGTCTTTTGGTCATGCACAAACAGCGATAATTAATTAAATATTATGGCCATGAATTATTTTCTATAATTCTCAGCAGTGACATCATCCCTATGAATTCGTTTTATGTTTTAGAATATAGGTTCCTTGGTCTTGTATCTTTCTCACCAGATAGTCTCCTCCGAGCATAACTACGCTTTTAAATAACGAAACTATCAAAGCACGCTGCCCAGTTCAACTCTGGCCTCTTATTTAATTGGCTTTCTTTTACTGAAATGCAGCAAAAACTATGTAACTTATTTATCTACGATCAGAGCCCTGTTGTAATTTGATGATTGCAGAAGTCAGCTTCAAAACCCTACGTTTCTACAGACAAAATATGCTTCTCTGGCAACAACATTTTTATACAAATCATACCTTTCAAATGACATAAATAAACATTTGTATAGCGCCAGTCAGAGGCATTATTAAGGGAAAACATGTTGCTGTTTTCCTTGAAATTGACCACAGGCATGTCGCACTACATCATTGTTAGGGAAAGCCATGTACTGTTGCCATGCAGGACCAGGGAAAAACATCTTTGGTGCATTTCGGAGAAAAAAGAACAGTAGAAGCTTGGGTAAAAAAAATAATTCTTCCCCCAGCATTTGTATTTTGTTTCACTGGTGGAGCTGGCATGCACCAACAATGTCAAGAGAGCCTCCACTCCTTTTTAGGTCTCGCCTGACCCAGCGCATGGGCTGGTCTGGCGAGACATTTTGTGAGGGCTCCAAAAAGTGCTACCAGGCCAGCCTAGAGCTACAGTGCATGTGCGCGAGCGCGCGCATCGTGCTTTACCGAGATTACTTTCACTTTCGCGGCCGCAGGGCCGCTTTGATGTTTGATCGCGATTGCGATCACTTTCGTGGCCGCACGGCCGCTTTGATGTTCTCCGTGAGGCTTCAAGATAGCCTCCACTCCTTTTTAGGTCTCGCCTGACCCAGCGCATGTGCTGATCAGGCGAGACATTTTGTGAGGGCTCCAAAAAGTGCTACCAGGCCAGCCTAGAGCTACAGTGCATGTGCGCGAGCGCGCGCGTCGCGCTTTACCGAGATTACTTTCACTTTCGCGGCCGCAGGGCAACTTTGATGTTTGATTGCGATTGCGACCACTTTTGTGGCCGCACGGCCGCTTTGATGTTTTCCGTGAGGCTTCAATAGATTGCAGCAGTTAAAACAAGCATTGGCATAGCCAATAGATCTCGCTTTTGGGACCTTATAAGTGTTTAGTTATGCAACTGTTGCATGGCTAAACACTTAAAAGGTCCCAAAAGCGAGACCTATTGGCTATGCCAATGCTTGTTCAGTGTACCTGCAGTTTCAAGGCAGTCCACACTTTCCTGTACTAAATACCCCAAGAGAGACACCACTGCTGTCCCTGCAGCAACAGCCTTGCGGAGCCCATTTAGGAACAACTGCCAGTGCCTAATGTGTGCCATCAGAGCAGCCATTAATGTGGTTCCTGATGGGGGCGGAGGGGTGACGCTACTCTTTTTACTGACCCAATTGTACTTCTGGCGTGGTGGGCTTTAGCAGGGGGTTTGCAGAAATGGTGACTTGTGCTTGGGGTGTGCTAGATGAAAATGTGCACATGTTCACCAATGAGGTGATTTCAGGCCACTCGTCACTCCTACCTAAACTTGTAATGTGGAGGGGGGCTTGCGTGGCAAGGATCTGCCCTGCCCACCAGTTGATCCTCCAAGGTAGATACATGAATGCATTTTGAGCGGCAAGGCGAGCTGCAGGCATCAACCATCATTCCAAGGGAGGAGGAGCAAAGCACCTGGTCAGGTGATCAGTGTATTAATCACTCGCTGCCTGCTTCACCCATGACACTTGCCATTATGAAGTTGTTTCTCATAGCTCCCCCATTTACAAACCAATAACAGACAAATGAATGAATGAAAGAGCATTTATAGAGCTCACAGCTTCTCAGAAAGAGTGTCCTGGCGCTAAAAAGACTCTATCAGACCCACTGCTACCCCACGGGGCGGGAGACCAGGAGTTAGTTACAGGAAAGCCAGGTTTTAAGCATTTTCCTGAAAAAGTTACGTCAGGCACCTTCCTGAGCATCACAGGTAGGAGGTTCCAGGCATGGGCTCCCTGCAACCGAAAGGAGCAGCCGCCGGAGCGGGCGCGGTGAATCCTGAGGACAGATGCCAGGTTCAGCGTGGAGGACCTCAGGGTTCTTGGCGGAACATAGTGCGTGACTCTCCTTCTGATATACTCCGCCCTGTTTCCCAGAAGGGCCTTAAAGAAGAGTACCAAGGCCTTAAAACTGATTCTTCTTTTCACAGGAAGCAGGTGTAAGGCCTTGAGGTGAGGAGAGATATGAGTCCTGGGTTTTAACAAAAAGACCGCTCTTGCGGCTGCATTCTGTACCACCTCTAGGCGGTTCAGCAAATATTCGGGGAGGCCTAGGTACAGGACGTTGACGTAGTCCAGTCTGGAAATGAATAATGCCTGGACTACAGTCTTCCTATGTTCAAGAAGCAAGAGGGGGAGACATTTTCTAAGAATCCGTAGAAGCCCAAAACAGGAGCCTGCAACAGACTGGACTTGAGATCTCATCAAGAGGTTGCTGTCCCTCATGGTCCCCAGATTTTTCACAGTGCTTAGAGTGGAGGGAGGAGGTGACATGTCCGATGGCCACCAGAGTTTTCACTCAGCCACGGGTGGGGAGCCTAAGAAGATGACCTCAGATTTCTCAGGATTACATTTTTAATGGTTTTCCTCAACTATGAGAACACCTTCGAGAGACAGGAGTTAATCTTTTCACCTACATAGTCAGCTCCCTTGTCACAGGTAAACAGGAGCTGCGTGTCGTCCGCGTAAGAGATAATTTTAGCGCTGCACGCTTAGGCCTTTGGGGCCAGGGGGGACATATATAGGTTGAAAAGAGTGGGACTCAAGATCAAGCTGTGACGAACTCCCACTTTCAGGCTGGGCATGAGGGCCGCGAGGGGGGTACAGACTTCCTGGCCGGCCGTAAGGGAGGAATTAAGTACCTGGTCTGCCACAGGGTTAATAGACGTGGCCACCGAGGCCAACAGATTAGCTGGGCAGGGGTCCTGAGGGGACCCTGACTTCAGCCTCTTGATAATATCCAGGGATACTCCCAGTTAAAGCAAAGGAAACTGTACACGTGTTGGGCAGTCGATAGAGGCAGGTTGCGCTTCCGGGGCTAAATTGTCAGCATGGTCATAATCCACAGGTCCTGAATGTTCCAAAAATGAGCAACTCATTCATGCTCTTTATTTCTGACGCCCATGTGGAATCTTGTTTTTGAGCACTGTGAGGCTGGAAATAAATAGATATGTGTTTAAGTTAGTAAAAAAACAAAAATGGGTCTAATAGTTCAGAGCTGGGTTTTAATCTGCCTCAGTCAGGCAAGCATCTCTCTGTCTAGAGAGGCAGGTACTCCCACATTCAGTTACTCACAAACCTATGCTTCTCTCTGCCCTTAATGCCTCAAAAGAGGAGACTTCACCCCAGAGAAAGCCAAAGGAAAATTTGACTCCATTGTGTTTTGCTAATTTCACACGACAAGTCTTTGAGTTTATTTCATTGCACAACGCCTCTCCATCATAGCATGTCAGCTCTGATTTTACTGTCGCTCTTTTATTGACAATCATCACACACAGGCAAGGGTTAGCTACTTGGGAGGGCAGCATAACCTTCAGACAATATGATCCGGGTCTAATTGAAGGATGCTCATTACCGCCTCATCCACGTTCCTCATCCCAATCTACATCATAATGTTGCATCTATAGATACATATATGATTTACCAATCCATCAAAAACCACAAAAAGGATTTTTGCTGTCTAAGGTGGGAAAAAGTGTAAAACATCTTGTCTGTTTTTCTCTCCTGTGACACAACTATTCCATAGTATCTGAGCCAAGTAATATTTATTGTTATTTTTGTTGCTGTATTGTAATACCTGGTTTGGTTGGTTTCTGAGGCCCCTCAATCTCCTGCATTTGAGCATTCAGAGAGTGGGCACCGATCCCTGAAACCCCTAACTTCCATAGCTTTTCTTCAAGAGGTGATTCAAAGGTCCATACAGCCCTCTCTAGGAAATGAAAGAAAGAGGATCAACTAGTTTTTCCGAGATTTAAGATTAAGCATTATACCTTAAATTATTTTGCAGAAGAGTTCTCCTCTTCCAGTGATCTAAAAGGTCTCTTTGATGGCTATCCTGTCTTCTAGTGTAACTTTTGGAAGAGTATTCAGATTTGGTGGACACGAAAAAAATGTAGAAGCCGCAGTCAGACTATCTTACTCAGCTTCTGATTTAAAAGTAAGGACTAGGTCTTGCACTATAAATACAGTGAAATGCTTATTGAAGGATTTTCATACTCTGGTTGAGGAGATGCAACAAGGCTTATATTGTAAAGCTATGTTATGTCTCATGGAGCAGCAGGTCGTTACTGTTTCTGTTTTTGTATCTGTCTGCGTACAGAGGTGGCAGCCGCTTTGTCTGCAGTTTCTGCAAAATAGACATATTTGATGTGATTTTGGAAAGGGGACAGTGTACAGAAATCCCTCCTGATGGACCCATCTATTTACTGTAACTAAGCCCTTTGGAGAACAAGTAGAAGTTTTTAAAAGTGCATTTAAAAAGCAAAAGTTACTGACCCAGTTTGCTCCTTCAGAAGGAATTGAGGGTTTGGATCCAAGGATTTTTTCTGCCCTTCTTCTGCAACTAGAGGCTCTAGCTTGCCTTACTAAGGAAGGGGTCATAGATGGGGAGACCTTTTTTCTATCAGGTCCTAGTCAAAGTCCACCACTCCCAATCCTTCTCCTAGTCATAGTCCCACTCGTTCTCCCTTTTACCTATTCCAAAGCTTGGTTTTGAAGACCTATGTCAAGACTCACAGAGTCCTGTTGACTGTGAATGAATGATTTCATAAAAAATATTGCAAGCAGTGATTTCAGATGCTTGGGTTCCCAAAGTCATACACGTGGGATACATATTACAACTTCAAAATCCTTTAGAAAAGCTCTTCTCTCTGGCTCTAGTGTCTCACTGTCTTATCTGTCACGAGGTCCTGTTGAAGGGGGAGGTCACGCCTTATTGACCAGGCTGTCATTGTTCACTGATTCAAACAAAGTGGAAACAGAGGTCCTACTCCTGAAGATTTACAGTTGCTTTTAACCTAAAGAGAAAATACTATTTTCATCTTAGACGCTTTAAAGTCTATTTTTCTGTTAATGTCTCCAGAAGATTTTCTTGCATCACTAGATCTGTTGGATGCCTAACTACATGTGTCAATGTACCCAGACTCTCAGCGGCATGTTTGTTTTTGTGTCCTCTGTGAGCATGTTCTGTTCCATGTGTTCTTGTCAAGTCTGTCCTCTGCTCCAAGGAAGTTCACAAAGATCCTAGCTTCATTATTGGGTATGCTTCACTCAGCGGGCATTCCAGTATCTGCATAATGATATGCTTGGCTAGTAAGTTCTGCTGCTGTTTCCAAGGCATGAGAGGATGTGTACAATTCTGCAGAGTACTGCTGGTCTTTCTCAACTTGAAAACGTCATATCTGAATCCAATTTAGAATCTTCTGTTTATAGTTGTCATACTTGGGGTAGGTATTTTTTCCAACTCCTAAGATACTAAAATTGACATCTTGTCTGACAGACCTTCAGGATGAAACATCAATCCGGATAGTGGTTAAAAGTCCTGGGGCTAATGTTTGATCATCTTCCGTGGGTTAATCTAGATTGGTGTCTTCTAGGCCTTCACATTTTTCAGTACTGGACTTCTGTTGCAGAAGATTATGAGTGTCAGATTCCAATTACATCCCACACGAAACAGTCCCTACAGTGGTGGTTAGTAACAGGACCTTATAGAATAGAGTTTTTCTGGCTGCTCCTTCTCCCATAGTTCTGACAGTAGATGCCAGCAAAACGGGTTGTTGCAATCCTGGGGGAATATCCATCCAAGGCTCTTTGGTTTGCAAAGGAAGCCAGGAATATTTTCAGTTGGAGGGAGCTGGTGGTGGTATTACAAGCCCAGCTCTATTTTTCTCACCATTTTCAAAGTCAGTCAGTTTGTGTTCGCATGACCAGTCAAGTAGCTCAGTCGTACATTAACCATCAGGGTTTTCCAGACTACCAAATCTGGCAGCCCTAGTTTACATCAGTGATGGGGGGAACGCTATCTTCATTCTCTGCAAAATTTTAAAATGTCCTGAAGAGGAATAATGGACTTGTGGATCACTTGAGTCAGCTTTTTTCCTTCCTCAGTTTTGCCTTGCCTCAGTTCCATTCTCTTTTAGGCGATAATGGCTTCGTACAACCTTCCTTGGCTGGCTCTATTTACTTCTTTAGTGGATGATCTTCTTCCGTGCTTTTGAATCCTAATCCTCAGTACAAAGGGCCTGAGGGACATGTTCCTTGGCTTTCCTTTTCTTCATTTATCCCTATTTATTCTTAATGGTTTCCTTCTCCCGCCTGTATTTTATCTCAGCCACTATGGATATTACCCAGAGTCCCATCCAATCTCAGTTAAACCCTTCTCCCTCAGGCATTGATCTGGCGCCTTCACCTGTGGTCTGAAGCTTGAGTTTTTTGTCCTACAAAAGAAGATTTGTTCTTAGGAAGTGGCTTACTATCTAGCAATCTCTTCATCCAGGTGCTCTTAAAGTTTATGCATGCCATTGGCAAATCATATCAGATTTCTCTAAAGGTATTTGTCTAGTTGGCTCTAGACTGGCCACGGTTCTATTTTCTCTGAGAGATGGCATTCTGTTGGGTTTATTTGTTTCAGAATCAGTGGACAGTGGATGGCTACTTAGGCTTTTAGAGGTAAAGACATCTTGCAGGTAATAGATATGCCACCTTGTCTCTTTAAAAGTTTATTTCTATGATGTCCAGGTATCTATTCCCTGGTTCCACCTTGGGATTTGTCTTTAGTTCGCAGGGTCTCTCCTTTTGAACCTGTGAGTACAGTGGGCTTGAACCTTCTGTGAGATCTGGTTTCTGGTACCACTTTGTTCCGGACAACGCATTGCTAAATTAGGAGTTCACCTGAGTGCTGGAACGAGAAACGTAGATGAGGATATGGTGGTTCAATTACTTGCCAGTAATCCTCATTACTTCGAGTCCTAGTCTTCCTCGTTACAAGCCTTAACGCCTTCCCTAGCGGCCCAGAGTATGGTACCCAAAAGGCTGAGGAGAGGCTTGGTATTATCTAGAACATTTACACCTTTTCTCTGCCTTATGAGACAAAGACAAAAGTGTGGATGTTCTTTATTTCGGTTCCTGTAAACGCCATTGCTTTCCGTTTCAGCTTAGGCTGGTAAATCATGCCTGTATCTGGAGACAGAATCTCGCGGTTTAAAGAGTAATGAATATTACAGGTGAATAAGCGTTCCATGTGTTCTTATTAATACAAGCTCATGCTCAGGCAATATGAACATGGGAACTATAGCCTTCCATCCTGACATGAGAGTGCATAGATCAATGTGGACTAACATCAGCATATGTGAATTCCACTTACATACGGATGTATGGAGATAATTTTGATGACTTTTTTTCTTTTGCTCATGTTGTAAAAATTCCTTTGGATTAATTGCCTTTCTCTTCTGGAAAGCAAATGAGACTTTTAAATGTACTTTTAACAATTGACTTCCATCCTGCCCAATAATATTTTTTCTTTGGAACTGTTTTATCTTTCTGGGTATCATCAGTGACTGTAACAAACCCTTCGGTGTGTGTCAATGTGTCCTCAACTCAGTTTTGAGCATATCAGCAATGTATCATATTATATCTATCAAATTGTGAAGATGCATGTGCAATGACACATTTTACAATCTACATTTGATAATATATTTTATGAGTTCCAGAGTAGTGTGCTACTCGTTGAAAAAGCGATTTGATGCCTCGTCAGGGGTAGTAAGTGCTATATAAATGCAATTACAATTACAATATAGACCCTCTGAAAACTCCCCTTTTCTAAGTTCAGAAAACACTTGTAGATTATGTTGATCTCTTAAGGAGCCTTTTTACGTTTACACCTATTGAGCTCCTAGCCTACCCAAAGATTGCTACATCAGGCACATTAACCACCTGAGTAATTTTACAAGTACTGGATGCTGAGGACTGCTGGAAGTACACAGATCTCTGTAGAAAGTGGTAGAGAGTGCCTTAATCTCCTCAGTGTACAATTTAAACCATCAAGTATAACTGTCAATAACACTTTGTGGCATAATATCTTACAGTGGAAACTTGCTGGCAACTTGAATGGTACTTGCTCTATTTAGTTTTGTATTTTTCTAAGGTTGATGAAATGAGCACCATTGAGTTGTTTCATAATTCCACGAATTATTTACAGATCTACATATCTGCATGACAGTGCTAATAAAACTGCACCCAACACATTAAAACTATAAACTTTAAAAGGACAACACTAGTACATTTGTGTTTGTTAATCTACTTTTCTCTGCCTAAAACAGTAAACAAATCACACAGATACAATATTTAACCTACTGTCTTCAATAGGTATATTTGTGTCTAGAAAGATCTTTTTCATGTCATCTGAACACATCTAAACGTATTGTGTATACGTGCTCACAGGTATTGTGTATTACTGTTCAATAGGGCTTACTGGGGCTCTTTGTAACCTTTGCAAGCCAAGTGGCCTTTGAGCATGTAGTTTATCATCTGCTCACCAGAATTCCCTAAATGAAATCAACCAGTTTTCTTTCTAAAACACCACCCTAATATGTTACCTTACAACATTTTACTGCTGTGATATTTGTGCAACGCTGTGCTACCGTTTGTCTAAGAGAGAGTCTGTATTAAGTTGCTTAACGCATGAATTTATTTGTGCACACATTCAAACCATGTTTTGTCAAGTCAAATGTACTTTTATTTGATTTAATAAAAAAAATCATAAAAGGGTGGAAAAACCACCTTGGGTAAGGAATACATAAAATATATATTTTAAAAACTTTAAAAATGTTGAAAAACACAAGCAAGACAGTCGGAAGACAAGTGGCAGTGGTTAAGTAAAAAATATTAACACATACAGGCAGTACAATAGAGAAGTGTCGGAGCTAATTAATCTAAAACTACTTGGGATTGTAGGCAGTTTCTGTTTTGTCCAGTTCTTGTGTCGTGATTTTCAGAAAGATTATGGCACTACAGGACAATTGAATTGATGGACCTCCGAGACATTGGATAACTGCTGCTCTGCAAGTTCTTATTTTTTCCTTCCTAAAGGTTTCCTGAAGGACCGTTTTTCGAGTTTCTGCTAGGAAGGGGCAGATACATATTAGATGCAGTAAAGACTCGTCCTCTGCTCCGCATAGGCAACATTCCTTTGATTGGCAGCAGTATTTCCATTTCGGGGTCAGGTCCTTAGATGGAAATGACCCAAGCCTCAGTAACGTGAAGAAGTGTTTTTCTGGTGAGGAAAGTGATCTTACGGATAAGGTTGAGGTTGCACTCTCTGGTATGCCTGTATCACCGCCCAGGCATGAGATGTTCTGGCAAAGGCAGTTTTATCTATTAAGAAAGAAGTCTGTTTGAATGCTTTGTTGACCACACATTTAAAGCCAGAGTATGTAGGTACCGTGAGCCAGGCCTCCTCTAGCTGCAGTGCTGAGAGGAAAGTCTTCAAAGCTTTAAATATTGAATTGTTTAGCCTGGCTTTCAATCTCTACTCAGCAGTAATGTGCAAGAGTATTATCCTCTGCATCCCTCATCCTCCAATAGTACTTGACTAGTGCACCTTGTCTATCGTGGATCTGATTTCTTAGCCCGTATTCTAGTCGAATTTGGGCCTGTTGAATATGGCGAGGGATTGCAAACAGGTTCTTGAAGAGAATTGATTGTGCTAGATTTAAAACGGTAGCGTCTTTGACGTTCAAAATTTCTGTGCCGTATGAGATGGAGGGAAGGAATTTGCTGCGATAACTTATAACAGATGTCCGGTGGAGCAGCCTGCAAGCTTGTTTTTTAAGATTTTGAAAGCAAACTGCAATTGTTTGGCTTTCATGCGACCTTGGCCAGATGAATCTTGAAGTTGAAGTTGCGGTCTATTTGAAAATCTAGATATTTGTACGAGTCCACCTGGGTCAGGGGTTGCTTGTCCAAGGACCAGATGAATTTGCAATCTTTCGCTACTTTAAGTATTTGGCAAAGCGCATCACCTTCGTTTTTTGGTGGTTGATGGTTAATTTTGCCGAGTTGATATAAGCTCCTAGTTTGGCGATTAGTCATTGCAAGCCTCCTGGTGTTTGCGCTAGTAGAACAATGTCGTCCGTGTATTGAAGGCAAGGTGTAGGTATTTTGCAAAGTTTTGGAAGGTCTGATTGAATTGACTGAAGGTGCTTGTCCAGGTCAGCGATGTAAATGTTAAAAAGGCAGGGCACCAGCACACACCCTTGTTTCAACCCGTTAAGAGTTTGGATCTTGTTAGTTATACTGTGACCGTCTCCTTTCCTGATCTGGACCCACGTCAGAGAGTACAAATTTATTATTGCCTCCAGCAGCTTAGCTAGAACCCCCCAATTGTGCATTTTTGCCCATAGCGTGGCTCTCAAGACTTTGTCAAAGGTCGCTTTAAGGTCAATGAAGCATGCGTACAAGGGCCTAGATTTTGCGAGGGCTTGGTTGGCTAGGAGGGTTACCGCAGAGATGTTCGTGAGAGTGCCCATCCCAGCCCTAAATCCAGCTTGCGTGTGGGGAATAAGATTTTTTCGGGCGGCCCAGTCCTCTAAGTCTGCCAGCAGGTTTGATGCGTCGATTAAAGCAATCAACCTGTAGTTGGAGGGGTCAGAACAAGCACCCGACTTATATATTGGGGCTAGGATACTTCCCCTCCAGGAGTCAGGGATCATGTTGGAGGTTAAAACGTCGGAGAAGAGTGGAGTCAGGTGGCTGGCCCACAATGGAGGGCCATGCCGGAACAAGGCGTTTGGAAGATCGTTGGGCCCTGGGGTGCCTTCGAATTTTTTATTAGTTTTTAAGACTTGCTTATAAAGGATCCGCGGAGGGAAGTCAAGTAATTCGGAGGTGGAGTCGTCTTCTACTAGACCTCCTGCGGCGACTCCGTTCCTTCTTTGAAATCCAGGGTCAACGGTGCCTGGAGTTGAAATTTCATTGTATAGGGATTCAATATGAGCTCTCCATGTTTCCTCCATAATGCCCAAGTTGTGGTGTCGGTTCCTGCCATTGGATAGCTGGTTAATAATTTCCCAAAAACGCTTGGAGTCTCTTTGTTTACAGGTGTAATGAAGTTTCGCCCAGAGGTCTTCATGAAACGCTTTCTTGGCTGCCTTTATGTCTCTTTTTAGGTCTTTTCGGGCTTTTGAAATTAAAAGGAGGAGGTCATGGGAGAAGGCTGTGCCCGGGGTTCTTCGTTGTCATAAGTATTTATTCAAGTGTTGTTTTTGAGTCCTGAGGCTTTTAGTAAACCAAGCTGCCCCTGAAGGTCTTCCTACTTTACTGCCAGTGGCCAGATTTGAACAGTTGTGATTTAGTTCTCTAATGAAGAACTCCCAGGCCTGAATGCTTGATGGTTCTGATTTGGATTTTTCCAAGAGACTAGAGCATATGCCCATGATGTCGCGTATGTTGCCCTTTTTCCATATGGATTGTTGGTACATTCTGGATTATGTATTGGTGGAAACCTGCTTCTATATCTCAATGCAGCCTGAAGATGCAATGAAAACCCTGCAAATATTTTCGTTTTTAGCAACTTTTATGGTATTTCTCTACAGGACAAACATAAGAACCCGGATACAAACTAAGGAAATGTTGCCTTTAATGTCTGGTGTTAAGCAATACTAAATATGAGTGAGTTTCCTAGGGAATGAAGTGTGCACAATCCATTTTGTAATATTAGCACAGATCAGTAAAAGGTGGCAGAATTACTGTCTATGGTGCACTACTCATTTCATAGACGAATTTGGAAAATATAAAAACTATGTATTGAATTCTGCAGGGCCCAAGTAATCCACTTATGCACATTAATCTCCTTTGCACTGACTGCACGCCGAACGTGATGTTTGTCAGTATGATCAAATCTTTTGTTGTTGCACAAAATAGTAATTCCAATCAGTCTACCTTGCTCTGACATATATCCCTGTCATGTTTTGACCCCAATGTGTGGTCCTTTTGGGCTCCTGAGCATGGGAGTATCTTATATGTATGAGTTTGTTTGGCATCTGTACACGAAAGGTAATGAACTTGGTGCAATGCATCTGGAAAATATTGAAAGCAACTGAAAGCGAAATGCCGGTTAGGCTTACCTGCCTTCTGGTCACAGGTATCATTCCTAGGTTATAAGGGAACATAACACAGCCATACATTTTCCTACAGCTACATGTCCTAACTTTTCTATCTAGCAACGTTTGTGAGCCTAAGGATGGGTTGCGAAGTGGAGCAGATAGCTTTTGACTCAGATTATTTTGGGAGTGAAAGGGCCAAGCCCATTAATTCTACACTTTTTCTAGAGACTCACTCCAATGATTCTTTTTTGCAGCAGGAAAGTGGAAAGGGGAGAAAAGTCGTTAGTTCAAATTTAAATTGCCAGTAATTCTCTTCGATACATAATAACCGACAGACAGCTACTTAAGGTGAGGTAGTTTATTACAAAGCCAAAAATAACTGGACATACAGACACCTCAACCAGATGGTATAGAAATACAAAGGAATTAACATGAAGCCACATCTGTGTATCCAATTTAGATGGTGCAGCATTAACAGGACCATTAATTCAAGAAGTAGGATACAGAAGACCAGAAAGCATGAGTCAAAATGTCCCTGCATCGAGGGTTGGTCAGTGGATAACATTACGTCAATCCCTTCTCTTGTACTAAGATGAGATCACCACGTTACTAAGTAAGCAATTTAAGTCAAGAGGAAAATAAGGTGTCGGTCGTGGAGTCTTCCTAACACATCTCTCCACTGTCAAGATGGGTCAAGTAGCATAAAGCCACCATCGCAAAGAAAGAGCTTGTTCTAGGATGCTCTCTCACCGAAGGCAAGAAAGAAGGTTGTACTTTCCCTAGTTCTGACAATCAGTTATCCACAGGTAGAATTTCCAAAGTTCTCCTTGCACACGCCATCTACTCTGGGTACAGTCCTGACCATACTTTTCCACGGTGTCATCCATGTAATTCCTTTGCAACAATTTATCCTTGGTTCCCAGGCCTTTTCCTATGTGAATCCCAATGTCCTTCCTTTATCAAACCCAAGTCACATGATTGTAACTTCTTCACTCCTTGCCTATCTAGTAAAACAAAGACATTATTCTGTCTAAAAGAAATGCTACTTCACCTGTAATACAAAACGTGAGAAAGAACAGACCCCACAACACACGTGAAATTCAAACTATTAATTTTAAAGCGAGAGTTGTCAGGGATTTGCATTTCAGGCCTACAATTTCAGTTAACATAAGAATGTATCATGTAAGATTTACAAATCCACATAACTATTTATAAATTTTTTGATAAACATTTTTTTTTATTTATTTCTGCATAGAAGGCAAAAGCAAGGATGACATACAATAGTTCGCTGAACTTGGCATCAGTAAATGCAAACAGGAAAGCATTGACAAGCAAATGCAAAAACCCACCCCTACTCCTCAGCCCCCCGCCCCCGCCCTCTGCGCCCCCACCCTTCAAAACAGGCCCCCCAGCCATTTCCCCCATACTTTGCGGATTTTTTTGGGGCAGCCCCGGGCAGCGTACAATGACCGCTCTTGAGCGGCACACCAATCCACCCCTCTACTCCAGGTAGCCCCTCTGGGCGGGTCCGGCTGTGACCACACGGCCGCTATATCCCTCTTGGCTACCATTAGGGCAGTAGTGAGAAAGTACTTTTCATTACGGGACCCATCCAACCCGTCCGTGATGCCCAGCAGAGCCATTCTAGGATCATGGGGGACCTCCCATCCCAGGACTTCAGTGAGTTCGGCTTCAATCATCGTCCAGTAACTCTTCAGACGGGAACAAGACCACACCATATGGAAGAAATCCGCCGGATCCATCCCACAGCGAGCACATGAGGCGTCCACGCGGAGGCCTGCCCGATGCAGGCGGTCCGGAGTCAGATAAGCGGCGTGGAGGTAGTAGAGTTGGATGAGCCGCAACCTGGCGGAAGTGATAAGCGATCGAGGCGCCAAAAGGGCGTCCCTCCAGTCCGCTTCATCTAGGGGCCCCACCCAAGCCTCCCATCGCTGTTTTAGGCCGCTCCAATCTACCGGGGTATTGTTAATCAGGGATTTGTATATGCGGGATATTCCCCCCTTCCCCAGACACCCTAACATCACCTGAGCCTCGGGCGGGCTATGCGCAGGCAATCTGGAGTCCAGAGGGACATGGGCTTGGACCGCATGACGCAGCTGAAGATATCTATAAAATTGGGAAGGCTGTAACGAGAAGCGGGTCCGAAGCTCCTGTAAGGAACACATGTGGCTCCCCCGCCATATATCGCCCAGGCTGGAAATTCCTAGAAGATCCCACTGCCGAAATCCTTCAAGTCCCACCACTTCCCGCAGCCACATTCCGTGCTAAAGCGGCGTGAGCTGTGTTACCTTCCCCGACCAGCGGGTGTGCCGCAAAGCTGCGTGCCACGCCAGAAAAGGGGCCCGCACGACATCGGGGAGCGACAGGGGGACCGTTGCCCCATAGAGCATGCTCTGGATAGAGGAGAACCCGAGACATTGCACCTCGAGTCGATAGGCCGGATCATCCCACCCATTCGAGAACCAGTCATGAATCACCAGCAGCTGGGTGGCCAAGTAATATAGATAGAGATTGGTCATGCTCAGGCCTCCGTCGTAGGAAGGGACCCTGCAGCGATCTAAGGCCAACCGGGGCCTGCCGCCGCCCCAAAGAAATTTGGTCGCCATCTGATCCAGTTCCCGGAACCACGGGCGCGGATAGGTGCACGGAGTATTTTGTAACATGTACAGAAACTTGGGGAGGATCATCATCTTATAGAGGGCGACCCTCCCCAGCGGATTCAGTGGGAGTGACTGCCACCTGAGCATATCTGATCTGGTCTTGTTGACTACGGGAGCCACGTTGAGGGCCCAACAGAGTTCCGGAAGGAGGGTGACCCAGATCCCCAGGTATTTAACCCTTTCCGTGCTTGTGACGGAGCGGTTCCGTCATGCGCGACGGTCGCGCTGTGCGCATGACGGAACCGCTCCGTCATGGCCCCGCCCGTGCACGGAACCTTCAGCGTGGCGCGGAAATCTGCGCCGCGCTGAAGGGGTTAAATGAGAGTCTCCGGAGGGGAATGTCAGATTGCCAGTCAAAACATTCCCTCGACGGGTGTAATGGGACCAGTACGGATTTTTTGGGGTTCAGATGAAGACCCGACGCTTGGCCAAAGCGGTGGAGAATCTGGCGGACCTGGGGTCCCGAAGTCGCCGGATCAGAGAGATATAGGAGGACATCGTCTGCGTATAGGGCAATCTTGTCAGGGGCCACGCCCGGCCAGTCCCACCCGCGGAGAGTGGGATCCGCCCGAATCAGTACAGCCAGTGGCTCCATGGCCAGAGCGAATAGAAGGGGCGAGAGCGGACATCCCTGGCGCTTCCCTCGACCTATAGGAAATGGGCTGGACAGAGCCCCATTGACTAATACACGGGCCCGCGGGCTCGCGTACAGGACCGCGACCATGGCACGGAACCGGGGACCGAAGCCTATGCGCTCTAGGACATCACCCAAGTACGCCCACCCCACTGAGTCAAAGGCCTTTTCAAAGTCGACCAGCAGAAGGGCCAGATAGGGGGAAAGGCGCCCTCGGTGTGCCAGGGCGAGATGAAGGCGCCGCAGGCAGTGTCTGGTCCCCCGATCCGGCATAAATCCACATTGGTCCGGGTGGACCAAGGAGGCAAGAGACGGGCGCAACCGCTGTGCTAGGACCGTGGCATAGATCTTGAGCTCGGTATTAATAAGGGATATCGGCCGGTAGTCTGAGCAGGACTGCGAGGGGGGCTGCGTCTTGGGAAGGACAACTATGGTAGCTGTGTCCGTTTCTGGCCGGAACGAACCCGTCTCCACCACTTCTGCAAACAGGTCCCGAAGCCGCGGGGCCAGGGTCTCACGATAGTGAGCATAGTATTCCTGAGGGAACCCATCAGGTCCCGGAGTCTTCCCGGGCACCAGGTGGCTAATCGCCTCCTCAATCTCCTGCAGCGCGATAGGCAAATCGAGGATCTCAGAAACCTCCCGTCCCAGCCGCCCAAGCACCGCCCCAGTCGTCCCCAGCAACTCTTCAAGGGAGAGCCCAGACGCCTGGGCTCGATACAACCGGGAATAATAGTCAGCGAAAGCTTGGGCCATCGCCATCGAGACTGTTCGGGTTCCGCCCGCAGAATCCTTGATGGCAGGAATAATCCTGCCCGCCCGGGGGTACGTGGCCAGCCGGTGGAGAAGTGTACAGTTTTTGTCTCCCCATCCGTATACCCGGGCCACCGAGGAGCGCCACAGAGTCTTTGCCGCCTCCAGAGAGTGTAGGCGAATCTCTTCCTGCAGAAAGGCCAGGCGGCGCGGCCGTGTGCCGTCTCCCAACATCCCCTGATTGCGCTCCAGCTCCAGGGCCTGAGCTTCGCAAGCCGCGAGTTTCTGGGATTGAGCACGTCTCTGCCGTTGCACATGCCCCTTAGCGGCCCCCCGAATTGTCGCTTTGCCGGCCTCCCAAAGGACGGCAGAGGAGGGGACGGATCCCGCATTGTGAGAATAATAGTCAGCTATCTCGCCACCGACCACCTTCCGAAAAGCCTTGTCATGGAGGAACCAAGCGTTCAGACGCCACATCGGACGGGCAGAAAGGGGCGGCGGGCCAAGGGCAAGGAGCATTGGTGTTCTGCTTGGGTTTTCGGATCAGGTGGAACCCGCTCAACAGAGCCTTTCTAACCCAAACCAGAACGTTACCCCCTCCCTAGGGCCTTTTTACACCTAAATAACCACATATATATGTACCACCTAAGGACAGGGAATTCCTATTATATATATATATATATATCAAGACCTCACAGCCTCGCGATCTCAGACAGACCCAGAACCTCCTACCCAGACGGCAGCCACAGTCTCGCGGTCTCAGACAGACCCAGAACTTCCTACCCAGACGGCAGCCACAGTCTCGCGGTCTCAGACAGACCCAGAACTTCCTACCCAGACGGCAGCCACAGTCTCGCGATCTCAGACAGACCCAGAACTTCCTATCCAGACGGCAGCCACAGTCTCGCGGTCTCAGACAGACCCAGAACTTCCTACCCAGACGGCAGCCACAGTCTCGCGGTCTCAGACAGACCCAGAACTTCCTACCCAGACGGCAGCCACAGTCTCGCAGTCTCAGACCTCACAGCCTCGCGGTCTCAGACAGACCCAGAACTTCCTACCCAGACGGCAGCCACAGTCTCGCGGTCTCAGACAGACCCAGAACTTCCTACCCAGACGGCAGCCACAGTCTCGCGGTCTCAGACAGACCCAGAACTTCCTACCCAGACGGCAGCCTTAGCCTCGCGGTCTCGAACGGACCCAGTACTTCCTACCCAGACGGCAGCCTTAGCACGAGCTCATCCTATTATCACCGTAGTACACGATAGGGGAATCGGGGTTACTATGTATCAGATCACACAAAGACTATTAGTTAAGCACAACCTGTTCTTTAGTTCGAGGGGCTCTTTTCTCCCTCATTCAGTTACCACTTACCTGATCAGGATTAACATCTGTTCATGTCAAGTTGAATCTGACTAGAAGAATAGGCTATCCTCCTATACAAGGATACACAACACATGCTGACTCACAACAAGCTAAATACTTTATTTAATTGCTACATGCACACTCACAGAATACATTATATATACAACCTGCAAGGAAAGTAAAAGGTTAAGTTATACACTTCAATAAAAAGGGGTCGACATCACCTTAGTCGTATGTAGCCTGTGCTCAATGGTCATCTAGGTTCCCTTCTCGTCTGTGCCTCGGCTTCGCCTGGAAGTCACACCTCCGCAGTCGCGGATCTACTCCCTTCTCCCTCTCCGAGTCACTGGAACCTCTTCCTCATCGGCTACTCTCTCCTCTTTAGATTCAAGTTCATCATCTGTCTTCCCTGAAATAAGTAGTAGCTTTTCTGCTAACGGCCAGATGCCGCCTATGGACTAGAAGCAAGTGCCAATATCTAACTCAGACTTTCACTAATATAGAGGTGCATTCTCTCATGGAAAATTCCAGCTCGAAACCTGCCGCCCACCAAATTCCTGTACCTCCCCGTGCCAAGGACACGTTCCCAGCCGGCCGGCCTGATGTAGTGTCTTCGGCAGGGGAAAAATACACTCCTTCGATAAGGGCCGGCCTGAACCGGTTCTCTCCGAGCGAATAACACCTCATAACTAAAATATCACCCTTCACCTAGAAATGTCCCAAGCTGCCGGGGCAGAAAGAAAGATGGAGTCTCTCCTGTCTGAGGCCTACCAGGCCTGAATTCAGCACGACTCCATGAAATACCCTCACTATAGGGCAGGTTATCCTTAATACTAACGAATCTATCCCCTAGGCTATGTATGTAAGCCCTGATCTATGGGGAGGAGCACAGGATCGTGTCAAAGTGTCTAATAAATAGGCTCTATTCACTACTCTAATCCTTAGACTTGGATGGAAAGAGACTGAAGTCATATTAATCGCTCTACAACACAAGAAGGCCGGGAAAATCGAGCAGTACATTTCACCCTTGACTTCAGTCTATTATACATCCATTAAACAGAACTAACATCGGTGGAAGAATAATATGAAACAAAACTAACTGATCTATGTCTAGTACCGAGTGTACAGAATTGAAGCAGTGAAGGGATACACTGAATAAAGCAACAGATAGAAATCAAAACAGCGATAGCAATCAAAATGCCACCTAATGTGTGGCGTAACATATGCACGTCCGGTAACCAATTAAAGAGCCAGTCAAACCAGCCCTGATCAATGTGTTTTCTAACTTCATCCGTTAAGTCATGCAACTTATCTAGGTGTGCACGAATGGATTGTGTATGATCAGATAAGTTAAAACAGCAGAGGCCTTCAAAGTCCGAGCAACCATGTCCATGTTTAAGCAAAAGATAATCAATGGCTGCTCTATTTTGCAAAATGGCCCTACGTTCACCCTGGGCGTCCAATAGCAAGTCAGACAAGACTGTAGAAGTATGATTAATAGATTTCACCATCCAGCAAGCCATTTTCCCAATAGATTTGGCATTATAAACCGCCAAAGCAGGAACACCAATAATTGAAACAGCTAGGCTAAGATATTCAGACTTGGAATATAAATGCAAAGATGAGTCACAATCCTCCTGTAACATCATAGTATCTCGAAGCACACGAGAGTTGGCATTTGGATGTGATGAGAACATCAGCAAACTCAGTCTGGTAATGGCACACGGGCCTCCGGAAATGTTTGCAGGGACATATGGCCAGGAAGTATTACCACATGAGAAAAGCCATCCGGCAGGTAGCAACATCGCACGATAGTGACTGGGAGTAACTACCAAACTATTGCAAGTCATATTGTTCTGGACTGAGACACATGTGGTCGGTGTCCTCTGAAAACACAAAGTCCGTTCGTGAGTTGTGAATGAAGTGGCGCCTCTTAACTTGAGGCGTAGGCATTCAGAAATTGCATTAGGATTACATGTAAGAAAGAAGCATAGGTCACCTCGTGTGATATTATACGTAATTATTTGGGACTGGATGGGGAGTTGCTCATTCGGCAGTTCAGTGCACAAAGGACAATATACATGGGTAGCAAAATCACCCAGGATAATATTCGGACGAGCCTTCGAAACGTTAAAGATACTAATTAAAGTCTCCAGTGAGGCGGGGACAGCAACTAGACAAGTCGCTAGAATGTCATGCACAGATCTCATCGGTGTCAAGCAGAAGTGAGGGGCATCAGTCACTCTCTGGGCCAGTAATGTCCAAAAGTTCGATGACGAATCCCACGCATTGAAGGAACGCAACACTCGGGTTCTCAGTTCATCCCGGGTTGACGGGATCCCTTCTCTCTCGCCGAACCAATCCAAAAGGAGTCCAGTTCCGACACATCCTGCAGCAACAATCCAAAGAATGATCTGAAAAAGAACCAAATACAGGCATTAATCATTCTCGTAAATAACATTTATCAGCTGGGACAGCTTCCCAGCTATCTTTCCCTGGCCTCATAACCAAAATGGTATTGTCCTGACCGGTGGCAATAACCTCTGCTTGTTCAGGGGGATTCTTAGGCGATTGCACCCAAACCCTGGCCCCAGGGTTATCCGTAGAGCCAAAGCCTTTCTGGCCACGTACAGTTAGCAAAGTTGGGGCAGTGCCTTTCAATATCTCGCCACTGAAAACAGGCATAATGAGTAATTGAGCCACTCGGTCAGTGCGGTGTATCAGTAAGTCAATCTCACTGCTATTTAGCAGAAGTACCTTAATCTCTCCCTGATAGTCACTGTCGATGACACCTCCAAGTACCTGGATGCCTTTTACAGCCAGCCCCGATCTACGGGCGATCAATCCAAAATTCCCAGGTGGTATATGAATACCAACACCAGTAGCAATGATGACCCGATTCTTACTCTCCAGAACGGTGTCATCCATGGTGTGCAAGTCTAAACCTGCCGACCCTGGGGTAGCTCTGCATGGAGTCAGAGCTCCGGGAGTAATTTCCCAATACATCACAGTTTCACTGATTACATTAGGCATAGTCTCAACATTTGGGGGAAACAAACGCATAAGTGGAGATTCAGCATTTAAAAAAGGACGATTATTCAGAATCAATAGTGCTTGTGGTAAAAAGTCTCGCCAGTTTTTATACTTGTCATCTGTTAACTTTCGTAATTGGTCCTTTAACAGGCCATTCAATCTCTCCACCAGGCCCGAGGCCTGCGGGTAGTAGGGTATATGAAATATCCATTCAATATTATTTTCCACACAGAATTCTTGTACCAATCTTCCACGAAAATGGGATGCATTATCAGATTGAATTTGGAATGGCACACCATAATACATCATAATTAATTCTAATGTTTTTATGGTATTCAATTGGGTAGCTTGCTTACATGGAAGAGCTACCAGCAAGCCACTATATGTATCGACAATTGTGCAAACATATTGACAATTCCTACTCATGGGAAGGGGTCCGATGTAATCAATCTGCCAAATTTGAGCGGGCAGTTTCCCGCGATGTAAATGGCCTCTAACAATTTGGGGTACCTTACGCTGTCTGATATGTTGACAGACGGGACAATGTAAAATAACATTTTTGATTAGATCCAGGGGAATATAAATTCCTCTATCAGCAGCCCACCTGCTAGTGGCCTTCTCTCCAAAGTGTCCTGCCTTCTGGTGTGCCCATTTCGCCAATCCCGCAATATCAGGATCTTGTCTGTCCACCACTGCCTCAGCAATTTTAGATTGTTCATCTGCAATGTTATGAAAAAATTTGTCAAGGGAGTCTATTGGGGTGTGAGCATCCACATGGAAGATTGTAACAGTACTCTGTGGGAGCATCTCCCAAATCTCTTGCCATAACTCTTTTCCCCACAATTCTTTGGAATGTAACTTCCAATTATGGGAATGCCAAGTCGGCAACCAAACAGCCAGTCCATTGGCAGTTGACCAAGAATCGGTAAAAATATGACATGTACCAGGTAATTCTTGTTTCAAAACTTGGTAAACAGCGTAAAGCTCGGCAAATTGGCTACTCTTCCCTTCACCAGTTGTGCTCAACAGTTTCTGTGTGACCGGATTATAAGACACCGCCTTCCAGTGCCGTGTCGTCCCAATAAACTTCGCCGACCCATCTGTGAACCAAACATGGTTTCTGTCCTCAGCGGACAAATCATCAAAAGGTCTACCCCACTTAACAGGAGACTCCTGTTTTAAAGGTACGGAACACTCACTCTCAGTCTCAGTCGACGGTGCTTGCGCCACTTGCTCATGTAAAGACGCAACTCCTTTCGGGCCCACACGTGCCCTGTCTTGTATGTACCATTTCCATTTAATCACGCTCGCCTCTTGAGCATGCCCAATTCGATGAGTTTTCGGTGAACTCAGAACCCACTGCATAATAGGAATTTCAGGACGCAAGAATATATCATGTCCCAAAGTCAATTGCTCGGTATCCACCAAAGCCCAATAACAAGCAAGTAGCTGTTTCTCAAAGGGTGTATAACGCTCACCAGCATCAGGTAGCTTTTTGGTCCAAAAACCTAACGGTACCTTACTCCTGCCTTGTTTCTACCACAAACTCCAATTTGCATAAGGGCCTTGCACAGACACATTCAAATCCACATCACCATCACGTACAGGCCATAGATCCATAGCATGTTGAATTGCCTCTTTCGCCAGACTAAATGCATCTTGCTGTTGCTTATCCCATTCAAATGCATTCTTTTTACGTGTAATTCGGTACAAAGGGGCCAATATTTGACTCAAATGAGGAATATGCTGGCGCCAAAAACCAAATAAGCCAATGAAGCTCTGGGCTTCCTTCCTATTCCTCGGAACCGAAAAATCAAGAATCTTCTGTTTAACTTGAGGGATCACCTCGCGGAGTCCCTCATGCCAATTAATACCCAAAAATTTTACAGCTTGGGACGGACCTTGTAATTTATCCGGATTGATCTCCCAACCTTTCTCACGCAGACACTCAATGACTCTATCTAATTGTGTCTGAACATCCTCTTGTGTTTCGCCTTGGATCAAAACATCATCAATATAATGACATATCTGAATTTTGGGATGAACTGGTACCTCAGCCAAATGTTCTGCCACCAGCCGGTGACAAATCGTAGGACTATGCACATAGCCCTGAGGAAGACTTCTAAACGTCATCTGACGCCCGTTCCACGTAAAACTGAACTGTTCCTGACACTCAGGGGCAATTGGAATAGAAAAGAAAGCATTAGCAATATCGATGGACGCATACCATGTACCTGGATGTGTTTGGATTCTTTCAATCAGGGTAATAACATCCGGTACTGCAACAGCCAAAGAGGGCGTGTGTTTGTTCAATTCTCGATAATCAACAGTCATGCGCCAAGAATTATCACTCTTACGCACCGGCCAAACAGGATTATTCCAAGCAGAAGTAACTGGAGTTATAACACCTGCATCAACCAACTCCTGAATGGTGGTACTAATCTCTTCATGACCACCCGGAATACGATACTGCTTCTGACAAACCACTTTGGTCGCCTGGGGAACTTGTATGGGGGGCATCCTTAAACGACCAACCCGTATAGGTCTGGACGAGATATAATGCGTCGTTCCAAATTGGTAACACCCATCATCAAGATGCAACGTCATTCCCTTCAAAATATCAATTCCAATTATGAATTCTAAGAGTGGCACCACTAATACAGAATATTCCTTTCTAGGGATTCTACCTATTCTCATTTCAAGCAAAGTTTGAACTGCAGGGGTTTCTTTTCCTCCTAATCCGGTAATAGTAAAAGGCTGCCCTGTAAACTTCTTTGATTTTCCATGAATAAGAGTGGCCTCCGCTCCTGTATCAACTAATGCTCGGGCCCTTTGGATATTACGATGTCTCCAATAAATATCAATATCTACATAGGGTCTATTATCTCTATGAGCCCATCTGTGTACCGGAGCTTGACCTATTTCCTAGTCATTCTTACTGCATTCTGTGTACCAGGACAAATCAGGATAAAGACTCTCACGTTTCTTAGGTATCGGTACCTCCTGTTCATATCCATTCCCCGTACGGAACGGATTCAAGTCTTCAGTATTATACCGTGGGTTACGATCAACCAAGCTGTGACGATTCTCTCTCCTCCTCAACTCAGGAGATTGATCCCTATCATCTCTACACCTGCTGTAAGCATGATCATTTCTCCCCCTTTCCTTTTCCCCCTCTCTCTCCCTGTCCCGCTCTCGACGGGGGGACAGATCACGTACAGGACGCCGATCATCACGACGATCAGAGCGCCCACGGCGATCGTCATCACCGCTACCATCAGAACAACCACGATCACACTCAGTCGTTCGAACATGCCGGGCACCCTCCTTCCGATCCAAGCCCCGTTTGCGAAACAACTCCCACAAACGAGCAGTAGTCTCACCATCAATGTCCTCCCGACGTACACCATCAGCCAAAAGACCAGTAAAGATATCACGTCTAGTAAATTTATATTCACCAGGAGTACGAGTGTCAGACCGGGGCTGACGTTCAGGTTTAAACCACTCACCCAACTCACCGAGTTGGCGCACCGATTCCAACACCGTAGATAGCACATTACCAGTCTGGTTAATCAACAAAGTCATCATGACCTGCTTGTAGGCGACAGGAGAAGAGCGAATGATACGATTCCGCACAGAAGAAGTCAACATCCCATCAAGCAACCTGTCAGCAGTGCCCAGAAAAATAGCCGTTTTCATCACTTCCTCCTTAAGACGTTGCGCAGCATCACGCAAGGTATACCACGGCTTGTCATTGACAGGCCAGTCAGATTCAGTAGGATACTTCAAATTACAACCCTCAGTCGCCAATTGGAGCAAAGAAATTTGACCACCACCATTATAGTTACGAAAATGATCTTGCACAGTAGAATCCAAACTCAAAGAACAAAATTTCAAACAGTCGCCAGTATCCAGCATAATACCGGCAGCGCCCAGTTCATAAAGGCGCACCATCCATGTGAGCAAGGCCTCACCAGTCCGCTGCCGAAAGCGCTGCAAAATATCACTAATTTCTTGTTGAGTAAAATCTTCTAAACAGTCCAAAGAAACACCCTGCGGAGCATTAGGAGATTGCTGCAACTTCCGACGAAAAACCGGATGCGCAGAGACCACGGGACGAGCATCACAAGGAGCCCGAGCAGTACTAGTAGAGGGACAATCAGTGTAAGAAGCATCGATCCCGCCCGAAGAACGAGCATAATCACGGGGTGCACCATCAGAGGTGCGAGAAGCAGACTTACATTCATGACGGGAACGAGAAAACTCGTGCGTAACAGACTCCTCACCCGAGGAACAAGAGGTACTCGAGTCCCAGATATTACCATCCCATTCATCAGGATTCCAATCTAGTCCAGCTTTCGCCACGACCAGACGCACCTTACGCGTCGAAACTCGACCACGCCTGTTCTTGTACTTATAACGAGCAATCCGCACAGCCGCCCTTTCGGCAACCGTTTGGTAAGTGTCAAGTTTGTCAAAAAGCAACTTATTTTGACATCGCAGTAGAGTATTAGAATTCTGAATCTCAACAAAGTGTGCCTCCACATCCTTAAGAGAGATCTGTAATTTCAACAATCTCTCATGCAGAATCCGATACGCAGACAGAATAACCCAACCTCTGCGCCCCAAAGCGGGAACCTCCTCACCCTTCAATACAGGTGCCGTCTGCAAACAAGTAATCACGTCAGCCGGTTCCGTCGACTCCAAAGAAGAGTTCCAATTTTCACTCAGACCAGTAGAGTCAGCCCACTCACGGGCTAAGGCTCCATAAGGCGTTGAATCCCATCCGGGAATATCAACGGACAATTTAAGAGTAGATTTAGATTTCTTAGAAAACATCGCGAAAAAAGAAAGAAAAAGAAACGCAGAGAAAAGAAAGGAAGAGAGAAAGAGAGAGAGGAAAAAAAAAACTATACACGCAAATATATAAAAAAGAATGCAAAGAAAACCACGCACACACCGAAAGCAAACATAAGACAAACAAAACGCACACAGGTTTCGTAAACAGTTCGTGACGCCAAATGTTCTGCTTGGGTTTTCGGATCAGGTGGAACCCGCTCAACAGAGCCTTTCTAACCCAAACCAGAACGTTACCCCCTCCCTAGGGCCTTTTTACACCTAAATAACCACATATATATGTACCACCTAAGGACAGGGAATTCCTATTATATATATATATATATATATCAAGACCTCACAGCCTCGCGATCTCAGACAGACCCAGAACCTCCTACCCAGACGGCAGCCACAGTCTCGCGGTCTCAGACAGACCCAGAACTTCCTACCCAGACGGCAGCCACAGTCTCGCGGTCTCAGACAGACCCAGAACTTCCTACCCAGACGGCAGCCACAGTCTCGCGATCTCAGACAGACCCAGAACTTCCTACCCAGACGGCAGCCACAGTCTCGCGGTCTCAGACAGACCCAGAACTTCCTACCCAGACGGCAGCCACAGTCTCGCGGTCTCAGACAGACCCAGAACTTCCTACCCAGACGGCAGCCACAGTCTCGCAGTCTCAGACCTCACAGCCTCGCGGTCTCAGACAGACCCAGAACTTCCTACCCAGACGGCAGCCACAGTCTCGCGGTCTCAGACAGACCCAGAACTTCCTACCCAGACGGCAGCCACAGTCTCGCGGTCTCAGACAGACCCAGAACTTCCTACCCAGACGGCAGCCTTAGCCTCGCGGTCTCGAACGGACCCAGTACTTCCTACCCAGACGGCAGCCTTAGCACGAGCTCATCCTATTATCACCGTAGTACACGATAGGGGAATCGGGGTTACTATGTATCAGATCACACAAAGACTATTAGTTAAGCACAACATGTTCTTTAGTTCGAGGGGCTCTTTTCTCCCTCATTCAGTTACCACTTACCTGATCAGGATTAACATCTGTTCATGTCAAGTTGAATCTGACTAGAAGAATAGGCTATCCTCCTATACAAGGATACACAACACATGCTGACTCACAACAAGCTAAATACTTTATTTAATTGCTACATGCACACTCACAGAATACATTATATATACAACCTGCAAGGAAAGTAAAAGGTTAAGTTATACACTTCAATAAAAAGGGGTCGACATCACCTTAGTCGTATGTAGCCTGTGCTCAATGGTCATCTAGGTTCCCTTCTCGTCTGTGCCTCGGCTTCGCCTGGAAGTCACACCTCCGCAGTCGCGGATCTACTCCCTTCTCCCTCTCCGAGTCACTGGAACCTCTTCCTCATCGGCTACTCTCTCCTCTTTAGATTCAAGTTCATCATCTGTCTTCCCTGAAATAAGTAGTAGCTTTTCTGCTAACGGCCAGATGCCGCCTATGGACTAGAAGCAAGTGCCAATATCTAACTCAGACTTTCACTAATATAGAGGTGCATTCTCTCATGGAAAATTCCAGCTCGAAACCTGCCGCCCACCAAATTCCTGTACCTCCCCGTGCCAAGGACACGTTCCCAGCCGGCCGGCCTGATGTAGTGTCTTCGGCAGGGGAAAAATACACTCCTTCGATAAGGGCCGGCCTGAACCGGTTCTCTCCGAGCGAATAACACCTCATAACTAAAATATCACCCTTCACCTAGAAATGTCCCAAGCTGCCGGGGCAGAAAGAAAGATGGAGTCTCTCCTGTCTGAGGCCTACCAGGCCTGAATTCAGCACGACTCCATGAAATACCCTCACTATAGGGCAGGTTATCCTTAATACTAACGAATCTATCCCCTAGGCTATGTATGTAAGCCCTGATCTATGGGGAGGAGCACAGGATCGTGTCAAAGTGTCTAATAAATAGGCTCTATTCACTACTCTAATCCTTAGACTTGGATGGAAAGAGACTGAAGTCATATTAATCGCTCTACAACACAAGAAGGCCGGGAAAATCGAGCAGTACAATTGGCGAGTGGTCCGAGAGACCCCTCGGGAGAATGAGGGCATCCTGCACCCCAGCGCATTCGGTAGATGGGATGAGGATGAGGTCGATCCGGGCATGGGAGTGATGAGCTGCCGACGTGTGGGTGTACTGGCGAGCCTGCGGGTGCCAGACCCTCCAAACATCGCACAGGCCCTGAGATTCAGCCCAGGTCGAGAGCTGCTTTGCGCGAGCGACTCGGGCCAAGGATATCGGTCCCGTCGAATCCAGATGGGGTGTGTAGACAGCGTTAAAATCTCCGCCTAGAATGAGTGAACCCGCCGGAAGCGTTGGGAGGAGGTCCGCGGTGTGGGAGAGGGCCGCCGACAGGAGGGACGGAGCCGCGTAAAGGGACAGCAAGGTGAGGGGTCACCCCTCAAGAGTGCCACAAACCGCCACTACCATGCCCTGGGGGTCTAGGTGCACCTGGGCCAGGACGAAGGGAAAGGACTTGCGGAGCAGGATAGCTACCCCCCGGGATCCCCTCGCAAAACCTGAGTGCCACACCCTATCGTAACCATATCGGGTAAGAAAGGGACATTTATTGTCCAGGGGGTGGGTCTCCTGGAGAAGGAGCACGTCAATCTCTGCACGCTGCGCATATTTAAGGACCGCCATGCGTTTAAAGCGATCTAAAAGACCATTGACATTCCAGGACAATTCACGCATGGCGGCCTTAGGAACAGGCGGGTCAGCCATGATCTAGGACAGAAGAGGGGGCCAATGGAGGCGCGACTGCGCCAGCCCTTAGAGAGAAAGGACAGCGGGACATCGAGCAGGAGAGCAGGTCAAAGGTTACAAGATGCCGTGGAACAACAACATAGAGGGAGTCCCCCCCCCACCAACAAAACCGTCCCAAGAAGGAAGAAACAACCCCAAACCAACCCCAATCCCCCACCCCCCACCCTATACTTCGAAAACAGAAGCATCTGTCGCCCGAACAAAATGGAACAACCACCAAGCTAAAACGCTCGGGCTTGAGCACTAGTGGACCCCTGATACAATAGAATTCAAGCCTGATGCACCTGCCCTGGCCGAGAGCAATACAGACATCGGAGCACTCCAGCCCAGGCCCGAGCACCGTCAACCTCCCCCCCCCCCCCGATGAAACACAGAATGTCAAATGTTAGGGCTGCGAGAAAGGTCCGAGGTGTCCACATACTCGGCCGACCGGGCTGCAGGATCCGCCAGCCGGGGCGACACGGTCAGCCGCCCGCCCGCCGCGGGACTGGCGGGCACAGCCGAGGAGGCAGAAGAGGCCCTCAACCCCTGGCGCGGCCGCCCCCGGAGCGCGTGATGATCGTCTCCTCTGCCGTGCGCTCCCGGGGTAACGTGCGATGCCGCCGGCGGGTCCTCGATGTCCGGGGCCCCCCCGCTCCCCCCGCCTGCCCACAGGCGATCCGCGTCCAGAGCGGCGCAGGGGGTGCTCCTCCGTCAACCAGGACCAGGCCGCTCGGGGCTTATCGAAGAACAATGTCTTATGTTGGAAGATGACCCGAAGGCGGGCCGGGAACTGAAGCTGGTACTGGAGGCCCAGGGAGCGCATCTTCTGCTTCCCTTCAGTATAAGAGCGGCGCAGTTCCTGGACTTCACGAGTGTAGTCCGGGAAGATCATGATTTTGTGATTTTGGTAGTGGAGGGTGTCCATGCGCCGAGCTTCGCGGAGAATGGCGTCCCTGTCTCGAAAGTTTAAGATCTTGAGGATGAAAGGCCGGGGGGGCGCACCGGGGGGCCTGGGGGCCAGGGATCGATGGGCTCTCTCCACCACGAACGAGGCAGAGAGGCCGTCCACCGGCATCCAGGATCGGAACCAGCGCTCCATAAAGTCGTCCGCCCGGCCCGTTTCGACCCCCTCCGGGAATTCCACCAGGCGCAGGTTGCTGTGCTGAGCGCGGTTTTCTGCATCCTCGACCCGGCGGTGTAGTTCTGTAGAGTGAGTGGTTAGTTCCCGGACTTGGTCCTGCAGGTGGCGGATGTTGTCCTCAGCGGTGGATATCCTGGATTCAGCGTCCGAGATGCGGGTGGTGGCGTTCCGCAAGTCCTGCCGGAGAAGAGCAACGTCCACCTTGACCTCCCCCACCATGCCCTCCGGGAGGCGCGAGACGAGTTGATGGCCTGTAGGATGGCGGCAAGGTCCGCAGCGGGGGACGGGGCCGGCTCGCCCGTAGAGCCGGACCCCTTCTCAGAGGTCGTGAATTTGTCCATCCTGGTTTGGGTGGCCCCGGGCGCCGGCTTGGCGGCCTTGTCCTTATCCATGGTGGGGGCGCCCCGGGCGCAGCGTTCAGCAAGGCCGGGCAACGGGTTGGGGGTACCCCTTCAGGACGTCGGCGGACGCTCGAGGCGAAGTGAGGGCAGAAGGAGGCACGGCCGAGGAGTCCCGCGTGGAGAAATGGCCCGGCACCTCCAGACCCAGCGCTCAAGCCCCGACGGGCTTCCCAGCAGGACAACCAGTCGCACCCCCGGCCACAGCCGTGTCCGCAGCATCCCACGGACAAGGCGAGGTCCAGCACCTCAGTTCAGGACCCCGGGCCCATGTAGTGTCACCCGTCTGCGTCGCAGGTGATAGACCGCCAAGGCCTCAATGCGTGTGCGCCGCCGACCCCCCCGAGGGGGCGCCTCACCAGTGCAATCGCCCCCCAACTCCAAGGGGGGGATGTCACCACCCGCTGGCCCTCTTTTCCCGGGGCCCGGAGCACCACATCCCCAGCAGGGCCAGTCCTGGAGCGATGGGAGGGGGGGGATGGCACACACACACCCCCGACCGCCGAAGCGTGACCCGAACCAGAAGAGGGCCCCCTGCACCTGGAGCCCCTCAGGCAGCCTCGGACCGACGGGGCCAGCGCCACACTGTAGACAAGAGGAGGAGAGGGGGGGGCCCGGGCCCCCGGCCGCCGATGCCCAGCCCGATGGGGGGGGTCTCTCCCCTCCGCACCCGGCCCCCACAGCAGCCCCAGCAAGCCAATCCCTCGTAGCCGCACTCACCGCCTGTTCCGTTGCCCCAGTGTGCTTGGGGGGGGGTCCGCCTCACCACTCCTGGGTCACCGTGAGTCGTCAGTATTTATACATTTTCAACTAATGTATTTACCCACGTATGAAATGTCATCATTAGTAAACACATTTCAGTACATGAGTCGTGTCAGACTGCACAGCACGAGTATGTTAACGTTTTCTTCTAGTTGCATCCATTTCCAACGTTAATTCTCCATACTACTTGTCAATAACCAAAAATACGTCACATAGTTTAGTTAATACATTTCATAATTCTAACATTTCACTTTAATACAGTTGCAAGATTATATGCGGGTGCACTTTACACACCATTATAAAGCACCCCAACAAATGAAATGCGATTTCTGCTCCATCAGGAGTTTTGATACCATTTCCTCAAAAGGTAAAGGTTTTAATCATAAATGTTTATAATTCACCCTCTTCAGAGACTGCCCTGGAAGTTGAGCTAAGATGGTTTTTTGAAAAGGTTTTGACAGACTGGTCAAATTTCCCTTTTGTTATATTGCTGTAGGATTTTAACTTACACTCATGTACGACCTTTACTATTAACAAGAAGAGTGCAGACTCTGAAGTGGGTTGCGGACAGGTTCATTTTAGCCATTCACGCCAGAGCCTTATGATTAACCTCCTCCTATCAGAATTTTATCTTATTAATTTATCAAGCATTGATGATTATGGTTCACATAAGACTGTACCAACCTTTAAGGGTAGGGGAGCAACCTCCATCATTGTTTTTATCTATGTTTCTGCGAATCTGTATTCACTTCCAGTGGGGTTCAGGACCTTTTGGAGTATTTTCAGTGACCATAACTCCCTTTTGGCTGAATTTGGCTGAAGTGGTTTAGGGAAGAAGCCTTTTAACATTTATAGCAATCCCTTTACACTAAAAGAGCAGGGCAGGTGGATAGGCTGGGGCAGGATAGTCCGCGACGATTTTTTGAGGACATTGGTCAAGGTGTGCAGTCATGATTTTGAGGTGTGTCTATACCCCAACTGTCCAGATCAGGTTATTCTGAAGACGTACTCCAAATTTACTGAGAGGTACAGAAAGTTCTTCTTAGTCTCAAATTGAAATCTAATGAGGAAGGCCCCAAATGGTTTGACAAGCTGTGCACGAAGGCTTATGAGGACTTAAATTGGGCCCTCAAACAAAAGCCAAGGAATATGCGGGCCGTTACAGTGGCACAGAAGGAACTATGTGCAAGCACGAAAGGATAGGAGGAGCCAACGTATAAAAATGGCAAGGGAAGATCGAAAGGAAGCGTGTGAAGAGATAAATAATCTAGCCTTCCGACAATTGTGAACCGTTCTCTTTTCAAAAAATAACTCCACCAGACATGAGACAATCCATCCCAGCCAAGAATTGGGTTGCACACTTTGAAAATATTTATTCCAGTGATTGCATCCCTAGTTCTCATCCAGTGCCAGAGTGGGGGCTGCTTCTGACATTTGAATTAGAAGAGGTTTGAAAAGGCACAGCAGGAATTACAGTAGGGAACTAGGGTAAGCACCAGGACCTGATGGGGTACCCGGAGATCTTTTAAATTCATGTAAGGACCTCTGGGCCCCACTAATAGCTCAACACCTGAACTCTGTAGCCCATGGCCATATTCCTACATCCTGGAAACAATCAATTATTGTACCTGTTTTTAAAAAGTGACACTGAGAGGACCTAGCGGGCCTATGTCACTAATAGACGCTGAGGTAAAGGTTCTGGGCAGGATTCTCTTACAACGATTTTTTGACTGCAAAGACATTTTGTCCGATATCCAATACTGCTGTATGCCAGACCGGGGGACAACTGAACAGAATCTTAATCTCTATCTGGTGATATACAACTGTTAAAAAGGGCTGCATACAACTGGCCTTCATGGACCTAGGCACATCATTTGACACAGTAGATAGATCTAAACTGTGGGCTGTGCTGAGGGACATGGGGGTGGATGAGGCTCTTGTGGCCTTTCTGCTCCATCTGCACATGGGCCTAGAGGCTTCAATGAGGTTTGACCCCACAGGAGAATGCACTGCACACTTTCAGGTAAATGCTGTTTATCCTATATATTAATAGACTAGACCAGTTGTTAAGAGAACGCTGCAGGAACATGCCAATGGTGGGAACTAGAATGGTCCTCGCATTATTGTTTGCGGCTGACCCTTTTCTTATTGCATGGACATCAAATGATTTACAGTTATTATTATCAATAAAATTGGGGAACTGTGGTACAATTCTTTAACAGGGTAGCTCATGGCATTGACTCCTTTGCGGAGTTCCTCAGACATAGCCACACCAAATCCATATTACAACTCCATAATGAGAAGTGCATTCTGACCATGACGTTTTGTGCTGAAATCTGGGTATAGCAACCCTGTCGCCCAATACAAACCACTGAAAAAAATATTTTAGGAGGTTATTACAAATTCTCAAGAGTATTCCACAGACAATTTTGCACAAAGAGATGGGAGCAGACATTATTTATGATTTTATTCAACTCTGCCCAATAATTCTTTGGTTCGCTATATGGCTTAAGAGTGAGCTAGAATTTAGCAGAAATATTGTGATTGACTGTATGAAAATGGATCTGAGCCACCGCCTCCCATGGCTAAGCTATGTCAAAACACCTATTGGGGTGTTGGGCAAACCCCAGCTGTTCAGCACCCCTGAGTTGATCTTTATATCGTACATAAGTTGGGTCAAAGAGACTTTTAGGCTAATCATAAGAGAGGTAAGGCTCCAAGCAGCCCAACATAAAGACAGTTACAAGCACTTTATTATGGTGAAATCCACAAATAAAATGGAAATGTATTTAACTCTGAATGTCAGCCCATCACAGATGACTGTTAATATACTTTCGAATAAACCTGTTTTCGCAATTGTTACTGGGGTGGTATAAACCATCAGATCGCCAATTGTGTACACTCCATTAGACACTTGTTGTTATTCATCCTAATTGATCAGGCTTAAGACAAAAGTATCTCTGCCCTCTCTTTATGCCTTTAAATTTTAAACAAGTAAGACCAGCCTTATTGTACCTGCAATTATTAGGCTTGCCTAAAGTATGCTTCTTTTTATCCCAATTTCTGGCAGGTGTGTGTATTGCTAATATGGGAAAATAATATTAATTCTGTGTTATATAGCATTGTTATTTTATTATTATGTTTTCTTTCTAATGTATTTTTTATGATTGTATATACAAATTGTATATAGATATTTATGATGATGATTAGATTATTGGTTTTAGGTGGCCCCCGTTATTTCCTATTATCATAGCGGACCCTAAAATTGAGGTTTTTCTTTGTTAGGTTTTATTAGGATGAGCCCTTACACTGCTCATTCACAACCATTTTTTCCTTATTATTAGACGTTGCTCATTTTTTAATTTACATTTTAAATAAGATAGACAAGCATTACTGTATCTGCAATTTGTAGATAATTGAAATGTATGCTGCTATTTATCTAGACTTTTATCAGAGGTTTTTAGGCTTATGTATGAACTTGTAGCTTCTGACTAGCTCATGTATTCACTGAATATTTTCAACAGTTTTAATTGTTTGTACTGTGCTTTTATGATTGCTATTGCAAATCGAATAAAGAACATTTTACTTGAAGTTCTCTATCTCGGGATGCTCAATATACCATCATCTTGATTTACTGGTAGTAGAATGCGCTGAACATGATTTTTAGATGTTTTAGCTTCTTTTCTTTTCCAAAACACTGTAGTTTCCTCCACTCTCCCTTACAAAGAAATACATCACTGCCAAAGTTTGCCCTCAATCTGTATTTATTTTGGTCTCCTGAGCATGGGGTTAGCAGACATTATAGGTTTTCCATGAGTTTGGGGTACGCACTGGCGATAAACTGAGTGTAGTGCCTTTGGAAAATGTTGAAATCAACTGAAAGTGAAATGGCAGTTTAGGTTCCCCTTCTTTGTATCTTACCATGATCCCTAAGCTGTATGGAAACATACTCTAAGTATATATTTTCAACATCTGCACTTCCTAACATTTTTGTGGTAGCAGCGATATCTTCGTGAGGGTGTGGAGGCATCGCCCCCCCTCGCTCTGCAGTGGCACTAAACGTGAAAAATAATATGGCAATGAAATGAATTCAATGCCATTTTATTTTCCACGTTTAGCAAGCGAGCAGCCTCAAGCCAGAATAAATGGGAGGTGTCTTTCTATGCTGTTGATTAGCAGCATAGAGGACTGGAGAAGCAAGCTGGACCCGCCAAAATATGCATGTCCGGCTCTCTTGAGCCGGTCAAAGTTGCAAGCGCACTTTGCAGCTTTCCACTCGGCTTTCTTAGACAGCTGGGTGGACACAAAGTACAGGCCTGAAGGGCCTGATGGAGTATCCAACCAGGACGCTCCATCCAGTCCTGGCACTGCTCTCATGCTGATGACAGTAGCAATATGATTAGATAGTGGAATTTCTCGGAGGCTGGAGCACATGGAGCCGACAGAAGAAGGGCCGAGGAGGACTTGCACCAGGCACGGTAAGTGAATTTATATTTTATTATTTGCCACTTGACCTGCCTCATTCACGCACCCACCCACTCATCACTTAGTTGCCCGCCTCACTGGTGCATATACATGCCAGGCTCCCCTGCTTTTTGGTATGTGCCAGACCACCCTTGCCTTGTCAGACTGGTGGAAGGGTGCACCAAATGTTTAGCATTTTTTTTTAAACTATGGCGAATCCTTCTAGTCTCCCTTGAGCAAGGACATATCCCTTGTTCCCCTTTAACCTTTGTGTCTATGGCTCTCCTCAGTGTGTTGAGTTTCAGGCATGTTGAATAGTTAAGCGTAGTGCATTTGGGAAGTTTATTAAGTAACTGAATACGAAATGCCCGGTTAGGGTACCTGTTTTTGGTTACAGGTATGGCTCCTCAACTGTATGGAAACACATCACAAACATTTTTAACATCTACACAGCCAATGGTTTCTATTGATGGGTGTTTGCTTCGGGCCACTGTTGGCTTGATTGGCTGGTCAGGACAGTCTGGGAGAAGGCCCAGACAACATGACTGAGGCCAAAGTGAGAGTGATACACTCTATGGAAAAATGTAACATGCAAAAGTCATAGTCCATAATTGGGAAAGAGCAAGGCTGTCAATGAGCAGCAATATTTTCATTTCTCCTTGGTTAGTTCCTCCAGCAGGTCGGCCTTTCACCTTTCCAGTGCCTTGGGTTCCACCACAGGAGCGTTGTCTTGCATTATGGCATATAGGCATGTGATTAGAGATTTTAGAATTGGGGGCAAGGATACTTTCAAGGGTGTGTAATGTGTCTGGCTCCTGTGCACTCCATTAAGCGGAAAATGTCCAGGGGCATGCATGTAGATGTTGCCTGCACCTTTCAAAGTGATAGAAATTTCCCCCTGTATATAGGCCCCACTGTCTCCACAGCTCATGGGTGTTCAGCTGGTTCATAGCCTTTTTTCTGTAGTAGGAGGCAGCATCAGGTAAGTGGCAAGTCAGCAGGATAGAGACAGCGCCTCCCTGCAATCAGTACCATGCCCAGACCATGCACTGGACTGGACTGTGTTAACAGAATTTCTACGGCAAGTGGGTTCGGACAGATCACTGCCATGAGCGGACACGGATGGGCACTGTCCACATCAACAGCTGTGTGAGGTAAAAATAGTGTGGGGTGAAACCAGTGAAATGCATATTAGGTTTGTGGGTAAAATTAGTATAGCTCCATATCAGGAGCGTATAATCTGCCCTGACCGAAGGACAGGTTAAACGTTTCCCAGGCCAGCCTTGGTTGTTGGCCAGCCCATGTCAATCACTCCAGAAGGGATCAGAATTGGGCAAAAAACATACTAGTGAGTGAGATAGGTGGATTCCTGAAAATATATAAAAACTTTAGCAGAAGTACCATCTTAGAAATTACCAATCTGCCAGCAAAACAGAGTGACAGCAAATATGTCTGTGGTCCGTGTTAAGGGAAAGATCACAAATTTAGACCAATTGATCATGGTGCCAGTGTTGGTACTGAAAAGAGTAAATTCATATAGTGATGGGGCTAAAGGCAAGGAGTACGGCCATTTCATTTTGTGAGTCTCTAATTGTGATATTTTTGCGACTCTCAATGAGGGACTTGCAAAATGCGATATACTAATATGTCTCCGACACATTTTGCGATTCTTTATGCAGCGGCAAGTGACCTACCTCATTCATGAGGTTAGTCGTAATTTGCGACCTATTGGGAATGTCCTGTAATCACAGGGATGGTGTCCTGCTGGGGTCAGCAGACCACCATAGCTGTGATTGTTTTTTAAATATTAGCCACATAGCAATTTACCAAGAGCCGGGGGCAATGGGATCTGCTCAGATCAGGATGGCAAAGCAATCCCTAGGGAGAAGTCTACCCCCAGCATGCAATCCAAATGAGTGCACAGGCTCTAGGCAATCAGCAGATTAAAGAAGGCCACTGGATACCCCCTCTGCCAAGGGTGCATGGGTCTGATGGGGGTTTGCATCTCTGCGGGGAACCGAGGGGCACATGCAAGCCACAGATGTGGTAGTCTAGGCGTACTTGTGGTACGCTGCCATCCCGAAGCTTTATGGGTGGAAGTCAGGTGCCCAATGGTGATACCACCCTCAGTCTGCTAGGACCGGCTCAATGATCAAGTAGTCGCTGATCTTGCACGCTGCTGGCAGTGATGACTACAGGTTCCCCCAATAGGAGGCCAGAGGATGCAGGTCAGAGGGGTTTAGCTTCTCTCTACCCCTCTAAACATGTGCCGATTTGCTCACCTGCCTCAGCAGGGGCCCGGTCTGCCTGGATCTCGGGGGCACACCAGATTGCCATAAGCACCGCAACAGGGACCTTACACAGCAACACCTACCCCGAGGGCCTCCTGCGCTGCGGGGCCTAGGTAGTGTTGGGAAGCCATCCTTCAGTAGCTTGCACATTCCAATCAGCCTGCTAGACCAGTCAAGGCTGCGGGTCATGCTGTAGTCTAAGGCACCAAAGCAGTACTGTGCCAATAGCAAGCGGCAAGACAGCCAGCACAGCACTGCGGGTCGATGGGTGCTCATATACAGGACGATGAGCTGTTTATTTGCAGGGCTGGTAGCGCCTCATGGAGTGATGCCTATCTTGCAATTCGGCTTTCTCCACCACAATGTGGCTTGTATGACTCCCAGCACATTTGATTACCCAAAACGCCCTGCAAACAGTAAAGTATTGGACAAAGAAAATCACAATGTCTTCCCTTTTCTTTGACATATAACTTGAGAAAATCAGGCAAATAACAAAAATCCCACCATCCAATATTCCTATATGTATCCTGAACAAAAAGATACTCCAAATGTGTGGTTGGGCAGATTGCACAGGACTGGAATAAATTACATTTACAATACACTTGCTTCACATGGTCAGAGTTTCAGTCTGTTCCTCTCTGTTATGATAGATCCACTCACACATGTTAGGTGCTGTTTATTATTGTTAAGAGTGTGGGAATGCTGAGTGGTGGGAGTTTTGCTGTTCATTGCAAATTCCCGAAATTTTCATAACACCAATATGAAGGAATTCTGTGTTTTGAACCATAGTTTGATGGTTGGAGGGAAATTGAGGTAAGCAAAAATGGTGGCCTCCAAATAAATCATACCTCAAAGGCGTCTTCTGGGTATGTAGTTTTTCGGAAAATCTGGGGTTAGTAGTTTTCCATATGTACCGACAAATTCCAGGTCCGAACATGCCGAAAATAAAGCAATCTAATTTGTACATTCTTCATTGTGCTTTCCTTGGCTGTGTTCTTAGGCCTTTCCTGGCCTACCATCACTTGTGGGGTTTTTGCACAGGACTGGAATAAATTACATTTACAATACACTTGCTTCACATGGTCAGAGTTTAAGTCTGTTCCTCTCTGTTATGATAGATCCACTCACACATGTTAGGTGCTGTTTATTATTGTTAAGAGTGTGGGAATGCTGAATGGTGGGAGTTTTGCTGTTCATTGCAAATTCCCGAAATTTTCATAACACCAATATGAAGGAATTCTGTGTTTTGAACCATAGTTTGATGGTTGGAGGGCAATTGAGGTAAGCAAAAATGGTGGCCTCTAAATATATCATACCTCAAAGGCGTCTTCTGGGTATGTAGTTTTTCGGAAAATCTGGGGCTGGTAGTTTTCCATAGGTATCGACGTATTTCAGGTCCGAACATGCCGAAATAAAGCAATCTAATTTGTACATTCTTCCTTGTGCTTTCCTTGGCTGTGTTCTTAGGCCTTTCCTGGCCTACCATCACTTGTGGGGTGCTGTTCTAATCAGGAGGAGTGTGGAAATACAGCATGATGTGGCATTTACTGTTATCTATTGAATTTACTTTCATTTTTGGCTTCCTATTGCAATGGAGCATCAACAAAAACACTGTTACAAGAAATGTTCTCAGAATTACCTGCTGTAGGAAATCCAAAATATCTGTGTGGCCACCCTGGATTTTCTACCTTTTACTGGACACTCTATTTTTGCTGGCTTTAGAACTATATGTTACCCTTGCTAACCAGTAGGAAAGTGCCTGTGCTCCCTCTTTAAACATGGTTGAATGGGCACGTTCTTTATTGCCATATTTAACTTGCCTATAAGTACCTAGTACATGGTGCAAAGTGTTTCCAGGGCCTGAAAGATAAATCCACCAGTGGACTGAAACACCTGTTGTGCCATCAACTATAGTGGCAGTGTAAATATGTCTTCAGGCCTACCCTGTGTAGCCTTACTGTAGCACTGTAAACACTTCAATTCAATCTGTCAAAAAAAAACTTTTTGACAGGTGAAAGCCTCCCTTATTAATAAGTCACTCCTGTGTAGGCCTTGTAGACAACTCTCAGGATGCATGATATTTAATAGTAGGACATGTAGAAATGTAATGTTAAGATGTCCTTACAGAAATTAAGGTCCTCATCCTGGGCCCCTCACCCTCCGCCTGGGACGACTCCTGGTGGCCTCCCGCCCTGGGCACCGCACCCAAACCGACAGACCATGCACGCAACCTGGGCTTCATCCTGGACTCCTCCCTCTCCATGACCAGGCAAGTCAACAACGTCTCCTCGGCGTGCTTCAACATCCTACGCATGCTACGGAAGATCTTCTGGTGGATCCCCACCGAGACCAGGAAAACCGTCACCCAGGCCCTCGTCACCAGCCGACTGGACTACGGCAACGCCCTCTACGCCGGTTCCACCGCCAAGCTCCAGAAGAGACTCCAGAGGATCCAGAACGCCTCAGCCAGACTCATCCTCGACATCCCACGAACCAGCCACATCTCCGGACATCTGAGAGACCTTCACTGGCTCCCCGTCAACAAAAGAATCACCTTCCGCCTCCTCACCCACGCACACAAAGCCCTACACGACCAAGGCCCGAGCTACCTCAACAGCCGAGTCAACTTCTACGCTCCCAAACGCCACCTCCGATCAGCCAACCACGCCCTCGCCGCCGTCCCCCGCATCCGAAGAGCGACTACAGGAGGAAGGTCCTTCTCCTACCTGGCCGCCAAGACCTGGAACTCCCTCCCTCCCGACCTGCGCCTGACCCAAGACCACCTCTCCTTCAGGAAGAAGCTGAAGACCTGGCTGTTCGAGCAGTAGCGGCACCCCCACCCCTCCCCCCCCCCCCCCCCCCCCCAGCGCCTTGAGACCCTACGGGACCAGACCACAGATTAAAATCCTTAGCGCAAGAATAATAATAATTAGGCAACACATTTTATTAGTTATTTGAAATCCAACTCGATTGTGAAGTTGGATTTTAAATAAAATATTAAACAAATGTAACTTTTAGAAAGTTAAATTTTTCCTGCCTGAAGCTCCTGGGATATAATTTACATTTGCTCCCCAACTTCTCCCAGCCAGTGATTAGCATTTGAATAAGTGTAATTGAGGTGTAGAATTCCTCCCAGCAGCTATACAATAAATCACTGTAATTGACATATCAACCTGAATGGGCAGGGACGGCTCCTTTGAGTGCAGCCGAAGGGTAGGGGCTGCGGGCATCCTTTTTGACATTATAGGGGACTTCCTTTTTGAGATTATAATGTCAAATCCTGCTGGAGTTTCAAATACTGCTTAATAGATCTGCTGAGGTCTACAGATAACACTTGGGGCACACTTGAAAAGAAGGAAACTGGATGCCAATACAGTTCTTGTGTATACACTGCCTGACCTGCTTTTATGGTACCACACACCTGTCTCTAGACTTTACAATTAACACTTGCAGTGCACATGAAACGATTGAAACAGGATGCCAAAACAATTCTTCTGTATCCACTGTCTGGTTGCTGGAAAATCCTACTTTTCCTCTACCAGATGTCTGTCTCTGGGTTTATCTTTAGGTACAGTGGCTGCGTTCAACTGGATTTTAATGTTAGATGTGTGAGGATGCAGGAATTGCCATAGAACACTCCCCACACACCTCCCAGGCCCCAGTCTCCAAGATTAGTGTGGGTGAAGACTTTTACCAACTTGATAATGCCCAAAGTGTGGAGGATTGGTCAATGGAGCTTTTACCTCATTGGTTAAGGTGTATCCATGACTCATTCCCACCCACTTGCCAGCCATTAATGTAAAAAGAAAAATTGATGGATGGAATGCTGAAGAATGTCAAACACTCACCCCAAGTCAGAGATCCGGGTCTAAATCCATTGTTATCTTTGCTCCTCACACCACCCCACTTTGGATCCAACCATATGCAAATCAGTCTTAACCCTGCTCCCCATGGGAACAGTGCAACCTGAACTGCCAGGTCCTCCCTGTAGCAGAAGCAAGAATTCTAGGATCAGTTCAGTGGTATCACCCCTCATCATCCAGGTTAGCTTGAATCAAGTGGCATAGCGAGCACAGAACCCACGTCTGGGAAGTCCCGCCCCACTTTGGGTGATAAATGCAATTAAAACAATTGATGGATGGAATGCTTAACAATGTCAAATACTCACTCCCATTCAGAGATCTGGGCCTAAATCCATCAGTTTTTTGCTCACCACGCCACCCCAGTTTGTACCCAGCCAAATAGCAAATCAGTCTTAATCCTGCTCCCCTTGGGAACAGTCCAGCCGCAACTGCCATGGCAGGTCCTCCCTGGACCGGAAACAAGCATCCTATGGCTGGTTTTGGGACATCACTACTCACCAGCCAGGATTGCTTGAATCTAGTGGGATGGCAAGCACATGACCAACGTCCAGGCATCCCTGTACCACTTAGGGTGAAAAATGCAAAAAGAGCACTTGATCGACGGAATGCTGAACAATGTCAAACACTCACTCCTACCCAGAGATCTGTGCCTAAATCCATCATTTTTTGCTCACCACGCCACCCCAGTTTAGACCTCAGTCATATAGCAAATCCACCTTAATCCTGCTCCCAATGGGAACAGTCCAGCCCGGGTTCCCAGACCACGTCCTCCCCAGACTGGAAACAAGCATCCGAGGACCAGTTTCGGAGTATCACCCCTCATCAACCATGATAGCTTGAAACCAGTGGCATGGTGAGCATGGGACCCACGCCTGGGTATACACATCCCAATTTTGGGGAGAAATGCGAAGAGATCAATTGATGGATGAAATGCTGATTAACGTTAATCACTCAAACCCTGTCAGAGATCTGGTCCTAAATCCATTATTATTTTGAGTCACCACCAAACCCCAGTTTGGACCCAGACATATGCAAATCAGTCTTGACCCTGCTCCCTATAGTAACAGTCCAGCCCGAACTTCCAGGCCAGGTCTTCCGTTGACCGGCAACAGGCATTCTACGACTGGTGTTGGTGTATCACCCCATATCAGCCAGGATAGCTTGAATCCAATGGCATGGCGAGCATGGAACCCACATCAGGGCCTCCCCGTTCCACATTGGTTGATTAATGCAAAAAGAGCAATTGATGTACAAAATGCTGAACAATGTCAAACACTCACTCCCAGTCAGTGATCTGGGCCTCAATCTACTGTTTTGTTGCTCTCCCCGCCCCCCCCCGTTCCGACCCAGCCATATGGAAATCAATCTTAACCCTAATCCACAGGGGAACAGTCCAGCCCAAACTGCCAGGCCAGGTTCTCCCTGTACTGTAAACAAACATCCTAGGACTGATTTCGGGGTATCACCTCTCATCAGCCAGGATAGCTTGAATCCAGGGGCATGGCTGGAAAGGGACCCGCGTCTGGGAATTCCCATCCCACTTGAGGTGATAAATGCAAAAAGAACAATTCATGAACGGAATGCTGAACAATGCCAAACACTCATTTCCAGTCAGAGATCTGGGCCTAAATCCATCCGTTTTTTGCTCACCACTCCACACCAGTTTCTACCCAGCCAAGTGCAAATCAGTTTTGATCTTGCTCCCCGTGGGTACTGTCATGCTAGGTCCATACATGTAAACACAAGGTGATGATGATCCATAAATGTGGCATCTTCCTGGCACCCACTTCAGAACACTGTTTGACCTAACGAAGAAGAGAGGACTGGACCTGTGAGCTGAGCAGAGGCCTGAAGGACTGGACCGGTCTCTCTTGTAGCCAGGGCAAAGAAGTGGACTCCAAGGTTCATAGCGTTGACCTCCTTTTCAAGCTACTGGGATACAATGAGATAAAAGAGGCCTTTCCTGCAACTACCCAGCTGACCAGTGGCAACTGGACCTGGACTGGACCCTGGTGTTGACCGCTGCATGACACCCTGTGAGTCCATGAGTTCCTCCCCTGATTTCCTGGGTGGCTTTAAATGTGTACTCCTGTGGTGGATTGGGACTTTAATGACTAAGTCCCTGATTTATAATTTGGCGGACAGGATACTCTGCCAGAAATGTGAGAGATATCCTGTTACATTTTACAAGTACCATTGAATGTAATGAATGCTGTTGTAATACGGTGAACAGACTATTCATCATGTTTATGACGGGATATCATGCTGGTCAAAATATAAATCAGGGCCTAAGCCTGAAGGTAACATTTGACCAGGAAGAATCTGCTTGGTTTATTCAAGTTAGTGCCCATCGCGGTCTGTCTCAAATTGAGCTTTAGGTCCTGGTCTACTGCAACCATTGACTGTCATTGTCACTTTTTGTTTATTGGTTTTATTTCTACTTGAAAACTTAAAGATTCATATGTTCGGTCTCTCTAATTGGATTTGTGTCACTTTCTTGTGCTTTACATGGCCACGTACTTTGGTCTTTCCTTCTGGTTTGATAAGCCTACCAACACTTGTGGGGTACTATTTTAATCAGGAGAAGTGTGTAAATGCAGCACAATATGCCATTTGCTATTATCTATTGATTTGTCCTTTATTTTTGGCTTCCTATTGCAATTGAGTGTCAACAAAATTACTTTAACTTGGTGTAGGAGATGACGATTCTCCAATTATCATACAGAGAGAATCTTGATTTCATTAAAGACAACGGAGGTTGACATTATGCAATAACTTTTATTGCTGCCCAAGACATGCAGCTCTTTAAAGTGTAACAAGTACATCATAGATACAACATTCCAAATAACACTAACAAAGCGCCATGGCAACCAACTATGTTCCTCTTGGAGCTGCGAAAGGATAGACAACTTCTTCCAAGATAAACGTCATTATGACTTCTTTACAAAGATGTAGCGTCTGGAATAGAAAAAAAGGAATATTGGTAGAGACTATTTCCATAAATCCATATAAGTAACATTCGATATAAATTAACATTGATAAAACATCCACCAGGGAGTGGTGGGAGGGATAATGTCAGCCTCCGTTGTCTTTAATTAAATCAAGATTCTCTCTGTATGATAATTGGAGAATCGTCATTTCATTACAAGACCGGAGGCTACATTATGCAAGTTTAAAGCTCTGCATTGCTACGTTGCTTACATGTTCTACAGGTTTAAGATAAAATCTAAAAGTGGAAGCATTTGACCAATCTGCTGCTTTGAGGATATCTGAAAGGGAACCTCCTCCCCAGAAAACCTTACTGGCCATAGCCCCTCGGAAGGAATGAGCACCAGATTTGGATAAGTCAATACCTGCTTCCAACATCACTGTTCTAACCCATCTCAAGATAGTAGCAGAAGAGATTGCCCTGTAGGGTTTAACAAAAGAAATCAGTAGTTGATTTTCATTCATAGGTCTAAAAACACTAATTTTCTCTTCATACACCTTCATGCAACTTACCACACAAAATTTGGGACAGTCAAAAAAGAATGGGTAGAAAATGTTTTCCAACATTGTTTTAGTCCTTTTCCATATCTCAAATAATACACCATCAGGTGAATAAATCCTATTAGAAATTCCTAATGCTTTAACGTCTGAAACTCGTCTAAAAGATATTAAGCAAAGTAGTGTAGCTAACATAATGGAAAGTTGTTTCCTTGTAAGGAAAAGGTTATCAGGCCAGGATGTAAAAAGGTCGAAGATAAGATTTACGTTCCATAATGAATCATATTTGGCTTTAAGAGGACGTTTCAGTCTTATTCCTTTCATCACTCTACGAACTAGGGGGTCAGTACCGATAGAGAAGTCATTTAACAAGGAATGTCCTGCAGAAATCGCTGATCTGTAACAATTTACTGTTCTATAGGAAAGTCCTGATTTAAAAAGGTCTGCTAAGTAGTTTGCTACCTCTACAACAGGTGCGTCCACGGGATCAATACCCGTTCCATGCACCAACTACACCATTTTTTCCAAGCACCGATGTATCTTCTTCTTGTTCCCAGAGCCCATGACTCATCCAATAGGTTTTTAGCCTCTCCTGAAAGGCCCGAGTATCTTCTTGAACCCCTGAAATCTTCCAGGCAAGAAGGTTCATCTTTCCTTCTAAGAGAAGAGGATGTACCTCTCCATCTGGGCACTGAAGGAGGTCCAAACTCCCTGGGATAAGGCGTGGAGTTTCTACTGCCAGTGCCATCACGCCTGGGAAACATATTTGAGAATTCCAAAAAGGAGTAATTAGAACAATGCGGCAATGCTCCCTTCGAACTTTCAAGAGAACTCTCTGGATTAGTGCAAAAGGAGGGGAGGCATAACAATTCAGTATGTCCCAAGGTTGGAGAAGAGCGTCCACTGCAGTTGCTAGTGGGTCTGGCCTTCAACTGTAAAAAAGATTTATCTGAAAGGTCAGCCTGCTGGCAAAGAGATCTATCTCGAAGGGCCCCCATAGATCTTGAACTCTTCTGGAAAACCGAAGGATTCAGTTTCCAGTCACTGGGGTCTCTTAGGAAGCTTAAGTTCCAATCTGCCCTTGTGTTTAGATGACCTGGGATGAATTCTGCCCTCAGAATTATTTTGTGATTCCATCAGAAATACCAAATCTTCTTGGCTAGATCTGCTAGAAGCTTTGACCTTGCTCTCCCAAATTGCTTGATGTAGGAGACGGCTGTGAAATTTTCTAATTAGATTAGAACTACACTGTTTTTCAGGGTAGACTTGAAGCTCATTGGTGCGTTCAGGCTGGCTAACATCTCCAAGCAATTTATGTGTAGGGTGAGTTCCTCCTGGGACCATTTCCCCCCAGTTTCTATTTTTCCTAGTCTGGCACCCCAGCCTAGATTGCTTGCATCGGATTCCAGTTTGTGATTTTGAGTATTCCCGAATATTGCTTTCCCATTCCAACTGTCTAGGTTGTTGCGCCACCAAAGGAGATCCTCTCAAGCTTCCAGTGACAGGGGAACGATGTCAGAGTACCAAAGACCTTTCTTCAGTCCTGAATATTTTAGTCTCTGTAAGGCCCTGTAGTGAAGGGGCTCTGGGGAAATTGCTTGAATGGATGAAGATAAGAGCCCTACTATCCTTGCTAGTTCCCTCAGGCTCACTGTGTCTTTGGACAAAACATAGGAAACTTCTTTCTTTATTTATGATAATTTCTTCGAGGGAAGTTGTAATTGAGTTAGAGGTGTGTTCACCTGAAAACCTAGAAACTCCAGGTTTTGTGAAGGGGTCATAATGGATTTCTATACATTGATAATGAAACCTAGACTCTCTAGGAGATCTACAGTCCATTTCATGTGAGTCAGTAATTCTTCCTGGCTTTGAGACATCAATAAGATGTCGTCTAGGTAGATAATCAGACGTACTCCTCTTCTCCTTAAAGAGGTGACCACTGGCCTCAGGACGTTGGTGAAGCACCAAGGAGCTGAGGATAGGCCGAAGGGGAGACAGCGAAACTGGTAGGTTGTATTCCTCCATACAAACCTTAGGTATTTCTGAGAATCTGGATCCATAGGGATTGTAAAATAGACGTCCTTGAGGTCTAGTTTTATGAGCCAATCTCCCTCTTGGAGAATATCTCTCAGAAGATGTATACCCTCCATTTTTAAGTGTCTGTATACAAGGAAGGAGTTTAATTCCTTTAGATTTATTATGGGGCGCCAACCCTTTTCTTTCTTTTTCACGAGAAAGATTGTGCTCACAAAGCCCGGACCAATGTTTGAAACAATAAGAATCACTCCTTTGGCTAACATTTGACTCACTTCGGCATCTAATAGCGTGGATTGTTCTTGGTCTAGTGAAAGTTCTCTGGGTTGTTTGGTCTGATAAGGAGTAGTAATAAACTCTATTTTGAAACCTTTTACAGTCTCTAGGACCCAGGATTCGTTCGTTATGGATGACCAATTATGGCTGAAAAGAGAGAGCATTCCCCCTACCTTTGGGGGGGAAGAACCAGGAGGAGAGCTCCTTACCTTGTTGTCCTTGATCTTGCAATCTTCCTCGATTGTTTCCGCCTCGTGTTCGACTGTTGCGGCCCCTCTGGGGGAAGAAGCTGTTATTCCCCCGATAGTATCTTGAAAAACCGAGTTGGTTTTGTTGGTAAAAGGACCTGTTTTATCCACGCCTCGCAGCCGGTCCTGCCCTGACAGCCCTTCCAAAAACTCTTCCTCCGAACATGCGTCTCATGTTTTTTTGGGCTTTGTTAAAGGCAGCGAATGTGGAGACGTATTTACCAAGTGTCTTAATGAAGGTCTCTCCAAAGAGTAGACCATTCGGGTCTCCTTGAACATCTTTGTTCGCTAGATCTCCCAACTTGGGGTTCATGCGCATTAATATTGCCCTTCGTCTTTCGGAGGTTAGATTGGCGTTAGCGTTTCCGAGCAGGCAAATGGCACGTTGGCTCCAACCTCGTAGGAGTTCAGTGTCAACCGGGATCCCATTCATTGAGGACTCCTCAGCTAGGTCGAAGATCCTGGCAAGGGGACCAAGTGTGTCTAATAGTTTGTCCTGGCACTGCTTAAGGCAGCATTCCAGGCCCTTGCGAGGATCTCTACCATCAGTCAGTCAGTCAGTCAAATACTCTTTATTCGAATCGTTAGACTCATAAAAGACATTTAAATAACAACAATACAAATATACAATCACAAAATACAAATGAAAACATTCAATTACAATTTTACATAAAAAGGGGACAAACCCTAGAAAATTCTGGGCGAATTAAATAATTATTTAAAAACTGTTTAAAACCTCACTTATTTCATTATTACCATTGAGGGAAGTTTGCTTTTTAATCCTAAGTGCTGCCACTAAAAAGCTTGCCACACAAAAAATAATACGAGGGGGACCCCAGGTGTTGGAGATAAACCAAAGCGGGCCTAACCTGTATGAAGCCAGCCTCTTTCAATAATGGAACCAAATAACTTTTCCTTATATCCCTGAAACTCTCACAAAACATAATAAAATGTAAAGTGTCTTGTTGCGAGAAATTATCGCAGTTACAGGGGGGGCCTGATTCAGGTTTTATCCAGGAGGGGTGACTACCTAGGATCTGGTGGATCATATTAAACCTGAATTTAGTCAACAAAAACCTGTGTAAAGGTTTCGTGACAATTTTAAGGTAGGGCTACAAAGAAGGGGAAGAGGTTAGCATAAAATGAGCCCTAACCGAAGGTTTCTCCAGTTCCTTTGCCTCCCGCTCCAATCTGGCCCTCTCCATAAAATTAATTTTAGTCCACTTAACATCCTCCTTCTTGATAGAGGCAGGCAATTTAAAAAGGTCAATACGGCCTAGTTAATAAAAAGATTTTTCCAGGTAGGACAACCATGCAATTTTATGGGCTCGGTCCAAACCCCTTACATCAGTCAAAATGGCATGGTTTAATGTTAGCTCCGGGTTGAGCCAGGTTTTTAACCAGAGAATCAGGGGGGCCAGTTTCAGCCTATCCGTAACATAATCCAGTCCCACCTCCGTGTGTAAGGCGAAGGTGGGAGAAGATTTAGGGAGAGAGAGAAGTTGTCTAATAAAACTATTCTCCACTCTTTGGATCCTGTCCAGCTGTGCATAACCCCACAAAGATGCGCCATAAGAGGCGATTGATAGGCACTTAGTATTATAGATTTTCAGGAGGGCCTCCATGGGCCGAGACCCTAATCTTCGTGAAAAGCCCATGAGGGCTGAGGAGGAGCGAGCCATAGACACGCTCTTCACCTTAATCTGGGGGCCCCAAGATCCCTTGTCGTCAAAAAGGACGCCCAGATAAGGGAAGACCGTGACCCTAGAGACTAGCTCCCCTTCGCAGAAAAACGTCTTGGTTTTTTTTCTACTCCTGCAGTTGCCTACCACCATCGTATGTGATTTTTTTGGCATTGATTTTTAAATCTAGCTGGGCCATAAACGCCCCAAATTGGTCCAAAAGTCTTTGGAGCCCAACTCTCGTTCGTGCTAATAGGACTGTGTCGTCCGCGTATAGGAGTGCTGGTACCAGTATGTCCCCCATACGCGGAACGTCCGTCCCCACGCTTGCTAGGCTATTTCCAAGTCCATTAATATAAATAGTGAAAAGAAGGGGAGCCAGGATACAGCCTTGGCGAACCCCCCTTTCGGACTTGAAACGGTTTGTGCACCTGCCCTCCCTGGTAACCCTAACCATTGCAAACAACTCCTGATGAAGAGAAGCCGTAAAATGAACAAGGGCTGGATCAACACCAAACTCCAATAAAATAGCCCAAAGCTTGGACCTGTTGACCATGTCGAAGGCCGAGGAGAGGTCCATGAAAGCCAAAAATAAGGACCCCTCCTTGGCCACCGTGTACTTAGAAATCAACAAATGGAGATTTAGGCATTTGTCAACAGTGCCTCTTTTTTCTCTGAAGCCATATTGGATATTTGCAAGGCCCCCCTTCAGCTCGATGTTTTCCCTCAATCTCTTCAACAAGACTCTGCCCAGGATCTTAATCGCGGAGTCAAGCAAAGAGATGGGTCTGTAGCACCCCGGGTCATTTCTCTGCCCCTTCTTAAAGATCGGCACTATAATAGAAGTGACCCAGGTAGAAGGAAGGGTGTTGCCATTTGCAGCACAGAAAATGTTTGTTAAGATCTTAGCCCAAAATTTCGGGAAGTGGGAATACAAGTCTGCGGGCACTCCATCGGGACACAGGCTTTATTTTGCAAGGACTCTAGAATTGCATTCTCCACCTCCGAACAGGAGAAAACGAGAGGGACATGCTCAGAAGCCACTGTGGGGTTACGTGTCTCATCAGAGGCTATATTTCCATAAACTCTTTGGAAGTGAAGCATCCAATCCGAATCAGAAATTACATTGTCCATAACCATATTCTCGGTTTCGGAGAAAAAAGGGTGGTTAATAATAGACCAAAAGTGACTGCTATCCCGCAAAACATCCACATTAAGAAGGCTCTCCCATGCCTCTTGCTTAATTGCATTCTTCCTACTGGCAGTTATAGCCTTGTACTCCTTCCTGAGATTGGCAATAAGAACCCTGTCTCTTGGGGAAGTTAGGAGGGCCTTCTTTAAGGCCCTGTGGGCTCTAGAACAGTTTGAGTCAAACCATTTACGATGATTAGTACCATACCCATGTGATGTGGATGACAAGTCATGAGATATTTGGACACATATGCTTTCAAAAGCCCCCATCTTGTCTGCATTAGCAGCTGCTGGGTCCTGACAAATGGCTACACTAGCCTCAATTTTAGGGAAAAGATTATCAAAAAAAATTTCCGGGACAACCTTTGCCCACTTAATTCTTCTGCCTTGATCCTTAGGTAGCAGAGCAATTTCTCCTCTCAGTGGTGACGTACCATTGGCCTTAAGATCACTCCAGATTAACTCAAGTAGCACCGGGTTGTGGTCACTATAGGGGGAGCTAATTACTCTATAGGTCACAACCCTATATAAAATACCTGGGGTCAAGAAGATATAATCAATTATTGAACCATGATCGTGCCCCTTATATGTGCATATGCGCTCCCCTCCCTCTGTGTTCATAGATTCCAACATATTAAAATTGGCCAGCAAAGCTTCAAGAGCCTCCCCTGCTTTTGTATGTTCAAAATGGGGAGCCAGGGAACCTGGTGGACCCTCGAAATCCTCAAAAAAGCAAGAATCGCCACAGGTATGTATATTAAAATCGCCCATTAAAATGAGATCTAACTGAGTATCGTTATTCAGACTGAAACTATCCCAAAAAAATTCCAATAGGGTAATATGGTCAGTGCGGAGTTCCCTATCCCAGGCATTATAAAAGTTAATCAATAGTACCTTGTGAGATGTAGAAACTGACCATTCCACAATTAAAAGGTTTGGAGAACCTGACTTAATCATTTTAAAATCACCTTTCAACGAAAGTGAAAAAAGGAAGATAAGGCCTCCTTTAGCTCTCCCCATGCTGCTAGTGATTGCTGGTACAACAAAGCTGGTATAGCCATCCAACCAAAACGTGGGGGAGGAATCCCACGACTCCTGCAAAGCTATAATATCATGTTTGGTAACAAAATCAACCCACGGTGGATCTGATCTTTTGGCTCTGATACCGGCTATATTCCAGGAAATAAATTTACAGGAAGGTAATGGGTCAGTCTTAGGGGTATCCTTTAATTCTGATGTTAACGCTAAGGGTAACCGTCAATCAAGTTCTTCGATATCTGAGAGGGGAGAGAAACGGTTACTCATCACCAGTCTCGGGTCTGCAAGAACCGTTTGAACGGGCCTCACTGAGGGGCTGGCAATGGAAGCTTTTTGTCCCCCTTGAGCAAGGTGTGAGAGGTTGCTTCTGGCCAAGCCACTCCCTCCTGGCTTTAGGTTATAATTCCTACCCACCCCATCTCTAAGATGCTCGATCTGCTGGAGTAGAGAAGGGCAATGGGTTGTAACAGGGGGAGGGTAAAAGAAACCCAGCGGGACTGGCCTCATGCAGCCTTGGTCCACAATTGGGGAACCATCCCAGAACAGTCTATCAGCCAGATCAGCAGCATTAAAATTAACAATAACACAATCCCCCTGTATATATTTTGTAGAAATGCCTATCCACCCTACCCGTCTTGCCATGATTAAATTATCTGAAATATCTAACCCACCACTGGAACGCTCCCTGCACCATCGTTTTGCCGCATATATTAAATCTGTGGTGGGTTCTGATTCACCCGGGCCAAGTGGGGGAACTCCTATAAAGACGCCAACGAGGGGCGCGGCTTCCGGTGGCTGGTTTATGGACAATTGGGAGCCTAACGATGGAAAACTGGCCAAAGGGAGCTTGGGCCTTATTAATTTATTTGGGAGACCTCGGGTAAGGTGAGTGGGGCCCATATGATTAGGTGGTAAACAAAGATCACTTGACACTGGGGATTTTGGAATTACATCCCTGTTGGTTAACACAGCGCTAGCCTGGCTTGCTGGAACAATAACTTTATTATCCGGAGCCTCTCCGGAGACTATGTAAGGATCCTTAATTTCCGCAAGTTTGTTAGCCACAGATTCTATTAGTGAACACTTCTTTAATAGGCTCGCTAGACAAGCGTTCAATGTATCCACAATGTCCTTAGCCATATCCATTAATAAGGGTTCTATACGATCAATAAAAAGTTTTTCTAACAAATCCTCCACATTGTTAACCTTGGAGTGGGAAGCAGTAATTTGCACATCCCCGACTTTCTTCTTCTTGCTTTTAGTGTTTACCCTTGTCTTACTGATAGGCACGTGCAACTGCTGTTCCGTGGAGTGAGCCTCAGTAGCAACGACAGCCGGGACATTAACCTCTGCCGTGCTGGTCTTATGGGGGACAACCACTATCTCGGGAACCAGTGGCACGTGAGGGGTTTGAGAAGCATCAGAGATGATCAGTGAAGAGTCAGTAGCAGGGGATACAATACCCAGCTCGTGTTCCGCGTTTGCAATTTCTTTTGACAAAGCGCCCACAGCCGAAGACAAATACGATAGAATGGAATCAGATTTCCTGGCAACTTTAGGTTTTTTCCCTCCATCCATGTTTGACATACTTTTACGCTTACCCATTGTATGTTGTTATGGAATGGAATGGGCCCAGCCCTGCCACCTCCTGCCCCGGACGGCCACAGACGTCCCGCCCTCTGCCTGGGCTCAGCCCGGTGTCGCCCGCGCGCGTCCCGCGACGTGGGGGGAGCTGTCGTTTATCTAGCGCCTCCGGGCGCGCTTGCGGCGGAAGTGCCGTCAGTAGGAGCAGGGGCTGCTGGGAGTTGAAGTCTCCTCACGCGGCTACAGGCTGGAAGAGCCGCCGTCAAGGGGAACACCCGGCAAGAATTCCCCAGTCAGCTGTCCCCCCGCTGGTGTCACTGGACTCTGTGGCCTGGTACAGGTTCGTCTGAACGATAGTGCCCCCCGCTCCACCGGGGGAGCTGTCGTTTATCTAGCGCCTCCGGGCGCGCTTGCGGCGGAAGTGCCGTCAGTAGGAGCAGGGGCTGCAGGGAGTTGAAGTCTCCTCACGCGGCTACAGGCTGGAAGAGCCGCCGTCAAGGGGAACACCCGGCAAGAGTTCCCCAGTCAGCTGTCCCCCCGCTGGTGTCACTGGACTCTGTGGCCTGGTACAGGTTCGTCTGAACGATAGTGCCCCTACCGGTCTTGAATAGGAAAGTCAGAAGTTCAGGGTCAAGGTTGGGAGTCATGCCAGCCTTGTTATCCAAAAAGGGTCTTGGACACTCCGATTTCATGAGATTGCGAGAATCTCTTTCGAGGGGTTTCCTTATCCAGGTCTTAATAAATTTAGATACATGATCTAAAGGCCACCATTTTGAACCTCTAGGATGGGTGATCTTTGAGGGGTTAAACATCTCAGACCCTGACGGGTCTTTAATAGAGTCAGAGTTGTTGCTAGATTGCCCCAGGTCCTCATCAAGGAGGTCATCATCAAATTTCTCTTGGGGATCAAAGACATATTCATCAGCCTCATCATCAATATCAAGTAAAGACAGGTAATCATCGTCATCTTCGATGATGTCTAGTGTGCCGCGATGGACACCTGGTCATTGTGTGCCGCGAGGGACACCTGTGCTTTTTGCGCCATGAAGGTCGCTCATTCTTTTTGTGCTGCTCGGGGCACCTAGGTCATTTATAGCGCACAGGCTACTAATCGATAAAACCCTGTCGTTGGTAGCACAAAGTTTACCATGAGGCTCAATGTTTTTAGATTTTTTTTTAGGACCTTACCGCCTTTTTTGGGGAGAGCATCTTGCTCCTCTACAGAAGAGAGTGCTGGGTCTTCGCTAGGAACATCCCTTTTTCTTTTGGCAAGTGCTGCCTCCACAGCTTCCTTTAGGGAGGACTTTAATTGCCTCTCAAAGAGGTTCATCAGAGAGGTCTCAGTGAGAGGAGACTCATTACTAGGTTGAGAATCGCCTTGAGGCATAATGCCTTTATAATCCCCCTTTTTTTTTTTATTTATTAAATAGAAGCCCAGAAATGTTGCTTCAATAAGGTTTCCCTTTAAAAATAAAATTGTTTTCTTTAAAAAACCTTATTGGGCAAGTTAGGAATTATTAAAATGACCAAGAGTAAGGAAAGAGATCGTGCCGGCAGAAAGATCAGCTGTTTTGGATCCGTTAGCTCAGTGCTGTGCGTCTCCATAGAGACTCACAGCGCAAGTCACAAGTGGGCTTGAAATCCCCTAATTTGTGCCTTGCAGGTCACAATTGAGGGAAAAGCTCAATTTGGTCAAAAGGGTCTCTTCCGGTGAAGCCGGAACAGCTCGGGAGTGTGCGTCACCTTCGGGGAAGCCGCACTTGGGGAAGGAAGCAGCGCGTCTCGTCACAACGAGGTAAAACGCTTGAGGAAAGAGCTAATGCGATCGGAGGTAATCTCCTTGTGATGATTCAAAGCGGAGGCAGACACGTCGTGTTAAAATGTGTCTCCCGTCCGCTAAAGATGTGCAAATGTTGTCCTCAGTGTGAACGCATTGGTTTGAAAGCTGTCCTCAGTGTGGACACATTGGTTTGAAAGCTGACCTCAGTGTGGACGCATTGAATTTTTAGCAAAAAAACGGCTAAAAGCAAGTGCTCGAAAGTTGAATAAAACAGGGTTTTTTTTTTGGGGGGGGGGGGGTTTAAATAAAGGGAAAAGAAGGGAACCCAACCATAAATTAGAAGGGTGTCAATGAACAGAAAGTTAAACTTACCAGATAAGGATAATATTATCTAAAGTGCAGCCTACGTGGATAGGCTTACTTACCATTCCACTGAATCAGTGAAAAAAATCAAGTTTAATCCTATACAATTACATCAAAAGACATGAAGTATAGGAGATAGGAAGAAGTTGAACGTAACTGTCCTGCAGCAGCGAATAAAAGAGGAACATAGTTGGTTGCCATGGCACTTTGTTATTGTTATTTGGAATGTTGTATCTATGATGTACTTGTTACACTTTAAAGAGCTGCATGTCTTGGGCAGCAATAAAAGTTATTGCATAATGTAGCCTCTGGTCTTGTAATGAAATCCAAAATGAATGTGTGGTCACCCCAGACTTCACCATTGAATTAAATTTTTATTAATTATTTCACATAGCTTATTTATTACTATTCCAGAGATTAGGATTTCAATCTACGGTCTGGTTTTCTTCATAGGACAGCAACAGTGAAAAATAGTTTTTCAGTGCTAGTCACTGTAAGTACATCCTAACATTACATTTCTACATGTCCAACTTTTATCCACAATCAACTTTTTTCATTGGTGTGGCTGGTTATGTGAGATAGTGGCAATGGAATGTCTGATTAGTACTGTCAAGAAACATTTGGCCTTTGATGCGCAATGTGCTTCAATTGTGGATAACCTTTCGAAAGGTCTGCTGAACACAATCTGCCCACTAAGTTTTCAAGCCTTCAATATTTTTCCGTGACTCTTTACTTGCAAATCCTGAATGTTGGTATGTTATGAGTATGATTGCCCATGCCACTGCTTTAAAAGGACCCTTATTGAAAGTTGACAATTAGTTTTTGTCAACTTACCGGATGATAACCTGTGAATCGATAAGGTCACAACCAATAAAAGAAATCTTGTTAAAATTATGAAGTGTATTTAATGAAGTTCACCAGTTTACTGCAGGATGAGGTGTGAGAGGTCCAGTAGTGCATTTTGAAGCATATGTTAAGTTTATTATCATGAAATTTACGTTTGAATCAAGATTCCAATTTATGCAAAAATACTACAGTATTTCCCAGCACAAACTTTGTCAGTTTAAACCTTGCAGAATGTGGAAAGAAAAATCATCCAATATTTTTAATCTGCAGTCCATAATGGGAGAAAATATGTTAATACTAGGTTATCAAGGTCTTTTTCTATGGTGTTAATTGTTTGTTTCATATATTTCATTGTTATCCAAGACCTCACTGTTCTCCGTACATGTTCAATGCTAATGTCTGAATGGTCTACTGCAATATATTTGAGAAGGGTTCACAATTTTAGATGTCCCCTATCAACACTTCACCATCACAAGACCTCTCTACTAGGTTGCTTTTGTGTCCTGGTCTGGCTGCTGAGATACATTGTTTAAAAACTTGTCTCTACCATTCTTGTTTCAATACCCTGCCCTATATCCGTTGCCTAGTTGCGTATGTAGCTCGAGGTGGTTACTGTGGTGACCATAGATCTGCTTCAAGGTATAGTGTTTCTGCAAGGTTGTGCAATGAAGGATGTCTATATCTAGGACTGTCCAACTTCCACAAGTGACCTCAGTACAGGTTCCAGTCTACTGTTTATCAAAACCCTCTTCAGTGCTGGTGAAACAGCAGGCCTTCTCTAGGTACCTTCAGTAATGCCCTGTTCTGTTTCCTTCAGGGCCAAAGTGTGTGTCCACTGCAGGCCCCCAGCGCTGCCACCGACTAATTCTCTCTCCTGCTTTCTCTGTTTGAGTCCATCAGGAAGGCAGTACACGGGAAAACTTAAATGACAACTTAGTCAGCAACTCTGTGACTGCAGTCTGGGGGATAGCACTGCTGTTCGCAGTACTTTGGTCGCATATACAATAGCTCAACTTCTAGAGAGATTTCAAAGAGGCAAAGCCCTTTCCTCTTCCTTAGCGGACTGTGTCTAGGGCATCTATGTGCTTCCAAGTAAAAGTGAAACCTCAAGCTGGACTGTAAAGAAAAAAAAAGGCTATGTTGCGTATTGGCAGAGTCACCTCTCATGACAGACAAGGCAGTTCCAGTCTGTGTACATCTTCAAAAATATGTTCTAAATGAGCATATATACCAGAGGGTCTTTTATAGCAAACGGGTCTAAAACATCTTTTTCATTCTTTTGGAATTGCCATAATTGCAAAGGTTGTTAGGCTATTTAACATCTACTGACTGCTCTTGTATTTAGTGATTGGCATAAAAAAATCGAAATGCTGGCTGTAACACGATATTGTGATCCCTCTTTTTTGCCCCTCCTCTATTTTATCATTTGTGCTTCTCCCTTTTCATTAAAAGCATACAATTCCTATTCCCTCCATTGCGTTCTCTTGTGCCATATTTCCATTCTGCACTTCTATTTTCTATCCTTCTCCCATCTAATTCTGCTTATTTATCGACCTGTTTTTATTCCTGCCCCTTTCCCTTTTTCATGTTTCAGTTGCTACCTTTTAATTACCACCTGTACTCCATTCTTTCTTTCATGCCTTTCTCACCTAAAGCCACCTCCCTGGTTCCACTTATCTCATACACTTACAATTCTCACCCCTTACAGAATTAATCATACGTGGTGTGGCATAGTATACACTGGCAATTTTTTACTCTTCCACCATACTCTAGATCAGATTCCTTGTTTAATATAATCACTAAGCTTTTAAGGTTCAAATGTATTTATAATATTTGCAATAGTAACACGTATTCTTACCTACAACTTAACAGCTGGCAAGGTTGTAAAGATTACCCTTTCACCAAGACCATTTCAACAGTATACTAGTTCATAAAGATTGCTTAAATTGTAAAATAGCATTGTTTTTCCTAAAATACATTTCCAAATCCCGAAACAATTATTTGTTGCGCCTCTTGTTAGAGATCAATACCAATCTGCGAGTTTAAACATTAGCAAATGTCATTAAAAATCTTTTAATATTGGTTGATTAATCTTCTTATGTTAAACTATCAAAACATACCTTATTTTATGTACCTAAAATAAGAATTTGGTTAACACGTCTGCTGATAAAAAAATACTACGCCCTTGTTGGTTTAGGTTGGCCTCAGACCTTTTGCCTAGTGTGGCATGTCCTCTTTCACAGTTCCACTTGATCGATGATTATAATGTAGCAGACACCATGTGTCTATCATCCACTATAACGAGTCCCCTAGCTAAATCTCCTAACCAACACATCTGACTTATTGAATTTCAATCCCTTCCCTTCCCACCAAACCCTGATCATGAGAAAGTGAGAGACATGGTACCCCAGTTCTCTGCCGTTTCTTCGTGTCTTCTCTGCAAATCCTGTGAGTTATGAATTTTCATTGTGGTCTCAAGAATATTGACTATTAAGAACTTTAAATGTGTGCAAAGCTTAATCAAGATGAGGGTTGGAGAGTTTGGCGGGGATGTGAAAAGTTTTTGAGAAGGCTAAAAAGACCTCAGAGGGCACAAAGCTCTCAGGCTTTTAAGAAAGATATTCAAATCTGACACATCCAGGAGAATATCAAAATGTAAGAGAATTAAGTTTTGTGCTGGGCACAGTCACTCTGTTCTCAGCACAAAACTTAATTCTCTGAAGAGAACTCTGCACAGTAAAGAGCTGTCAGGACTTGTTTAAGCACTTTTAATAAAACGTGTTACTGCCAGGTGATGTAATGGTACCTTAGTTTTTGCCACTCACTTAGTCTAGGCAGCTGTGATCTGGCATGCCAAATTTTGTGAAGTTCCGCATGGGGGGTAAAAGTTAAGGGCTGATTAAAAGCTGTGTTTCCCCATTTAAGCTTCATAGAAGTTTTGCTACGAGTCGCAAAATAAAAAATGTTGAACAGATTTTACACCAAACTTAGCATGACAGTAGAACTTTACTCGAAAAGCCTTCATTTGTTGGGTTGATGTAAATCAGTTCAGACATTTTCGAGATATTAGTGTTGGAAAAGGGTGCTGGCTGGACTTGAAAGAGTCAACACGTTTGTATATTGTGGCCATTTAAGTCTGTGAATATTCAAAGACTAAGTCTGCAGCCTTTCAGAGACCAACAATTAAAAATATAAAGGCTGACCATTGGCTGAGGAAACTGTCTGCTCTCATCATTTTGGGTACATTGCCAAAAAAAGGACTGAATTGCCTGGCTATAATCAATCAATCAATCAATCAGTTCATTTGTAAAGTGCGCTACTTACCCGTGGGGGTTTCAAGGCGCTGAAGGGGGGGTGGGTGGGGGGGGGTGCTGCTGCTACTGGTCGAAGAGCCAGGCCTTGAGTCTCCTGAAGGTCAGCAGGTCTTCGGTGTGTCGTAGGTTGAGGGGGGAGGGTGTTCCAGGTCTTGGCGGCGCGGTGGGAGAAGGACCTGCCTCCGGAAGTGGTTCTACGGATGCGTGGGACCGTGGCCAGGGCGTGGTCAGCGGAGTTTTCTGTAAGAGTAAGAGTGAGATGGGCGTTTCCTCGGTGTGCCGGAGGGATGGGGGCCAGTTTTCTGCCCACTGCAGCACAGTATCGGCCCTCAGTGACAAAAGCAGGAGTGGTGCTTTTTACTAGCAACCCCCCCCCCCCTACCTCACAGGGCCGGTTGAGCAGCAATCACCAGGGCTGGTTGCTGTTCCCAGTCTGGCCCTGAGTAAGGTTTATGTTGTGGGATGCAGAATATGGTCCCGACATCCCAAAGTGGAAAAGGAAATACCACATCAAGGTAGGACCACTAATGGGTCTCCACAAATAATAAAAAGTGAAACAAATCATCTGTGTACAGTAGTCCATTGTCTATTTTACGATGCAGCAGATTAACTGTATTTAATTGCAGCCTTGACAACTATGCCCTAGTCCATGACCTACGATGGTGCCCCCAGTTTGTGGCCTTGACAACTAGACCATATATTAGTGTCACCTTTGATGTCTAGAGCCTTGTTTTTGAGACTGCAGACTACTTGTTCCATCTTGAGTTTATCAAGTTCACATCCTCAAAAATGAGTCCACTGATCACTGATACTTTTGTGAGCCATATAAAGTTACGTTGAAAAATATGTAACTTTATTTCATATAAATTCCTCCCATTAACATTTTAAGAAGTTGATATTGTGCATCTAAACTTTTTTTTTTTTTAAGTGTGCTCAGTCCCTTTCAACAGAATGTAGACCATGTACACCTAGCAAAAAAGGCTGTACTTTCTGTGATGTCCTCGGATGTCCAAAAAGGTAATCTTACTCCATAAGAAAATGAGCCTTTTCCTTTACATCAGGATGCAGATCCACCATTATGAACTGAGAAGGAGCCCTTAACAGTTGTGTGAGGGATGTGAGACCTTAATTCCTGTTAGGAGATGGCATAGAACACTGGGCCAAATATGGCGGAACCATCAGCACCACCATCATCATTTGACTCTGCAGAAGAGGTGCATGAACAATACTAGGGGTACCTAATAACATGAACCTGGGTATAGTCATCACAATAAACTGTGGTTTACCCAGAAATCATTCATAATGATTCTTTTTAATTAGAACTACGGAGCTGTTTCAATATATCAAAACCTAAATCATGTCTACATAGTCTTCCTATTGAAGTCTAGTTTTCATAGAATGCTAACATACAAACCAAACCATAATTGAGTGCCTCAAAGAGAGCAAGGAATATGTTTTCAATTCCAATGAGTGTGCTGACCTACCTGTTTAATACTTTGAACTGTTGTCCCCTTCATCTGGGCCACTTCATGATTCTGTGATGTAACAATTATTGTTCATCCTCAAATAATCTTTGTTTGGTTGAAAGGACCATAAAAGCACACAATAAAAACAGGTTACAAACAGATCACGCACAAAAAAATCACAAAGTTAAATTACTGCCGCTCAAGGACATTGCTTGCCGTCTCACCTGGAGTCAGCCCACAGGACTGCGAGGACCAGCAGGCCGCTGGCACTTTGCTGCCGCCTCTTCCTCTGGGTCTCCGCCCACCTTCAGCTAAACCCTACAAGACGACTCGCGGCCCCCGCTTCGCGGGAGCCGCTCGAGGACATTGCTTGCCGTCTCAAAACAACTTTAAGCGGGTGGTCTTTGGCCTGCATGTTTAAATGTAGGCTTTATCATTGTTTACCTTGAAATTTAACTCTGGCATAAAACTATAACACCCATCTAAAAGAGCTTGCAGAGCATTCGCAGTATAGGCCAAGAGGACAGCATTGTCCGCATATAATAACACTGGGACTAAGCGCAAACCCAATTTTGGGACGACAGGGGTACAGTCTGTTAAAAAGAAGTCACGATCATTAATATAAAAAAGAAATAAACAGGGTGCCAGGATGCAGCCTTGTCTCACCCCATGGTTAACTTGGATAGGGGGGGGTTTGGTTGCCTGACTGGAAGTAGCATACTCTCATGTTTGTATTTTGGTGAAGACTTTTTAGCACATGCAATATGAATGAATCCACTTGCACAAGTCCCATGATGTCTCACAATTTATTTCTAGCCACTAAATCAAAGAAACGGAAGAGGTCCATAAAGAACATATGTATGGCCCCTCTCCTGGACATGACATATTGGTTAGGGAGATTGCTCTGTGGGGCGAAACCCAAATTGCAATTTGATAAAAAAGGAGTTTTCACTCGCCCATACGCCCAGATTCCCTAATTAATGTTAACTTGCTGAGTATGTGATTAATACATGAAATAGATATGTTCCATTATTTATATACCAACGTTTCAACCATTATGGATAAATCATCATCAGGACTGAGTGTTTTGATGAAGCATCTGATGATAGAAGGAGGGGGTGGTCCAAACAACGATGACTGTTTCATCCAGTCAGCGCTTAGTAATCAAATTCTGCTTGTAAGATAGAATTCAGTGTCCATCAAAAAGAAAACAAACATTCGAAAAAACGATTGAATTACCCACAAGGTCCCCCCTTCACAGGGTGGGGCTGGCTTCACAAACTATCAGCAATGCAGGAGTTAGGGTAATGCAGTTTTTGTTTTGTGGAATTATATGGAAAGCAGGGTTTCCTATAGTACATGATATGTTCTGTCTTTGCCATCCTAATTTAATTATTTTACATGAATGAGATATTGGGTTGAACATGTTCTAGGTTTAGGCATTTCCTTTGTAATAAAGGAAGATCTTCCCTCTTTACATGCCAGGTGTCATAAAACACGCTCTATTTTTTCATCCATGCCCATGTCAAAAATGGCTTTCAACCTCACTTCAACCTTGGAGGGTGCTCGTCACAACATCATCTGTGTCATGGCTACACATTTTTTAAAAGGCTTTTCCAAGAGCTACCTTTGAAATTACATTTGAATATATTATTCGAATGTCACTACAAAAAAATGTGTACAATATTCTCAGGAATAATACTTATGTTAGCAACCATTTCACTTATAAAAACATTGATTATATATATATAAAGTTTTGGCTAATTTTAAACCATTTAGTGGTCCAAGAGAGGACATTAAAATGGACATTGCAAATTTTTTTTACAGTATACAATAATATATAAAAGTGAGAAACATTCAAGGGAATGCAACCTCACCATTGTTTATGGACATTCAGCTTGCTGTTCCCGGATGATGAAATACATTACTGCTTTGTCCACCACAGTACATGTGCCCACATAAGCGATCACAATGAAGAGAACCAGACTCTCAATATCTCTTGTGCCAAGGTTGCACTGACTTTACAGTGAAAGAACCTGCTTTTGATGATTGTAATGCTGATGATGTTTCTAAAGTAGAGTCACCCAAGTCTAAGAGTTGAACACTTTGGTTCTCGTGCAGCACCTGCTGCTTTTGGGAGACCCAACTGCTTCACTGTTCCCAGCATGGTTTTCTGAGGAAACTTTAGTTAGCTGCTTATGTATTTCATAAGAAATATTGTCTTAGTGGAATGTTTAGAGACGACTCATTACACTAAGCTAAATAGCTTTGAGAAAGTAAACAAAAGTGTATTAAAATATTAATGGTTTATTTTACAATGTGAAGGTGAAAGGAATTGTTTAGTGCCATCTCCAGTTTCCACAATGTTTACTGGTCTGATATACAAAAGTGTTTTTTGCGATTTGGAAATTGGAATTTTTAGTGAATCGCTATTTTCTAATCACAAAATGAGACGTACTATATTTTCCAATTACTAAATTGTGTTATTTTTTATTATTCACAATTCTTAAATAATGATTGTCTATCTGAGATTCTTATTAACTGTAAATAGCGAAACAGCATTTGCAATTTTCGAATGTCACAATTAGTGAATGATGATATCACAGATGGGGAAACTGTTATTAAATGATTTATTCTGAGCCTAGGAGAAGATCATTATAGCTTGTCCAAAAAACTTTAAAGAGAAAAAGTGTACTCACAGGAGCCACAGGAAGAAGTTCACAGAAAAGAAAGAGAAAACGTAATGACAAGGTCTTAGAAATCTTTGTTGAGGACTGTTGTGCTGGGGAGACTGATAGGCTGTTAGGCAAGTCCTCCCTTGAAGTCCTTGAGTCTACGAAAAAATAAATCTGGAGAAAAATCTAGACCAGGATAAATTCTGCTGTGGTGATAAATAGAAGTGTGTAAGGGATTTGGGAAAAGATTTACAACCATAGGTCGAGAACAAACAACAAGCATTTTCAATTCAATAGGTCTTGCATTTACGAGGGTTTGAGCTATAGGCATTGTGTAAATAATAGTGCCTTTTATTTATGTGTTGTTTTTTAAAAAATAAATAAAAGTCATTGTCATTCACATTGCCAATAGCTGAAACTCTTGCGAATGCGAGACCTATTGCATTACAAATGCATATTTGTAAAAGTGCCCCATGCTGCACTTTCACTTTAATGGCGGCCATGCCCCTTTCTTTAGAGGAACTGCGTCTAAAGAAAGGTGCACGGCCGCAATTAAAAGTTAAAACATGGTATGGGGTGCTTTTACAGAAAAAAGCATTTGTTCAAGATGACAAACGTAAAGAAAAAAAACCTAACGATATGGGCAAACTGCCCATCCCGTGAGTGGTGCATGTGGCCCCTTTGTGAACCTGAAAGTGCACTGCAAATACAAAAAAAGCATCTGTCATTGCTGAAGCTGGTGTCCCACCAGTGCTGTTTTGATAAATTAAGCAAAGATTTCTCCTGAAGGGGTAATGCAAGCTATACAGTAAAGACACACGTCAAAGGTTCAGTCCCGATGGGAGGTTACAACAGAACACAGGGAGGTACTAAGGAGGGACTAATAAGCCTATTAGCAAATCAAAAGCCAACATTTACAAAGGACAATCACAGCAGCTGATTGAAAAGATGGGTGGAGAGTGGGCAGAGCTTCAAGCCCATACCTGAATACACTATGCCTCGCAGAGCAGCACATGTGCTCCCCGGGATATTGTCTTTTCTTCACAATGGAAGAAAACTCAAAGTTTTAACAATTTAAGTACTGCATCATTTATTAACGTTTTATATTTAAACACAGAAATGTCATAACTATTTACAAAAACCTTTTAACAAAAACGCCAACCAAAAATCCATGACAGGTTTTACAGAAGCCTTTAACACATAATTAGCAGTAATCTACCTCATCATTCTTTCTATACATAGAAAAATAAAATAATTGCAGATTCCTGAAAAAATCAGAACATCTAGAAAACTGTTTCCTTTAAAATGATAGTGCAATTCAATATTACATTTTAAAAAATATTTATGTATGAGACTTCTATAATATGATCACAATATTTACTAATTTCATATGTCAGCAAACAGAACCACCTTCACAGACATAACAGATAGAAACAGTAGAAGATCTGGAAGTTACTGGCACCAAATTAATAGTACATTTGAGTGTGATCTAAGCCCAAATCAATATGTCACCTAGATGGCCTCCCTTTTAAACTAGGGCTAGCGGTGTGCAGTAACTTATGTAACCAACCAGATGGATCGACTGTGCACCAAGTTTCCTGAAAGAGGCAAAAATCGGAGCTGCTTATAAAGTCATTCTACTTAGGTCATGAGAGCTTAGAATTGAGACTGGCCAGATTCCAGGAGACCAAAAGTGGTACTGCAGAGAAATTGCCACATTACAAACTGCTAGATTTAATTGTGAGTTTACTATAACCAGTCATGATATTCTACGCATTAGACAGCTATAATGTCTACATTAGAGGTGTAATGAAAGGCTCCCAGTCACCCATATTACAGTCTTTAGAGGCTATGCTGGATAAGAAGCCACCATCTCATTGTCTAATTATAGTGGGCGATGTTAACACTACTTTCAAGCCCCTGGACAGGAAGGAGGTTAACCTTGCAGCTGAGGAAAACGAATTAAGGGCCATCTAGCGGCTGGGACTAGCTTCATTCAAGAAGTGGTCGAGGATGGCATTACAATTGCAGGCCCTTCCACTAGAATACGGGCTAAGAGCTATCAATGGCAGAACTAACAGTAATAGACATGAAGCTGCCTCCTACCAGAGACATTACTGTGCTAGTCGGATTGATTTCGTGCTAGCTAACCTCATCCTGTGGCATACTTTAGTCGATATGGACATTTCGGAGACTCCAGGGAGTGATCACAATCCACTATGCCTCTATCTGAAACCAATGTATGACAATCGATCAAGTGAACCACGCCTACACGGTCATACACAAGAGGTCTTCTTTACCAACAATAGGTGTCGCCTTAAATAGCACCACATAGCACCACAAATTGACATCCTCCCTACAATATCCACAGAGGTGCAATCAACCACTGCCGAGCTAGAAACACTATTGGTCAGTGAAGAGAATCGGTCCGAGGTCGCCACCACCACTCAGCTTTCTTTGAGGCAATTAGGCAGCATTTTACAGCCCCTCCCATAACATTGAAAAAGCAGCTAATTAGTCCCTATGACTGGTACAATACGAGTTGCAGGAAGGCTAGGAATTAACTGATTAAGGCCATTAACTAAAAAAACCTGGGCAAAATAAGCACTATGAGGAAAGCCTACAAGCAAACTCAGTACCAGGCCAGGAGAGTTTGGGAGGAAAAATATGGCATTATCTACAAGATGCCTGTAAAGGCAAAGATTCATATAAATTCTGGGCCTGGTTAGTGGTGGGGGCAACGAGGTTGTACTCCAACCAGACAACACTATTACACTAACTGCCTGGGTTAACCATTTCAAAAACCTGTACTTGGATAATTTCCAGGCAGAGTTGATTGCTCCCTTATCAGCAATTGTCACCTACTGGCTGACAAAACATGTTTAACCTGAGTGTGATTTGCAACTCCATAGATTCCATTGTGTGCAGTAAAATACCAGGCCCGGATGGCATCCCGGGAGACTTATTTAAATATGGCAAAGAGAATTGGGCAAAATATATCTTCGTGTTGGCAAATCATATTTCTTGGGGTGCGCCCATCCCTGCCTCATGGAAATCTGCAGAAGTAGTGCCAATTTACAAATAAAGGGGCCTGGGACTCTCACATCAACTATAGGCCGATCAGCCTGATTGAAGCAATACACAAAGTATTTTGCCGTGAAGGTTTGGGTAAAGTCCAAGACTGGATTGAGGAATAGGAAATTCTAACACCTTATCAGGCAAGCTTTAGGGCCAAAACAAGCATCATAGACTAAGTTTTTGTTTTATGCTTTTAAACTGGAAATATGTCGTAAATGGAAAGGGTGATCTCTATGTTGCGTTTATTGATCTAATGTCTGCCTTTGACCTAGTCCCACACCAAATATTGTGGGGTGTGTTATATGACATAGGAATGCAACGTGACTTCCTTGCTATAAATATTTGTTTGCATGAAGGTAATCATCCAGACCACCTCGACCATGAAAAGCATCCACTCGGGGGCCCCCACTGACCCCTGCCCCCTCACATCTACCACAGTGCTGCGGCCGCCATCGCACCTGAACTACAACGCACAATCAACACCACCTTCAAAACAGGCACCTTCCCAGGCGTCTGGAAGCATGCAGAAGTCAGACCCCTGTTCAAGAAGCCCACAGCTGTCCCCACCGACCTCAAGAACTATTGTCCCATCTCGCTCTTCCCTATTGCAGCCAAAGTTGCAGACAAAAAAGTCAACAGGAAACTGACACGATTCATTGAAGAGAACGCTGTCCTCGACCCATCCCAATCCGTATTCCGAAGCAACCACAGCACAGAGACCGTCCTACTCACCGCCACAGATGACATCCACACCCACCTGTACCAAGACTACTCCGCAGCCCTGATGCAGCGCGGCTATTGTAAAAACCTTTCCTTATGACACCAACCCAGAAAAAACCCTTTCACCACTTGTTCATCGGTGGGGCCCATAACACCGAAACACACACTCACTTAGTTTTCTGGATTAGTGATAAGTAGAAGAGCTGCAAGACATATGGGGTACCTTGTTAATATTTTTACCTAAATAATAACTATATACATTATATACATTTGACTCTGGAATTGTTGGTTCTAAACATCAAGGTACTCCGCTATTTGGGTCGATGGACCAACTAGTAGGAATCAGTTGATGGCGATTAAGTCCAGCTTAATCACAATTATAACCTTTTAATAATTATTGATCATAACATTAATTCTAATAACCACAGACTCAGTTCGATTTTACGTGTAATTTTATCTAGATTCATTGAATAAATTGAATAAGTAAGGTTTTACTAGACAAATATTCTAGACATTACTTTTCATAAGCATTTAAGTAAAGATTGGAAATAGAAACAGAAAAATACTCATTACCCTTGGCCTTAGGGCGATGACGAGAATGATTCACCAGAACATGAATCGAAGATCACAGGATAGGTTCCCAAAGCTGACTGACTGTCCCTCTAACCTCCTTGGACGTATTCCCTCCCAGTATAGAATCCCACGACGGTCTCATTCCTTTTCCCCATCAAAGTGCGAAGTTCAAAATTGTCAAAGTCTTTTTAGCATCAGGAAAAATCGTCTCAACAGACAGAGTGTCGTGTTGAATAGATTGATGTTGAATTAGTGCTCCGAACCCTTTCATTGGAAGCATAAGCTCTTTTATACCCTTTCACTAACTTGCTATACCCAACTTTTTAGGGGCTACATTCATTCTGATTGGTCCATTGGAGGGGTGGTGATGGTCACCTCATTGTCTTCCTTGCCTGAACTGGTTCTGCAAATAATCCATTCATACAAAAATCTTGTGATTTACCAAGTCCAAAAGTTCTTTTTAACTTTGTTAATATATTTGCAACATATTTTGATAATCATGAATTGGTTCATCTTCTGGAGTTCGAGTCCCCATCCGTTCCCAGGCTTTCATGTAGAAATTTTTGGCACCACTCTGGTCTTAGGGTCCTTAACATCTCTCATTCCGGGCATAGGCCACACACTCGTGACTGGAACTTCCATTCTGCTCATGCGCGGAGGCCATCTTTATTCTGCGCACGCAATCACATCTCTCGACAGCAGCCATTTTCCCAGGAGGCCTAGCAGGCCCGAACGGAACGAATATGAAAACAACATAGCAGAAATTAGACATAGAAAATAAGCCCTTCTGTTTACCACCCACCATTCTAGTGACCCATGTTAGGTGTTACCTAGCGTAAGCGACATTTAAAGCCATTTTACTTACCATCTGCATTCTTTGCCACGACCTATTTTACTACAAACAAAATACATGCAATTTACTTCTACTTTCTTCACGAATCACAAACCTGTTAATTTAATTTCACATTTGTAAACAAATTCGATTTTTGCAAATGCCTGTCAGTTTCCCGTGTGTAGTGTCTAATTAAAGGTGCATTTATTGATTAATTCATGCATTCAAACAATTAGTGTTTTTAAAGTTATGAGGTCATTTAACTTCGAAGGGGGTAGAAAAATGTTTGTATTTTCCCCTGCTCCATCGATTCCCCCCTTCGGTGATTTTTAACATCGCCACAAAAACCATCCAATTTATCAGAAATCATGTTTCTTGTCCTTTTTCATTTGTTAGTTCAAACAATTGTATTCTTCACGTTCTGTCTCGTAGACTTGTACATTTTCTCTTTAAATTCTTCTAATTCAATTTTCCCATTTCTCATTCTCTTTGTTTATTTTTCTCATTTTGTCTTTTTACCTTATTTTGTCTTTTTCTTTTTCTAAGACATACACATGTTAATCTCAACATTAATGTCATTAATATTTCTATTGTAATATTTTCCCAACTAATGAACTACCTATTTCTGCAAACCATTTCTTTACTGAGGAACAACTCTTACCGAGTTTCTCCCAAGCACCATCAACCTCCAGTGGGATAACTTCTTCATGCAATTTAGTAATATTTTTTTATATACCTTTGTATATTCTGACTTTTATCTGGAATGTAAGTGCAACAATGTTGTACCTTCAGCATTCCACAGACTCCTCCCTCTTTTGCCAAAAGAATATCAAGGGCAAGTCGATTTTACATCACCATAGCTCTCATGGCAACCATCTCGGTATTTACCATCAAGAACCCTCCAGCAGTATTCGTTGATAAAGATCCACTATGGTTGACAATTTCCAAATTTTATATGCATTAAAAGATATACCCACTGCTGGTATCAATGCTCCAAAAATGTCACCTATTATCTCTGAGAAACTTTCCCTTCTACTTTTTAGTGGTTTACCTATCTTGTGAGTTCCTTTAGTTCCCCTATCTACATGAAATATCTTTGGAAAGACCAGGCCTAGATAACATGTTCCATACAAATGGTCCGGCAACCTACAATAAGCTTTGTTCCCACAAATAAACTAGATCCCTGGGAATACTGGCTCTTTTCCTCCTTTGAATCCCCATTCCCCTATAATTCTGTATGTATCTCGGCATTCACTAGCACCCACAAAATAGTTGTCATACATAGTGTTATCTCTACGAATACACAATTTCCCTTGTTGAGGCAACTCTAACCCTATTGCTACATTAGTTTCACTCTTATCATAACTTCCTTCCTCAAAACCCCAAGCTGGTGTTTTCATCTTTTCTCCTGTTACTTTTCTTTGAAACTTAACTCTTCTATCCTCTACAATGTCTAAAAAACCTTTCTTCTTTCCTTAATGAACAAGAAAGGTTGTGTCTGAATGCGTATTCTAATGTTAATTCTTTTGTTTCTAAGAAAAATTCTCCAAAAACTTTACCAGGCTTCACCTTGTTTAGTTCAGAAACTACAGAAACTTTAGCAAAAAAAGCATCCATATCAGTAAAATAATATTCTAATTTGCCTGTCTTATAAAATAAACTAGCCTACACACTACAAGTTATTCCATATATCAAGGGAAGGTGATGAAATGTTACACCCTCTTTCACAGACGCAGGTAACTGCATGCACACATAACAATCCCTAACATCCATTGTATCTACATATTCATATAAAAGCTTTGTAAAAACATTCTTAGAAAAATCATTTATTGACCTGTCTCTATGAAACTCAGTTTTATCTATCTGTGTTGCAGTATCCTTTGTGTTATGTGCCTTATCACTATTTTTTTTATTGTTCATCCCAGACGTATTCTCTGCAGTTAATCGAAGTGGAATAACTATTGCTAAAATGAACCAAATAAGCAACAGTAAACCTGTACAGTAAAAACACATTCTACACCATCTGTGTAGAAAACTACACCTAGATCTTCTATTTTCATTCTCTGCCATGGCGAACTATAATCTAAAATATGTACAGAAAATTGTATCTTTCCACACTCAAAAATATATGGCCTTCGAACCAACTGCCCTTAGCGCACTGTTTGGTCCTTCAGAATTTTCTTTGATTTCATCAGTTTGTCTTTATTCTGGTTTCTTCAGTCTCTTCAGGATGGGCACAGCTCACTTTCACCCTCCTGTTTACAATTTTCGTTTGAGTTCTCTTGACTGCTATCCACCTCTTCGATGTCAGGCAGTGCTATGTAAGTCCATTCAGGTGATTTGTATTTCAAATTACTCTTTTCGGTCTCTGCAGTTGTCCTTTATTCAAATTTATTTGATTTCTTTGGCTCGTTATTTCATTCACCTGTTCTTCCTTGTCTTTGTTTAAATTTACTATTTTATATCTCAGTCTTTTACATTCGTTGGGCCAATTGTCTCCTTTTCTTGGCCTTTTTAGTCCAGTCTCGGTTTCTTCTCGTTCCACTTTCCAAGCTCTCTTTCTTGGTCCCCTCCTTGGTCTTATTTCTTCTTCACTTTCTTTCGATCCCGTTTCAGATCTCTCTTCACTTTCTTTAACTTTGAACTTTATGATCTCTGATTCTTCGTCTGATTTTAGATTTTCTTCTGTTGTTTCAATTACTTCCGAAGGGATTTCCTCAAAACGTGTGCTTGGTTGTTCGACATCCCTGTGAATTATTTCTGTCTCTCCCATTTCAATATCAATTGTCTGTCTTTCAAAGTCCTCTGTTTGCTTTTCAATGTTCTCAGTTTGATTTTCAATGTCCTCAGTTTGATTTTCACCAAATTCAAATTTTTCTGCTTCAGATGTTGAACTGGCATCTGATATTTCTAGATGTTGACTTAAAAGGTCGATCTTCAGGATCTGGAACTTTGATTGTATGACTGGCATGAATCCAATTTTTTACACCTGCACACTTTGCTGCTGTAGTAGTCACCAAGATCACTTGACGTGGTTTATCCCAGCGAGGAACCAGGCAATTTCTTCTTCTGTGGACTTTTATGCAAACTCAATCTCCCGGACTCAGATCATGAGCTTGGTTTCTCTCAAGATTGATCGCATCCGGTCCAACCTGATGAAACACAGAATGCACCACATCAGCCAATCCTTTGCAATAGTCCAGAATAAGATCATCAGTTATAGTCAGCAGTTTGTTGACAGGTACGAATGCTTGTCTCATTACTCATCCCATTATTATTTCATGAGGACTCAAACCTGTTTTTCTGTCTGGTACGCTCCTCATGCTCATAAGCACAAGAGGTAGGGCATCTGGCCATTTGAGTCCTGTGGCTAGACACATTTTCCCTAGCCTATTCTTGATTGTGCCATTTACTTGCTCAACCACCCCAGAAGCCTCTGGTCTGTAGGCACAATGCAGCTTTTATTGAATGTCTAATGCTTCACATATCAGCTGGATAATTTCATTTTGGAAATGACTTCCTCTATCTGTTTCTATTGTTACTGGAAAACCATATCTAGGAATTAATTCTCTCAGTAGGAGTTTTGCTACAGTAACTCCATCATTCCTTCTTGTCGGATATTCTTCCACCCAACGAGAAAACAAACAGACAACCACAAAGACATACCTCAGTCTGTTACTTGGGGGCATTTCAATGAAATCTAGTTGCATTCTGGTAAAAGGACCTCCCTTCTCGTCCTATTGTTCACAAACTCACTACTGTTTTCCTTCCAGGATTTAACTGTTGACATAGAAGACATCTTTGACAAAGGCTTTCAGCTATAACCCTAAATTTTGGGTTGTACCAAGTCTGATCATTGCATCTCTACCTATGTGTGCCTGTCCATGGTACATCCATGCCATGTTAGAGATCATGCTATCAGGCATAATTGGTCTTTCAGCTCTGTAAACCCAAACTCCATCTTCCTCTCTTTTTCCACAGCCTGAATTTTATCCAAATGTCTTTTTCCTCATCATTTGCTTCTTCCTGCAATTGTCTCACTTCTTCCCACGTTTCAACTGTGTTAGTAAACATCAAAGGACATGAAACATGTTCTTTTCCCCTCCTCCGATTCATTGAGGTCGTATGTCTGGCATAATATTGAGCTATTTCATCAGCGAATCTATTGCCTTCTGTAATGCAGTCATCACCATCTTGTGTGCAGCACACTTTACAACTGCAATCTGTTTAGGCAACTGTATCGCCTCAAGCAACATTTTCACAAACTCACCATTCCTAATTGGAGATCCTGAAGAAGTCATGAATCCCCTCTGGGACCATTTCTGTCCAAAATCATATACCACTCCGAAGCCATACTGGCTATCCATGATCACAGTGATTCGGAAATTCCTTCCCATTTTTCAAGCTCGAATCAGAGCAATCAGCTCAGCAACTTGGGCTGAACGTATTCCTCTCAAACAAGATGTTTCCATTATGTCTGCCACCATACATACAGCATATGCAGCACTTAAAATTCCTTCTTTCGTTCTCAAACATGATCCATCCACAAACATCACACAATTTGATTCTTCTAGAGGTTCATCTCTGATGTCAGGGCCAGGCTTTGAGCACAATTCAAGTACATATAAGCAATTGTGATCAACGTCATCTTTGACCTCTGCCTTTACTGCATCAGGCAGCAAAGTGGAAGGATTCACACTTATGCATCTCACAATCATTACATTGTCTGCACCCCAAATCACCTTCTCATATCTAGTCAATCGGCTATGTGTCATGAATTAGGTTTTTGTTCTGGTCAGAAGAATTTCAACTGAATGCGGGACATATACCTTCAGAGGATACCCCATCACAATGCCTTCACTCTGTTCCAGACTCACACAGGTGACTGCTACTGCTTTTAGACATCCAGGCAAGGCTTTTGCTACTGGGCCCAAAACAGCTGAAATATACGCTATTGGCCATCTCTTTCTTCCATGCCTATGTACTAGTACTGAAAGTGCACATCCGTCTCTTTCACTACAGTACAACTCAAATTCTTTCTCATAATCTGGCATTCCTAATGCTGGGGCTTCACACAACCTGTTTCTCAGTTGCTTGAAAGCTTCCATCTCTTCCTCATTCAACACAATTGGATCTTTTACATCACTTTTTGTTAATCACTGTAAAGGTTTTGCAATCAATGAAAATCCATTTATCCACTTTCAGCAGTAACCAACCATTCCGTGAAACATTCCCACCTCTCTCTGTGTCATTGGGGCTATCATTCCTTTGATAATCCCGATTCTTTCTGTTTTGATTTTTCTCATCTCTTTTTCAATGTTATGACCTAAATACTGCCCTTTAGATGGGGACACCTTATGTCCTCCTTCGGACAAATGATTCAATAATGCAATTGTGTCAGTAATACATGCCTCCCTGGTCCTTGATGCTACCAATAGGTCATCAATATATTGGACCATAACAGATTTCTCAGGCATTTTCAAACTTTCTAGAGATTTCTTCAGAATCTGATTGAAAATGGAAGGACTTTCAGTATACCCTTGAGGAATTCGGCACCATGCCAAAATTCGCTTGCCAAACCGGAAGGCAAATAATGGCTGGCTATCAGGGTGTAATGGAATTGAAAAGAATGCATGGCACAAATCAATAACTGTGTACCATTCTGCATCATGCAGAATTTGATACAGTGTTACAGCAAGGTATGATACAATTGGACAACAGGGAACAACAATTTTATTCACCTTTCTCAGATCCTGTACTATCCTAAAGGTTCCATTAGGATTTTTCAATCCCATTATAGGTGAAATACATGGGCTACTCATTATTTCTCTCAGTACTCCTTGTTCAATCATGTTACCAATCACTGGTGTTATTCCTTCAATAATTTCTGACATTAATTTGTAGTGTGGAGTATTCGGGTAAATTGCTTCTTCTTTTACAGTAATTTTTACAGGATCAATTCCTTTCCTTAGACCTATATCTTCACCCGTAAAATCCCATACATCAGTCTTCACTATTCCTTTTAATTCAGTAGGGATTTTCTCTGCATCAAAGACAGGAAATGTATCACAATTTTCTGGTTCAAGTGCTGTCATAGTAATTTTACACAGAACGTCATCATCTAATGTCTGGAAAGCAATACCATCTGGGGTACAGTAGATTGTGCAGTTCATTTTACAAAGGATATCACATCCAAGCAAATTTACAGGACTGCAATCACACACTACAAAATGGTGCATATCTTTAAATGGGCCAATTTCCACCTCTACTGGTTTAGTAAGAGGGGCTTTAATTTGTCTGTTGGAGACACCTACGACTTGGATGAATTCCCCTGAGAGAGGAAGGTTTGGAATTTCAACTGATCTTACAGTAGAACGGGTAGCACCAGTGTCCACAAGAAAGTAACATTTACACCATTCACCGTTCCGTCCACAAATGGACCTGACTGATCTACCTCTAGAGTTGCGCCAAGCACGCACTCCCCTTCCTCTCCTAGGCACCGTCATAAACTTTCATCCGATGCATTTCCATCCGGTGGTCTAGTTGTTGTCTTTTCCTGTTTTCGAGCCATCAGATGTCATTTTCCAGCACGGCATCCGAGCCGAATAACGCCTTAACTCCTTCCACCTGTAATGGTGCGCGATCAGCGGGGACTGGATGACGGTCACAGGAGGAGCGGGAATATTGTAATGAAGTATCCTGTATCCACTCAAATGCATAAGTAAGACACGACAACTTGATTGTAGTAGGACCGATGTTTATTCCATGTCATCACTCTCCAAGTCTCATAACATTAATCCAGCGCAAACGCTATTCATGCAGCGCTTGTTTTGTGGCAGCGTTTGTTTTTAACCACTTGTTTTTAGCATTTTCTTAGGAATACCTTTTAGTATTATTTTGGGTCCTACCTGCTTGGCCACGCATACCCCCACCTCTGCCATCATACCTGCACGATAATTGGGCTATTTCACCGCGTTTTGCGGATCCTTCGCCCCTGACTCGCGGCGGCCATCTTGGGTGAGTGGGTCCCAGCGCGCCAGCAAGTCCTCTCTCCACTTTGGTTGGAGACTATTTAGGCAGACCTGTTTGGGCAGCGCGCACTAATCCAGCGCGAACGCTATTCATGCAGCGTTTGTTTTGTGGCAGCGTTTGTTTTTAACCACTCGTTTTTAGCATTTTCTTAGGAATACCTTTTAGTATTATTTTGGGTCCTACCTGCTTGGCCACGCATACCCCCACCTCTGCCATCATACCTGCACGATAATTGGGCTATTTCACCGCGTTTTGCGGATCCTTCGCCCCTGACTCGCGGCGGCCATCTTGGGTGAGTGGGTCCCAGCGCGCCAGCAAGTCCTCTCTCCACTTTGGTTGGAGACTATTTAGGCAGACCTGTTTGGGCAGCGCGCACTAATCCAGCGCGAACGCTATTCATGCAGCGTTTGTTTTGTGGCAGCGTTTGTTTTCAACCACTCGTTTTTAGCATTTTCTTAGGAATACCTTTTAGTATTATTTTGGGTCCTACCTGCTTGGCCACGCATACCCCCACCTCTGCCATCATACCTGCACGATAATTGGGCTATTTCACCGCGTTTTGCGGATCCTTCGCCCCTGACTCGCGGCGGCCATCTTGGGTGAGTGGGTCCCAGCGCGCCAGCAAGTCCTCTCTCCACCTTGGTTGGAGACTATTTAGGCAGCCATGCTTACGCGCAGCGGTCACGCTGGACTGACGCCGGAGTTACGCCAGAGTTCAGCCCGTCTGTGCCCGTCCGGGCCCGGACGGGCTCAGGGCTGGCCGCTATGCCCGTTCCTGGGAAACCGGGCCACACTCGTATTGGGTACAGGAGGGAAGAACTTATGTCCTGGCAGCTCACGAATCCCGTACCTTGTAGGTATGTCAATGAGGGTGATCTACCGTTCCTGCCTTGTGGGACATGTAGTGGGGGTCGGTGTATGTCCGTTGATAATTCTGTGCTTTCTATAGCTTTGCTGAATTGCCGGTCTGTACCTAGTCATGCCACAGAAATTAATTCCTTGATTTTGGACCATAAGTTAGATGTGTTATTTTTAACCGAGACCTGGATCTCTTCCTGCTCGGGCCCTGACATAGTCACAGCTCTCCCTTTTGGTTTCCTAATGGCACATTTGGATAGGCCTGTGGGGAGGGGAGGAGGGATTGCTATCCTTTATAGGGACTCATTAGTTTGTAAGGTGCAGGATGGAGGGATGAGTGACTGTGAGAGCTGCCAGTTCTCTCTTCGACTTTCACCCACGGCGTCTCTGACAGGCTTTCTGATCTATCGTCCCCCTGGGCCCATGGGAAATTTTCTTAATTCCTTCTTGGAATCAGCTGCCCTTCTTGCCTCTTCCACTGGCAATTTCATCGCCTTGGGCGATTTTAACATCCACTTTGATGATCCTTACAACCCCTTGGGAGTAGATCTACTAAGTGATCTTCAAGTTTTGGGGATTAACTTGGTTAATTTCGGTGCCACTCACAGGAAGGGCCAATTGTTGGATCAGATATTTTCGAACTCGGCCTGCCTTAAAGCTTTTCCAGCGCTGGCCCTGCCTTGGACTGACCATTTTATGGTGTCTGCCCAGTGGCAGTTTGATATCCCAGTTACATCGGCTCCCAGGGTATACACGGTGGAAAGAGCCTGGTCGAGACTCTCAGTTGATACCTGGGCGGTCCATCTGGAGGCGTCCCGGCCTCCCCTTGGGTCCAATCCGTTAGTCGCCGATGAGAGGCTAAACATCTGGCTGACCAACTCGCTTGATGTTCTCCTCCCCAAGAAGAAACAACTTTCTATGGGTAAGAGAGTGGGATCGGCGCCCTGGTACACATCAGAGTTGAGAACTTTGAGAAGGGGCTGCAAGAGATTGGAACGGTCTTGGAGGAAAGACTGGAGCGAAGCAACCCGGAGAGAATACCGGGCGGCTCTTAGCACTTACAAATCTGCTATTCGGGCAGCTAAATCTGTATTCTTTGAGGAGAGAATAGGCTCGGCGGCCAACTCCTCAAAAGAGTCGTTTAGGGTCATCAAAGAACTTTTAAAAGCTCCTGAACCTCAAGTCTTCCACGCTGACCCTCTTGGGAAATGTTCTGAACTTGCCTCCTTCTTTAAAACCAAAATAGATAACATTCTATTATCACTCCCTCGGTTGGACGTGGAGAATTCCTCTGATGGTAAGTTTGAGTCTCTGTCCAGGGTGCGGACAGCGGAGTTGGCCTCTTTTGGGCCTGTCACTGTGGAAGAAGTTCTCACAGTCTTGACGACCATGAAAAGTGGCTCGCCTAAAGATCCTGCTCCAATGAAATATCTTAAGCAGGTAGCCTCTACCATCGGTGGTCCAGTGACGGATCTGATACATTTATCTTTTGCCCATGGAGTGGTGCCCCCGAGTTGGAAGGGAGCTGTTGTTAAGGCTCTCTTGAAGAAGCCTAACTTGGACCCCGCTGACCTTGCCAGCTTTAGGCCTATCTCGCTGCTCCCTGGCATTAGCAAGGTAGCGGAGAAACTGGTGAATCGGCGCCTCTCGGGCTTCCTGGAGTCCAATTCCCTTCTGGGTGATTCTCAAACAGGTTTTCGCCCCGGTCAGGGGACCGATACTGCCCTGTTGGCAGTTGTGGAGAATGCCAGGAGCATTCTGGATACAGGGGGATCAGTGGCAGTGATCCTCCTCGACCTCAGTGCGGCATTTGACACTGTGGACCACCAAGTGCTTCTCCAACGACTGTCGGGGGTGGGGGTCTCCGGGCTGGCCCTGAAGTGGTTCTCTTCCTTTTTGGCAGGCCGAACGTTTGAGGTGTGGGAAGGCCATATGAAATCTTCATCGGTTCCTCTCCAGTGTGGTGTGCCACAGGGCTCATCGTTGAGCCCTACTTTATTTAACATTTATATGGCCCCCCTGGAGAATGAGATACTGCCCCTGGGTGTCAAGATTATCAGCTATGCTGATGATACCCAGCTGGTGGTAGGCCTCCCCCAGTCATCTTACCATCCCGATCAGCTGCATACGTGTCTGGATAAGATCTACACGTGGATGTGTAGCTCAGCACTCAAGCTTAACGGCTCCAAAACGGAATTGATGATATTGGGGAACTCCCCTCTTACCCTGTCTCCGGGTAGCTGGCCTAGTTGCCTGGGAGCGGTTCCCACCCCCAAACAGGAGATCAAGAGTTTGGGGGTGTGGTTGGAGCAGGACCTTACCTTTAAGACTCACGCTAAAAAGACCGCAGGCGTGTGTTTTGGTCTGCTCCGTTCAGCCAGGAAGATTTTACCTCTCCTCCCAGTGGTCTCTAGGAGGTTACTTATTCAGGAGCTTATCATCTCCCGGCTGGACTTTAGGAATGTGCTGTTTCTGGGGGCCCCAGAGTCCACCTTAAACAAATTACAGCAAGTGCAGAATGCGGCCGCCAGGCTCCTGATGGATCTCCCCAGGCGTCAGTCTGCTCGACCTGCTCTGAAGGCATTGCACTGGCTTCCCGTTAGGGAGAGGGTGAAATTTAAGGCACTCTGCATGGCCCATAAAATCTTGCAGGGGAAAGGCCCTCCCATTTTACGGGATATGGTGCAACCTTATAAAGCCTCTCGTTCCCTTCGTTCGGACCATCAACATCTGCTGCAGGTCACGAGAGTAAGGAAGGCAAGATCTGGGGGCAGAAGATTTTCCATCAATGTGGCCACTCTGTGGAACTCCCTTCCACTTTACCTACGCCTGGAATCAAGTTTCTTGCGTTTCCGCAAGCTGTTAAAAACTCACCTGTTTCCTGCCTAACTTCCGGTGCCTCATGTTATGACGTCTCTTTCTGGATGAGCGCGGGGATGCCCAAGGGTAACCAGGCGCGTTATAAAACTCATTAATAATAATAATAGTAATAGACAATACTGTGAAACAGCAGCTGCGCGCAGCAATTTTGTTACCTGCTCTCCACCGTAGAATCCTGTCTCTGCACTGTACCTTTGAAGATTTACACTCTTTGGGAGAGGTGGCTGCGGCACCTGACTTTGTTGAGTTAATACCTGTTGCTGTGGCGGTTGTTGATAACCCACCGCATTCTGCACCTGTGGATTTAATGATTTATTCTTGATATTAACTTTTTGGAGGTAATTTACACTCATTTTTCCAATGCCCTAATTTTCCGCAATTATGACATGGCCATTTCTTTTTAGCTTCTTCTATATTCATCTGACCTTTTCCTTTACCAATGTTTGGTTTAATTTTGGTCTGCCCTGCTTCATTAATCTGGTTAATTATCTGGGCTTCTTGCTGTTCCGCATCCTTTACCTGTGCCCACATTACCTTTCCTTTGAGCTTACGTTGTCTGGCTTCAATGTCATCACTACAATATTTTACATACCTTAGTACCTCATCCACTGTACTAGACTGCCAACACAACAAATGCTGCTTAATCATTTCACTTATCTCAGGTCTCAAACCATACACAAATCGATATACAAAGTGACTCATATCTTTTTCACTCAAACTCTCATACCCACTGTACTGTTTAAAAACTAGAAGCAAACTTTCATAATAAGCATGCACAGACTCCTTAGGTCCCTGAGTTGTTCTATCGATCTTTACCCAATCTGTTTCTCTTGGAGGAATCTTATTTTTCAGAAATGTGATCACTTGCTCATATTTTCTCATTACTTCTGGACCTGGAGCTCCTGTTTTTGCGTCTCTAGGATATTCTTCCTTTGGCCAAGCAATAGTGATTTTACATTCTGTCCACAAATCAGCAGGTACAACAATCTCAAACAATCCATCAAAATCTTCCCACAATACCTTTGAAACCTTTACAAACCTTTCCACTTGTCTATACCATTCTACAGGCTTTTCTCTCAAACTTAGAAAATCATTTGTAAATGACAATATATCTTGTCTGGACCATGGGGCATGCACATAACCTCCTCCTGGAGTTTCTCTCATTGGACATTCTATTACTGTTGGTTGCTTTTCTTTTACTGGGAAATCTAAAGTTGCTTTATCGGCCGTATCTTCTTTTCTCCTTATCCATCTACTTCTCCATTTGTCTACATCTCCCCATTTCCTTAGTAACACAATTAGTTCTTTTATCGGTGTTAACCGTCCTGAAGTGTTCACATTTTCTATATCTTTCTCACTAAAATCTACTCTGTATGGTTTCTGTAATCCTCTAACTTTTGCAAAATCTACTCTCAATTAGTTTGCTGTTTCTTCTAATTTTTCCATGAAAATTCCTAGTTCTCCAAGTAATACTTTTACACATAAACATCAATTCATCATCCCGATATGTTTTTAAGCGATCTGTACCTATAGTTCCTAGAATCAGTTCTTCCATGTCTATTTTTATTCTAAGTACATCCAAAGGTTGTGTTTCTGAATCTTTCTTCTGCAACTTCTTGACCCATTCATTTAATTCTTCCGCCGTTGGACCCACAGTGGTCGTATTTAAATCTACTCTATTCACACTCTTCTCTGGTGTTTCAGTTGCTGACTCAGCTCCCATAGGAATTTTATTTATTGGACTCTGATTTATTGTCAAATCCATAGGTGGAGTTAATCGGACCAGATCTTTCGTCTCCCTAACTTCAAGATAAATCTTTTCTCGTACCTTTTGCATACTTGAATTTAAGGGAATCGGTAAGGAATGTTCATCTATGATTTTCAAATACGGGTATCACTGGACCTATAGTTACTGGTACAGTTACAGCTTCTACATTCTTTGTCAATTCTTTTATCTTTTCAGCCAATTCTTTTGTTGTTCTTGCTAGTTCAGATGCATTATGATTATCAGGTTCTACAGTCTGTGGTATTTTCTGTCTATTAAATTAACTATTTATTTCAGAAAATCGTTCTAGATTTTGATTCATCACAGTTTCCATTTGGTGTCACCACCGCAGAAACCTGTTGGTATGGAGGGGGTCTTTTATTTAATATGTCCTCCAACAATTCATCATCTGTATCACTGGCTCCATATCCACACCTTTCTGATACTGTATGCTTCTATTTCTCTGTACACTTTTTCCCTGTTCCCTCCTCAACTGTTCTAACAGGAAACATACCATCCGTCATATAAGAATACAGCCATCGTCTCATCCTGTCTTCATGACTCCAACCCCATACTCTTCCATGAACATAACTATCATCCCTTGTACCTCTGTGTCTCTCTCTTTAATACATCTCATCTTCCCATTCACCTAGGGCTTCAAACGGAGTTGGTCTAGGTCTCGGTTCAAGTTTCATCATTTTGTTTCTCAAATTTCATAGTATAGCTGTACTAAACGAACCAGTATCTGGAAACGCCACTACTCCATCATTTTGAGTATATTTTGCCCAATTTTCCAAACAAATACTAGTATGATAACCATATTTCATCATCATGTAAGATGCTGGTGTTTTCGGTGGAGGAAGCACTTCTCCCTCTCTCGTTACAATCCTTTGATCTTTCTTAATTTCGTAAACCATGGAGGTTTCTCTATCTCTCGTCCATCATAATAAGCCATATTTCACAATTATCTGCCAAAGCAAATTCACACAACTCTTCTTTAATCTGCTTGACTATTCTGCCCTATCCCAGCGCGAATCACACTAACACACCAATCGGAAAGCTTTACGTCACTCTCACACTGACCTATTCCAGCGCGAATCACATTAATGCACCAATCAGAAAGCTCCTCGTACTTCCGCGACTGTCCAACCCCGCGCGACTCACACAAATGTACCAATCAGAAAGCTCTTCGTACTTCCGCAGCTGACCAATCCCAGCACGGTTCTTGCTGACGTCAGCCCTACTCCTGCTTCTGCTGACCCGTCCTTTACAAAATATATCTGCACTGTTTTATAACTCGTTGATATGACAAAATCGGTTAGTTACAACATAAACACGTTTCCATTGTCCGTTTCCCTAACTCAAATAGATAGTTTATTCACACATTCAAGAATATTGTTTTGTTCGATAAGTGTAGCACTTCCCTCTACCTTACCCTTCTCTCAAGCAAGAAGTAAACCCGTTACTTTGGAGATAAAACACATGTGGATACTATACTGCTCCTGAGAATTAAGGTCAGAGTTTCACAAGAAAACCTGTTGCTATTCCACTCAACGCAATTCACACATGAATTTCCCTAACATAACACAGTCCTGTGTTATCACCAAATTGAAATCAGACAATGCACAATTCCATATGACTTCTCTTGTCACATAAATCCACTTCCTACTTCCCGGAAGTTTCAAAATTCCGACTATATATAACGTGACACAAACTCAACATGGTATGTTAAACATAGAAATTAATAATCCATAATCCCTTAAACTGACCTATAGAAACATTAACTCTGCTACGAAAAAAACTGATGCAGCGCAGCTATTGTAAAAAACTTTCCTTATGACACCAGCTGTTCATCGGTGGGGCCCATAACACCGAAACACACACTCACTCAGTTTTCTGGATCAGTGATAAGTAGACGAGCTGCAAGACATACGGGGTACCTTGTTAATATTTTTACCTAAATAATAACTATATACATTATATAAATTTGAGTCTGGAATTGTCGGTTCTAAACAGCAAGGTACTCCGCTATTTGGGTCGATGGACCAACTAGTAGGAATCAGTTGATGGCGATTAAGTCCAGCTCAATCACAATTAAAACCTTTTGACAATTATTGATCATAACATTAATTCTAATAACCACAGACTCAGTTTGATTTTACGTGTAATTTTATCTAGATTCATTGAATAAGTAAAGTTTTATTAAACAAATATTATAGACATTATTTTTCATAAGCATTTAAGTAAAGATTGGAAATAGAGACGGAAAAATACTCATTACCCTTGGCCTTTGGGCGATGACGAAAATGCTTCACCAGAACATGCATCGAAGATCACAGGATAGGTTCCCAAAGCTGACTGACTGTCCCTCTAACCTCCTTGGACGTATTCCCTCCCAGGATAGAATCCCGCGACGGTCTTGTTCCTTTTCCCCATCAAAGTGCGAAGTCCAAAATTGTCAAAGTCTTTTTAGCATCGTGTTGAGTAGATCAATGTAGAATAAGTGCTCCAAACGCTTTAATTGTAAGCACAAGCTCTTTTATACCCTTTCACTAACTTAGCATACCCAAAATTGAAACTTTTTAGGGGCTACCTTAATTCTGATTGGTCCATTGGAGGGGTGGTGATGGTCACCTCATTGTCGTCCTTGCCTGAACTGGGACTGCAAATAATCCATTCATACAAAAATCTTGTGATTCATCAAGTCCAAAAGTTCATTTTAACTTTGTTATTATATTTGCAACATATTTTGATAATCATGAATTGGTTCATCTTTTGGAATTTGAGTCTCCCATCCGTTCCCAGGCTTTCATGCAGAAAATGTTGGCACCACTCTTGTCTTAGGTCATATTGTCCTTGACATCTCTCACTCCGGGCATGGGCCACACACTCGTGACTGAAACTTCCATTCTGCACATGCGCGGGGCCATATTTATTCTGCACACGCAATCACATCTCTTGACAGCGGCTATTTTCCCAGCGAGGCCTAGCAGGCCCGAACGGAACTAATATGAAAACAACATAGCAGAAATTAGACTTAGGAAATAAGCCCTTCTGTTTACCACCCACCATTCTAATGACCTGTGTTAGGTGTTTCCCAGCGTAAGTGACATTTAAAGCCATTTTACCTACCATCTGTATTCTTTGCCACAATATATTTTACTACAAACGAAATACATGCAATTTACTTCTACTATCGACACGAATCACAAACCTATGTTAATTTAATTTCACATTTGTAAATAAATTAGATTTTTGCAAATGCCAGTCAGTTTCCCGCGTGTAGTGTCTAATTAAAGGTGCATTTATTGATTAATTCATGCATTCAAACAGTTAGTGTTTTTAAAATTATGAGGTCATTTAACTTCGAAGGGGATACACTTTTTTTGCATTTTCCCCTGCTCCGTCAGCCCTCATCCTACTCGACCCATCAGCGGCCTTCGACACCGTCTCCCACCGCACACTAGTCACCAGACTACACGACGCAGGCATACAAGGAATAGCCCTGGGCTGGATCCGATCATTCCTCACCGGAAGAAGCCAAAGGAGCAGACTCCCACCCTTCCTCTATGACCCCACGAAAAATCACCTGCGGAGTCCCACAGGGTTCATCACTGAGGCCCACCCTCTTCAACATCTACATCACCCCCCTCGCAGCCATTGTCTGACAACACGGCCTCAACATCGTATCCTACGCCGTCGACCCATAGATCATCCTCTCCCTCACCAAAGACCCCGCCGCTATCAAACTCAATTTCCAGAAAGGAATGCAAGATGTCGCATTCGGGATGAACAATAGCTGCCTGAAGCTCAACGCAGAGAAGACAGAAGTCCTCGTCCTCAGTACCACCCCTTCTGCATGGGATAGCACCTGGTGGCCTACGGCCCTCGGAAGGCCACCTACCCCCTGGGACCACGCCAAAAACCTCGGCATCGTACTTGACTCATCACTCACCAAGAACCGACAGGTGAACGTCGTCACCTCCAGCTGCTTCAACACCCTCTGCTTCCTCCGCAAAACCTTCAAGTGGAACCCCCCTCAGTCAAGGAAGACAGTCACGCAAGCACTCATAACCAGCAGACTGGACTATGGAAATGCACTCTACGCCGGCATCAACAAGTCCCTACACCGCAAACTCCAGACAATATAGAACACCGCTGCCAGACTCGTCCTCGGCATCCCCCCCACACAAACACATCATCCAACACCTACGAAGTCTCCACAGGCTCCCATGAGGAAAAAATAGTCACTTTCAAAATCCTCCCTCACACCTACAAATGCCTACACAACAACGGACTCAAATACCTCAACGACAGAATCAACTTCCACTTACCCAAAAGAAACCTCCGATCTTCCAACCTCGCACTGGCCAAAACCCCGCGCATCCACAGAGCCAGAGCCGGCAGAAGATCCTACTCTCATATTGCAGCCAAGAACTGGAACGAGCTACCGGCAGACATCAGACGCACCCCCTCCCTGAATACCCTCAAGACCTGGCTCTTCGGCTAAACAGATCTGCGGACTTCCCCCCCCCCCCCCTCCCCCCCAGCGCCTTGAGACCCTCACGGGTGAGTATCGCGCTTACAATTCCCTGATTGATTGATTGATTGATGCAGTCATTCGGTGGGGTGAGCAGGGACAAAAAATCACCCAATAGCAATCAATAAAGGGGTCTGGCAGGGTTGCATGCTAGCCCCCACATTAATTTAGCTGTTTTCGAATGATGTGGTAACATTTTCCTCTATCCCTTTGGCCAACGATCCATCAATTGTCAAGCACAAAATATCTACACTCCTCTTTGCAGATGGCACACTATTGTTACCAAAAACACCTGGGCGGTTCCAGATTTTACTAAATCGTTTTGAAGAATGTTGCCAAGCTCAGGGCTAGTGATTAATACCTCCAAGGCGAAGTTCATGGCTATAAATCCATACTAGCCCTATTGCAGGAGGCTTCTTGTGGAGGGCGAGTTCTTCAAGAAAGTGAACACCTTTGAGTGAGAGATTAAATGTTAAATTGGCAGGAAATGTCAGGGCAACTGTATGTCGATAAAATGGGCATTAAACATAGGCAAATGTTTGGTGCACTGCTAAAACAGCATAGCGTTTCCTGTAGTAAACCAATAGCAGCAACCCTCCAGATTTACAACATGAAGGCTGTAGGGTCAGCATTGTATTGGGCAGAGTGTTGTTCTTCTCAAGGATTCCAGAATTGACTAGCTCGGAACATAAATTTCTAAGAAGTCTTGTTCACTTGTCGTCCAATACTCCACTTTTTCCTCTAAAACTTGACTTGGGCAGGGAGTCTGTTAGGGATAAGGCTAGGCTATGCCCAGTATTTTATTGGGGTAGGCTGGTGACCACACAGGAGCTAGCCATTTATGCTGAAGCATTTCAGGAGATAGTCTGTTTTGACATCTCCCATAAAGTAGCTTGGTTCAGCAACATTAAGATACAGCCTATTTCTCTGGGGCTGCAAGCAGCAAGGAATACTGGATCTCTTGAAGTTATTCCGTCAAAGGCCCAAATGAAGAAATGCTACTGGATATGGGTCGCACAAGTGAACAAGCCTCTGCCCCTAGAGGGTCTTTGGTGAACTGTCAATGCCTTAGAGCCATATTTGGATTTTATTACCACTCCTAGAGACGGGAAATAGTACATTCAATTTAGACATGGCTCTCTCTCCCTGATATCTTTCATGGACAAATGGGCTTTGAACCACGTTGCATCCACTTTATGTCCGTAATGCAAAAGAATCTGTAGCCCATGTTCTATTTTTATTGAAGCATATGCTAGTCCCCGCTCAAGGTGGATGAAACTGGTTGCCAGGGAGCTGGGAACACGCTGCAGCTTATGTGCCCTGAGGATATCGAGAGCAGACTCTTGCCCCTTTGTGCTTGTTCATTTGCCAAAATCCTGGGATGGATCTGGACCATTAAGAACAAGGCTATCAAGCAATGAGGGGAAATGTATACTAATGCTGTAACTGCTAGAACACCGCTTTCTCCATCGCCCTGCTATGACACTTATGCATCTGTTTGTCATTTTGTGCTGTATCCTATGCACTTTATTTTTTTACTGATGCTTCAGAAACGATGTACTGTAACTTTATGTCTACACAAATTGCTCTAAGGCAGGCTTTTTGTATTGGCAGTTACTTAGGTGGGGGCATGTAGAGCTATGGATGGTTCTATATGCTTTTCACACTCTTTCAAAGAATACTTCAGAACTGTCTCTAGCTTCCTCCCTTATAGATTTGGCAGGCATCCTATAGGGGGCACGTGGTCCATCAGAAGATTGATTTCTGAAAATGGGAGATGAATGTATAATGCTATTGTATTATTTTAATGCTTAATTCACGTCTCTGTCTAGTAGTGAATGCAATCCTTTGACATTTTAGCATCATATTTTAAACATTTGGTCAGCCTATGGGTGTCTTTGAAACCCAGCCTTATAGATGAATTCTAATCTGTATTGAAGATGTATTAGGCTTTCTAAAATAGGTAGCAAATGACAAATGTGGATACAGCTTTACTGATGTTTTTATATGCTTTATTCTTCTATTTATTTGTGTGATGCTTGTGCTTATTCTTTTTTTGAGTGGTGCTTTTAAGGCACAAGTTGCCGTAATAAAGTTTTTGGACATGGAAATAGAAGATACTGACAATGTGAATGTAGAAACTTCACCCACCATAAGAGATGATGATCAATATGGGGGAAATGGACACTTTGTGCCAGATGTACGACCCTTTCATTTAGCACCTCGCAATTTGCGACACATTGCGAGTCGCAAATTGCGAGGCACTAAATGAAAAGTACAACAGTGTGTTACCTGTTTTGCGATTCCCAATGGGGTTGCAAATTGTGAGGCTCATTAATATTAATGAGCCTCTCACAATTTGCGAGCCCATTGTGAATGCCAGCACTCCCAAGGATGGTGGCCTGCTGGGCTCAGCAGACCACCATGTCTTGGACTGCTTTTTAATAAAGTAGCTTTTCTTTTGCAAATGCAGCTCGTTTTCCTTAAAGGACAACGGAATGCAAAACATTAGTACATTGTTTTGAGAGTCACAATTTGGAAGGGAACGCCCCATCCAAATAGTGAGTTGCAAAACAGTTGCGACTCACTAAATGGGCTATGTACATGGCCCAATATGTTTTTGCATGCGCAAATGGGTTTGCAAACCAGTTTGCTCATGCAAAAATGGGTTGTACATCTGGCCCTATGTTGCCAACTAATAATGAACCTGCAGCATGTGCGAGTGATGCATCTAATGTTAAAACTGTATCTCCTAGGGCCTCACTTGCATCTAGACATCAGTTTTTACTCCGATATTGCAGGGTCTGAATTAGGAGAAAACATATGAGAAGGGACACCAAGTGCGTCTCAAATTCATGGCCTGGAAACATCAATTTTAACAACATTGGGCAACTTGAGAGCTTAGTCAAAGAGTAAACAAAATGAACAAAACAATGTTTGAGTGCAATAACATAATCCAATCTGTTTTGTCAGATATTAGTCAGTTAGTGAGGGATCTATATCATGGATTAACATCCAAAGACCTAGCCTAGCAGTTTGCCTGGACTGTTCTTATTTGAGCAGGGTCGTGACTGATTTGCATATGGCCGAGTTCAAACTGTGGTGACATGGTGTGCAATATAACGATGGCTGGGATGCAGCAATCACCAGTGGCGTAAACTAATTCAAGCATTCCACCCATCACTTTTTGTACTCTTTATTTCATTTTTCAAACATAGCATCTAGAAAGTTGTATAATATTCACAAAATAGCACGCTGTGGTGTGCCCCCAGCAAGTGCTATTGTGCACTGATAAGTCCCACATGCAAGGAAGTGAAGCCAACATAACACCTGAATATTTATAGGGCTAGCAACACTAAAGTGCACTGATCTTCCTAAAACGGGCTCAAATTAAACCTAAAATCACCTCCTTACTAAACCTGTACCTTCTATATACCACCTCACCTGTTTGTTCAAACAATGTATCCCTCTGCCTAAAAATCCTCTCTTTTTCTTCTTCTCCTCTGCTGAGCACCTAGAATGATCATCTGTCTCACCATAGCATAAAGTGCAGCCATTAGTAAAGATTGCAATGCATTCTGATGACATTTTATGCCCTGTGGCTAATTCCAACCTGGCTGAAGTTGAAGTTAATTTGCACAAGACTTTTGCTGTTTTTTGGGGCTATTCGGAAATTGAAAATGCTAGTACATACAATTTTTTAATCAAGTAAAATCTCAACGCAAGAAATGCAAAAAGCAATCGCATAAGAAATTGGTAACTAATCAGTTTGCTATACAAAACTATGTTTTGGGACTCATAAGACATCAAAGAACGCCTATTTAACGGCCACAACCCATTTTGTGAATGGTTTGCAATTCGGTAAGCCTTCTTGCATCAGGCCCCAAGAGTCTAAGAAGCAGTTACATTGTTTAGAAGGTAGAATAAAGAGTGTTTTGTAAAACTTCATGTTGGCGAAACGTTTTATTTTAATTTTATTCAAATACATTTTTACTTTAATACCACTAAAAATGCGAACATTTAAATTATTTCAGTGTATGATTTTATGTCATAACTTTATGTTTACAGTTGTTTTAAATAACTTATTTTTATAATTTCCAAAATGAGTTTACTAAACTTAAAGTACATTTAGTATTATTTTTAGGTATGGTTTGCTGCCTGTGGTTTGCTGACTATTGAATGATCAATTATAGTCAATTTGCTGAGACTCTTTTTTAACATTTTAGTTATTTAATGTTTTAAGTTTTTTTATATTATGAAATGAATTTTTCTGTGTATTCTTTGCTTTGGGTCTGCAAAAATATTGTCACTTTAAAAACATGTAAGTTCCTATAGTAAAGATAAAAAACTTTGCTTGTGTCACTCATAACTGGCTAGTTATTGCACAATGAAGGGTCATTTATACTATGGAGGCAAGGTGCTAGATTCTATATGTGCCTTTCATAATGAGAGGGTTCACAAGACAAGTAGTTGGTGAGGAAGATGGCTCCAATACTCATGTGTCCGCAGACTGAGCTGCAGGACCTCCAGCAGCTGCAGTTGGTGTCACCCCAGGTGGATGAGGAGGCTGCCATAACTCTTGAATATGGTCCTGTTTCACATCATGTGTGACTATGGAGAAGTGAATGGTTGAATATGTTGCTTACAATGTATGTTGTGGCATCAAGACATGCCAGAGCCTCTAAATACCACTTAGGCATGGCAACAATACTGTAAAACGTGGGCTCACAGCATTAGAAGTGCATTCCATGTAGTTTGAGTCAACATTTGCAAACTGGTTGGAGGACTCACATTGTCCCTATGACACAGCTCAATATGGCCTCCAGCAATCCCCAGCATGCCTTCGGTGCAGGGCTTGGCCTGTGGACAGGCTCTGCTCCAGCCTCTGTGCCACAAACCCAACTTTGCATAGCACTGAGTCATGCATAGTAAACTCTCAGAGCGGGACCTGGCCTAATCACAGTCCCTGCCCTGGACCCTATGCCACTGAATAATCTATGCATGGACTTTGGCCATGGACAGCTTGCTGGATTAACCTGTGTCCAGACCCTGAGCCAGCTTTGGGGTTCACAGTGCCCAATGTGAATGGATTTTGCTATATATAGTTGTGCTATGATTTTTTTTAATGTTCTTTCGAGTTTTTTCTTCAGAATTTGAAGTGGTTTACTGCTTGATCCACATTAACCTGCAGATCAGAATTTACTCTCCTGGTTACATGCCTCAGTGAGGTTTGCACAGAATCAAACAGCTGCAATGTAACCTGAAAAACATATCTTTGATACCTTTTTTAGATTTTTTTTTTATGTAGCGCAAACTAGACGCGAGACATTGAGTATCAGAGCGCTTTACATAAGCACCAGATTAGTTACAGATGGACACATTAATTTTCTCAATTATTTGTTGCTTAAGGGTTCCTTTGCGGAGTACTGTAAGGAATATATTTCCCCAAGCACTTCTGCGAGGGGACTTGCTGCCTGGCATGAGGCAGGCATATACACGCTGAGGGATCTTTACAATGAAGGTTACATTATACCATTCAAGACCCTACTAACAGAAGAGAGATTTGAACCTGGTCATTTTTTACTACACAATTCCATCTAAGAGGCACTACATGCATGCTGGTGCGGTATGCAGTAGGATGCCCAATGCACCTCACTGTTCAATATCTTCATGTCTTGGGCACGGGCCACCATTTGACATGGTGGTTTGCTGACTCATTGCGCACACATGTTGTACTCCCACTGACTCCTTTACATCGCCGTTGAGAAACAGACCCGGGCCGTCCTTGTACAGATAAAAAGTGGAAAGCCATGGTTGCATATCCTGCACTTGCTTCTGCCTAATACAATACTACATACTCCACAGAGCTTACCTCATTCCTGTTCAGATAAATCGTTACTACCACCATACTGACATCACTTGCCCCCGCTGTTCCCTCATCAATGCTGGACTGCCATTTATTCTCTGGGAATATCCCACCCTTCACCCTTACTGGCTGGGTGTCACCACATGCTTGACAAACCTGTATGACACCAAGAGATTGATCACCCGCATGTGGAAGTCACCAGTACCACATGTGCTCACTGCTTGGGAGCTCTCCACGCAGTCAAGGGCCCAGGGCCAGACTGGGAACCGAAACCGGCCTTGGCAAACTGCTCGGCCTATTCCACCTCCAGGGGGAAGGGAGTGCGGCCAAGCTGTTTTCTAGGGCAGGTTTCGGCCGATTTAGTTACCGATCCGATATTCCCAGCCCCCAGGGGCCCAAAACTGGCCCCCACTTTGGCGGCCCACTGGGGAAATGCCCGGTGCCTGCTGCGGCTAGTCCAGCCCTGCCTAGGCCTAAGTCGAAAGCGCTGCCTTACACAGGGAAAACACGCAGGCCTGTGAAAATACTTATTGGCAGTTAGCTGGAATGTCATTTAATCTGATTTCCTAACTGCTCTGACGCCTGCTGACGAATCACTAGGAGCTGCCTTGTCTCCAGCGATTGCAGGCACACCGATTATCAATCTATCACCGGGAATGCCTGTTGCTCCCGCCCAAATATGTTCCTTTCTGACACAACAGCTGTACCTTTGGTTTTTCATTCACATTGTATCTCTGTAAGAATGCTCTCTTTTCCGCTTTCCGCTTATTATACTGTGAACTGGACCTGCTGTTGGTATACCCGGTCTGGTTATAATTTTTGTTTTTTCTGTTTCATACATACTGCTTATTGAATCTTCATACTACTACACTGGTACCATCTGCTGTTAACTCCTTGATGCAATATGTGTCACATATCTCTTATATATGATTGTAATATGCACTTTTTGCACACTAAAAAATGCAATAAATAGATTAAAAAATATATTTCCCCCACTGTACATTAGAAAGACATTGCAAGTCACCATGGATTTTTGTGATCATATAGTGGCCGAATGCCAAGATAGTTTACAAAGTAATGGAACGTCAAGGTGACTTGCAATATAGCCTTATAGCCCGCCGTAGCGGGCTATAACGGCTATTAAAGGCCCGCTGCAGCGTTAAAGGCCCGAGCCGAAGGCGAGGGACTTCAACAAAAGCAGCGGGACTTTAATAGCGGTATAGCCCTGCTATGAAGGGCTATAAGGCTATTAGAACATTCTGCCACTAGAGGGCAGAATGTTCTAACAAATAAAACAAAGGCCTCCCGAATCCCAAGGGGATTTAAATCCCCTCGAGCTTCGAGAGGCTTTTGTAAAACATTGGAATGTTGCTCTGCGGGCCTTTACCGGCCCGTAGAAGCAGGGAGCACTCCATTGTCTACAATGGAGTGCTCCACTTTCCAATGTTCTAATATCCTTTTAATGTATGGCTAATTGGATTTTATTCCTTATAATACATGGTCACACAATCACCCTTTACACAAACTGCTTAAATCGTAGATGTCTTGCTCTTACAGAGAGTGTATGGTTGAAAATATGTTGTATAAAAAGGAAAATCTTTAGTGAATAATCAAAAGCATTTAGCATTTTATCGCAAAAACAATTTAGAAATAATTTAATGTAAATCTGATTCAAAACTGCTCAGAATGTGTAGAAATATGCAGAGAGATTCTTTCTCTAATTGCCTATAACTGTAAAAAATAACCATTTTACCATAAACATGCCCTTCATGCTTTATGATGTTCATTTTACAAAAACAGATCATAGGAAGGAAACGCTAGCTCCGTTTATCTTTGTTTAAACTGCAGCTGGAATTAGGCTCTGATTTGCCTTTCTTCTGGGTGCTGGCTCTGGCAGCAGGCATTATGATGTGACATCCAACAATAATAAAACATTAGAGACGGGCTGTTATTTGGAGTGCGGATGGCCAAGTTTTATAAATGTGTTATAATTACAAAGTTGAGTGAGAACGGCAGGGGTGACAGCTGGTGTTACGGTATAACCTGGACTACCACCACAGGCATCTCTTATTAAAGCTGCCAAAGAGATATGAAGCAGTGTCTTGATTCATAAGTAGAAGAATATTTCCATTCTAGATGTAGTTCCTGCAGGGCCGGCTTTAGTGCTGGTGGCGCCCTGTGCGACAAGGTTTGTTGGCGCCCCCCCCAATGACCACCACGGATTCTCTCACTAGCACCCTTTAACAGTGACCAAGTCTCCATAACCACACTCTCTCAGATGCATTGAATTCGTTATATAGCGCCACTCATACCAGTTTAGGGTGTCCGGGCACTTTGCATCACACGCACATTACACAGAGACAATCAATCATACGTGTGTAAATCAGTGTATAGGAAATGTTACATAAGCCAAAGGACTAAAAGTGTAGGAGTCACATGTCATCCATACTGGTAGGCAGTATAGTTTAAGAGTGCTTGGTGTGGAGAAGCACAAACGCATAGTTGGGAGTTTTCTTTAATAATAATCGATTTCTAGCCAAATTAACCCTTTTTGCAACATTAATCAATGTTCTAATAATGTATACTTTGCAGTGTGTATGCAGTTCTGGATGAAAGTTAATAGGTCACTATTCTATATTAGGACTTTAAGTTCTAAATTGCAAGTAACAAAAGGATGCCTCTTTTGAAAGCAGTAACCTGCTGATCTGTTTACATCATACCCACTCTGTTATCTACTTGGTACACGTTCTTTGCAGCAGGCATATTAACCCTCTGCACTAACTTCACCTGAGTCAAAACCTCAACTATGCAAAAGGCTGATCTCTCTCCAGGAAGATAATTAATCACACGAGTTATCTTGACATTTATGTGAGGCCTGGTAACGCTGCAGCAGGTGCTTCAAAAGCATAATAAACTTTCAAACACGGCGCCCCCAGGAAGCCAGCACCCGGTGCGGTGGCACCGGTCGCACCGCCCTAAAGCCGGCCCGGAGTTCCTGCTGCTAAGCATAAAGTATTGTGGTAACAAATACGTGTGGAAACGTTTAATGTTGGAGTCCCTGCATGTCAGGTGTGTGAAAAGTTGGGATGGTAGCCTAGGGTGAGATTACAAACATACCAGGAAGTCACTGGCACATGCACTTCCATTTTACGGTGTTTCCGTTTGCAAGGAACTGCTTGATCCCAACAGAGAATGGAGCCGATAAAATAAAATAAAAAGAGACTGGAGATGTCTTCAATGTGCATGGGTCGTGGCGGACCCCGGCCTGTCAGTGAGACTGATCGCATGCCCGCAGTACATGCAGTGTGGGAATATTATGACAGGGGCCTCGCCCCCGACATGCACCTGCTCGTACTCGAACTTTCTGCACGGGGAATTTATTCCGCCAGATCCTGCAATACATTACAATCCGCGCCCAGGGGAGTCTATTTATCCGACATTCTGCTGCCACGGCGATGTTTAATTCATGCTGGAGAAAATATTTCATGAAGAACTTTCCTTTTTAAAGTTGATGCTCATCTTTCCCTTCGTCTCCTGAATGCGTTTTAATTTTTTTTTTCATTAAGGCAGCACTTTTATCTCTGCATGATAACATGATCGTCGTCTATGAATTACTTTAATTATTATCAAGCAGGAGTTGCAGGTTACGTGATTAGCTTTTTTTTTTTTTTTTTTTTTAACAGGACCAGAATTGGGAACTAAAAGCAGTCTTGGCACATTTTGTCAGACCAGTCCCCATACTGCATATAATAAGCTAATGCACAGAGCAAACCTTTCCACTGAAAGGGGAGATTGGGGAATTTCTTCCCCATTGAATTTTTTAACCACATTTTAACTGTGTTGCTTTTTACAACACGTTTTTCATGATAGAAAAATGTCCAATCATTTAAAGGATGGAGGGATACAGATCAGCTGGTTGGGGGAAAGAAGATGGTGGTGAGCTGAGGCCGCCACAGATGCTCCCTCACTCCCCTCTCCACCTACAGCATACTGCGGAGCCGTCTTCGGACCTGTGGAGCTGCAACATTGTAGTGTTGACTGTGTGCTGCCCTTGATGCCGTGCTAGCTTGATATTTTGTTTCACGGCCAAGCAGCTGAAAAGCCTGCCTACTATCCCTCCTGCGTGTACTGGAAAAGCCGCCCGCTGATGGCGGGTTCTTGACCGCCGACAGTTGTAGGAGTTCTGAACGCTGCTTTAGTGCAGTGGGCCTGCTCGTCTGTGTTACGGCTGTCCATGTTGTCCCTTGACTACTGGAGGCTGCAGGCAAGGGGCCATTGTTGCCACTAACAATATTGCTGTCACTTCTGCTCAACTGCATGGATCTTTCCCAGCAGCTCTGTACGAGTTTGATGCTGTCGCCTGGCATAGACATTACTTTGTGGCGAGGGGCTGCTGGTGCCACGAGGGAAACTGTCAACTAGCTCAGCTATATTGCCTTCTTCACCTGTTGTCTATGACCCCTATTTTGTTGTCTGGTCACTCACTACCTCCTGCCTACACCCAGAGCCTCAGCAGCTCGCACTGCCTATACTTGGGTCATTCAGGTGATTTACATGGCTCCGTCGTACTCTGCGAGTTCGACAGCAGGCCGTGGAGGATGTTCTCCTCCCCCCCCGGCTCGCCATCGCAGCTGGGTTCAACTCACACAGCGGGAAATTAAGCAGTGGCACCTCAACTAAAATTGGCTAGCTGGTGCTTGAATTTCTTACTAATTGTCCTGCTTGTGGAATTGCTGCTAGTACTGCTTCTGCTGAGATCACTATTGCATCAGGGGTTTACTCTACCGGCTACATTCTGGACTTTACCTCCCCCGTCGTGATTCAGATAATGTATGCCCTTATGGAGGAAGACACAAAAAAGAAACAAGGAAATCCTGGGAGTCTGAAGGGACCAAGGGTAAGTGTATGCTAAGAGGAACAAGGTCCCATACAATTGGATTTTGAAACAATGTCACAATTTTTGGTAATAAAAAATTGGAACGTAATAATATATCAATGAAAAAATTGAATGAGCAGATAACTTGGACGAAGTAATAACACAAAAAATAAGTGAGCAAACTGTGACAGGGCAGAGGGAAATCAGCCAATTTTCTTACCACAGGCAATTGACTTAAAACGGTGACTTTTCAATAAACGAGCAAATGAATAAGAAAAAGTCACAATCTATGGTACATCTCATACTCCACATTTAGATACATATTTTGGTATAGAGTTGGAGATGTGTTTGTCGACGACGTTTCAATCCCATAAGGAATAACGGGATCTCATCAGGACTAACTGATAGGCCAGATGCCTGGAAAGTTGCCTGGATAAGTGGGAGGGAAGGGGAAGAGGGAGAAACAAGGGAGGGGTACAAAGGATGATCAGATGGGGTTGAGAGTAATATTACAAAATATGGGAAGGGACAGGTGGGGTAGAATGTAAAATTAAATATACGGGAAGGGGAATTAAAAAGTAAGGAGGGGGTGGTGGAGTGTGGGGGGGAAGGGAGAGTGGGAAGGGAGGAATAGAGATTAATGAGGTGCAGTGTGAAAGTGTAGGTGAGTAGTGACAGAAGCCAAGGGATAAGACAGAGGTATAGCAAGATCATAGGAGGGTGAAAAGACATAGATGGCAGTAAAGGTGCAATGTTATTGGTGATAATACAGCCAGAGAGCCTCTATCAGTGAACAAAATTGAGAGGGTAACCAAATGGGTGGTAAAGTGTTGTGGGGTGAGTGATGGGGGGTAAGGGGAATAGGCAAGACTGCTAAGAGGGCGGTACTAACCAGTGAAGGAGACTTACTGACACGGTCAGAGGAAATTTAATTTGGCACGGAAAGATAGGTCGAGGGGCGGCATGATGCGACAACGTCTGGAGATCTATGAAACAAAGGGTATTTATTAGGGAAGAACTATCACATATAGGGAGAGCAATGAGGGAGGCGCAGGTGCAGGCAAAAAATTATCTTACCAGAATACGATCAGGTAGCGGCCACAGGTTCCATCGTAGGAATTTAAGGAATCTGTTGTTCCCATCCGAAGGTCAAGTGTCGCGGTCAGAACAGGATATTAGAACTCGTCGGAATTGGACGATGAACCTCTAGAAGTGAGAGATGGAACATGTGAGGGGCAAGAAAGGATCTGGTGTAGGTTGAAGGTGCGCACAGGATACTCCTGCTGGGGACGTGTAAATGAATTAGATCGGAGGTGTAAAAGTTCCCATATATGAAAGGGTAGCCAGACAATTGTAACTTATGAAGGAGGGGGCCTCAATTATATCCGAGTGGTGAAGCACTAATGTCTCTGCGGCAAGCAACAAAAAAAGAAAAATAGGGGAGTCCTGGGGAGACCAGTTTTGATGGGGCCTCGAGCAAATACAAAATCTGTTTTGGGTTTGGCCAATGATAAAGCTAGCACAATTAAAAGTCATTTACAAACCACACAGATCAAACAGAACAAGCAGATCGGTAATCTGTATGCAGAGGCTATTCGTTGCGAGGCGATGGCTCAAGTGAGACCCTGCGGCCCAGGACTTTCAGAACAGACAAATTCTTCTACCACAGTGTGCGTGTATCAGGGAGTGGCAGAGCAATGGTTCCAGAGCAACAATGTGACCGGCTCATCCGAAAACCTTCACTTGCTTCCATCTTCCATCTGATCCAAGCACGCTGTGCCGAAACTTCTAATCCTTACGCTGAGGTCAGAGCTGACAATTCCAGATTGCAAATCATGATTATTGATTTAACTGGTAAAGTGGCAGTGTTGACCTATCAACGTCAAGACCTTCAGCAGAGGGGGATTTGAGACAGAGGAAGACACAACTTCTACATCAATGCTTGTTAAGGAGCACAATATCTAGATCTTGTCTATACAATGTAAGGGGCTCATTACGATGACGGACGGAAGCACTGGTGGCAGTGGTGGAAAACGTCCATTTCCTAGATCCAGATGCAGTATTTGCGACCACCGAATTACAATGGTCCAACAGAGGCCATTTTCCATCCACCGCGGTTTATCAGGCCCCGCACATTTCTTGCGTAGGCAAGGGTGGTGGATGGAGCCAATAGAGCAAGATTGGTGTGCGGAAACAAGTTCCGACCGCCAACCATATTACGATGTTGCAAACAGCCCTTCCCACGCCTCGTAAAAACCACCACGTTGCGGATGGCGGAAACACTACAACGGAGAGGAAGAGCCAATACAGAATCCATCTAAACCACCGGAGCTGCCATTGATCTTGCGCCACAGGCCTCCCCGCTGTTCTACCTGCTGCACCTCTGGCAGAGAAGATGCCGCCGCGCCCAACAGCAGAGGTACGTACCAAACATCTCCACGCATGCAACCCCTGAACTACTACAACTCCTAGCAAGCGTGGCGGCACCACGATGAATGTGGCAACCTGCCATATGCAAAGTGTGAGGCCCACCCAATCCTCATGAGTGACCCTCGGTGCCTCAGAAGGTAATTGGGACAAATGATGTGCCCCACAGTTGCAGAGCGCGCACACCGCAATGTCAAGAAATGTATGTCGAAGGTTCCCATTGGCTGATGGCTCATTCGCATAGTGGTTGCCACACGGTGGCGGCCTGGAAGCTGCGACCGAAATCCTGCATCATTCAATTGGGGCCAATGTGTGTCATCGCTGCGGATGCCAACTACTGCGCATGCGTACATATTCTGCATTTGCATTGGCGCCATGCAAATTACATCACATATCACAACTCATTTGCCTAAAGTGATTTGTGCACACCATGCCTAATGTCATGGGACATGAGGCTCCCAATCATAGAAAGTAGCCGCACAGATACCGTACATGTATAGGAGAACTGGCCCAGAACACGTGTGTCCGGCCCCGTGTTTTGGCACGGTCACATGCCCAGTGACAGCTGTGCTGGCTGGCTGTGGGGTGGGGGTAAGCCGGCCCTCTGGGAGTGGCTGGTACATCAGAACAACTAGAACAGTGACCAGCTGGTCACTACAATATGAAGGTATGAAAGAGTGTGACCTTTGAGTCAACTCATCGCACACATGGTATGTCCAAGAAAAGGAGAGTGAAATTACATACATTGTCATGTCTCGGGACTAGCATAGACTGAATTGAGGGAAGGAGTCAAAAAGGACAAAGGTCTCGCAATGTTCAAATGTTGTGTAATGAAACATCCAACCTGTGAACATCGCTTGTATATCCCTTGACATCTGACTGGTGTCCCTTGGCCATGGGTGGTCTTGTGAATGGCCAGTGACATAGGCAGACAATCAGAGGTGTCCATTGTCTGCAAATCAGACATACATGTAATCCCTAGCACTCCCAACACACGTACTGGTGTGGGGTGTAGTGTGCCTAGCTGCCATTGCCTGCAAATGTTCTCACACACGTCATAGGAGTGCACATGTGGAGCAAACAAACATAGCTCTGACCGACATCATCGGTCATTGTCAGCCATGTGGGCATGTATGCACAATCCATGTGCATTTGTGCCTCATTCAGGTGAACATTGCAAACTCTGTTATGCAAATTCCTCACACACTCACGCAGGAATGAACCCATAATGTCCACATGTGTATTTCCACTGTGCTGTATATCCATATTGCGTTGTCCAGATGACACTCACTGTGCTCATCCCGTAATGTTGTTGTGTCTTGTGGGACTAAAGCTTGCGGTCGTGCAGTGACAGCAGCTACATGCAACTCAGCACTGATGCTGGGAAACACTAGTGTTGTGCCATCTAACCACAGGGCAGCTCATCCTTGATGTAGCAGTGTACTATATGCCATACACATCAAATTCTCTGGATGTCGTAGTGTCAGTAAGTCGAGTGAGTGAAGAAAAACAACATCTGAATGCAGGTTACTTGTGCATTTCACGTGACCATGAGTCCTTTCAATGTTGTGGTTGTGTGAATCTCTGGGTAAGCTGTTGACCACATCTCATCTATAACTCAGCCCATGTGTGTGTACCCTGACATACGTAGGAGGAGACCACCCATCTTCCGACCTGTCCCAGACCTGGCGACGATGGAGGACATCAAAATCATCCGGAAATTCCTTTTGGATCGCCGCACACTATGAAACCTATGGCCCATTTGAAGCCCAAAAAAAATATATCCGGCTGCATTGTCTGCTACACTGAAGGTTATGGCTGCACTGCATTTCTTCGCTACTGGGTCTTTCTAGTACACTGTGGACAGCGCCGGTGGGATGTCACAGCCCATGTTCAGCATGGAGTTGCGTGACGCCCTGTCAGCATCGATGCTTTACAAGGACAGACATGTCCACTTCCGAGAAGGGATAAATTGGCAGCTGTGAAGGGGGAGTACTATGACCTGGGAGGCATTTCAGATGTTGTGGGAGCCATTGATGGTACCCACATTGCCTTTGTTCCACCACAGGCAAGTGAACACATCTACAGGAACTGCAAACACTACTACTCCTTCAATGTGCAAGTGGTATGCCAGGCAGAGTAGATCATTCCACACGTGTGCAAAGTATCCTGGCTCGACACATGACTCCCACATCTTGCGGAACAGCACCATACCCCAATTGATGGCCAATATGCACCCCGAGCGGGCCTGGCTTGTTGGTGAGTGGGCTGTGCCAATGACTGATGTATGTGTGACATGCGGCTCAACTCACATATTCAGATCACACTGTTTGCCTCACAACTAGGTGACTCTGGGTATCCCAATCGTCCGTGGTCGCTGTCCCCACCGCAGAATCCAACAACACCCGGGGGAAGTCCTATACAATGATGCACATGGGAGGACACGTCGTGTGGTGGAGCGCACGTTTGGACTTCTGACCTCTAGATTTATGTGCCTGGAAAAGACTGGTGGTGCACTTATGTACTCACCACAGAAGGTATGCCAGATGGTAGTCACCTGCTGCATGCTACACAGCCTGGCCTTGGGCAGAAGGATCCCCCTGACACTGGATGACGATGAACAGCAGCAGCCATCCGCTCCTAACCCACACATGCCCAGTGACAATAACAGTGTTGAGGAAGAAGGCCTTGACCAGCGTCCACAGCTCATCGTCAACAACTTCCGTTGAGTTTAAGTTAACAATGAGCGACTAGGACTATGTCTGTGTGCTTTGCTGTTGTCTCATAAAATTTGAGAATTGTTGCTGGCATTCTGTACACATACAGGACTATGTGCAGGATTAGAGAACTTGAGCAGGCAGGGAATGAGCACCCAGAAGCAACCAGAAGCACAGGACCCAATCTCTATAGTGCCTCACTAGCTCTCCTACTCACTCAGAGGTATTCAAGCGTGTGTACACAAGTAGATACGTTGAAGACACGAAACGCTTTGAAATGTGCATTTTTACTACAGTGTCAAAACCTGCAACATACGTACCACAACATGTTGAGAATGCACAAGTACAAAAACAGTTACCATAGTGACACATCCATATCACAAGAAGCAAGATGTTATATCAATAATCCCTCTGAACGGAGACTCACAAGCATATCCCCCCCACCCCTTGTTGGGAGGAGTTGTATGAGATGTCCCAGGTCTATGGGCTTTGTCAGCAGCCCCCATTCCTCAGCCAATACATGGTGAAATGTACAACTCATGTGCTGTGTCGCTCTCATCACTGGATGGATCACTCTCCAAGTGTTGGGCAACTAGCCCGCCTCCCCATGACATCTAAAAGGCACCCGTGACCTCTAGCAGCTGCAACACTTTGTTGAGTTGGGGTGCTAGGGCCTGACCACAACAGAATGACAATGCACAATGTCCTCCGACCATAGACAGAATGGGCAGGCAGTACTCCTGGACAGCGCAGAGAACAAGCTCTGCGGACACTTCTCATGTGACAGACAAATACTAATGTACTTGCAAAATGACTCCGCCATGTAAATTTCATGCGCTACAGCTGCATGATGGAAGCCGGGCTCATGCCAGTCGACAATGTCCATGACGGTCAGATGACAGCCTCCCCTTGCTTAGGTATGTGGTACCAAGCAAAAGAGACCACAGAGGTCAGCAGAGTCAAAGTTAATGCAGACAGGGCCAAAGTGAGAGAGCAGAATAACAATTCATGTCAGGAGGTGTGAAAAAAGTAAAAGGATACAGAATTAGTCCCCAACAGTTCCTGTTGCTGTTAAGTAGTTACATATCCAAGAAGGCACAGGCAGCTTCAAAGGAAATCAGTTCCAAAAGACGATCCAAATCATCTTCAGCAAAAAGGACCGCCATCCAATCCAGCAGTGTGAAGGAACAGATGTGCTCCTCGCACCACGAGGATGAAAGGAGCATCCCGTGGCAACCTGGGAGAGGTTCGATGTAGGCCAGGCACAGGAGCCTTTGCGCAAATGCACAGGCGCAGCTGGCTGCCTGTCTGACACATTGAAAGGCATCCTACAAATGTGCATCACTGGAGCAGTCCTGGTCATGGACCAACAAAGGACTCACCCACAGCTCATGATCCAGGGCAGCAAGGGATGTGCTGGAAAGGCATACATCCATGGCCCAATGAAAGGGGCATCGTCAACAGCAGAACACAGGTTGCATGCAGGTGAAATAGGCATAGCGGAAGGTTAGCCTATAACTGATGTGTAGCACAGATAATGGGCCACATCCAAAGAGAAGCTGCATGCGGTCTCGGTACAGTTGCAACTGACCGGGGTTCGCTTGGACTACAGGACAGGCAGACATGGTGTGAGAGCACTCTTCGAACCAGCGCTCAGCTATACAGCCACAAATAATGATATTGAACCGCTAAATGCAGTCTGAAAATTGGAGGAATGACACCTGGTAGTACTCCAAAAATAGCATGAAAAGAAGGGACAAGGCCAGAGCCCACAAGATTGAAAAAAGTGTGCAACCGCCTTCGGTATCAGAGGTGTTTGATGATTTCTATGTCAGTGCCCCTGAAAAAGTGCGAGTGCTGTGTTCAGCAAGGACTGAATCGCGCAGGATGGTCAAGGCACCTGGAGTTTGAAGGTCTCAGGACTGGTGTGTGAGCTACTACTTGTTGGAACAGAAGCCCATTGTGCCTGCACACTTATTGAAGTATGCTTTCGCTGTGGAAATGTGAGGCCACAAATGACTATCCACAATCACATATGGGGCAGTAAGGAGAACATTGCTACAGCAAGGAACATGGCGTGCAACAGTTCCTATATACGCGATGCCTGCCCTGTGACCGCAGCAGTTGTGCTCATTCAGGTTCGCTTGTAAAACAGATTTACCGTGGGTATGTTGTCAGGCACTGGTGTTCATGTGGGTAAACATGCATGGATCGTACATGTCACATGAAAATCCCTGGGCAACAGTACTTGAGTATGTGAATACGACAATGTCACCATCGTTCACATGACAGGATGTGTTGTGATTCTGGCTCTTGTGGGCACACTGCTAAGGATGTCATTGTTCTGCGCTGTGTGATCCGTGACAACTTCCGTCATGTCCATGATGAGGTTATTAGGGGAAGGGAGCACACTACTTCACCTCCCAGCACTGTTCACCCCTCGGCATTCTGGTAAATGCAGTTCAGTCATGATGCTTGCTTGTCATGTGACTGAGGTGTTTCACCTGAGTTGGGCAGGGAGAGGTACAGAGACCCGAGTAGATTTTGGCAGCTTCCTCAGCAGACACCGATCACAATGTATTTTACCCCTACTGATCTGGGAGGATAACGCAACACACATATGTCTAGAGATTCACAGCACTGACCTGCACCAACGGTAACAGAAGTAAGCTTTTCAACTGAACTGCATCTACCAGGATGCTAAGGGCTAAACTGTGTTGGGAGGTGCAGTTGTGTGCTCCAGTCCTGCTGTCCATGTTGATGGTGTCTTGAAGGAATGTTAAGCAGCTTGTTTTACCAGAATGCAACCTTATTGTATTGGTTAAATGAAAGGAGAACCATAAAGTAGTTATAAGAATATATATTTATTATTATAACACTTTAAATACCTCACAGTTTCTGCTACACACCGATAAATGCAAAGCACACAATACTGTAGCACAGAAACAATAGTAAGTAGCACAAATACACAGTGGGCTCCACTACTAAAATAGTGGTATAAGAACCATGACTCGAGTCAAGACCGTGTCTAGGATACGTAGAATCACTGGGACCCCAAGGAACCACCCAAGATGAGTAAGTAAGGACCCCACGGAGGATGGGTGCAGTGTGAGAACACGACTGCATGCAAGTGCAATTCAATGGGAGAGTCGAGGTTGCAGTTTTTAAGTTAAAGGACCATTCCCAGTGGATTACGAGGAAACCCTTTGGAACATATAAGGTTGGAAAGCCACCCCACCCATGGATACTGGAGTACCAGAGTTACCTATCCCAGGGGAGCCAGGTGCATAGGTCTGAAGTGGTGTCGGAAACCGCTGTCGTTCTCAATGGGAGTCTTTAAAGAAATGCCACTGCTAGAAAGAAGAAAAGTGTCCGGTGGAATCTGCAAGTGGATTCTTGATTAAAGGAACCTGAAAGCAGAGGGGACAGAGTCTGGGTCACTCAGGAGTGACCAGGGGCTCGGAAGATGAATGCCCACTGGCGTTGGGTGCTTCAGGTGCAAAGAAGGAGACCATGACTCTACAGCAGCAGGGATCAGGAGACGTCAAAGATGACCAGAAGCTGGATAAGAGATGTCCCATGAAGGATGTCGAGTGCTGAGGGGTTGGTGTCAGAGGGAGCACCAACAAGCCTTGGCAGTGGCAACCCACAAAGAAGATCGGAGAAGGATATGGTCCGGCCCAGCAAGGACCAGAGGACTCACCACAGCAAGGGGAGTCAGGGCAGGCCCAAAAAAAGCAGTGTTGTCCCTCTAATGGACCCACAGGCCGGCACAGGAGTCGCGAGGGGAGCTCTAGCAGTTTCACAAGGCAACAGCTTGCAGGGCACAGAGTGTGAGGAGGCCAAAGTCCTTTGTAGGAAATGTGCGCAGAGATGAGGGCTACCGATAGCCCAATGCACAAAGTTGGTTAACACCAACAAGCATATGCAATTGCAAAAGTACACGGTGCACAGGGGTTCAGGTTATGCTTCCCCACGAGGGATACTGGCCTCAAACTTGGTGAGAGGGCAGATCGACCTCAAGGAGCATGCGAACCCACCTCCTGTGTTGCTGGAGCCTTCGGAGTCCACAGGAGCTCAGGATCAGGTCAGTTGTATTACGGTGACTGCAAACACAGGGGAGTGACTCCTTCACTCCAAGGGAGATCTTTTGGTTGTCCTTGATGCTCCACAGGTCCTGCATGGAGCCTATATGGTGCACGGCACAGACGATGCTTTGGACAGAGAGGGAGATGAAGTCAGGCCCAGTCGAAGTCCAGCGAAGTCCAGAGTGTCCAGGCGGTCAAAGGTCAGTGGTTTCTTGTTCAGAATCTTGTCCACATCAAATCTAGAGTCCTACAGCCTGGTAAGCCCTTTTGTACCTACGGGAGAGGGTTGGACAGATACAGGGGACCCTCCCAGCGGAGGGTCAAGACAGGGGGGTTGTTACACTCTTGTCCTTTGGCCAGTTTTACGCCAAGCAGGAGCCAACTGCTCCCAGAACTGGTTTGAGCAGGACTATGCACAGGGACACAATTATGACCCTTGTGCAGATTTTCAGGCACTTTGGAAGTGCACCTGCTGCAGATCGGCGCATATAAATTCCCCCTACTTCCACGGACAGAGTAAACCTACAGTCACACGCACACACACTCATCATACGCTAGGGCCCATCACACTGAAACTCACACTATTACTCTATCCACACTGAATATAGGAGAGAAACCTAAACCAATCTGCATCTAAAACGAGGTCAATGCGACCATAAAGATATTGTCCTGAGTCATGATTTTAAACATAGGAAATACATTTGAAACTCAATAAATGACAAAGAAATAACCACCCGACACTGGAATTCAAACAAATGGTTGTTTATCTAAATTAGTTCAAATGCAAGTCAATTAATAGCAAAATCTTTATTCTCATAGTTACCTATTCTAGCTAAATGGGTCAGGACAGGTCTCTCGGTAAAGTCTCTCGAACTACCGTCCTCAGCATAGGTTCAGGAAGAAGTGGCCTCAAAAATCCAAAATGCAATGACACAGACCCTCTCTAGTCTAGTATATTTATAACAAAACTAGCGAAAATAAAGTTACAAACAAATTCTGAATGTCCGTTGAGCCGCTGAGTAGAGCAAGCAGGAAAGGATGTCACTTGGTAACATTTAGAAAACCTCCGCTCAGGAAAAATCACAAAAATAAAAACACGGAAGAAGGAAACTCGAGTTTGCAAGCGATACATTTATGAATGCTCTTCCTTGGTACCATAGCAGAGCCACCGCAGATTTATCATTGTTCATTGTGGCTTTATTCTTTTCCAAGGGCAATTGGAAGCATGCCCGGAACTGCTGTCCTCACGGAAACTTTTAAATCAGACAGAGGCTGTGGTCAGGTGACTTTCAACCATGTTCAGCAAGGCCTCTCGTCACTTCTCAATCACTCGAGCGCAGGCTGTAAATAGCAGCCATCTTTGTTTAGGCCAAAACGGACCATCTTAATTAAAAGAAACACAAAACAACGTTACCACATCATAATGATTAAACAGTGTTAATCCCCACTAATACCCTTATGTGTATGTAATTACCTAGCCGTCTGCAACACAAAGAAGCATTACCACACGTTATTTTAAAAGCGCAAACTCGAAACAAATAGCACTTTTGCGATACACATTTAATTAAATTGCACATATTATTAACCCCTTCGGTGCTCATGACGGAATGGTTCCGTCATGACCCACGGTTGAGCTGTGCTCATGACGGAACCATTCCGTCATGACCACACCCGCGCAAGATTCCGTCAGCACAGCGGCGGAATCTGCGCAGCATCGAAGGGGTTAAGCAACATATATGCATTCCCACGTGTGGTTTCTCTCATTAGTAATGTTGGTTAATTTAGACTTTTAACAAAACTAATAATTAGTGATTATAAATTAGTAATTTTAATCATAACATATAAACAAAACTGGAGCTTAAAACTCAATAAATTTTCAACAGAAAACTCTGCTCCAGCACACCCACCGAGCTCCAATACACTAAATCGTGTCTGGGAAGTTGTCACACCTCCCTGTGACAGGATGCTTATTGGTCTGCCTTCCTCTGCTCAAGCATGGCTCCACAACTGGAGGGCAGAAATGTGTCTCCGGACAGCAGCATCCATTTTGTGCTGTCCGGGTCGAGAAGGCTGGTACCGGGAAGACCAGGGACCCACGAAGCTTGCTTCGGAAGAGTGGAATCCTACCTTCCACACCGGTTACAGGTGTGAAGGTATTATTCCAAGGTGTTTGATACCAAACACAATATGTTTTGTTCCAGCCGTTTTGGAGATAACATTTACCGCGAGGTTATAATGCACCTCTACCTATATGTCTGGCTGTGTCACTGACTACCCCGGTGAATGGTCTCCGAAGGCTGCAGAGGGGCTCTGCTCACTTGACAGAAGGCTTGCGATAACGGAACAGTTCACCCAATGTTAAAATAATCACAAAAGCTAAATAATGTCTTTAAATTCACTTGAAAAGTTTCACAGTCATTCTAAAACTCAAACGCGGTATTTTCGTACACACGCGCTGAGTTAAAAATAAAGACAAACACTTAGTTGAAGTCCCATTCCCAGGGCGATCTCAGCTATTGAAGGAATCCGGTCCCAGCAGCTGACGGAGTCCAATTTCAGAGCCGGCTGTCTGAAGGCAGGATTTCTGGAACGGCGACGTGATCTCCTTAACAACGGAGATGTCTTCCACTCTCTGCAGCTCTGACGAAGGAAACAGAAAACCAAGCAGCGTACCACATTGGGTGTGGTTATTTATACCCAAAACGAGGGCATTGTTACGTGCGTCAAATACGTGTTTGTTTACGCACGTGTCCAGTACCGCCATGTAATTTCTAGAACATTACCTAAGTGACGTGAGGCCAAACAAATCTATACGCAATCTCAGCATCCCTATCATGATGCATCTTAAAGATACAGACAAACATTGGCAAATGCCTACATATTTTGGATTCAAGGAATAACCGTAGCAGATGCCTACATACATTGGATTCAAGGGATAACATTGGTATTTTCTTTGGCAAATACAGACACGTGATTAACTAATAAACCACAAGGATATTGACAGATTACACATGCTTGATGAGATTTCCTAACACCGGCCAAGTTGAGCAGACTAATTTCAACCCAAAAAAGATCTTTCATATATCCATCTTTTCTAAATCCCCAAGCCATATCAAGAGCTATCCCCCCTTCACAGGCCCTTTGAAGACAAGATATTAACCTTACAACATGACTTTATAACCCCCTGCCCTGATGATGTATTCCGCTTTAGGTGTCCGTATATAGGTTTTCCTGAAACATGTCCTTAAATAGGCACAATTCACATTGCCCTTATATAGGCATAAGATCCCAGTCCTTATTTAGGCATTAGCCATGCTATCCAAATACAGGCATGGTCACCTACATCCATCCACCCCAACGTCATAACGAGTTCTTAGAAACCGGACCCTTAAGCTCTTGGGAGTTCCCCTAGCACAGGAGTATTGATTTCTCCAAGAACTCATTTATTATGCATGAACTGCTATTCCTTAAGGGTTCATTCCTGACGTCTTCCTCTGCCCGAATTTACGTCAATGCTAACATTCCAAGGCACCTACCAGGTATAAATATACCTTTCCTTGCCCAAGCAAGTAGGAGGAGACCTCGACTTTAGAGGAACCCATGTCCCGGCCTAACGCACAGACACGGGACGCTGTCATCCCTGCTTGCAGAGAATCCAGCTTCCAGTGTTCTGACTCCCTTTGTGGGTTGTTAGAGTTCGAGACCCGGAAAGAGATTCCCACCTCTCTCATTCTCAAGGTATGGAGCTGACTAGAACCTAGAGGGACTCTTGGCATACCAGACTTGGCCAAAATAAACCTCTTGCTGTTTTACAGGATCTAAATGAACTAAGATCGAAACAAAGCAACGTATTCCTGAAGCCAACCACCACTGGGGAAAAACCGGCAGTCCCAGCAAGGCCTGTCTGGATCCCAAAAGTTGGGGATCTAGTCAGAGAGATTGCGGACAAGAAGGAATTTGGACCTTCTTACAGACAACCAGTACCTGTCCTACCCGTCCACGGAACAAGAACAGTACTTCTGCCGCCCCTTGCTGGAAAAAAGGAGAAAAGATTTGTGTCAATCGACCTCATCAAACCACACTATGTGGCCGATACTAAATAGTAGGCCTCGTGGACTCTGACCTAGTAGCAGATGCCCTCCTCTCGCTACTATCCAAGAGGTTCCGACTGAAAGACTCAGAACCATCGAGAATTCAGCAGTAAGAGATGAAGGACTAAGCAACAATGCTATGGAACTCATCCCTCTTGAAACTCAAGTAACAGTGTGTCCAGATGCACCTGTTTACACCAACGTAACATGTGATCAACTGGTTCCAGCGATTTCGATGAATCCTGATGCACAATTGACCAAACTGCTTCTGGCTACTTCATGAACTTTGATACGTTTTGTGAGGATCCAAGTGAGCCTGAAACGACGCCAGCCCTAAAAAACTTTCAAAACAGCAAGTACAAGACTTTTTCCATTTTCTGAAAGACACTTATCTGGTTTCAGCATGGATTGAACTATGGATTATTTCTGGAATATTTTTCTTTCTGATTTGGCTAGTTTTGGTAATGACTCGTGATTATGAATGGCCGATACATTCGCTTGGACACTGAAAGTAAAAATGTGAACTTACTTTTAAAAGCCACACAAATCTTCCCATCGTGAAGCAAGAGATTTGTCAGCAGTGAACATCACAGACGTTCCTATACAGGATGGTATAGTTTGGGACAAAAGATTTCGACATATTCGACCCGACTGAACTTTTGAAGATTCCACATTTATTTAAAATTTCATTCAGTGACTTTATTACCTCCAGTACCTATTCTGATGATTGGGACTTTGAGACTGTTAATAACATGATGTCTGATCTAGAAAGGTCTGCTGCGTTCTCTAACAATGAAATTTTTGAGGGTTCATCAGACTACTAACAGCTTTATTGTTACAACCACTGTGGTCATCATTTCTTGCATAAATCTGCAACACCTAGAAATGTGTTTATGTTTAACCAATGGAAACATTGTCCTACACCACCATGGGGTAGTTCAAAAACGTTTGCAAATAAGTTTCCATATTTTTCAGGGTACAATACATCTGATCCAGAAACATTTTTCTATAGAAATGTAAACAAAACAGGACAGAAAAATATGTTAACTAATACAAAACAGATTTATTCTTCAGCCTTTATTGCCCAACTGGCTAGACAAGGGTTTGACTTTTGGAAAGACACAATCAACACAAAATCTGTCTGGGGTTCTAAAGATTGGCAAGTGCACGGGATAGAAGCTTTGTTTAGAGCCTGTATCATTCCACAGCAAATAATATTTTTGAATGACACTGTGCAACTAACGTCTTGCCTTGGATTAGCCAAGATCAAAGACATGAACACACCTTCTGTACCAACACCTGCAAGTAATAGCACCACACAGGGAGCAGTCACAGTAAACACAATACTAGAAAACAACAGATCAGTTCTAGATTGGAAAAAATGGTTGCTCTGGCCCACAGACACAGAAATCTGGCAAGAAAGATTCCTGAATAGAATACATAGCTTTACTATCCATAGGCCAGACCCACGTTATGTTCAACGACAGCACCCGGGGTAGTTACAATATACAGTGTAGGAAAATTGTGCCTCGACTGGTTACAAAAATCTACACTCGAGGATGTGAAACAACACTTATCTTTACTTAAAGAAGATGCAGACCGTAGGGATTTCTTGCTAGGACCAAGAAAACTATGTCAAAAACATTTCATATATGCCGGCATTTATGCTGCTTATAATGAAGTAGGGAAGGTTTCACAGGCAGAGGCCACTAAAGGAATATGGGAACTTGATCGTATTAACTTAGAGAAATCTCTCACTGTGGTCGACAATGGGTCAACAATTTTGTCATCCAGAATATATTCACTGGACAACATTGTATCCTCTGCTATTGACATACTGGAACAAGATTTAGCCATGTTACAACAAGGCCAATCTCAGTTACGTTTTTAGGCTGGACGCTGCAATCCTTGTGTGCAGGCTATGTGCCTTGGTGTTTTATCAACACATCGTCTGTTTTCAGAATACAATCTCATGGATAAACAAATCGAACTGGCACAAAGGGGAGCAAAGTATACTGTGCTGAGCATTGAAAAACTGGAAAAATTACCATTTACGGTAGCAGAAAACCAGCTACAGAATGGCTTATCCATGGCAAAATAACTCTGCCTGTCACTACTTTTCGTTTTCAGTATTGCATCAAAACAAATGCAAGCAGGCAAATATGAAAGGTTGGGTAAAGAATACATTAAGACATCCTGGGATTTACCTTACAAATAGAGAAGTTGGAGTGGGGGTCATGAAGTGTTTCTAAGCGCTACACACTGTGAAAATTCACTGAGCGTGTCACTCATATGGTAGGACATTTCCTTACACAGGGCTTGTAATGGTTCTGTGGCAAACTTGTCCTGCCACCTGCAGGTTACACCAGCTGCTGTGATTAATCCAACGTTTGGCCAACTTTCTAACGGGAGTTACCTCATGTTGAATGATCAAAGTCCAGGGTTACTTGCTGTATGCAAGTATTGTTCCCCCAAATGGACACAGTCAGGGAGTCGCCTCTATGGCCTTCATTGAATGTTTCTTTTATACGTTTTGATACTTTAAGAAGAATGAAAGCCATGCTTTTACAACAGAACATGCCTTTGACCTCGGCCAAAGAAACCTATGTTCTACAAATTGCAAGGACTCCGGCTGAGATACAGGCTCTAATATGTACAAACTGCCCTATACATTTCGTAGAAATGATGGGACGTATCTTAAACATGTCTGATACGAGCGGGATTGTACATGTATTTAAGACCCTATGTTCAGGACTGTTAACACCTTTTCAGGCACTCCTCGGAATCATTCCAAACTTCATGCATTCGGTGTTTGGTGGTCTGCTATTAATTCTAGCACTCATTGCAGGAATCCTGTTTCTATTCCTACTACTACGCTATGGCAAGCCTATCCACCGGCATCACTTCCAGCAACTTGGAGAAAGCTCTCCTAGAACGGAAGTGCTGTGAGCGCATAGTGCAACTTTTGGGCATACCTCGTCTACGGGAACTTAATACAACATGGTTTCTGTCATTTAGACCAATCTGGCAAGATTGCATATTACCTGTTCTATGCTGCCTGCTTTGGGGTGAAGAATGCATGCTAGATATCTGTCTAACACTCCCATCAGTCATGCCAATGGATATCGATACTCTGTTGGACACGATAACGGCCCATGCTCTTGTTGTCCCCAGAGGCTACCAATCCTGATGACGGCATTGGTTGAGATCTCACAGACGCTTCCTGCTGCTGCAGAGGTACGAGATGGATCAACAGGCACACAGGTAAAAACGGTCGCGAACATTGCTGCGGCATCCCATGCTGAAGGAAGGTGATGCTTCACATCTCTGTGCATCTAACCTTCTAAACGAGGTGTTCCAACTGTCACCGACATCGGTAGACGATCTTTTGTCTAACCCTGGACGTAGTTTGCGTAGTTGCGCTACGTGTAGCTACGCGAAGTGCACTCTGCACTACGCACGCTACGTGTAGCTACACAAACTGCGTAGTGCTGTAGGGAAATGCTGTTCGCAATGATTGCACAGTGCCGGATGCTTGTCCGCACTGTGCAATCATTGTGAACGGCATCATGCACAGTGCAAGCGGTCGTTTTCTGCCGCTCGAGTAGATTTGTACTCGAACTGCAGATTTCTCAGCGTGGACTGTTAGTTTCTCATTACGAGCAGTCGCAAGCGTGAGCGACAACTTGCAATGAGAAACCTGACCTCCCCGTGTTGATAATCTCGCCGGGAGGTTTATTTGCCACGCTCACAATCGGCAACTTGATGTTGCCGATCGCGAAAAAGGAAAAAGTCTCGGCGGGATGTTGATTTTGCTCGCTCGTGGTCGCCAACTTGACGTTGAGGACCGCGAGCGAGCAACAAATGCCCGTTACGCGTTTTTGCACTGTGCTACGTGCGATTCGCATAGCGCGTAGTTGTGCAAACTACGCACACTCCGCAAGCGTAGCGTAGTTTTCCACCCATGCCTACTTTTGTCTACAGGAGTAGATAATTTCATGTTTACACCAGACCCATACACTGACTTTAACTCGGCTCACAGTGTACCGGGGAAGCTATGAATTTTCAAAAAGGAACAAAACTTGGAACTCTTCCTAAAATTGACTTTTTTATTTTCTCTTCTAAATTTGAAAATACATGGCAATTCAATCTGCTTACAGTAGAACTATTCATATAGAACAGACTTCTTTGAATACTTCCAGGGACACATTGTCACCTTATTCACCACTATTTCATTTAGTACCATGTTATGTCAACCATTTCGTCATATGTATATATTTCTATTCATTCATATTGCATTTATTTCCGATATATGCTTAGAATGAAAATCTGCTTTAAAATGTACAGTACCTTTGCATTACATGTTAAGCAAATGTTTTTTTTATAACTTCTTTTAGTATGCTTTTACAAATGTTTTTTTGCAACATGTGGTACTCAGTTTAATGTTTAGCATTATTGTTCATTCAAAAGTGGAGTGGGTGTTGTATATAGGTTTACCTGAAGCAGGTCCTTATATAGGCACAATTCGAAGTGCCCTTATGTAGGCATAAGATCCCAGTCCTTATTTAGGCATTAGCCATGCTATTCAAATACAGGCATGGTCACCTACATCCGTCCACCCCAACGTCACAACGAGTTCTTAGAAACCAGACCCGTAAGCTCTTGGGAGTTCCCCTAGCACAGGATTATTGATTTCTCCAAGAACTCATTTATTATGCATGAACCGCTATTCCTTAAGGGTTCATTCCTAACGGTTTCCTCTGCCCGACTTTACGTCAATGCTAACAATCCAAGGCACCTACCAGGTATAAATATACCTTCCCTTTCCCAAGCAAGTAGGAGGAGACTTCGACTTTAGAGGAGCCCTTGTCCCGGCCTGATGCACTGACTAGAGACGCTGTCATCCCTGCTAGCAGAGAATCCAGCTTCCAGTGTTCTAACTCCCTTTGCGGGGTGTTAGAGTTCGAGACCCGGAAAGAGATTACCACCTCTCTCATTCGCAAGGTATGGAGCGGACTAGAACCTAGAGGGACTCTTGCCATACCAGACTTGGCATACCAGATTATAGCATACCATACTATAGCCTACCATACTATAGAATACATCACCTACTTCTTACCTAGTACTACACTTAGGTTAGGTAAACTGGGGTAGAACTAGTTAGAGAAGCATCTTATTAGTACTCGCATTTTTAGCTGATGTTATTTATGTACATGAATATATGTGTCATAGCTAAAAGATAATGCTAGCGCAGTATTATTTCTTTCTACTGCTTACGCTGTACATAATATATCTTGCATACTGTCTTATGATTGTAACAGATCATATCTCTTACATGAGACACAAGACTGTTCAATGCATCCTTTTATTGAAACGCCCGTCTATTCTTTCTGTGTAACTTTGAAGAAACTAAGCATGCATGATTAGCTGAGTGAAACTGTTATCTGTGGTTTCCACGATTCTGAGAGTGTTCCGATTCTAAAGGGAAACAAAGTTGTGATGTTTATGCGGTTGCCAGCAACTACTCCCTTCTTGTTTACAAGGAGTTCCTAGTGGCCTCTGTGTTAGCTGGCACAAAGTAATTAAGTTTAATATACTCTATAGGGGCATACTGACCTCAGTCCTATGCCAAATCTATAGGGTATATTATTCCAATGTGCAGAGCCTATTAGGGAACTAGGAACTACACTACACTGAACTCCGTCAGCTACAGAGTGAACCCGCCAATACCATGCTAGTCTCCTTCCTGGAAACATCCTTATCTCAATCTCACCAAGCAAGTCTTTCATGCAAGTCAGGCTCTCCCAGAGGCCCTTGCCCGCCGGCCATCTTAAATATGGCCAATGACACAGTGAATCAAGTGATCAGACATTAAACACCTCCCTTTTCATGGCCGATGTTCCAGAAGCATGGAAATTGGTGGTGGTCAAACCTCTGCTTATAAAGTCCCTAGCAGACCCTTCAGTTCTGTCCACCTTCAGGCCTATTTCACTGCTTACTGTGCTGGGTACAATTCTAGAGAAAATCATGAACAGACATCTCATTTCCTTTCTTGAGAGTTCCAACTCACTTCATGTCTGGCCAATCAGGCTTTACACCTAAGCACTCCACTGAGTCCACCTTATTGGAAGTCTCTGAAAGATGATGCTGGACTCTGGTAACAATGCTGCGTTGATCCTATTGGATCTCTCAGCAGCATTCTGTACCATTTCCCACACTATTCTCCTTCAGCGGCTTTTTGAGATTGGCATATCCCACAAGGCACTGCCCTGGTTTAGATCTTTCCTGACAGATAGGAAACAACTGGTAGCTATCACACAATATTCTTCTGCTGAGAGATCAGTGCTGTTTGGCATTCCGCAAGGCTTGTCACTCAGGCCTGCATTATTTAATATCTGTATGGCTTCTCTGATATCTTTGATAGCCTCCGATGGAATTGCTACCACATCATATGTAGACAACACACAATTGATCCTACCTCTAGATAAGGATTCCTTTGTGTCTGAGCTAAACTTTAAAAACTACTTTCCAATATTATTTGTTAGATGGAAAACAACCATCTCAAATGTAATATGGATAAAACTGAAATTCTGTTGTTTGGGAAGAAAAACATCTTCTGCCTCATGCAGTGGAGGCCAAATCCCATCTGCCACGCCATGCAACAGTCAAAGTTGCAAAACATTTGGGAGTCAAATTTGACACCATTCTTTGTTTCTGTCCGCAAGCTGTTGGAGTGTCTGTTATGTGTTTTTATATTGATCAAATCGCCCCAAGAATTCTTTGACTTCCTCCCTCTAGTCGCAAGGAAAACAGTTGCCTTTTCCTTGATAACATCTAGACTTGACTATTATAACAACCTTTATGCAAGAAGTTCAAAGCAGCTGCTTCACAACCTTCAGATGGCACAACCAACACGCGGCGGCCAGACTGGTGCTTAAACTCTCCAAATAGAGTTCAGCATCTGAAGCATTCCAAAGACTGCACTTGCTACCGGTTCATAAGAGGGCCTTATTCAAGTTCCTCGTTTTGGTGTTCAGAGCCTTTAATGCCACAGGTTCAAAATGCCTCTCCGCCCGGTTCTGTCACCACAAGAGTCAGAAGTTGCTGAGATCCTCTAATGCCAGTCTTCTAAAACCTCCGACTTTCAGCCTTATATCCAGGGGTGGAAAGTCCTTTATGGTTTTAGGTGCAAAAGCTTGGCTCCAACTTCCAAGGTTGCTTCATTTTATTAATAATGAAGCCTGCTTTAAAAAGAGTCTGAAGACTTGGCTCTTCCTAACACCTGAAACTCTCTGTTATTCCCTAATCTAGTTGGGCCCTGGGATTTCCCTTGTTTTATCATGTGCAGGTTTAAGTAGGCGCCTAAGTTAGTGCCAGGATGCTCTCTATTTAGTGCCAATGCACTCTACAAATGCCATATTCATTAATTTCACTTGACCACATTGTGGGATCCTAGGCAATTACTTTTCCACTGGGCATCATTTGTATTTATCATCACGTGAGAGAACCTTGAAATACATCAGTTTGGGGCATGCACTGCACAAAAACAAGACCATAATGTTACTCCATCTGTAGAAACAACCCAGTGAACAATTAGGAGGGAAAAGATAGCTGACTTTCCTCTTTGTTCTCTAGTAGCATAATTGTCAGGGCAATGGTGGTGGGGCCAGAAATGTATCTAAGTTCATAATTAGAATCTATCCCTTCTAACAGTTGCCACTCAATCCAATCAGATCATTGAATATACTAAACTGAAATTTGTTGCAACTGTCACGTTAGAAATAAATACAATGTTTTGAATTTTAAAGAGTATCATTTATGTACTGCACTCTCTCAGCAAAGCAACAACAGACCCTTCACCCCTTTCTTCACATAATGCCCTGAAGGTCAGTGCTGTTTGTGCTAACCTTGCAGGAGACAGGAACCACTCATAGGTAAAAACAAATTATTTTGAAGTAAGCATGGTGTGACTGAGTTCTCTTTTAAAACATTTCCTTAGTATTGTTTATTTTTAAAGCAGCCAAGCACCTCAGACAGGGAACATGGCTGCACATAGAGGGGGGGAGAAGATTTGAACGAAGGTCACCTCATCTTCTCCAAATCTCTATTCAAATAACGAGAATGTACCCACCTGTCCGAAAATCAGTGTTCCCACGCCCATCTACAACTTGGGAATATATCCTTTATTTTAAAGAGCTCTCACCCACACAAAACTTGTTTAGCATCCTTCATCATTCAGTTCTCAACCAGTAGATCTAATATCTACAGGTGATTTAACCCTGCTTTTGGGAGGAGCTCCTTGATTTAAAAAGAAAGGTGATCCTTTAATAGGTTTAATGCCACTCCTGCCTGAAATCCATCTTTGGTGCCCCAGGCAGTGGCAGAAACTAAGCACCACCTCAATTCCAGGCCCCACTTTCACCAAACCTCCACCTTTTCTCTGGTGGAAATCTGTTCAAGTTTGGCGGGTTTGACTCAGTGTCCAACACTCAATCTCTCACTGTATGCCCCAGTATGTGGGCTTCATACTGCAAGCGATGAATCGGAGATTGACGAGGTAGCAGTGGAAGATATACAGGAAAGACCACATACATCATCCTGGATTAATTGACTTGTTATATTTAACTTTCATTTGAAGCTTTTAATGTAAATAACTGGATTGAAACCGGTTATTCACTGCCATGACTCACAATAGTGGAAAACAAATATGGTTTTCCAAAATTTTTATTTCACCAAGCAAAGTGCTGACTTTCTCTGTATTCCAGCACCTGAACCACGTATGTGGAGACCCAAGCAAAATGGCAAACTTAAGACTGGCATTCTCACCAGCATTCTTCCACCTCTCCAGGGTCTCCACAGACCTGGGAGAGGTGGGAGGTCATAGACAAAACACTCTCTGTACTCAATCGCTCATTTCCATGTCAAGGCGGGTCTCTACAGATCTGACCCCACAGGAAAAAACTTGCCATGCTGACCAGCGATTCTCATAGGGCTATTGTCTGCATCTTGGCGAATCTCCACTCTCCGTACAAGAGCAGAGAGTGTCACTATGTGAAGGGAATGGAAACATTGCCATAGCCGGTAGTGGGGGAGGGGGAGGTCATGTATTATTGTCAATCTGAGCAAGGGATGGTGTGCCAGCATAGCAGGTGGTGGCTAGTAGAGGGCCTGGTATTTTTTTCAATTAGGATGGGGGTGAGGTATACATGTAGCTGGTGGTGGATTGCAGGAGGGTAGGCATTTTTCAATTTGGGCAGGGTACGGGTAAATTTAGAAGGTGGCAGGGGTGGGTGGCATGAGGCCAGATATATTTTTTCAGTTTTGGGGAGGGGATTCAATGTAGGGGTGGTGAGGACAGGCCCAGCATCTGAATTGTGGATCTGGGAGGGCTATGAATAAGCATGGGGAGGACAAGAAGATTAATGAGGGAGCACGCAGACAACAACAGGTATTTTTAGATAGTTTGCTGTTTAAGATGCTTGTCCAATTTTAAAATGTCATAGAAGTTACACATATTAGTAATATAGAGCCTAATGGCGTGGGCTATTAACAATGCCTAGCATGAAATTTAGGCTAGGAGCAGTTACTGGCCAAAGGACATGGGTATCAATTAGATATTGTGCAGAGTGCTCACTGGGCACAGCTGCAGGCCGTTCTTAGTGTGTACTGGGAGAAGGGTCATAGTGCAAGGTATGGGTGAAGGCCATTGCCTGTGTTCAGAGCATGCTAGACATAGCCATAACCCGCTGTTACTGAAAGCAGGGCATTTTTGCTTCAGAGCATGATTTAAGTGTATGAGCTGTAAATTATGGGTGTGCCAACAAGGTTCTTTCTCCAAGGCCTCTTAACTTCCAAGCATGTATAAAAGCTGTAGCAGACAGAATGTCCATAAACACGTTAAACACTTTTACATTAAACTATGAGAAGGTGGATGTGCTTGTCCTGAGGGACCCCCTACTATCTGGACCTCTACTTCATGTCCCCCTATCTTTGGGTCGCCACCACAGCAGATAAACACAGTCCACAAACTGGGCATTATGTTTGATTTGGGTACAGTGACGAAAATTCACCCATTTCACCTCATGAATGTATAAAACTTGCTGTTCAAATGACTGTCTCTGATAGGCACTTGGGCTTGCCCAAAACTTGAATCAATAGAATTCATACTGTCCAGAATATGCTGCTCATCTTCGGTTGGGCCTAAAAAATCTGAATCAATATCTTCTTATTTGGTAATTTGGAATTGAATCCCAGTAGGCAGGAAAATCGATTTTAGAGCCATATTTATGATTCACTAAGCCATGCATGAGGCTGAGTTTCTGCACATGAAGTTCTATCAGCATTGACTCTTAGGGTCACTAAAACAAATGCACATCTGTCAGGTCTGCATTTCAGTTGCTCCTGTTTAAGTGCCAGCTCCTTCCCTTACACAGGAGAGATTTTGTGGAACTCGCCTCCCCTGCCTTCGTGCCTAAATCAAGATCCGCAATCATTGTGTAATGAACCCATCTACTCAAAATTGTAAGTCTCCATTGTGAGAAAGTGAGTTCCAGAATCAGAGCACTGTTGGTGGAAGTGTGTGCTACAAATTGTAATTAATTAAATTAATTGATAGTTCACCATAAGCACAAATTCCTCAAGCTGTTTCCATCATGGCATTCACCTATAATCTACATGGACTATGTCTACCTCAATAAATGGTAAAAACTACCTCTTCCATTTGAGAAAAACCTTTGCATAGTTCATTACGTGCACACATTAACACATTTATATTCGGTGAGTATCTTAAAAACATTTTGTGGGCAGTACTCCAGAGCCTCTCTGATAGTAACTGAACTTGCAGAACTTGCACTATCAAAATAAAATGGACCTTCCTTGTAAAAACGATTATAAAGTCCACCTCATTAACTATGAAGACCATTCAAAACTAAGCCTTATCTAACGTATAATTGATGTAATAAATGTACATTCAAACAAGTTTGGATTCACTTGAACAAACCTACAATTAAACCGACAATAGGTGTGGTAAATTGGGTTATTGATTGAGGGGGGTGAAAAGCCTTCTCAAGCAACAAACAATCTTTGTCATGGTGAACCACAAAAAACCCACAAAAGTCACTAAGATAACTTGTGCTTAACCCTCTGGTAGCTTCGCACAAAAGCTTTACTTAGAAGCAATGTGCAAAGTATTTATGAAGCACACAAAGATTAATAAATTGAAAATACAACTTAAGAAAAATCCCCATCCAATTTAGAAAAATTGATTATAATTAGGGCTCCGGGTTTTATGGTATTTATTATTTTGCCATTTCCGTCTGTATTTATCCATATTTATTTTTGGGGCATTTTATCTGTATTTAGCCTCATTTATTTTTGCCACAGTCAAAAGTCAACGCTGCATCTATATATTTTTCCACATTTATTTAAATTGACAATGCACACATGCACCCTGTTGTTATAGTGTCAACACTATACATTCAATGAAAACTTTGCCATTTGCAGAATGTCCCAAATACACTTAAAAGTGCTATCACAAACCATTTGTCTCAGAGCCTAGCAGTTTCTATCATCGGCAGAGTGACACATCCTCTCCCACACTGAACACCATACTATTCCACTGAGAGAAACTCGCACTGCCTTCAACTACAACCCAATTGTGCCCGCTATAAATACCTGGAAGCAATTCAATTCAAATTATGCACTAGACTAGAGTAATATGCTGCCTGAAGAAAAAGTAACAATATTCTGGAAAAAGCAAACACTCATAGGGAATACAAGTTAAAGCTTTTACGCTCATTATTCAGAAATCAATGAGTGTTTTTGCTTGAAAAGCTAACATGAAAAGAAAAGTAACCTGATTGCACAGTAAAACATATCTAACCACAGGTGCACAACACCCATAGGGCCCAAGGGGCTTCTGCCCCCCCACGCCCCACGTCCCACCCCCCCACCACTACCCGTTGTGTGTGACGCCCAGGCTGAGACAGCTTCCCGGGCACACACACAGACTGTTTTTGAGCTGCTGTGGGCTGACGTCCGTTTTATCGCAGCCGCACCCAAGTACTTCACAGGTCTTTAAAAGACAATTTACTTGTTAATAAGGCTTTCTTGTTTTTCACAGCTTCTGAGAGTCCCTGCATTTCCACTCTGCCTATTGCTGAAGACTCCCCCCCCAGCCCCCCACCCCATGAAATTTGGCTCTAGCTGCGCCTCTGTCTAACCATGATGTTAAAACTACAACTCCGACCTTAGCAGGAACATTTATAATGTCAGCAGGTTTCAGTTTTTACACTTAGCAAGACTCAGAGTCACAGTGCTGCAGATGGAGATATAAACACTGCTAGCTATGGGCCTCCGTAGTTTCTTGGAGTCACTCACCCTCCTTGGCTGCAGACAACTGCTGGCAATCAGCATATATTTCCGGTATAACCGTGAGATAACCTGCTAAGTGGCACCGTTGACTTGAGAGCCGTGCTTGTGCCTTTTAAAGAAACACCGCACCTGCTCAAAGACACACTGTGACGGGACACAAGCTTCAGGGATCCCCCTAGACAGGGGCTAAGCAGGCAGGAAGTGTCGAGGTCAGGAGGTGACAGGCCGGACACCAGCCTCCTCCTGTAATAATTTAACTCGGCACAGGGCGACATATAACTCATCGGGAGCCGGGTGGGCTGGAAATTGAGATTTAAGAAGTGTGTCAAAGGAGGTAAATACTTGACACTAATTTACATCGCGGAGTGAGTGCCATGAAAGGGACAGAGCTGAGCCACCATGACTGCTCCCGCAGTGGCCGTTGTTATTTTCCCGTTTTTATATATAAATACAGACAAAGGAAAACTTGTTTTTCGTCTGTATTTATATGTAAAAATCCGTTTAAACGGAAAACCAGGAGCCCTAATTATAATTTGATAAACAATTTGAGAACAAACCAACACAAATCCAATCAGTACAACCGGAGATATGCAATTTCAAAGATTCAGGTAAGTATAGTGCCTAAAAGCACAGAGTGCCACTCATGGTCATCTTGTCAAGCTAGACCTAGGGAAAGTCACAAGTTCAGGCCAACCCTGATGGAGCGTGGGCCAGATACAGGAACCAGGTTGGCCCACTGAAAAAGTTTCCTTCACAACGTCTGGCTCAAGGAGTCCACTTCATGGCAGAGGAGGCTGTGAGGAGCAGGAACAGTATAGCACATAGCGTCACTATTTGGGTAAGAGCAGGCCAGGCGTCAAGGGTGGTCATCGTTGTAGCGTGAAGATCCTGTTGTATGCTGTGGATGGTCGTTGCAGGAGCTTTGTGTTCGTGTTTACATCAGGCTGTCATTGTTGTACCACAAAGTGCATACCTCAAATTGCCGATTGTTGCTGGTGGTTAATGTTGTGCAAAGAGTCTGGTTCACAGGAGCTTCACTTTGGCTTCAGTGCGGGTGGTGGGCTACCTCCCATTTCTTATGGGGAGAGTACCAAGTGACCCATACCTAGAAATTCAACTGCTGATCATTTAGATGATTTCACACATTGTGACGAATGACTAGCCACCTACCAAGAATTTGAAATTGTTGATGTATTTCACATTATTGGAGTTTTTGTTGCGGAAGAAGAGTAGTTGATTTAATATTTTCCATCATTTCCAAATATGTGATCTTTGGTTATTCTACTTTCTATGCTGAACACCTATCCCTCGGGGACCTTCCTTTTGCCTCCGAAGACCCTTCACTGAAATCTACAGGCTGCTTCCTGTCCTCTTTGTGGTCCATTTTTAGTGGATATTTATTTGTTGGGCATTGCTTGGTGTCCTGAGGAAGATGTAGGACCTAGGAGTTGTTTTACACTGAGACGCAAATCAGCACAGCATGGGAAATCTGACAAGATTACAATATCATGGCAAAGCATGGGAAACCTGGCCAACCTACAATATTCTAAATTATAATTCAAAGGAGATTAAACACGAGAATTATATTTGATAACACAATAGGACAAGAAAATGTTATAAAGTATACTGATAAAAAATATTCATAATGCATTTTCAAGAGAATTCTATAATTTGGTTGTTTTTCTGGCTTACTTGGTTTCTGGGTTATGAGATATTTCTATTTTAACAGGAGTGAGTATGATGCGAGTGTGTGATATGAATGAGGAATGGATATATTTTTATTGTTCTATATGGGTCTCTTGCTGTGGGTTTAGGGGAGTTAGATATCAAGATTTCGTTATTATTCTCATGAATTAATTATTAAATATTTGCAAAGGATTAGAGTAATTATGAAACACAAGTATGAATACATAAAATGTATATTTTTACTTGAAATAGATGAAGGGCTCTGAATTGAATGCTTTTTATTTATATAAATGATTGTAGACCAAGAAGCTTTTTGCATACTGTATTGGGGGCTAGCGTTTTCTTTTGCTTCATTATTAAGTCTAGGCGGCGAGATCTTGCTGCAAACAGGCCGGTTGTGGTCATGAAGAGCCCAAAACTTACGGATTTCTTCTTGTACTAAAGAGTAGTGCACCCTGATGCTTTCCAAGGGCCAGGTCTTGGTGAGACACCTCTTGGGAATCAGAGACTCAATCTAGCAGTGCTCAGGCAGGTCCAGTTGGTGGTCCATCCAGGTCCAGTGCTGCAGGCCAGCTGGCCTGTGCAGAAAGGCTTCTGGAGCTGGTTATGTCCCTGTTGCTCTGAACAGGCAGTTAGTCAGATGACTCTTGGAGTGACTTCGGGAAACTGGCATGAAGAGAGCAGGTCACTCTTCCTTCTAAGACAACAGAGCAGGCCTCAGGCAGCAGGAAAGGCCTCAGGCAGTAGGGCTGTCCTTCTTCTGGAGTATACAGAGGTCCAGGAGTGTACTCAAGAGTTGGTCTGAGGGACAGATGTTTCTACCTGGTGCCAGTTTTGAAGTGGGAGAAACTTCTAGGGTTCCCACCTCATCTCGTTCTGGAACTTTCTTCCTTCCCCTGCCCAATTCCCAGGATGTCTTGAGTCACAAAAGCTTAGTGTGATGTACTTTGTGTGTGCCCTGAGACAGCTCCTTTGAAGTGCAAGTGTGGTAGGTGACATCTCTGCCCTCCCATCCGGTCAGGGTGGCCAACCTGCCAACGCCCAGTCCCTCTTTGGGATACTGTCCAGGAGAAATACATAAAGGCCAACTGCACCTAGTCATGTGACCCAGGGTTCAGGCCGCAGGCTCCAAATGATAAAGACAAGAAAATGCCAGCTTTCTACAAAGACGAAGGTTTAGGCCTGGCACAAGGTTAATTTTCCCAGGTCAAAAAAGCAGTTTAAAACTGCGCATAGGCTGCAATGGCAGGCCTGAGACAGGGTTAACAAGGCTGCTTCAGTGGGTGGCACAATGAGCGCTGCAGGCCCACCACTAGTGTTTAATATACAGGCCCTGGGTGCACGTAGTACCACATTACTAGGGGTGTACAAGTAAATTAATTGAGCCAACTGGGTGTAAACCAATTTTACCATGGTTAAATGAGAGTGCACAAGCGCTTTACCACTGGTTAGCATTGGTAAAGTGCTCAGAGTCCTAAACACCATCCAAAAATGCTTTGAGAAAACAGGAGGTGTGAAGGTAATACCTTTGAGGTCGACCCTGCAGAGAGGGCCAACTCGAACTATGGGCATCTCTTTATTCCTCCTAATTAACATTAAAAGGTAATGCTTGAAGCATGAGGCTGAAGCATGGATGTCAGGCAGAAGCAAAGTAAATTGTCATGTGCAACCTATTTATGGCCTAGTTTGATGGAATGTTATACCTGGTGGGGTGGGCTGGTGGTGGAGTTATTTTTTTTAGTTCTTAGGAAAAGATGTTTTACACTAACATTGTTTGATTTGTAGCTTACAAAAGCAAGATACTTCTGCCTAAATCAGTAGTGTTGGTGTCTCCTTCCCCTTCACTTCATAATCCACTTCACAATGTCTGCAAGCATGCTGGATGGTTTTCAAACATGTCAGAGATTGAGCTGAAGGAGCAAAATGGAATACTCCATAACTGGACACCTGACAATATACCTCAATCAGATTTTCCATATTTCACAGGATCGGATGCGGTATTAAATCTTAATTTCATGAGGCTATGTGTACTATGTTAAGGCACCTCCCAAACATAAAAAACTCAGAAAATACAACTTATTAGTAAATAGGGTGAATTGAATGGGCCCAGTAAATAACTGCATTCTAGAGCAATAAAAGCCTTAAGGGTTTTATTACAGAATTCAAAAATAAAGTGGTACAGAATCAATGGCATTTAATGCAGAGTTATACAGAGTATGCAAAAATCTGAAATTATTGAAAGTCTCAAATGGGCTGCAAAATCAGAAAAGAAAGGGTCAGCTTCCTTAGACTCATCTAGGTAATGAAGAAGATCTTCTGGCTCACCTCCAAAATCAATGTTTTTTTTATACAGTATTGTGGCATATGAAACTATAGCATAACTATCAAAGGATGGAGTGGAGAGAGAATGTGTCCGGATGGACACAGGGAGTGGATTCGTCCTCCCCAGGCTATAACTAATAAACAAATTGAATCCACACACAAAAGATTGGCGATGGTCTAGGTTTAGATGTGTTTCCTACATGGGTGGGAAGCACATTGTGTTCTTTAAATATCCCTCACACACCAAAAGGGCCCTTGGTGTCATGCTTCATCATAGGGGCCTTCGCGCCCCTCTATGGAACGCGGCGTGCTACTAACCAGTGAATACACGGGAGCACTGATGTAACCTCTATGTGTAGTGTGCGAGGGGGTGAGTGGTAGGGTCAGAAGTGGATTGATGAGTGAGTGTTGAAAAATACCTAGCATATGAGAAATAAAAGGAATTTTAATAAGCCTCCGTGCCGGTATTATTAAAAACCTGAGGTGGAGGTGTGCTGTATTAACGTACAAAACCTCCTACGTGTGTCTGGGTCAACATGTTTCGAAGCGTGCTGCTTCTTTTTCAGGACTGGTACACAGATCCCTACCTTACTCACATGGACAGTATACTACCGTCTATACACAGAAAGTATTATATGTAGAAATACTGTTGCAAAATATGCCTATAATGTTCAATTGTACTGCAACAAGGTAATACCTTTGTAACAATTTGTTACCCGGAAGTCAGAGGCATCATGAGCCTTCAGAAAGGTGGGGACCCCGTACTAATTGCACTAGTAGTCGGGATAATACCTCGCTCGATCGTCCCCTCCGCAGCTCCGTGGTACCACGCTTCGAAACAAACGCCACTTCTTCATATTGATAGAAGGTAGAAGCCATTCTAATATAATAATGCAGATATTAAAACTCACTTAATAAAAGACACTGTATCTCGGCTCTTGATTGTTTCTGTAGACTGTTTACTGGAAAGGTCACTAGTCAAACTGTAAATCTGAATTTCAATCCATGGTGTATTTGACAGGGTGCTCTGAACACTTGAAGGTTTCCAGACGAGAACACTTTTTGTTGAAAAAGGCATGCACGAAACACCTCTCCCAAGATGCTAGGCTCAGTAATATTTTGAGAGGGTGAGGTATATGTGAAGTCACTGAATTTTACATTTTAATGATGGACTTGCAAGAAGTTGACCAAGTTGCACAAACTCTGTGGATGAAAGATTGCTGCTGAGAGCACTGTGAATGTGGGGGCACTATCAGTTGCCTTGCCCCAGGTTCCTTTGGCTCAGAGACATACACTTGTGGGAGGTAGTTAATTACAGCCACTTGTTAAAACAAAGGTAGCCCACTTTTTGTCCATATTTAGCCAGAACAGAATTCGTCTTCTACAATGCCAGGTTAGTATGGCCAAAGAATATCTTTGAGGTATTAGCTAAGCGGTCCGAGGAATCATGAAAACACCAACTAAGAACACATGCAGCCACATGGAGTACCCATACTCTCTTCAGAAAAGTGAAGGTATCCCTGTGCTTGCCATGGCTAATCAAGAAAATACAACCTCAGTTATGGTCTTGACAAAAGATCTCTTAGATTACTCCAATGTATTTGTCACTTTCAAGTGTGGCTATATTTGCATCAAGCATTTCTGTTGCCTCATCAAAGGAAAATTGTTGCAGTAATAGCAGCCATTGCAGCAAAGGGAACCAACTGTGCTGCCAAAGAAGACATTCTCCTGGTACAAATGTGAAATCCTACAAATGTTGCCAATTCAGTGCTGGTGACTATCAGATAAACCACGGTAAATATGGCAAGGCACTCTCTGGGACAACAATTCAGTATTGGTGCCAGATATAGACATTTAATTGCCTGGAATCAAACAGTGCTGTGGGACCTGAAGACATGCCTGACGTCCATATTAAACTGGCCACCATAGCTGTATTGACATAGTTGAGGATGACTGCAGGTTTGGAGCTACAGCTTCACTCACTGCATGAGCAGTTAGAGGCTTCCTGATACGGGCAGGGGCCGCAGTGCAGGATCAGTGGTTTGGGTGCAGGGATGGGTTGAGGGCTCTTTTGTGGCCTCAGTGGCGCACTTTTGTACCACTTTACTGTAACGCTTCTATGGTGTACTATTTTTTGTTTCTCCTATTGCGGCAGTCATTGGAGGATGGGGGATGGGTGAGGTGACAGAAAGGCTGCTTGGAGGAAGGGTTTGTGGACTGAATGGCAACTTTGTTGTACTTTCGGAAAATACAAATAGATTTTGCTTTGACAAAGAGGGAAAATGTTAATCTAACCATCAAAAAATGTTTGGGCGGATCCAAAATGTGCAGGACAGCCCATCGAGTGAAAGTCTGAAAGGGGTTCACCCAAATAAGCCAATGACTGAAGAGAGACAGAGAAACACCTTTTCTGGCTCTTGAAATTGTAATTGAAACTGCATTTATATAGGGCTTAATACATCTGATGAGGTATTGAAGCACTTTACGCTAAGGCAGCTTACAAGTTTAGGACTCAAGGTTAGCTGTTAGTCCAATTATTGGTTATTATTGTTTATTGCAATTAGTCTTGTGCACTCAAGCAAACCATTCCATACATTCACTTCAGTTTCTTTGTATTACATTTATAAAAGTAAGGTGTGATCATTAGTGGAGAAGGGGTGAATGTGTGAGTGTGTGCAGCTGTTTGGTATGGCTAATAGATGATCTTGATGAGATTGGATAGTTTAAGGTTGCGTTGGTATTACTTTCCAAAAGGGGGAGGTAATGATCTTTAAAATGAGTTATTGGCAATTTTTAGAAATAATGTCATAAAGATTGAGACAATCCTGCATGTGACTTAGAGAAGGTTGTGCTCAGAGTAAAGAGGAATGCAGAGGATGGAAAGGAAGGAGAGAGCCATTTGAAAGGAAAAGGAAAGGTGACCATCAGAAACATCAAGATCGGTTTTTCATGCCGGATTTTAGGAACATTGAGGGCATTTTTTAAGATAACATGCAATTTGAGGCTGCAAGACTGTAGCAAAGAAAACAACATTTTTGTGACGATAGTGCTATATATTTGGTATATTTGATAGACACTAAAACCAGGTGAACGGCTTGTCCACCACTAGGCTAAATCACTGTTTCAGCAAGAACAACTGATCAACACAGTGGTTAGAAGCGTATAGTAATGGCAGGACAGCAACATTGAGCAGAGATTCTCCAAATGATGTAGTAGATCTCTACTGAGGTCCATTCTCAAGTCTGACTCACAAGATTAATTATGAAGCACAGTGGGATCCATTTATCATGCTTCTGGTTTGACATGGCACAAAATGGAGGATGAGGGCAGCTTCCTGATAGGACCCTGAGGCGGAAGCCGGGGTTTTCTTCTGTCTAAACTGCTTTATTCCTTGTGACTGCACACTCGTTTTCTGTGTTTTTTTTTTTTTTTTAAAACTGCACATTGTTTAGAGAGCGAGCGCCTGAAAGGGAAGATCAATATCCCTTTTCAGCGTTAAGCTCCCACGTGACTTGGGGCCACGCCCATCGCTTTTAGCCTCGCCCACCCAGGAAGTACAAAATGCCGGGCTGAGCAAGCAGCCGGTGCTGACCTGATAGGACCCTGAGGCGGAAGCCGGGGTTTTTCTTCTGTCTAAACTGCTTTTATTCCTTGTGACTGCACACTCGTTTTCTGTGGTTTTTTTTTTAAAACTGCACATTGTTTAGAGAGCGAGCGCCTGAAAGGGAAGATCAATATCCCTTTTCAGCGTTAAGCTCCCACGTGACTTGGGGCCACGCCCATCGCTTTTAGCCACGCCCACTCCTCCTCCACCTCATTACCATGCACACAACTCGACAGCGCAGCGGGCACACCTTCAGCACGCCAAAGACACGCCAAAGACTAGCCCGTCTGTGCCCGTCCGGGCCCAGACGGGCTTAGGGCATACCACTCTGCTTAACTCTTCTAGCCCTCGGACCCCCTTTCACAGGTATTCGCGGGACACACTGCTTGCTCTACGCACGGCCAGACACCCCAGCTGTTGCTATTATTGGATTGAGGGTTCCGCATTTAAACATTGTCTTGCCTGTTGCCCGCATAACACTTGCAAGGACCCTGACTCACTGACTATGGCTCTGCTTAATTGCAGATCACTGCCTTGTCATGCCACGGAGGTTCACTCCATCCTTTTGGACCATAGTCTGGATGTCTTATTCCTGACGGAAACGTGGCTGACTACAGGTTCCGACCCCGACATTGTCAACGCTCTCCCCCCGGGATACCTCATGTTCCATCATGATAGGCCGGATGGGAGAGGGGGTGGAGTGGCCATTGTCTACAGAGACACATTCTTATGCAAAGCAGTAGACTGCGGCATCAACAACGCCGAAAGTTGTCAGTTTACCCTTCGCGTCTCCTCTACTGTCTCTATTGCTGGCCTCCTTGTGTATCGGCCTCCCGCTACGCTAGGGAACTTTGTGGATTCTTTCATGGAGGCTGTTATCCCACTGGCTGCTGCCTCGTCCAACTTTGTCATTCTTGGGGACTTCAACTTTCATTTTGACGACCCCAATGACGTAGTAGCAAGGGATTTTCTAAGTTCGCTCGGGGCACTGGACCTACATCTCGTTAATATGGGAGCTACTCATATTAGAGGTCATCAGCTTGATGCGGTTTTTGCTAATTCTGCGAACCTACAGGCTCTCCAGATGTTGGCTCTCCCCTGGACCGATCACCATCTCATTCCGTTTAGCTGGTTGCTGGGGAACCGGAGAGACCCCGCACCAAGACAACATATTGTGGAACGACTCTGGTCGAAGCTCCCGGTGGACAGTTGGGCGGAAGAACTAGCTAGAACCTGTCCTCACCCCGTAGATGACCCCAACACCGCTGATCAGCTCTTGGGCGAATGGCTGACTAACTCTCTGGACTTACTGATCCCGAATAAAAGGAGGCTTGTCAGGGAGAGAAGAATTGGCTCTGCCCCCTGGTATACCCCCGAACTTAGGTGCATCAGAACCTCTTGTAAAAGGCTTGAACGTGCTTGGAGGAGAGAGCAGACGGAAGAAAACCGGGCCAATTACAAAAGGGAGTTGAGGAAATATAAAAGCGCACTGAAGGACGCTAAAAAGATTTTCTTTAGCGACAGGATTGAGAGAGCAAGCAATTCTTCTGGAGAATCTTTAAAATCTTCAAGGAACTTCTGAAAGCCCCGGTCCCTCCAGTGTTGCATGATAATCCCAAAGAAAAATGTGAGGAACTGGCCAGCTTCTTCCATTCAAAAATAGAGAAAATCTTATCCTCCTTACCCACTATTCCTCAAAGCCATGAACCGGTTACTAGCCTCACAAGTCGCTCGATTGAGCTAGCATCTTTAGGCCCCTTCTCGGAAGAGGAGGTGATAAAAGTCCTGTTGGAGATGAAGAGTGGCTCCCCGAGTGACCCAGTTCCCATAAAACATCTTAAGCTCGTGGCTAACACCTTGTCAACTCCTCTGACTGATCTCTTGAACCTTTCACTCGCTCAGGGCACAGTGCCCCAGAGATGGAAAAAGGCTGTGGTGAAAGCCCTATTGAAAAAACCAGGACTGGATTCATCCAATTTGACCAACTTCAGGCCAATTTCACTTCTGCCTGGATTTTCTAAAATTGCAGAGAAGTTGGTCAACCGTCAGCTCTCTCACCATCTTGAGTCTAACCACCTGCTAGGAGATTCCCAGACTGGTTTCCGCCCCGGCCATGGAACAGACACTGCCTTGCTGGCAGTAGTGGAGGAGGCAAGGAGCACTCTAGATACAGGAGGGTCAGTGGCAGTGATCCTCCTGGACTTGAGTGCTGCCTTTGACACCGTGAGTCATCAGGTGCTCCTCCAACGTCTGTCAGAGGTAGGTGTCTCAGGGACGGCCCTGAAATGGTTGGGTTCTTTTCTTTCTGACCGTTTCTACCAAGTCTGGGAAGGGTCAGAGCAATCTGCCCTAATCCCTCTTCAATGTGGAGTCCCGCAGGGCTCATCGCTGAGCCCTACCCTATTTAATATATATATGACTCCACTTGAAAGAGTGGTCGCCCCTTCAGGGGTGAAGATCGTCAGTTACGCTGATGATACTCAGCTGGTGGTGGGCCTCACTCAGCTGGCGGAACAACCTGAGGTGTTACACGACTGCCTTGCCAATGTTTATCGTTGGATGTCTATCTCCGCCCTAAAGCTTAATGGAGGTAAAACCGAGCTGATGCTCCTGGGCAATTCCAGCCCCTCCATTATTGCGAGCTGCTGGCCCCGGTCTCTTGGTGACCCACCATCCCCCAAGAAGGAGATCAAGTCCTTGGGAGTATGGTTGGAAGAAGACCTGTCCTTCAGGACTCATGCCAGGAAGACCGCAGGGGTTTGCTTTGGTTTACTGAGATCAGCCCAAAAGGTGCTACCTCTGCTTCCTGATCCAGCAAGGAAGCTGTTGATACGTGGCCTGATTCTATCGAGGCTCGATTATGGGAATGCACTGTTTCTCGGTGCTCCTGAAGCGACCTTCAAAACCCTCCAACAGGTGCAAAACGCAGCTGCGAGAGTCCTTATGGATGTTCCCAGAAGGCAGTCTGCTGCTCCGGCCCTCAAAGCGCTTCACTGGCTCCCCGCGAAGGAGCGGGTGAAATTTAAAGCGCTATGTACAGCCCACAAAACTTTACATGGCAAAGGCCCCCCCATCCTTGCTAACATGGCCCGTCCTTACAAACCCCCACGTCTGCTGCGCTCGGACCAAAAACACCTTTTGCAGTTAGCGAGAGCAAGAAGAGCTCGTTCTGGGGGCAGGTGTTTCTCTGTACAAGTGGCCTCTCTTTGGAACTCTCTGCCCCTCAAGATTCGCTCAGAGCCCAAGATCCTACCATTCAGGAAACTTCTTAAGACCCACTTGTTTCCATAGTAGTGATTAGCTGAGTCTCTCCTTCTGGTCTGTTGCGCCGGGATGCCCCCGGGTAAGCTGAGCGCATTATAAATGTCATATTATTATTATTATTATTTTCCCCAGACAGTGGAAGTGTATTGGCTGTATTTGTTTTTGCGGAGATCCAGTCATTGAGGTGAGGGTGTTACCTTTATAAATTAAATTAAGATTTTGTAAGCAAGGGGTTGCTTATTAGACTACCTGAAGCACTGCCTTTTCATAGATGATAGGGTGGAACTGCAAAATGTGTTATGCAAGGTAAAGGGGACCCTTTAAAGATGAGGAACAACAGCTTTTTGTCCTTCTTGATGGCACTTTCAGTTTTGCTGATGACCATGAATTGCTGAAACATCACACCTTTTTGCCTCCGTATCAGGCGCCACAGGCAGGAGACTACTCTGCAGAGAGGAGTATCATTACTCAAATGTGGTGCATGAGAAGAAGACTGGCAGGAACATTTGAATGGAGAACCAATCTAAACCGGTTCTGCAGCAAATACCTTTTAGAAACATTTATTACTGGAAATTAAAAATATAAATATTTTTATTTTTAATTTTACATGTAGCATGAGCAGCCTCAGCATGTTTACAAGCAGCTTATTCAGTCTATCCATGTGCTCAAACTGACTGTATAGGTACAGACTTTAGTAGCTGTTCGTACATGCAAGTGCCATTAGACCAACACTCATTATCCTGGAAAAGTGGGTGTACTTAGAAACAGGCTAACCACTATATAGGACATGGATACCTTTGCAGAGCACATTTCTTACAAGCATTAAATAAAGCAGTTTTAGTTTCAAATTAAATATGTGAGGTGCAAGTGCCATTGGGACGTTTATAGAATGTTGCAAACTGTGTCCTCACTTAGGTGTGAGATTGCTCTCTCTCTCCTTGCAGTTTATAACATTTATAATTTGAGCCTAAACTTTCAATGCAGAGAGACGGGTCAGAAACAGATCCAACAACGGCATAAAGGTTTGTAAATGTAGGCCAGAGACCTAAGGCCAATGCTAGGCATGGGCAGTGTGGACAGCTGCCCAGGGCCCCACTCCTGCTCTCAACTAAGTGGGCCAGTACTGCCTTTCAAACAACTTCTGTGTTAGGAGGTCCAGGGTGCAGCAGTGATGCAGTGATGCAGAGTTATGTGGCCCAACAGAAGGGGGGATCTTCCTTGGGTCTCAAAGCCATGGGCAGAAAGAGCTTCAGATATGTGATCACTGTATCTGCATAACGGCGATTAGATGGATACTTGAAGTGCCGTTGGGTGTGAAGTGAGCGCTGTCTCTGTGTGAATGTAAAGCAGGGTGTCCTGCAGGGCTCACAACAAAAAACAGAAATAATCATATTCCATCACCCAGAATGGAGGAAAGGGAGACAGGCTTCATCAACATTCAAGAATGCTTTTTTTTAAACACAGAGAAGCGTATTACCTTAGAACATGGGATTATATCACTGGATTTAGATGTATTTAGTAAAAGAGTTTTTAAACATGAACTGAGAAACATTGCTGCCCCTGCCCTGGTGATCATGGCATTAGTCAACTAAGAGCAGGGCCACTGGAATTCTGTGACAAGAAAGGACCAAATTAGGTGGCAGGGTTCACTAACCCATGCAGCAGGAGAAGGCTAAATATACAACCCATTTTATGATGGTATTACCTCATGATTTTGTTATTAATCCAAATACAGCCATAAGCAACGGAAAGATGACCAGTTTAACCTTTGTGAAGGGCTTTTCACTTTGCAGCAACAAGGGTTTCTTTGTTTTTAGCAATTTTGTTAAAAGCTGTAGATTATGCACCAAATGATTTATGAAGAAAATCCATAATTATGTGGAAAAAGCAGCGACCACAAAACCAAATATTTCCAGTAGCCCTGGCTAAGAGGCATGTCAGGGTTCATGTGTTACCCTATATATGGGATACAGTCTTATTAATTATGCAGCAAAATTATAGTCTATTATATCAAATACAAGAGGTGTTGCACAGCACACACCCTGACTGCACGTGTTTGAATGTGCCTTGATGTGCAATAGTGAAAAAAATTGATGTTGGTAAAATAAAGCATTTGCCTAGTATCACACAATTTGGTGAAGCAGGGAAGCCAAGACTGATCCTAGATTTTCCAGTTTCTCACTGTGCGATTTGGCCACTGTATGGGTATCACTTTATGGCATTAAAGCTTAACGCTTCATCTTTATTTCTTGGAGCATGAGACTAGAGTCTGGGTGACATGCAGGGTCCACATTGTTTTTTGGCAGTTTTACATAGCACGAATATTGGCCATGGATATAAGTGCGCTTCAAAACCGACAAAGACCACCAATATGTATTCCCGCACATAGATTTTGCACGGAGATTTTGTCTGGATTCACAGGATTCTGAATATGGAAAACACAAGGGGCCCCTGAAAAAAGGATGAACCCTAACAGGGATATCAATTTTTTGGAAAAACACTATACACCGGGTTAAGTGCTATGGTAACCTAGAAGGGGCTATAAACTCTAGAAACACAAAAATCAATACAGATATCTAGAAAAAATATATATATAGAATTCATACAACATTAATTTCACTACATGAATGAATACACATGATAAATATTTCTTGTACAAATTAGAACCACCTGTCAATTGAAGTTACAGTACAACCTGAGGAAAATATATCATGAATACAAATTGACGATACAAATATATCTATGATAATATTAATTTCATAATCATCTGCATTATCCTTATGCGGTTGAACATGTGATCAAAGCCATATCTGAAGACACTGGCAGTATTCATAAAATATCGGTTGAACATATGATCAAAGCCATATCTGAAGACACTGGCAGTATTCATAAAAAGATTTTGCACTGAGATTTTGTCTGGTGTTCAAAGGATTCTGAGCCAAGACCCAGATTGAAGTCTCGCTCTCCATGATGCATGGTGGGCAGCTGTAGCTATTAGGCCATGTCGCCTCTTATGAAAAGTCAGTTTATTTTGGGCTTGAGGTTCCAAGAGGATCTTGAGCTGAGCAGAGCCAGGCCTCTGACTTAAATTTCCAGTGGCTTGTCCACATAGAATAGCATGGGTTAGACCTGGCACCATTGGCGTGGGTCTCACTTCAATATTTTCGCTGTTGCCTCCTGTGTTTTTGCTATGTTTTTGGTAGGTCTAGATGCTTTGGGCACTTTGCCACTGCTATTCAGTGCCAGAGTGCAAGTGCTCCCTATTGTAAAGTGTTGTATTGGATTAGTGACTCCATGATTGGCCTATTTGATTTACTAGTCACACCCTAGTACAGTGCCCCATGTGTGCCCAGGGTATGTAAATCAAATACTGCTGGTGGGCTTGCAGCACCAATAGTGCCACCCACAAAAGCTGCTTGTAAAATATGGCTCAGGCCTGCCATTACAGATCAATCATTTCTAATAGCGTTAAAGAATGTCCCAATTCTCCAACAACTCTCTGCTGGAGGAAATATGCGCATGCTTTTAATTTTAGTTCATGCTTTATGGAAGTATATAAGGAAACCACATTGATTGCTACCAATTTTTATTGCCCATGCCGAGTTACATCTGTTAATATTCTCAATGAGTGTTTGGTATCGCTGATGTACGAGCTGAAATCCTTTACCATCATGCACTTGTATAAGGGGCTTTCAACGAGCCTTCTTCATCCACTAGTCAGTAAATGTTTCTTCAGCCCTTTACAGCATATAACCTTAACCATCCCACTTCAGCCACTGCTTAACTTCACTGTGAGTGATGACATTCTGCTGGTTCAGAAGGAGCATATCCACTCGCGAAGTAGTCCCCTTTAATGCCAGGGACTACTATGGCAACATGTGCTATTTGAAATCACATTGTTTTAATATATATAGGTGAGTGCTCAGCAGCTGTACCAAAAATTAATTTTGGCAAAACAGTGAGAAAACAAAACAAGCACTGACAAAGCCAAAAAGCTGTGAGCCAGCACCAGACCGTGAGATCACTGTATAGGGTGTTTTGTGATAGTTACACTTTCAATGAGACTGGGACTGCCACCCCTAGTGCCAAACATGTTTTGAAGATTGTAACAGTTATTCTTTTATCTCGAACTGTATGTGATGCTTGTTGAAAGAATGCATGAGTGATTAAATTAAACACTTGTACGGTCCCAAAGGTGACACCTATTGGCTATGCCCATGCTTGTTTCTTGTGGAGGGTGCTGGTACAATAGCATATTGAGGTTTTTCAGCTATCCTGTCGATAACTGAGAATGCATATACAGCATTAATATGAAGTGCACTGTGGTTGTATCTAGTGCGAGAAGTGACACTTATTGAACTGGGAAACAGCTAAAGTCTGTTGAAATCTTGCACAGAAGATTAAATTGTCCAAGCCTGGCTTATTTGCTGACGTGCATGACCGTATCTTGTACCCAAGAGTTGAACACTGCTCCCTGCCAAGACATTCACCCCTTAGTGCCCATGTCGAAAGCAATGCAATCACGAGACGAGCAAGTACTTGGCGAAGGACTTCCAGGCGAGCCCATTACTTTGGTAAATGACCCGGTCTTCAACTGTACACTTGCAGTCTACGACATTTGCCTCAGCAGGTTTCTACTTTCGCACTTCAGCAAAAATTAGCATCACGACCAGGCTCCATAAACTTCACTGCGCCCCCCACAACGCTTCTAAAATGCTTCTCCCAGGACTGCGTCTAGTCTATCAGCACAGCTGCCGAACTTTGCTGACTACAGTTCTTTCTCCCTTCTTGGAGATGAAAACAATGGCATATATTTGGTTTCTAGTCCTTTCTACTTTTCATTACATATGTTTCATTACTAGTTTAACAGTAGAGCACAAAGGAATGGTTTTAAAGATTGCAAAACTATTTTCATGATAAACAAAAATTGTAAAAAAAATTCTACTTACTCGAGCACTTTAATGTCTAATGTCGTGTTTCGGCACGAAAGACAGTAGAGGCTCAAATAAGCAAGGACCATTCCGCCAAAGTCGAGAAGAGCAAGTGACCATGTTGAAGATAGGCGTGAAATCCTTGTTATCATTTAGGGAAAACACAAGAGGCAAAGCAGGCCCTCTAATGCCCTACTACCCGATCTTCGCCCAGATACATTGAACACTAAGCACTCGTTTAATATCAAAATATTTATGTGGAATGCTCTCTAGAAAGCGATCATAGACATCAAGAGACAAAAAACGAACTCAAAATTCACTAAAACCTGAATTATTGAACTAAAGGTTGACACAGGCCACTGCAAAATGCAAATCACGGTAAGCATTTTTTCGGCCACCATCAAACCCCCATTAATGTAACTCTCACGATGTAGTTCAAAAAGATGTACAAAAGAAAGCGAAATGGATCAAACTGTAGCATCTATTCTTAGCAAAGCAAACACAGAAAGCAAAAAACATAATATAGGTTTGCACAGGCCAAGGCCGGACCCATCTTGCGCCTGTCATCAACTGGAAGAGGCCAGGCAAGGCCACACCTCTTGGTGTTTGCGTGAGCTAATGGACCTCTTAGTAAGACTGGTAAGAACTTAAACTCAATGTAATTAAGAAGAACTGGCTCACACTTTGAAGTCTCTACTTTATGTCTGTGAGAAACCAGTAGGTTTCTTAAGAAAACCCTCACCCACCAACCTATTTGGAGGCATGCTTCATCATTAGGTTCCACCCAAGGTGCCGAGTGCACCTTGGGTGTGCTGCGACGCCTGAACTACAGCAGAGCAGGATTTTTTGGGCAGTGTGGTGCAGTGAATGTGATGTTAAAACTATCTCTAGGAACCCTTTTGTGAAATAATTTTATTTGTGGGCCCTATGACAGGGTTAAAATAAGAAGGTGCGGATATGTGTAGAGCATGGGGTCTCCAACCTTTTCTGTAATGAGAGCTCCTTCTGCTCAAGGAAAGTCTTCCCGAGCTACTAGCAAATTTTATAACTGTAAAAATAGTGACAACACTATGACCACCCAAAGCACCATTTCCAGCAGTTAACACCCAAGTATACCAAGTGTTCATCAATATTATATGCCTCCCCTTGACTTATGAAGTAACATTCACATCTTGACATGCCCTGTGGCCCAAAGGACATAAGCACAGCAGTACGTCTCCCCACCTCAGCTTGAATTATCATTCACCAGTTTCTGAAAATGAACATTTTTCTATCTAATACCACTTTCCACCGAGGGCGAACAAACTCAATTTTCCAGAAGAAAACCCATTTTTGAAAACTAAAACTGCCTTTAAAATATCAGTTTTCAGTTTTTAGGAAATGCACAGTCCCAAAACATCAGCTTGTCATTTTCATCATGTACTCCCATGTACAAATGCCTCATATGGACAGACTGCTTTGAATTTCCAGGTATTACACTACAGTCATATGCCTTGGATGCTCACCATAGCACCACTGATGCCTGTATTATGCCAGTAATGACCACAATTATACTAGGGCCACAGTTGGGCCAAGGCTGGAAACCATAAGGATCAGGGATTTGACCATATATCAGTCATGACCATTGATATGCCAGGACTAGGTACATATAGGCCAGTCATGCTCTTGGTATGTCAATGATGGCTGCTAGTATACCACAACTAGGCCAGAAATGCTAAAATAGTCAAGGATGACCATTTTATGCCATTGGCACTATTATGCCAGGAATGGACACAATTATGCCAGCAATAACACTCTTATGATGGGGGATAGCATATACATTTGGCGGTTCTTGGCACCAGGCATAGTTTCAGGAAGCAATAGTGTTTATTATGGACACACATAAATATTGCTGAATCTCCTAATTTTTCTGGTCTAGATCATACCCTGTTCTCCTCAGGTCTTGGGCTGATCATGCATCCAACAGACGTTTTCACTCTGACTCCTGCAACCCCCCACTTTGGTGGGTCAGCACTGATTACTGCTACTGCTGCCATACTTTTTTGATGGTGCACTGTTCACAGACATGTTATGACTGATAAAGGAGGGACTACAACATGGTCAATCTCCTTGTGGCTTAATTACATTGAGATTGGATACAGACTGTCATGTAGCATGCCCTATAAGCCGACACAGTGCATGTTTGAGTGTTAGTATGAGTTACTGCCATAAGTTTGGCTGACTGTCACTCTAAGGGTCTTGATATGATCAGTGCTGCCTCCTTTAACAGGCACCAACTCTCTGAATTTGATACTGGGCTTGACTTCACCTCAGAGAGCTACTCTGAAGGTACTGGCGAGCTACCAGTAGCTCCCGAGCTACTCGTTGGAGATCCCTGGTGTAGAGTTTTACATTGGAAGTCTAATATCCTAAGGGTAGGTCTACATGTTTCAGCCAGTCTCTAGAATATGCTGGTTTTCGTCAGGACCAGTGAACAAAAAGTGTATGTCGGTCAGGTGAAGTCTCCTTGGCCAGGTGCGTGAAAAAGTGTCACAGGCGCTAAGGTGCGGTTAAAAAGAGAGGAGGGGAACCACTTGTTTCCTCCTAAATATCCTTAGATAGGCCGTAGAAATCTGTAAAGGAAAAATGAGACAAGACACAAACACATAAACATGAAACATATAGTTGCTCAAACATAAGAGGTGCATGCACTCATGCGTGCCACACGCAGTGTCATACTCGATCTTTTGTCGATCTAAGCGGTGGTGACAGGATGTTACACCCATGTGTGCATCGCGTTTGTAAAGAGAGATCTATATGCGCTACCGTGATAATGTCTGCAGTGGCTAGATTGCGGCAAGGTGTGTGGCTTCCATTCATAAAGTAATGCTTACTGAGGTAGAATCGCCATATGCAGCATGAAACTAGCAAGGGGGCAGAGCCTGCTGTAGTCACACGCTAAAATGTAAAATGTAAGAAGTGAAAAATTACTAGGCAAATCAGGTGCCGTTTAGGCCTGTGGTGTAGCGGTCTAGTCTGCGGGCGCACACTGCGTGTGACGTCAGCGGACATCCGGGAGCGGCCATTTTATCGGGATTAGAGCGCCGATTCTGAAATTGTACGGAGCTCCGCTCCGGCACTCCTGTGTGCGAGTCTACTAATAAATAAGCACGGTACCACGCATGAGGTGTCTGCCCAGTTCTTCCATCAGGCTCACGTAGTGATTAAGCGGCTATCTTACAATGGCGACGAGGAGGTGAGGGAGTACCACGTGCTCCATACCAAGCCCACGTGCAGAGCAGGAGCCCGGCAGGTCACCCATGTGCAGGCACACAGGAGAGCGCGGCAGAGTAGCGGAGAAGCACCCTGCATAGCTATCAGGGGATTAAGGAACAGTGCAACCTGCTCCGATCCCGGTGAAGGTGTTCGGGGATAAGCACCACGCCGAGTACAGCAGGGAGAGCGTGCCAACCCTCTAACCCCGGAAGGGGGGGAAGTGTCCTGCACCCTGGAGGAGGCCAGTGGACACCCCACGGGGAGTGAAGAGTCCAGCCAAGACGACGAAGCGAGGGGCGGGCACGCCCAAGCTGCGAGGATACCCATCAATTCCACCCCTAGAAGGCGACGCGCCAGAGACAGGGGAACGATGAGCTCGCAGACATTCTCGCTGATGAACCCAGTGCCCTTCCTAACTAAAGTCGGGGAACCAGAGATGCCATGGGAGGACTGGAAAAGGTACTTCCTAAATTACCTCTCGGCACTAGAAGAATAGGGCGAGGCGGAATTCTCGAGCGCACGACGGAAGAAAATTATTCTCCACCATTTGGGCCCGGCGGGACAAAGAGTGTACGACGACCTGGTGAAAGAAGTGAGAACAGCAACGGATGATAATGTGTTCAAACATGCATTAGATGATCTGGATGCCCACTATCGCCCGGCTGTATGCACAGCGATCGACAGGTATAACTTCTACCATAGGAAGCAAAACAAAGGAGAAACGGTTGATGAATACGTGGCGGCCCTACAGAAATTAGCCCTTACATGCAAATTCGGAACCCTACAATAAGAACTGATAAGAGACCAGATCATTATGCACACGGTGAATTCCTCCATCCAAGAGAAGCTGTGGGCGAATGGTGACGCACCATTGAAGACAGTCGTGGCCTTAGTAAAGAAGGCAGAATTGACCAGAAGGTGTGCGGAAGCGGCCAAACGCGAAAGTCAGCCTGAACAGGCGGTGTGCAAAGTGGAGGATCGGAAGGCTAGAGACAGCAATCAACCAGCAGGACAGCAAGGAGCTCGGAACTACAAAAGATACAATGCCAGGACTACCAGACCACAAGGACAACGGCAGTGGAGTAAGAATGCCTGCTACAGATGCGGCAGTGGCACGCATACCGCCAGCGACAAAGGATGCCCGGCGTTCGGAACCAAGTGCACATACTGTGGATTGAAAGGACACTATGAGACGGTGTGCCGCAGGAAGTCCCAGAGGCAGGAGGTGAAGTACGTGGCGCACGAAACACGCAGGGAAGATGATGAGGAGAACGAAGATGAGGAAGACGAGATCTTGATAGTGGAAGAACAAATACTGGGCATTGAAAGTTCAGCGGATAAGAAACCATGGTGCGAAATGACTATTGGCGGAGTGAGTGTTACCATGGTAGCGGACTCGGGGTCGCCTTACACAATTATACAGAGGAAAATATGGGAGGAAGATTTTGTAACAAGGACGAAGCACCACCTGAGGCCCACGGACATCCACCCAGTGACGTTCACCGGGGAGCCCATACCCATGGTAGGGTTTTGCCCTTTACTCTTTGAGTTCAGGGGCAGAACGTGTGAAGGAAAATTGTACGTGGCAGGAAAGGGACCATCCGTATTGGGCTGGAAGGACCAGGGAGCTTTGGGGATGAAACTGAACCCAGGTGGACACACGCAAATTCTCATGACCGAGGACGGACCTGAGTATGAAGCGCAGCGTTGGAGAGAAGAATTCCCAGAAGTCTTCAAGGACTCCATTGGTCGTATGGCAAAGTTCACTCATAGAATCCAGCTGAGAGAGGGAGCCCATCCGGTGTCCCACAAAGTACGCAACATCCCATTCCGGACCCGGACTGCGGTACAGGAAGAGCTGCAGAGACTGGAGGACAATGGGGTGATAGAAGCAATCGACAACGCGGAATGGTTGGTGCCGTTAGTGGTAGCGCAGAAGCCCAACGGGAAGGTGAGGCTGTGTGTTGAGCTAAGGGAGCTTAATAAGAACATTGTGGTGGACAAGTTCCCACTTCCCCGCATAAACGAAATGTTGGCCAGGACCCAAGGGGCACAATGGTTCTCTACCATAGACTTGATGTCTGCCTACCATCAGATTGCCTTACACCGATCCTGCAACCATCTTACGTCATTTATCTCTCCGTTTGGGTGCTACAAGTTCCTGAGGATGCCGTTCGGACTTGCCTCAGCGGCGGCAGTCTTCCAAAAACTGATGCACAAACTGTTCCACAAGAAAACAGGCATACAATACTTCCAGGACGACATATTGGTAATGGGAACTTCCAAAGCGGATCACAACAGGAAGTTGGGGGAAGTGTTAACTGTGTTAAGGCAGAATGGACTCACAGCCCAATGGGACAAGTGCAAGTTCGGCATGAACAAAGTCACGTATTTAGGGCACGAGGTAAGTAAACACGGTATTGAACCCAAAGCGTCCAACGTTGCGGCCATAAAGGAGGCCCCTACACCCACGAACAAGGAAGATGTCCGGACCTTCTTTGGGATGGCAGAGTTTTACAGTAAGTTTGTACCACACTTTGCCTCCAAAACCCACCACATGAGGGCACTTCTTAAAGACAAATCTACTTTCCGATGGACGGAAGAGCAACAACAGGAATTCGAAGATATGAAAAGATACATCAGCGAGGCGGTGCCCATTCATGGATTTGACCCTAATGCGCAAACTGTGTTGACCACGGACGCCAGTGACCGGGGATTAGGAGCGGTGCTCACGCAAAGGACTACAGAAGGAGTGACCAACACGATAAGTTTTGCGTCCCGAGTGTTAGCTCCCAATGAGAGTAAATTTAGTGTCATCGAGAAGGAAATGCTCGCAGCGGTGTGGGCAATGGAGAAATTTCGGCAATTCCTATGGGGTGGAAGATTCTTGTTGCGCACGGACCACAAGCCGCTGGTGAAAGTTCTCACGTCCTGTGGGCACGAACATGCCACGCCACGAATCGCCAAGATGACGCTGAGACTCCTAGATTATGTATATGACGTGGAGTATCTGCCTGGACACAAGAACAAAATAGCTGACTTCCTAAGCAGAGCAGCGTCCAAGGAAGTCACGGACGTCCAGGATGAAGGAGGATGGGAGGACTACGCGGTGGCGTTCACAGGAGATCATGAAAGAGCCATAAGTGGACAGGAATGGGAGACGGAATATGAAAAGGATGAGAAATTAAGAGCAGTTAAAGCGTACGTAACCAACGGATGGCCGGAAAAGAGATTACTAGAGGAAGAATTGAAGCAGTATTGGGAAGTCCGGGAAGAGTTGTCGGTAGGGGACAACCCGTGGTTCTTGCTGCGAGGCAGTAAAGTAATCCCTCCGTCCAAATTGAGGCACCGCATTGTGTCCATCGCACATGAAGGCCACTTGGGGATAGTGAAAACGAAAGGGAGAGCGAAGGAAGACTACTGGTGGCCGGGGATGGACATCGTAGTGGAACGCCATGTGAGGGCGTGCGAGCAATGCTGCAATGCGGATAAGACCCAAAAAGTGTTACGTCCGCCCTTGGGGTGATATGAGTGTCCAGAGAATCCCTGGGAAGAAGTTTCCATCGACATCCTGGGACTGATACAGGACATGAATGACGTCCAGAAATACATCACAGTTGTAATAGACCGTTACTCCAAGTGGCCGGAGGTCCATGTGGCGGACAATGCGGAAACTGAAACGATACTAGAATTTCTGACGGACGTCTTTATAAGAGAGGGAATCCCCAAAGGGATTCTGAGTGACAATGGCCTGCAATTCATGTCAAACAAGTGGGAAACCTTCATGGACAGAAATGGCATCACGGTCCGACATACGCCGATCTATCTCCCAGCGGGAAATGGAGCGGCGGAAAGGTTCAACCGGGTAATCATGGGGTCAGTGCAGGCAGCGATCAGCCAAGGCGTAAATTGGGAAAAGGAGTTGAAACGGTTGCTGTGGGCATACCGGATAACACCCACCTCCACGGGATACAGTCCGTTCCGGGTGCTGAGAGGGAGAGAGCCCCTCACGAAAGATAACGTGGCATGGAAACGTCTCACGGTGCAAAGTCACTGGTCCTCAGCGGTAGTACGCAAGAACCTGGAAAGGGCACAGACTGTATACACGGAGTATTACGACAAGAGGCACAACACCAAAGAAGTGGCACTCGAGAAGGGCGAATGGGTAAGAGTCAAACTGCCTACACAAAGGAGGAAAGGAGACAGTAAGTTCACTTCCCCGTTCCAAGTAGTGGAACCATACTCCAGGTCAGCCCTCCTCAGTGACGGGAAGATATGGTCCCAAGACCGAATGGCGAGATGCTCCTCTACCGAAGGAAGGCGGACAAGTGCAGGGTCAGATGATACCGGAGCAAACGGTGCCAAGCGGGACCTGTAGACAGAGCGAGAGAGTCCCAAGGAAGGAGAAGGCAGTCCCCAGTCGGGAAGTGGTCGCAGAGGGAGAGAGGAAACGACAGGACAGGCGTCCACCGGCCTGGTGGGAACTGAGAAGGAGGAGAGGACAGATGCAGGGTTAAAGGGTGGAGAAGGAACTCCCTGCCTGGATGGGGTCACCACCACCCCAAAAACTGGGGAGAGCAGTAAGTGGACACGGTGTGGAAGAAGAGTCATGTTGCCCAGGAGATTCGGGGAGTTCAGTATGGACAACAAGTAAGACTGTACAAGTTATGGGGAGTTGTTATGTTGTCAGTTATTATAAAGGGGGAGATGTGGTGTAGCGGTCTATTCTGCGGGCGCACACTGCGTGTGACATCAGCGGACATTCGGGAGCGGCCATTTTATCGGGATTAGAGCGCCGATTCTGAAACTGTACGGAGCTCCGCTCCGGCGCTCCTGTGTGCGAGTCTACTAATAAATAAGCACGGTACCACGCATGAGGTGTCTGTCCAGTTCTTCCATCAGGCTCACGTAGTGATTAAGCGGCTATCTTACAAGGCCCTTCGTGCTATCCGGAATTTGAGCCCGGGTGCTCCACTTACTTCGTCAAGGTCCACTGCCCTCTATTAATACCTGCGGCCTTGGTTCGGGATTCTGTTGGTATGTGGCCGCTTCAGAGACCCAAGTTATATGTGCAGTCTCCCGCCGTCCATTCCCGGTATCTGAGCGATATCGTCATCACTTGGAGGCGTGGTCGCGTCTCGGGGTGTGGTCGCTGGAGCCGAAGGACAGACTATGCCTCAAGGAGCTTGGATGTGCCTGAAGGGCTTCTAATAATATTAGAAAAAACATCCATGAGTTACATCTGAGGTTAAGGTAGCCAGGGGAATCTATAAACAGGCTTTTGAAGATACAAAATCTGAGATTAGAAGTAAAGCTTGGGAAGATCTTCAAGCGGCTGGCAAACTGAGCAATAGCTAAACATTTTGGGAAGTGATCAACAGGCCATTTTTTAGGGAGCATGATGACCCTAGCATTGATGCTGTAATACCGATGGAGGTATGGGTGTTGTCATTTTACTAATAGTTTTGCACCAGAAGATGGGCCTAATCTTCCGTTGTGGGCCCCATTACTCACAAAAGTACTTAGATCTTTAGCGCAGGGGCCCATCCCTGAGTCCTGAAAATCCCCTACCGTAGTTCCTAGTTTTAAAAATGGGGAAAGGGGATGGGTCCCAGACGGCTTGTTACTGCACGATGTTCCATCTTGAAGATTGGGCCCTGGCTAATAACATTCTGTCAGAAGCTCAATTTGGTTTTAGACACAGCAGAGGGACAATTGAACAGTGTTTACATTTTTATCTAATATGGGGAAAAAGTACTTGAAGGCTAAAAACGGCTCCTTGCACCTTGCTTTTATGGATGTATCAAGCGCCTTCGCGCTTGTAAACTGCTCTAAATTGTGGGAACTAATGGGTTAAATGGGAGTGGAAAATGATCCTTTAACCAGGCACCTACAATAAGATCTCATAGTAAGGGTGGGTTATGGCCCTGTAGGTAAATGCTCTTCTTACATTCGTTCTTCCAGAGGTGTTAGGCAGGGGTGCACCCTGGCGTCATTTCTCGTACTGTTATACATAAACGGCATTAGTAACCTTTTGGTTGAAAACGGTAAGAATGTTCCACCCATGGGCGAAAAATTCATTCTCATTTTATTATATTTTGATGGCGCAGTTTTGATTGCGAGCACTGCAAATAGCCTTTAGTCTCTTTTATATCTGTTTGTAGCCTAAATGGAGTCTTTAGACCTCGAAGTAAACTTCTCAAAGTCGTATGTTATGATATGTGATCGCCCCAGCACCAAGTCAAAGCTTTTTAATATGGGGGATTCAATGTTATCAAAGGTAAAAATGTTTTATGAGCCAGGGACCTTTTTTAACCAGCCACTAAGTTGGACACCACTTTTAACACTTAGACAACAGACTTTTAGCAGAAACAATGAGGCTCTTTTTAGATTTGCCTGCAGGTTACAAAATAAACCCCTTCTAGAAATGCTGAATCTTTATACTAGTAAGTGTATTTCAGCTGGTGTGTATGGGGCTGGCCTCTGAGGTTACAATACATTTGGAATTCTACAACGCATAGAAAATCAATGTGCAGGTTATTGTCAGTCCCAGGAGGCACAGCTACCCTATTATGCCACGAAAAACTTGGGATGCCATATTTAGAAGACCTGATTGGGTTAGCTCCCTTATTATTGTGGGTAAAATCTGGGCATCTCCTGAAGCTGGCTTGACTAGAACCTGTATTAATGATTACTTGCTATTAGATGGAGTGGATCAAATACAATAGCTAAAATAATTGAAGGGTACTTTTGATAGCTTGGGCCTGCCAGATTGAAATCAATCTCCATACACAACTGGGATAAATAACAAGCTACGTGTTAAAGAATTGCATCTGGAACGTCCTAGGCTGAACAAACAATTGTTGATTATACTCAAATATCAACAAGTCATAGCATAGAGCCCTATTTAGGATGGATTATGAACCCCACACACAGTTATTGTCTGATTCTTTTTATACTAAACACTTTGCACCTTAAATTTACTTTTCCTATTCCAAAGGTATGGCACCAGAACCTACCGTTTTGTGGGTGCGATAACATTTTGATTCAATACACCAGCCACTTAACTTTGTTTTGCCCTCTGTATATAGGGCTGAAACATTCCTTTATTTTGTTATGCGATGCTTAATTTTGTAAAATCAGTCTTTTACATTAGGTGAAGATATAGATCTTAAAGATTGTTTTTAAATTCTATATATGTGTATTCTGAAGTTTGATCATACTTAAGACCTATATCTGTTTTGACACAAATTAAATGAAATGAACTTTTACTGCTTGAATTAGTTTCCCTGTTATGGGCTACTAAATGGAATTGTATCTAATTCTATTACATGAAAACTGATTTCTGTTCATGATTTTTCGAAAATATGTGAAATTTGATAATTATGTAATTCTTGTGTGGAATTTTACTGCATCTTGTTTTTATTTCTTCTTGTGATTTTATTGTCTTCTGGCCAAATAAGGATTGTGGGAGGGATGGGCGCAAATAGAAGCTAGGAGGCTTTATTGGTTTGTCAATAATGTAGGTTTTATTGTAGTTCTGGTTGTACAACTATCCTCTGCAGGTAAGTCTTTGTTGTGGATCACCATCCCGCTGGTCCTGCTTCTTCTTGGTATGGTTTGGGTGGACTGTCCAATCCCGTCAATCGTCCCCCAGGAAGCTCGAATAAAGGATAAAGACAACGGTAGGTACTCCGCTCTACAATATGGCAATCTTAGGAGTGAGTTAAAGGCAGGATCCGTCACCGCACCTGACATGTAAGGAAAAAGAGACACTGATGCGTCTTTGAGACAGGGTTCAATTCTCAGGCCCTGAACATTTATTACGCAACCGCACTGTCCCATATTTGGGGTTAGTATTTTCTGATACTGGATCTTGGGCATAGCAGAAGTACATTTTTAAAAGCGACAAACTCGATCTTGAGTCTTCCCCAACCCAAACAAGCAGAGGTAGTATTATCTATAACCAACATTTACAAAACACAGTTTATTCCCACGGTGCAGAAGTTTGGGGTTTTATAAATTGTAGCAGAATTCAGAGAGAGGAAAACAGACTTTGTCTGAAACTTTTAGGGGCCCAAATTTCCTCTCCAAACTTTGTGTGTCATAAGTCATTACATTTGTAGTACATAGAAGATTTTATCTGGTCCCGTCCAGCTATATCTTGGCTAAAAGTTTGGCAAAATCCAGCAGCAACCTTGACGAGGGAGATTATAGCAGACTGCCACAACTGCAACAAGGGAATGTGTATACTCTGGGTTTCCGCTGTTAGAAAATGTTTAACTAGCGTGAATCTAGAGCACGTCTTTCTAAATCCATTGGACCTACAGGGAATAAATAAAAAGGTCCTTATGGATGCACTATATGAATCTTATAATAATGCAATATATGCTACAGAGCTCTCAAAATCATCAGTCACTAGGTATATGTCACCAGTGGAGGCCAATAGCCCCCTAACCTATATGCTATCTAATTATCTTCTGAAGAACACAAGTCGTTGGGAGAGAAGTTTGCTCTTTCGCCAAAGGGACGGCACCTTAAAATACTCACATTGCTTCCCTTTGGGATTTAATATTAATCTTGAGCAAATGCCCTGCCCCTGAGGAACTCGTAGCAATCAAACAATGTTATATTTTTTATTTTTCTGCAATTTTTTATCAAAAATATACAAAACAATATCTGATCCCCTATTTTAAGGCAATTGCCAACATTGATTACAGAACAGCCTACTTGGAAATTCTTAGACTTGAAAGAAACGACTTGATTTTCCACGTCAGTTCTTTTCTGAGAGTGGCAGTTCGCTCACATGCTTCTATGAGCACTTTGTAACGCATTCAAGTGTACCTGAACATACAATACTGTTTTACTGTATGAACCTAACTATACTTTATAGTACGGAACACCAAATGAAAGCGTTATCTGTGGACTGGATTAGCCTAAAAGATTACATTTAATTGCACTTTACATTATGCTGCTAAAATCGTTTACAATTGACCGCACTTTATCATAATATGCTGCTATTTGTTTGTCGAACTCCTATGTTGAACACTACTATGTTGCTATCTGCCCATTTTTTAACTCTACGTATGACACTGTTGTTTTGTATACTATGTTCTTTTTAATATACTCAAACAATTGAAGTCTTTTGTAACCTGAAAGTCCCTTTTTATCCATTGGTTTTTATACTGTGTTTTTAACAAAAATTGTATTGTTGCTGGTATTTTTGACTTGTGCTTTTATGGATATTTCATATCCTAATAAAGACTATTGAATTGAATTGAATTAAAAAAGTACATGCAAAATATTGCATAATAAGTTTGACGAAAGACCAGTATTTCTGTTGCATCTATAAGGAAGAATAGGTGCATGTACATCTTCTCTGTGACAAAAAAAAAATGTAAACCTAACAATGATGTTATAATGACAGCAAATTAAGCAAATGAACCCATGGGAGTGATTAGTGAATAGCACTCTATTTATTGAGCTAGCTAAAACATCAAAACAGCACGGATTTGCTAAACAAATATGCTATAAATCAGCAATAAAAATGTTGTGTCGAAAAAGAAAATACTTCAAAGATCATACACTGACTGTAGTTTCACAAAAAGATCAGTTAAGACCTAATTTGTTGGGAACACAAATGGGACAATGTAAACATCCATGAAATGCAATGTTCTTGATGGACAGTCCATTCCATCAATGGCAACTCATTAAAAATAATGAAAACCTATGGTTAAAGGAGGCCGAACCAAAATCCATTCTCCCTGTGCAGTTTTATTGTACTTTTCTGGAAAATTGATGGCATGAGGTTTTCTAGAGAGCTAAATCTGAAGATACCAGTGGGTTAGGCTTGATATTTATGGTATATGTGGCCATTGTTAATTTTGTCAAAAAAGTTGATTAAAAGAGGTTATGTAATAGTTTTAAATTTGCCTGCGCAATTTATTTGAATTGTAATTGATAGATATATGTACTTGCATTACAATATTATTAATGCAATGGAATTGTGAGATTTTTAAAGGGAATTAAATGCAAATGAAGTTGTGTTTTTTACATAAAGTGTTAATTAGGTTTGCATTTCTTTAGTGTATCCGTGCAAATTTAGTAGTAAAGAAAGTTGAAAGAGTAGTTACAGAGTGTTAATAGAAATGTGTCAGCTCTTTCTATTTCACCTCCTTTTAAAGTATGGTTGAAGTGTTAATAATTTATGAATATGATAGAACTATGGTTTAATGTGTTCATTGTTAATGTTTTGAGGAACAGAGTGCTGCTTGTGAGAATGTTGATATGTTGTAATTTTGTGTTCTTGTAAAGTGCTTGTGTTTGTCAAGTGTTATGGTGGGTACTTATTAGTTTGTAGAAAGTTGTGTGAATGTTAACTTGTGTTATGTAGGGCGAGGTTAGGATGTGAGAAGTATATGCACAGGTTGTGTTAGTTTAATGATAGGGTTTAATAATTTCCAGGATATACCTAATACAAAAGACATTTCAAATATAATGGGTGGTTGTTTGATGGTACATGTCACTGAGGAATGTTAGAGAGGCTAGGTTTGATAGGTTAGTTTAGGTTGGGTTAGGGTATTGTGGGTAGAATATGTAGACTAAGGCATGAAAGATAGGGTTGAGTAGAGCTCGTAAGGTAGTGTTTGGCAGCTGTGCGCTCTATAAAACCTGTAACGTAACGTAACGTTAAGTATGTAGTGTAGGGTAGGCGATATAGGTAAGGGTATAGGTTTATGGCTGGTTAAGGTGAGATATTTAGTATAGGGTCGGATAGAAAATGGCCGTTAGGTTGTGTTGGGTAGGATATGTAAGATGGGGCTGGCTTGTATAGGGTAGGGTCAGATTAGGTTGGCAAGGGTACAGGTAGGGTCTTAGCATAGGGTTGGTTATGGATGGGTATATAGGGTTGTAAAATATGTAGAGTATGTTAAAGTACAGTTATTGTATGGTCGGTAGAGGAGGGTAGGGTGTAGGGCTAGGAAGGTAAGGTATGTAGAGTGTGTGTCTGGGTCTGGGTAGGATATATAGGTTAGGGTAGGCTCTATAGGGTATGGATGGGTAGGGTATATATGGTAACTTTGAATTAGGTACGTTAGAGTATGACTGCAGGGTAGGGTTTGGTAGGATTATTTAGCGTTGGTTAGGGTAATGTATGTACATTATTATACCACTGTAGGGTATTTAGGTTAAGGTTTGGGAGGGTTGAATTGGGTAGAGTAGTGTGTGTTAATTTGGACATGGCAAGCAAGCTACTGGCTGAGCAAGGATGATTTAAAGCCCCATTCTGAAGACTTTATGCTTTAAGAATGTGTTGTATATCGTTGTGTTTAGACCCTATGTCATGTCATAGGGTCTTGCCAAACAGCTACAAGTCTGTATCTAAAGATGTACCCTCAAAGAAGTGTGTTATGAAAAAATAGTCAGAAGCTGGGGTTTATGTTTGAAGTGATGAACTGTAAAGTCATACATAGGAAAGTATTTTTACTGAGGCCAGCATTTTCATGAAGGAAGTCTATATATGCATCAGCTTTCATTTTGTGAACATAAAAAACTGCAAAACAATATTATCGTGACAGCAAAGTAAAACTAATAAACTTGCAAAGGCCATTAATAAATACAATTGTCTCTTTATGACAGTCAAGGGCATCCAAAGCGCACAAGCTTTTGAAACATAAAAAAAGGGGGGGCATGGCCAAGATGGCGGCGAGTTGAGACGTGTCCTCTTGTCTCTCCCTCCGGCCGCCCGAGGAAATAGCACGCTTAGGCTGTTTGTGGCTTCCACCGAAACAGAATCCTGTCTGGAGTTGCCTGCTGGAGAACAGCAGGTCCCCGTTTTGCTTGTAACGCCCCCAGTGCTGCGGCGAGGAGCAAGGGACGCCACGCCCAGAAGACAGCGGGGCCTGTGGCCAGAGGCGGAGCCGCAGCCTCCAGTTTGGGACTGAGCTGGGCCGGCGCGGCGGTGGAGGGGCCTGACGGCCGGCGTCGCCGAGTTTGGCGCCACGACCCATTACTCCACCCGTGGGCACTAAGAGCACAGCGTCACCACGGCAGCACACCTGGCGGGGAGTCGGGACCGGGGGTGACAGTGATTTCTGGACCGCAGGGTCGCGGCGCGTGTGCCCACCCTTCACCCGGCACCTGCACCTACCGAACCGCAGCCAATCCCCAAGTCTGCTTCAGCTCGCAGTCACGCCCGCAGGCAGTGAGGACACCTGCTGGGCCTTCTCAGGCCGGATACCCACGCAAGCCCACACTGAGGCCTCAGCAACCATTGGAGGTGAGAGAGAGCACTTGGGCCTACATCTCTCCACGCGCTACGAGGCGCCCCTCGTTTCAACTTGCGGTACTAGCTGTCTGCCTACAGCGCCTGGTGAAGGACATTTGGCTGGTGCCCCGTATCCCCTGGGTGCGGCACGTATGATTCCTGAACTGCTAGCCAGAGTGAGGGGGGCACGAGCATGCTCGCTGTTAGAAGCGGTCGCCGAGGGGGGACCCGGCGCACTGCAGAGGTGGCCCAGCTAGGCCCGGGTGTGGCTTGTGGTGGGCTAGAGGCCTCCCGTTCGACCCCCTCCCAGACACACATAGCGGAGGCCCGCCTTGGAGTGATCAATGCCCGTGGAGGTAGTTTTGACCCTGTAGTCATTGCTGGCGCACACTGGCTCCCGGATCTCCATAGGAGTGAAGTGGCCATGCGTGGCGGAGGCCGGTCGAGGCCTGAGGTGACAGCTCACGGCAAGAGGTGAGCCCCATTATCTACATCCTATGCAGACTGTTCATCTTGTTGGCTTGCCCAGTTAATCCACACCAAGGCCATCAACGCGCAGGGGCTGGACTGACCCCCCTACCTCTGCTGACATTGAGAGGGCCCTGTTCTGAGAGTGTCTCCTTCCCTGCCCTCACTGCGCTTGTCGGTGCAGTGTGGGGACATTTGGAGACTACGCCGGACCTGCCTGGCCCTGTGTCCTTCCCGCCTGACGTGACTCCCTCACGTGGACATTCCCTAATGACTTCAATGCCTTTCCCAAGGGCTCGAGTGGGGTGGTGCAGTGGCAGGTGGCTCACGCCACATCTCAAGCCCCCTCCTAGACCAGATAGCACTATGTCTTCCACACAGGGGAAGAAGAGTAAGTTCCTCCGGGAGCTCTTCACGCGCCCACAGTGGGGAGCGCCGTCGGACTACGCCAAACAGAGCAAAGCTGCCTTGCCACATATGGGTGGCCTCAGGGAGGAACCAGTCACGTGGGCTTTCTTGGAATCTTTGTTCTCGGCCCTTCATGATGACTTACACACTATGAAACGAGACCTCACCGTGGAACTTAAAGAAGTCCGAAAAGACCTAGATGGCATTGGAGATCGTGTGGTAGCCTTGGAGGACAAAAGCGACACACGCGACACTGAGGTCTCCTTCCTACAATAGGAACTTCTTTGCATACATGACCAACAGGTAGACCTCCAGACTCACTTAGAGGATTTGGAAAACCGTTCCAGACGCCATAATGTAAGGATTCGGGGAGTGCGACCCAACGCATAGGCTGGCGATATCTTTGCATTTGTGCGTGAACTCTTCAATCACATCCTGGGTAACCCTCTGGACACTGAGCTCCGGACTGACCGGGCACATCGTGTGGGTCCTCCCCGATCCGACAATGCTTCACCTGTGGACAAATTGGTCTGTGTTCACGATTTCCGTACTAAGGAGTAAATTCTTCACAAGGCCAGGTCACAGCATCCTATTACGTTTAGGGACCAGACTCCGGTCCTCTACCAGGATCTTGCCCCCTTACACTTCAAAAACACAAGACCTTCCACCCCAACATGGCTGCCTTACGCCAACACAACATTGCATACTCCTGGGGTCACCCATTTCATCTTATATTCCACTATGATGGCAAACTCTACCAACTTCGCTCCCTGGCGATGGCCAGCAGGGAATTGAAATTTCTGATGAAGACAATAGCAGTGACACACAGGATCGAGGAACCGACAATGCAAAGCCACGCTGGAGGCAGCAGCAACGTCGATGCCACCCCAACCGTCCGTGGCGCCCGGGCCCCGAAGAGTTGCAAAGGGACAGCAGGATGCCCTCGAGGTATTGCCACTAACCCTTGCTAAGACACAGTCCTCGTAATGGGCCTGAGCCATGTATCTATCTCTTAACTTTTTTGTTCCTTGGGTGGTCGGGGGGGACGGGAGATGCAATTGGCCACATAATTCCCGTATTGATGTTTCACCTGATCTTCCGCTGAAGATGGACTGTTACCAGGACTTTTGCTTCGTGTGGGGACCTGTTGTGCTGGGGTCTTCTCTCTCTTTCAGGGGCTATCCTTCTCTCTTCTTTCTTCCTGCTCTCCTCCCCGATCTCCCAACACTGCTGGGATTGGCTTCCTGAGCTGGTGAAAGACACTCCCCGAACTCTCTACGCAGCTGCAGCCGAGCACTCTGCCCCTGGCCGCGTATGCTTTGCCATGCAAGATATCCCCTGCTGTAGATGCCCCCTCATAGTCTTAAAGTCCTCACACTTAACATGCGGGAGCTTAATAATCCTATCAAGCGCCGAGCGATTCTTGCTTACCAGGAAAGCTCAGGGGCTGACGTGTGCCTATTACAAGAAACACATTTGCTGGCCAAAGACTGTCACAGACTACGGTCCCATTCTTTTCCGACCCAATTCTTTTCCTCTGTATCCTCTAAATCTGCAGGGGTGGCGAATCTGATCTCTAGGGCTTTTAAGGGGAAAGCGGTGCAGAAGGAGGCCGAAATCAAAAGCAGGCTACTTACCTACCAGTTTACGATTGGGGGCCACAAGCTGATTATAGGGTCCATCTATGCCCCTAACGAAGGACAGGAACGGTTTCTTCATGACGCGTTGCTCAACACTACTGCGACTCCTGTGCGTAGTCTACTCCTGGACCTTAATCTAGTTCCTAATAATGAGCTAGACAGATCCGTGCAATGCTGTTGTCAAGTGGGTGCCCTTTCCCGTGCTGGGCTTGCTAGACTGGGCGATCTAGGCTTGATAGATTTGTGGAGACAGCACCATCCACACTCCAGGGAATATTCTTACTACTCTGGCGCTCACAGGACTTACGTTGACTGGATTATTTCTTAGGCAACAAGACTCTCAGTGACATCACAACCTCCTCTGACATTCTAGTTGCCGCCTTATCAGACCATGCTCCTGTAGTAATTACCCTGACTTTCCCCCCCGTCCGGCTGCCCACCCGGCAGTGGTGTTTCCGCAACACCCTCCTACACCGTGCGGACATCTTTGCCCAGATTCAGCACACGCTCGACAACTTCCTATCCCATAATGACAAATCTGACATGCCCATCTCTACTAGATGGGAAGCCCTGAAGCCAGTGGTTACAGGAGAAATTATTGCTCTCTTCTCGGCGGACAATGCGGAGCGCAAACGCAAGAGGGAGGACCTCACCCAGAAAGTGCATGAGTTAGAACAGATTCACCGGCGAAGGAGAGCTCCCCGTATCTGGCATCAATTGAATGCAGCCAGATCACAGTTAGCTGCCATAGATCGCGATAAAGCTGAATATGTGGCGCTACGCCTGCACCATTCTTTTAACGTCGGTGGGGACAAGTGTGGTTGGCTGCTAGTGCACAAACTGAGGGAAACCCGGCTGTGTGAAGGAGTCCAGGTAATCATGAATCATGTAGGCCACACGCACACAGAGGACTGTGACATAGCTGAGACATTCAGGGACTTTTATACACAATTGTACGATGCGCAGCACCTAGAGCTGAAGGATATAGACGCGTATCTAGACCAGGTTACTCTTCCCAGCCTGTCCCAAGTGCAGACCAAGCACATAGAGAGGGAGATTCGTCCAGAAGAAGTTGTTTCGGCCATTTTGCGCTTAAAATTGGCTAAAGCTCCTGGCCCGGATGGTTTACACGGCGGCGTTCTAGCAGCAATTTTGTTCAACTCTTACTCCTCTTCTCACTCATCTTTTTAATTCTTTAGCGTCTTCGGGGGCGATTCCTCCTTCCATGCTCAAGGCGGCTATCATGGTTATTCATAAGCCCGGCAAGGATAAGACAATCTGCGGGGCATACAGGCCCATCTCTCTTTTAAATATTGACCTGAAGCTTTACACCAGCATCCTGCTGGCTCGCCTGGCCCCCTATATGCCTGGTATACCAAGCGGGTTTTATCCCTCAAAGGCAGACCAGTGACAACACGAAGCGAGTGCTCCACCTCATTGAAAAAGTCGACCCCCTTTCGTATCCATAGAGGCACTAGACAGGGGTGCCCTTTGTCACCCCTACTCTTTGCCCTATAGATGGAACCCCTGGCACAAAGAGTTCGGGAGCATCCACAGATCACGGGTATACGCTTTGGCAGAGATTTTCACACCATCAGCTTGTACACGAACGATGTCCTGGTCACCCTGACAGATCTGGCAATGGCTCTGGGCACCCTTCTGGAGGAGCTGGACTCCTTTGGGAAGGCGTTCGGGTTCAAAGTTAACGTCACAAAGTCCACTGCTTTAAATCTCTGGCTATCGCCTCAGACATTCTGGCAGAATTGCAGACTCGCCATTCAATACAGTGGTCTACTGACACAGTCCCTTATCTGGGGATCCAGCTAGCCCCCTCGCTACAAGCGACAAAATCGGTCAACTATAACATCTTACAGTCCCACATTCTCGCGGATCTGCAGGGCTGGAAACATTACCCCATCTCTTGGCTGGGACGTATTGCCGCAGTCAAAATGACGATCTTTACCAAACTCCTCTATCTTTTTCAAACACTCCCTCTCCAGCATCCCACCAGTTGGCTTCAGTGGGTGCAATCAGAACTCTCTCAATTAATCTGGCAGGGTCGCAAGCCAAGGATGAAGCGGCTGGTCAGTTTCCTCCCTCCAAACGAAGGGGGTCTGGGGATTCCTAATCTCGCGCTTTATTACAAATCTGCACAGCTACGACACCTAGTGGAGTGGCGCAGGGCTGAGTCAGAGAAACACTGGCTTTTCCAGGACCATGCGATAGCGGGCACCTCTCTGATGAAGATCCCTTTCCTTCAGAAGCCTCAATGACCCCCCAATCATTACACCTCCCACGTGACCCACTCCACCATGTTGGTTTGGGATCAGATGAACAGACGACACCGGCTGACAACTTTCCCTTCCCCCTTACTCCTCTTTTTGGCAATTCTGACTTTGGACCGGGGGTGGGAGAAACCTGCTTCTCTCTTTAGAGAACCATTGGTTGCCGCGCGCTAGGTACTCTGTACGATGCAGATGGGGTCCTGCCCTTCGCACAGCTGCGCACTGACTATGACCTTCCTGAATCTGAACACTTACATTACCTGCAGTTGCGGCACTGGGCCTCACACCCTGACAATAGATCGCAGGCTCATAGGCATCTCTACCAATAGGAGCAATGGCTGATCATGCGTTCTTCAGACAAGAAGTTAATTTCGGACCTGTACAGAATGCTTCTGTCTCATTACACTCATACTTTCCACGCAGGTCAAGCCCGATGGGAAAGGGACCTGGGCCGCAATCTCACCAGTAAGGAATGGGAAGGGATCTGCTATAGTGCATGACACTCTGCGACCCACACCGGTCTCACTGAAACCTTTACTAAGCTAGCGTATTATTGGTATTACGCCCCCGAGCGATTGCACCATTTTGATAGCGCGCATAGCCCAGATTGCTGGAGAGGGTGTGGGAAGGTAGGTACACTTGCCCATCTGTTATGACTTTGTGTATTTCTGACCCCCTATTGGACTCAAGTTCTTGATGAAATCGACAAGAATTTAGACACAGAGCTCCCTCGGCTCCCAGAGTATGTGCTAGGGGTCCCTAACCCACTCACCTATCCTCTGAAATCCAGGAGGGGGAGGCAGATTGCGCTCATGCTGAGCTCAGCCACACAAAACTTCCTCACCCCTTGGAAATCCACACGTATCCCAACACACTCCGGGTGGCTTCATCGACTGTGGCACATACTAGGCATGGAAAAGATCTCGCTCACCATGGCTGGCAAAGGTTCGGAGTTTAGTGAATTATGGCAGCCATTTCTGGCCCTTTTAGCACAGGACTTTAGGGAATTGACATGCCCGTGTTACCTGCGCCTTCTGCATCTGACGACACAGAACACTCTCACTTCAGAGGTTAGCCCCTCGGGCTAGGGTGCCGCTCACATATAGACAGGCTGGGTTGAAGGGGTGGTGGAGGAGGTGGGTGAGCGCTATCCTATTCCTTTCTTTCTCTTCTCTTCCCATTTCAGGGCTAGAGTGGGGGGCTGTAGTGCTACTCTTATTTATTTCTATAGACTGTTTTCCCTTGTAACTTCGTATGTCATTCCATTGCGCTGGGGCCCTGCGAGGCACGATTGGTCGCACTGCTCCTTTTTGCTGGTATACAACGATTGACATGTGCTTCAATAAAAAGATTTAAAGCATAAACATAAAAAACATAAATCTGCAGTAAACCTATTGTTGCCTAAGCAAAGTAAAAACATTAAAGAATAATCAGTGGCTTTCACTTATAAGCTATATGTCATTTTATATCTGCAGTCTAACAAATGAACTGCATGTGCCCCCAGGCCCGGCTTTAGCACTGGTGACACTCAGTGTGACCATCTTTGTTGAAACCCCCTAAAATTCTCCTTCTGCACAACATCTTTCACTTCCTCATTCCACCAGTGTCCCTCATCTCTCCATAGCCCCTCTCTAACACGCATTTTATTTGTTTTATAGTGCTTCTCATTCCAGTGTTGTCTGTCAGAGCCCTTGACATCACACACACACAATATACAGAACCAATGAATCAGTGTGTAAATCAGTCCTTAGGAAATGTTACATACGACAATGAGGATTACAAGGGGAAGGAATCATATGTCATTCATACTAGCAGGCAGTATATTTTAATGATGTTTGGTCTTGAGAAGTACAAACTCTGGATTCAAAACGTGCCAAAGTGATTGACTATAACCTGAACACAACAGCTGCATCAGCAGGGGATTCCCAAAGAACTGTAAGATCAAGCCTGGCCAACTGTTCTTTAAATATGCTAGCCATGGAATTTCCAGCCAACCATTTGAGCGCATCATTTCCATAAGTGGCAGCCTATAAGAGGCTAACTCCTCATTGAACCACAATCTATGCCAACATAATAATGGTCTAACTTTGTACACTGAGGATATCGGAAAAACGCCTACATCAAGTAGTTGCGGTAAACAAGAGACACTCTGCAGGAGAATTAATAAGGACCTCACAAATGTATTTTCTGCAACTGCAAGTACCCTATCATTTGCATACCCCAAAACTCTGAACCGTAAAAAACAAACCCTTTAGATTTGACATTATAAATCTCCACTCCTGGGGCACGGAAGCTTGACTTAATGTTCTTTACCAATTTCAGATTAGCCCTGGATTCCTATTGGTGCTCTAGAGCACTCTTTTTGATCTGTAAGGACCATGACAGGTTGTTGGTCAGTCTAACAGTAAAGTAGTCAAAGGCTGACACTTGCTCAAGTACTTCATTATGTACCCCAATATGGCACTTCACAGGTTTGTACAGTTAAAAACCCATACATTTAGTCTTTTAATATTCAATACCAGCCCCCTCTCAGGACAGAAACTTAAGAAACGATCCACTAAGGTTTGTAAACCAACTGGGGTTTTAGAGATAAGCAGAGTGTCATCCGTGAACAGCAATGTTGGTATTTTAGGAGCCCCTACCTTTGGTGCATCTTTCCAAGGGAAATCTAGGTATTTCACCAGCCCATTTATATATATTGTAAAACGAGTTGGAACCAAGATGCAACCATGATGTATGCCCCTTTGTTTCAATTATAAAACAATTAGACAGCTCACCCCTTTTTCCACACATAACACAATCATAATTGGTTTTGTGTAATCTTATCAAAATAGATAGAATATTGTCTGTGACCCCCATATTACTCAGACCAGCCCATAACTACTGCAGAGGAATGGAGCCAAAAGCATATTTTAAATCCATAAATACCACATGAAGGTGGCCCTTCTCTTGTACTACAGATTTCCAGAATTTGGTACAGAAACTGAACATTTGATCCATTGTGCTTACCTTCTTCCGAAAGCCTGCTTGAAGAACAGATAAAACGTTATTCTTTGTGGCCCACTCAGTGAGTCCCCCCAAGAAGCTGGCGATAAAAGAGCTTTTGTAGCCCATCTACTAACCTAATCGGCCTACAGTTGCAGACATCATCTCAACTACCCTTCGTATAGATGAGAACGATCTCCGCAAAATGCCAGGAATTATGAAGAGGGCCTCACCCTAGAATTGAGTTTGAAAGGATATTCAGGTATGGGGTCCATATTCTAGATTCCACAGCAAATAGATCACACAGGATACCATCTCCTGGACCTTTCCAGGACTATAACAGACAAAGTATTGATAGATTGTTTAATTGTCAGTTCCCAGGAAGGAGGCACCTCATTTAAACTAAATAGACATAGCTTCAATGAGTCTCCATAGAACCTTTCATTTGCGAAATAAAGCTCTTCAAGGTGTTTAACCTAGGTCTGTGGTTAAAGATGGTAATCTACCTGAGATGCAGCAAAGTGACTACCATGGACACGTATATTCCAGTACGTTTTGTTGCCACCTACTCTACCTGCTGATACCAGGTTACCCCACATTTCTTCCTCCCACTTAGCTCTAGCTTGTTTCAAGGCTGCCTTGTAATCCAGCTGGCCTGAGCAATTTGCTCACTGTTATTAGTTATGATAGACTGGATTAGAGCTACTTTAGCAAGTATGCATTCCCTATTTTACCATGGATGTTTCTGAGTTTTTTTTAAGTGAACTTTTATATTCCCTAGAGAAAAGTCCACCCAGCTAGTCAAAAACCATCATCATGATCGGTTCAAGAGCTCCTGCTGCTCTGTTGTAAATTTGGGCCATAACCCCGGGCTGGCCTACAACAAAAGGCCATATTAAGGCCTTTTTTATTATTTGTAAGGCAAAGATCCCCTTGGCATCCAGAACAGTGTGCATCACCATTAGATGACATAAACCTGTTCATTATTTAGTGAAGTTCATTATGGTCATTAACACTTCTATTTAGAATCTTCATGTCCACCAAATAAGGTTTCATTTGAAGGGATACTTTTATATAATTGATTCTACTAGAGTGACTAGACCTCTGAAATGTGTGAGGACCTTGTGTGTCTCCAGGGATCTACCATTACATGCTCTAAGACTGAGATTTAATGTTAGCCCCAGAAGCTGAGTAGCTCGGACCTTACTGGATTAAGGTTGAATTGTGGAATTCCTCATGCAGTATCTTCCTCCCCAGTAATACTTGACTCACAATGATCAAATGGTTCAAAGGTGATGTTAAACTCACCAGCAACTATTACTGCCCCCTTGGGTAACAAGCCATCAATGAAGCACTCTAAACTAGTAAGAGTGTGAGACTCCTGATTATGGCCACCTGGTGTTTTGTAAACATTGAAAATATAGAAATGCTTGTCATCAACTGAATACAATCCTTAGTCCAATTATAGCAGGGGAGTCTAAGGTTAACCTCTTGATACTACATTTGAAGGTCGTTTTCACACATACTAGGAGACCATCTGAGGGACACCCTTTACTTTGGGACATTGTCTCACACTAGAAGTTAGAAATCCCAGATCTAAACACCAAATAAATTAAAATTCCAAGTTTCTTGAAACATACAAATATCAACAAAAGATGCCCAAGCTAGATCCATCAATTTTCAGTTAAGCTCAACAATATTCCTGGATAAGACATTACACTCATTATTGAGGGCAATAGAGTATAAGGGGACAATTGAATGTGGGTGTCCTTAATAAGTCAGTTTCTGTTGGTTGCACCCTTAGACTGCAACTCTGGACAGCTCAGGAAGTTAGATTAAAACTTGGACAGCGATATATCTCCATTGTAAGTAGTTTACACTTTAAGCTAACACTAGAGTGCATCATACAAGAAGTCTGGACCACCCATGCAATTAGTTCATCAGCTAATTCCCAAGATGTCACCAGCAATGCCCATGTAGTCAAAGTTATCTTCAGGAGCCTCAGAGAGAGAAAATCTTACAATGTCTGAGTGTATTCTTGAAGAACACTTCCGTACATTTCAAAACCAATGTATCACTTTGTTAGTCAGGGAATCGCTACCTTGTCTTGAATCCCTTAGGAGTCTGGGTGCCTTATGCAAATACACAATCGATTCATGGACCTTATCATGGCCCCGGGCAAATATACGTTTTCCTGATAGTAGACAAAGAAGTGTTGTTGGTTCTAATAAAGCACTCATTTGGCAGAATGGCCCAGGGAACCATAATAGGCAAATGAGGAGTGAGGGCGCCTATTCTTTCACTCTGACAAAGATGGGATAATCGTTGTAGTAGGCAAATAGTCTCTTGCAGGAAACAGCGCCTCTCCGGGCACAAGAACCCCTCTGATCAAAGAAGGTGGATGATTTTGCCCCTCGAAGGAAAGGAGCAGTGCTAAACTGTAGAGGCAGGAATTTTAAAATGCAGAAGATTCTTACAGTGGGGAATTTTCAGAGTTAACTTCAGTAAAACTTGAGTGATAGACGCAAACTGAGCAGTTTGTTGCCTTACTTGCTCCCTGAGGTCCACAATTTCAGAGTTAAGTGGCATAATACCTGTGACAAACCCCATTTGCGTGAGCGTGCTGCGTAGAAAAATTAGATATAGGAGGGCGAGAACCAGCCCACAGGGCAAAGTCGGTTTCTGATCTGAGGGGGCAGAAAAATAGTTCTCAGAAGGTATTGAGACTTCATAAGGTACTGACACAGAGGCTGGTTCACATCCCAACTCTCTCTGTAGAAGCTCTGTCACAGCACACCCATTCGCAGCAGCGAGTGAATGAGATGCCGGGGATCCCCAGCCTTTCATAGGTTCTTGGGTTTTTAAGTAAATATTTTTGACACAGGTCTCCTTTAGCTAAAGTCTTGCAAGGTAGTACATTAGAGGGAGGAGTTGACCTAAATATTGATTCCACCTCATTTATCAATTCATTAATTTCTTTCAGTGTGCTAGCGTCAGATCGATAACTTGCTTTGCTGTTTTCTTGTCAACGGACACCCCGTAGGAATCACTAACGCCTTTCTTTTTCTCATTTGTAACAGTTGAAAGTCTCAACACAAGAAGGCATGGAGACTGGTGTGCATAGGGGTCAACTGAAATGACCAAGCCACATACCTTGCTCAAGAGGCAACATCCAGCATCCACAGGGACATAAAAGCAAAAACCAAGGGAGGTGGCCCAGCCCAGTCTCCTCCTGGTAATGATGGTCAAAGACTGCCCCCTCTTGACCCAGTCCTCAATTGGGCACAAGCCCGGGCACGTCCCAAGCTGCGGGAGTGCTGGCATCCCTTTATGTAGCCATCTAGCGCTTACTGTGTACAAATGCGTTCTTTCTACCACTGGGGATTGCTGGTAGGCAAAGTCTGGGCCCCCACTCATCTAAATTAACTGGCCACACTGCAGGAGTGGTGGTGTCCCTTTATGCGCCCACTTAGTGCTTGCAGTCTGTGAATGTGGCTTCCCTACCACTGAGATTTTTAAGATGTGAAGTCCAGGCCCCCACTCGGCTAAATTAAGCAGGAACACTAATCACCACAGTTATTATGACATTTCTATTGTTGCCTCCTATCTGATGGGCACACAACAAAGTCTGCAGCAGGGTTTTTTTTATACCTCTGCTATTCCGAAAAAAGGTGCCCTCGAGGTCAGCACCAAGTGCAGTTGCACCTGTCGCACTGCTCTAGAGCCGGCCTTGTGTGTCCCAGTAATAAAACCTAATAGGAACAAAATTATAGAATGTAACCATCAATGGAATTCCACAGCCTTGATGGATTGCCAAAGTAAGGACAAACCAAAAAAAACACATTAAAGCCCATGTGTTGAGGGGGCTTGCCTAATGCCCATTTTCTCTCTATACTTGTTATTGTACGTTTTTTAAGAATTGATGACATAAGGTTTAACAAAAGCCACAGCTGGGTATAGACAGACCTAAAATGGAGATCAAGGTCGAACCTCAGATTCACTAATGCACATTTTGTTGTGTTCCTTTCTAGTGAGACTGTTAACAAGGGTGCTAATTGTTGTTACATAGTCAGTTATTAACACCCTTGTGTTTTCATTATGCCTGATATTCAACCGAACTGTATTATGCAAAAATCTTGATAAACCGATGTTAGACCTGTTACCATTGGCGTTAGTCTCCCTTCCATTTTCTTCTGATTGCCTCCTCTGTTTTTGAAATGTTTTGCTGATTTAGATGCGTTGGGCACTGTGCCACTGCCATTCAGTGCCACAGTGCAAGTGCTCCCTATGTTAAATTGATGTAATGATTAGTGACTCCATGATTGGGTTATTTGATTTACTTGTCAGACCCTAGTACGGTGCACCATGTGTGCCCAGGGCTGGTAAATCAAATGCTGCTGGTGGGCTTGCAGCACTGGTTGTGCCACCCACAGAAGTAGCTTGTAAAGTATGTCTCAGACCTGCCATTGCAGAGCCTATGTGCAGTCTGGTACTGCCATGCTGACTGACCAAGTGCACCCACTTGCCAGTCCCTAAACCTTCCCTTATCTTCATATCAGACACCCCTATGGTAGGCCCAAGGGCAGGGTGCATTGTAAGTATAAGGTAGGACATGCCCTGGTGTGTGTGGCATGTCCTAATAGTGAATTACAGCCATTTTCGTTTTTCACTATTGCAAGGCAATCTGCTCCCCATAGGACAGAATGGGCAGTTTGATTATTATATCTAATAATCATAACTGACTTAGGGAACATGGTAGAAATTCAAATTTAGTATGCCTGAACTCAGAATGATAAAATGCATCTTTTAGTAAAGTTGGTTTTAACATTCTGTGTTTGAAAATACCACTTTTAGAAAGTAGGTATTTTCTGGCTTAACTGTCCAAGCCTGCCTCTGCTAGGTTGTGTATTGTGTGTCTGGTTCTGTGAGTGACAGGGCCTGGGGGATTCCAGGGGAAAGGGTGAGTCAGCACAGGGCTGAATAGGAAGATCTGCATGTAGATGATTGGGAGGAGTTGCACCTGGGACCTGAATAGGGCTGTGCCTTCCCTCCACAATGCTGGCTCCACCTCCTATGGTGTGCCTGATGTCTCTGCCCTGCACTCTGAAAGGAAAGAAGGAGTCATGTAAACAAAGTGCTCCAGGACTGACCAGAACTGGTTTGGACTAGGCAAAGGCCTCTCTGCCTTCAGAGAACAAAGAGAAAAGTAGTATAAATATGGGGACCCAAACCCCAAGACTTTAGATCACTTCTGGAACAACAAGAAGAAACCTCTGCCAAGGAGAAGAACCAAAGGAAGCAGTAGGAGTTGGACTTCCCCCCTGCCAGTGTGCTGTGTTGTTGGGTTGGCCTGCAGTGGTGACTTCATTGCCAAGGAGAGGAGAAGGAACATTTACAGAACTTTCATCATCTTGCAGAATATTTCTCGAAGGGCTTGAACTTGTGCTTGCCTCCTGCTGAAGTCTCAGGGACAACAGACTTCACCACCAGCTCCCCTCTGAATTTCTTTGCTGGGAATTCTATCTGCAGAAGCCTGTGTGTTGCTTGAAGCTGGAAACGCAACTCAACGAGAAGCGGCGTGTCGCCACCGCAGCTGTGGTCATCGCATCGCTGGAGAAGCGTGCCACCGCCGCATCTCCCGGAAGCGTGCCTTCATTGCAGCTGTCTGCTGTTGCATCACCGAAGAAGCGCGTCGCACCCGTGAGGGTCGCCATCGCATTATCATCAGAGAAATGCGTCGCAGGGCCTATCGCGGCTCCAAAGTACAGAGTCGCCGCAAGGCTGCCAGGGCGTCTCACATCGTCTTAAACATTGTTGCATCAAGGGCGCCATCTTATCGCATCACACTGGATTGCCGAATCACATCGAGGCGCCATCTTGCTGCATTGCAACCGGGCTGCAGCACGAGAACCTACGCATCACCTCCTCTCCGGTAAGGGTCAAGACGCATCCCCTACTCTGCGCAAGCATTGAGGCGCGACGCATCGTCTCCCCCGAAGCAAGGAATCCAACGCTGCGAGCCTTTTGTTTATTTTGCGTTACGCATGCAGGTACTTTTGTGAGAACTGTGTCGCATTTACCGAGAGCTTGAACTAAGCTAATTCTACCACCTTTCAGTCAATTTTGAGTACAGTATTGTGGATTTTTGTCGTTTGTGGTCTTGTGTTAAGTCTATATAAAGAATACTTATTTTTTATAAAACCTGTGTGATGTCCATCTGTAGTGTTTTCACTGTATTACTGTATGTGTTCACAAATGCTTAACACACTGCCTCTGAGATAAGTCTGTCTGCTCGTGCCAAGCCACCAAGGGGGTGAGCAGGGGTTATCCAGTAGTGTAATCCCCTTTCCCTGACTTAGAAGCAAGGGTCCCTATTTGGTCAAAGGTGCCTACCTCTGCCAACTAGAGACCCCCAGTTCTAACAACGGATTAAAAAAAAACAAGTGTGCTAATAAGTGCCACTTTCAAGACTGCATAAAGGACACCACTGAAGGTCTGTAAAAAAGGGAAATGACATGGCTTTTTAATTCATGAAGGCTTTGTATATGTAATTTTCTTCTCCTGCTTCCTTATCCTATTGTTCGTAATCACTGGTTTCCTCTTAGTCTCACTTTCCGTCTTTGGGTTGAGCCTTTAAAATACCCCTTACACCTGAATCGATGGGAACTAGGGTCTTCCAAAGGAACAAAAGCATTGATAGAGCTTGCTGATCAAGGTGATGCACATGGTAGGGCAGTATATTAAGAATGCACTGCTGTGGAGTAGGTTATTTTATATCTTTGTCATAACAAACTTAAAATTAGATGAATAACCCATAACAGTGCTTGGCCAGGCTGACCTGTAGAGGGACCTTCTTGGCAACACCAGGCAGCACATGTATTACTCTGCAGCAAGAGCCCTGCTACGATTTCTTACTTTTTTTTTCAGTCCTCATTTGCCTTAAGTAAAAACAGAGATGTTCGGGATCTCTCTGGGTCCCCCCTAATCAGCACGAGCCAGAGAACTCTGTTTCAAGGTGGTGCACTTTACACAGAACCTCTCCTTTCATGGTTGATTCCGGCCCTTTCTCAGAGCCACCCAGCAGGCAACCGGAGCAGTAAAGTATCTTAGTGTAGAGGCATAATCATAGGACTGTGTTCACCTCAGATTCCAACCAACTCACGCATGGTAACAAAAAATCTCTCTTCTTATTTGATGATAACCTATCCAACTTTATTATGTATTTCACAGAATTAATCCAATCTCTTACCAGTTTTTACAAATTTCTCTCCAGGCAAATAAAATTTAATAAAACATTAATTTGTTTTTATCAGCGGATAAAGATTCATGCTGTATCGGAACCCCAAAGAAGAGCAACACTGGGCTTACCTGAAGTTCCAATCCGAGAATTGTAGAAATACTATTACTTATATCTGCTCAGAAGCATTGTAGCATTGGACAGAGGACAACACATGCGATTACAACGCGGTCATTACAACGACCGTGATGTTACAACGATAACCATTACAATGCAAATAGTTTCTACGACTTGCTGTAGGGGGCCCTATAAACTAAGGAATATTATAATTTACTATTCCAACACCTTCCGTACTGTTGCGCATGTTGGAGTTGGAATAGTAAAGTATACTATTCCTAAATCCAGCGCGCCCCCACAGCAAGTCATTGAAACGACTTGCGATGTAATGGTATGCGTTGTAACAACGCGGTCATTGTAAAGACTGCGTTGTAATCGCATGCGTTGTACCGCATGCGATGTAACATCGCATATTCATTGGACAGTTCAGGAACATGTGAATATCATCTACCTTTTCTTGGGTGCGTTTAGGGCATTTTGGAGTGGCATCGTTCCCAAATTTAGAGAGCCTTAGGGGTGTCCAATAAAACCTATGGAGACAAAAAATGTGGTTTCTCTTTAAATTTGCCGCTTACACCGTGGAATACAAGATGTTACAAGATACTTGCCATAATTCTTCTAGCTGGATCCCAGGCAAGCTCTTTCCCCACAGCTCCATGAGCAGTCTAAAATCACCTTCTGAAAGATCAATCAAGAGCCAAAATAGGTTTTCCAACTCTTTCTCTTTTGCCACTTTCCTCATCACTGCAGATTCCAACTCATTTAGGGTGCCAACATCTGCTCCAGCTGCTTGGTGCCAACTTTTCAATTGAAGATATTTGAATCTAGATAGCTCACTATCTGTAATATCCAACAATTTTTCCCAAGAAAGTAAAGTACCTTCTTCGACTAGCTGGTTCCAGCACAATATTCCCGCTTTCCTCAGAGGAGCCGCTAGAAAATCTTTTGTCCATTCCGGGGAGCCGGGAGCATCCCAAATAGGTGCTAATGCCCTGTAGTAGTTGTTCTTTAATTCCTTTCTGATTTTATACCACGTAGCAGGATCTTGAGGTGCACCTTTTTAAAGTATCTAGGATCTGCAAATTTGTAGATGAAACCTAGCTTCCCTCCCTTCAAATCTAAAAGCATCACCTTTAGCATTTTCCCTATGTCCGAACCATCCGATTCATTCATAAACATTTTCCCATTCCTTATAAGGAAAACCCATGCATAATATGCTAAATCTGGCAAACACAGACCTCCCTTATTTTTCTTCCTCCGTAACTTTTTCCACAAGATTTGTGTGCCCTTGGAGGCACAGTATGGGGAGGTGGGCTATAACTACTTATCTTGGGCTGCAATTTCTTAAGCCAGTCTTCTCTAAAAGCCAAAGGGATATTCTGAAATACAAAGATGAGTTTTGGGAAGATCATCATTTTTTTATTAGGTTTACCCTTCCAATATTAGTCAATGGTAGGTGTGACGAGTTTGCTAATGACTTACAGATCGCTTTACTAACTTTTTAAAGTTTATTTCTGGAATTCTCTCGATATTCTGTGAGATCATGATACTCAGATATCTTATCTCCGTTTTGATATTCCCTTGTTGTGTTTTCATGTTCCAGGCCATTAACTCTGTTTTTGTTGCTTTTACTTCATAGCCTGAAATGCGACCAAATTGGGAAGTCAAATTGTACAATTCTGGTACCTTGGAGGACAGATCTGATGTGTACACCAATAAATCATCTACATACAAAGCCACCTTTTTCTCCCAGCGGCTGTATTTAGAAGGGGGTTTCTATCTTCTTGTCTGATTTTTACAGCTAGGGGCTCTATGTATAAATTAAAAAGTAAAGGAGACAAAGGACACCCCTGTCTGGTTCCCCTCTGGATCTTGAAAGGGGCAGATACATTTCCATTCACCAAGACCTTAGCTGTGGGCGTTTGATATATCAGACTTAAGGTCCCACAAAATGTTTCTCCCAAGTTGCACAACCTCAATACTTTTTGCAGATAAGGCCAGTTTACCCTATCAAAAGCTTTTGGGGCGTCTAAGGTGATAATGGCCAAGGGTATTTTATTAAGTGTGGCTAAGTCTATTGCCCCAATTAGCTTGTAAGTTAAGTCCTGAATCCCTCTCCCTCGGACAAAGCCTTTTTGATCCTCATGTAAAAGGCCCCCCACCACCCCATTTAACCTCTCTGCTAAAATGTTGGCGAAGATTTTGTAGTCGCAGCTAAGCAAAGAGATGGGCCTGTATGAGTCACAAGAATTGGGTGGTTTTGCTGGCTTAAGGATCAGCATGGCTATAGCTTCATTCCAGGATGCTGGCATGTATAAAGCTCAGTCGGTATCCCATCTGGGCCTGCCGCTTTCCCAGACTTCTTAGCCATAATGGCCTTCTTGAAATTTTTTCCTATAATTGGACTATTAAGGTTATCAACATCTCTTTCATTGATTTTACGTGGCACATCCTGGCCCAGATAAAGAAGAACAATCAACTAATGATTGACGCTGCGCACTGTGCTAAGTGTAACTACGTTACAAACAGTTAATCTCATTAACAAAGTTTCAAAAACGCAAAACAATGGTGTTCGTTTAAACATATATTTTTTCAGCATATATGTAAAGACAACATCAAATTACAACATCATAAATGTATCAACAAATATACAAAATGGTAGACATCTACCATGAGCAATGCAATAATTAGATATACCACATAATATTTCAAGTAATCACAAGTAGATGTTTTTGGTGAGCCCAATGCATTTCGGGACTTAACTGTCCCTTCGTCAGGGGCAATCTGCGAAGAAAATACATATATTACTTGATCAGTAGAAAAAATGGTTATTATGTTTATACAAGAAGATCACATGGTGGAGAATCGTGCGGTTAACATGATACATGGTAGTAATCCATAAATCACACGTGTGGTGGATAGACCCTCCGTTAGCTGAAGGGAAAATATAAATGCAGTCACCCAATAGCGTGAATGTAGAGGTGATAAATGTGACTCTAGAGGAGAGAATGAAGAAAATGGAAAACCATACAAAGCTGGAATAAGTAAAAACAATGCGGAGTCAGTGCCTGATGAAATGTAGCTAAGGAACCTCACCTCAAATATTATGTGAGTGGATCCATGAAAGGAGCAAAAAAATGAATGCAGGCTGACTGTTACTGAAAACCAAGGAAAACAACACAATGAGTGCAAATGCTCGTATTACAATTGCGCGTATAAAAAGAAATAGAGGGATACAACTTACCAACAAGATAAGGTGGTGGTCAATAATGTAAAATAACTGAAAAAGATATGGAAAAACAATGTGATCAGAGAAAAGGAAAATAAGAGGTATAACGTGCCTCTGATAGAAATGCGAAGGAACAGAAACAATACTCACTAGCAAATATACTAAAACACCGAAGTGCTTTTAACAACGCGTTGTCCAGGCAATAAGTAATGCGGAATGTGTGCTGAATCAATCACTCGAAGGAAACATATGGCAGCAAGTACGCTTGTTCCGTCTCCGGAAAGAGCACTACAATGTAATGACAGTTTATAGTTAAGAGCTAATCCTCACGAGTGGGCTTCACAACTCAAACGGCTATATCAAGAACACGGCTTAAAGCCGTAAAAACTACTTACACGAGAAGCACAACGAGAAAAATCTGTTCCGGTCCACGCGGTAGCGTCCTGTTGTTGCAACGGGATATTTACTTATGAGAATCGCGCTCCATTTTAAACAAACGGAATGACGACACGAAAAGAGAACTCATAGCAACTAAAAGAGGACTTACATGTAGCGCCATGATTGGAAGGGTAAAGAAACCAATCTAAGAAAGAAGACTGGGTGAAAAAATGAGAAATAAATTACTAGAAAGGCATCTGAAGAAAAATGAATAAAGAAAACCAAAAAAATACTCAATAACAGAAGAGGACTGTAAGAAACATACGCGTGCTCGATCGGTGTATATAAGTGGTTTACTCAGCATGACGACGAAGTGTTAAAGCCACGCACCATGGCCATATTCATGAAGCTGATGCTAGGTTGAATAAAATAAATGACACATAGTGAAAAAGCCTGTAGATAAATCGCTACTAGCGTCTATAATGAAATAAGTGAAAGGAGTAAGTGTATAAAGATATATCTGAAAGGTCGATTAAGTATGGGGTGAAACGATGTAATATAAGTAAAACAAACAAGTAACCAGTCTAGATACGTAAAAAAACGTATGGTGTAATTATGAAAAATGAAATAGATAGGATATGAAGTCATGACATAAGTATTGAGAGTGATTAAAGGTGTTTAAATAGCCCATAAGCCACAAGGAAAGGAAGATAGGACTAAAATTGCAAGGTAACTTATTGACAATGTGTCCCAACAAAAATCGTAAGCAGTCACTAAGTTACATTAGGAACTACACATGGCCATGCAAGTGCTGTATTTATAGAAAACATGAAAGATCTAAACGGTCATTAATCCCACATGGGGCCAAAGTCTGCAGTTTCTGAATCCAGAAAAGCTCTCTGCGTAGAAGTAAATTAGTGGTGTCTACGCCTGGTTTGACATCAATAGACTCAATGATCTGAAAACGAAGTTGAGAAATTGAGTGTTTGGCTTCTAGCCAATGCATAGCAAGGCTGGAGGTACTGTTCTTGTTCCTGATCCTGGATTTGTGCTCTGTAATACGTGTTTTTTATTTTTCGCTCAGTTTTGCCTACATAGGCCTTGCCGCAAGGGCATTTTATACAGTAGATGACGTGGGTAGTGTTACAATCACTGTTGTGTTTCAAGCATATGTTGGAGCCAGACGTAGGATGAGTTAGAATGTTCCCTGTGATGACGTTGCTGCAGTGGATACATGAATGACATTTGCGAGTACCATGATAGACAGTGGGTTTATCTGTGGTTTTGGAGAATTTCAATAGATTCCGTAAGTTTTTACCTCTTTTGTATGCAAACAAAGGTTTCTCCGAAAAAATATGTTGAAAATCTTGTTCTTGTTGTAGCAATTCCCACCGTGGCAGAATAATTTTCTTGATTTTGGTTGAAGATGTAGAAAAATTGCTAACAAATACCAGTCTTTTAGAGACGGTCCGTGGTTTCTGTTGCAATAAGTCTGTTCTTGGAGTAGACATAGCTCGTGTAAGGCATGTATGTAGCACCTCTTGTGGGTATCCTCTTGACGAAAATTTATCAAAAGTGATTTGTAATTGAAGGGTGCTGTTGTCAGAATCAGAGCAAATTCTGCGAATTCGGGTAAATTGAGACAATGGTAAATTATTGATGAGATGACGTGGGTGAAAACTTGTAAAAGTAAGAAGACTGTTGCGATCAGTAGGTTTATGGAAAACTGTAGTATGAAATTGATTCGTAGATGTTTTGGTGACTTGTACGTCCAGGTAATGGATAGAGTCCTTGTGAATGGTGTGGGTCAATTGAATATGAGTATGATTCCTATTGAGTGTCTCTATCATAGAAGTGAAAGACTGTACTGAATCACCCCAAATCAGGAAAATGTCATCTATGTAGCGACAATAAAGACGTATTTTAGACCACCATTCGGTATTAGAAATGATATGATCCTGTTCGTGTTGTGCCATGTAGATGTTCGCATAGGCAGGTGCTCCTGAAAAGCCCATCGAAGTGCCATTCAATTGGGCGTAAAATTTGTCTTGGTATTGGAAATAGCTGTTATGTAGACAGAACTTTAAGAGCTGCAAGATCAGAACCTTCTCAATGTCAACGTCTTCCATCTGGAATAATGCACACATTCCGCATTACTTATTGCCTGGACAACGCGTTGTTAAAAGCACTTCGGTGTTTTAGTATATTTGCTAGTGAGTATTGTTTCTGTTCCTTCGCGTTTCTATCAGAGGCACGTTAAACCTCTTATTTTCCTTTTCTCTGATCACATTGTTTTTCCATATCTTTTTCAGTTATTTTACATTCTTGACCACCACCTTATCTTGTTGGTAAGTTGTATCCCTCTATTTCTTTTTATACGCGCAATTGTAATACGAGCATTTGCACTCATTGTGTTGTTTTCCTTGGTTTTCAGTAACAGTCAGCCTGCATTCATTTTTTTGCTCCTTTCATGGATCCACTCACATAATATTTGAGGTGAGGTTCCTTAGCTACATTTCATCAGGCACTGACTCCGCATTGTTTTTACTTATTCCAGCTTTGTATGGTTTTCCATTTTCTTCATTCTCTCCTCTAGAGTCACATTTATCACCTCTACATTCACGCTATTGGGTGACTGCATTTATATTTTCCCTTCAGCTAACGGAGGGTCTATCCACCACACGTGTGATTTATGGATTACTACCATGTATCATGTTAACCGCACGATTCTCCACCATGTGATCTTCTTGTATAAACATAATAACCATTTTTTCTACTGATCAAGTAATATATGTATTTTCTTCGCAGATTGCCCCTGACGAAGGGACAGTTAAGTCCCGAAATGCATTGGGCTCACCAAAAACATCTACTTGTGATTACTTGAAATATTATGTGGTATATCTAATTATTGCATTGCTCATGGTAGATGTCTACCATTTTGTATATTTGTTGATACATTTATGATGTTGTAATTTGATGTTGTCTTTACATATATGCTGAAAAAATATATGTTTAAACGAACACCATTGTTTTGCGTTTTTGAAACTTTGTTAATGAGATTAACTGTTTGTAACGTAGTTACACTTAGCACAGTGCGCAGCGTCAATCATTAGTTGATTGTTCTTCTTTATCTAGTTTTTCACTTGCCCGATTGACAGCGGGCATTACGCTGCAGCACCTATATCATCTAGAATACACCTTTGGACCAGTTAGAAAATAGGAGTGCGCTGCTCATCTCTTTTTTGCGCAAATATTCTTCTGTCTCTGCAGCAGCACCCACTCGCTAATCATGTCTTTTGATGCCATTACAAATATCACGGACAATAGAGCCAATACTAAAGCATATACCTCAGATGAGGCCTCCCAAATTTATTCACTTATACAAGAAGTGAAGATTACGGATACACATGGTGGTTCTATAACTCAACAACTTCGTCAACTGGAATTCATTACCAGGAGACAGCTTAATCAGAGACTTCATGCTTCTACCCTTGTCCAATATCATAAAGCAAAGAGAATTCCGCGTGGATTACGCCTGGCCATCAAACCAATGCTATTTCGCTTTCATTTGAATACAGCTTTCATGGACAAATGGTACTCAATTCTTAATAAGTGTTCATTAGATCTCATTCTCCTAATCATTGAAGAATTGTCAAAAACCATCAAAGATCTAGAAGAAGAAATTTGCTCCTTAAAAACTGAACTAGAATTCCGCATGGAAGCGGATTCTTGGAGGCTACATTTGGAAATCCTTAACCAGAAATTGGATGGATATGAGAGGGAGTTACAAGAAGGCAAGTTACGCAAGTATAGACGCGACACCATCGATTATAAACTGAATGAGGTTTATACGTGGGCTAAGATATACACTCGTAAAAGATTTGACAACAAAAAAACACCTACAACTTCAGATGAAAGCTTAGCGTCAGAAAAAGATACTACCACTAGCCGCACACCGGCTTCTTCAGCACATCCAGTCCAACCATCTGGTTCTCCTGCCCCAGGGGATCATGCACCAACTGCCACGATTCCTACTACCTCAACAGCATCTACGTCGTCTTTTTTATCACAGGCAACGGATCAGGGAAGCCCACCCCCACCAAGAGACATGTCCAAATCAACCTCCCAAGAAAAACCAGGAGAGGGAAAGGAAAGCAGCGGCAAAGCTTTACGAAGTGGCAAAACGGTGAACTAGTGATTAATATATCATCACATAATCTTTCCAACCAAGAAAAATCCCTTTTGGGACGCGGACTTTCGTTTGTCCCTACGTCTCATACCAACTACTTACAAACCCAAGGGGAATTCTACAGATTCATGCGTGCCATTCGCTTAAAACATTTCTTCAATGATGCTGCATTAGATACCACACAAGATGAGATTTCTACTCATCATCAATTCAAACCCAAGAGTACCTTTATGCCACCATCATCTCATAAAACCTTGGACAGCTTTGAGACATTGGTCAACAAAGATTTGGAGAAACTAAACTACAAACCTAAACATCACAACAACATGTCAAAACATGAACGTCTAATTCTGTCAAAATTGTCAAAAAACCCCTTGATTACAATTCAACCGGCAGACAAAGGAGGAGCCATAGTGCTGATGGATACAGAATATTACCACTCCAAAGTATTGGCACACATCTCTGATACCAACACCTATTTGCAATTAGCAAGCGATCCTACAACATTGCTTTTGGAGCTACTGAATTCTATTCTCAATGAGGCCCTTGAACAAGCATGGATTGATAACAACACACGTCTTTTTCTATCGTCATCTAACCCACAACGCCCTCATTTGTACATGATCCCTAAAATACACAAGGATCCTCAAGATCCCCCGTTTCGCCCAATAGTCTCTGGTTGCAAATCCATCTTTGACCCCATTGGCAAATTTTTGGACCATTACCTACAGAAGTTCGTGCAATCTTGGCAATCTTATCTAAAAGATACCACTCACTTTTTACAGATGCTCCAACAAATCACCATTGAACCTCAGGATTCTATCTATTTGTGCACTATTGATGTCACAGCTCTTTACACCTCTATCCCCCATGCAGCAGGCCTTGAAGCGGTAGAATGGGCATTATTCCAGATGGAAGACGTTGACATTGAGAAGGTTCTGATCTTGCAGCTCTTAAAGTTCTGTCTACATAACAGCTATTTCCAATACCAAGACAAATTTTACGCCCAATTGAATGGCACTTCGATGGGCTTTTCAGGAGCACCTGCCTATGCGAACATCTACATGGCACAATTCGAACAGGATCATATCATTTCTAATACCGAATGGTGGTCTAAAATACGTCTTTATTGTCGCTACATAGATGACATTTTCCTGATTTGGGGTGATTCAGTACAGTCTTTCACTTCTATGATAGAGACACTCAATAGGAATCATACTCATATTCAATTGACCCACACCATTCACAAGGACTCTATCCATTACCTGGACGTACAAGTCACCAAAACATCTACGAATCAATTTCATACTACAGTTTTCCATAAACCTACTGATCGCAACAGTCTTCTTACTTTTACAAGTTTTCACCCACGTCATCTCATCAATAATTTACCATTGTCTCAATTTACCCGAATTCGCAGAATTTGCTCTGATTCTGACAACAGCACCCTTCAATTACAAATCACTTTTGATAAATTTTCGTCAAGAGGATACCCACAAGAGGTGCTACATACATGCCTTACACGAGCTATGTCTACTCCAAGAACAGACTTATTGCAACAGAAACCACGGACCGTCTCTAAAAGACTGGTATTTGTTAGCAATTTTTCTACATCTTCAACCAAAATAAAGAAAATTATTCTGGCACGGTGGGAATTGCTACAACAAGAACAAGATTTTCAACATATTTTTTCGGAGAAACCTTTGTTTGCATACAAAAGTGGTAAAAACTTACGGAATCTATTGAAATTCTCCAAAACCACCGATAAACCCACTGTCTATCATGGTACTCGCAAATGTCATTCATGTATCCACTGCAGCAACGTCATCACAGGGAACATTCTAACTCATCCTACGTCTGGCTCCAACATATGCTTGAAACACAACAGTGATTGTAACACTACCCACGTCATCTACTGTATAAAATGCCCTTGCGGCAAGGCCTATGTAGGCAAAACTGAGCGAAAAATAAAAACACGTATTACAGAGCACAAATCCAGGATCAGGAACAAGAACAGTACCTCCAGCCTTGCTATGCATTGGCTAGAAGCCAAACACTCAATTTCTCAACTTCGTTTTCAGATCATTGAGTCTATTGATGTCAAACCAGGCGTAGACACCACTAATTTACTTCTACGCAGAGAGCTTTTCTGGATTCAGAAACTGCAGACTTTGGCCCCATGTGGGCTTAATGACCGTTTAGATCTTTCATGTTTTCTATAAATACAGCACTTGCATGGCCATGTGTAGTTCCTAATGTAACTTAGTGACTGCTTACGATTTTTGTTGGGACACATTGTCAATAAGTTACCTTGCAATTTTAGTCCTATCTTCCTTTCCTTGTGGCTTATGGGCTATTTAAACACCTTTAATCACTCTCAACACTTATGTCATGACTTCATATCCTATCTATTTCATTTTTCATAATTACACCATACGTTTTTTTACGTATCTAGACTGGTTACTTGTTTGTTTTACTTATATTACATCGTTTCACCCCATACTTAATCGACCTTTCAGATATATCTTTATACACTTACTCCTTTCACTTATTTCATTATAGACGCTAGTAGCGATTTATCTACAGGCTTTTTCACTATGTGTCATTTATTTTATTCAACCTAGCATCAGCTTCATGAATATGGCCATGGTGCGTGGCTTTAACACTTCGTTGTCATGCTGAGTAAACCACTTATATACACCGATCGAGCACGCGTATGTTTCTTACAGTCCTCTTCTGTTATTGAGTATTTTTTTGGTTTTCTTTATTCATTTTTCTTCAGATGCCTTTCTAGTAATTTATTTCTCATTTTTTCACCCAGTCTTCTTTCTTAGATTGGTTTCTTTACCCTTCCAATCATGGCGCTACATGTAAGTCCTCTTTTAGTTGCTATGAGTTCTCTTTTCGTGTCGTCATTCCGTTTGTTTAAAATGGAGCGCGATTCTCATAAGTAAATATCCCGTTGCAACAACAGGACGCTACCGCGTGGACCGGAACAGATTTTTCTCGTTGTGCTTCTCGTGTATGTAGTTTTTACGGCTTTAAGCCGTGTTCTTGATATAGCCGTTTGAGTTGTGAAGCTCACTCGTGAGGATTAGCTCTTAACTATAAACTGTCATTACATTGTAGTGCTCTTTCCGGAGACGGAACAAGCGTACTTGCTGCCATATGTTTCCTTCGAGTGATTGATTCAGCACACATTCCGCATTACTTATTGCCTGGACAACGCGTTGTTAAAAGCACTTCGGTGTTTTAGTATATTTGCTAGTGAGTATTGTTTCTGTTCCTTCGCGTTTCTATCAGAGGCACGTTATACCTCTTATTTTCCTTTTCTCTGATCACATTGTTTTTCCATATCTTTTTCAGTTATTTTACATTCTTGACCACCACCATATCTTGTTGGTAAGTTGTATCCCTCTATTTCTTTTTATACGCGCAATTGTAATACGAGCATTTGCACTCATTGTGTTGTTTTCCTTGGTTTTCAGTAACAGTCAGCCTGCATTCATTTTTTTGCTCCTTTCATGGATCCACTCACATAATATTTGAGGTGAGGTTCCTTAGCTACATTTCATCAGGCACTGACTCCGCATTGTTTTTACTTATTCCAGCTTTGTATGGTTTTCCATTTTCTTCATTCTCTCCTCTAGAGTCACATTTATCACCTCTACATTCACGCTATTGGGTGACTGCATTTATATTTTCCCTTCAGATAACGGAGGGTCTATCCACCACACGTGTGATTTATGGATTACTACCATGTATCATGTTAACCGCACGATTCTCCACCATGTGATCTTCTTGTATAAACATAATAACCATTTTTTCTACTGATCAAGTAATATATGTATTTTCTTCGCAGATTGCCCCTGACGAAGGGACAGTTAAGTCCCGAAATGCATTGGGCTCACCAAAAACATCTACTTGTGATTACTTGAAATATTATGTGGTATATCTAATTATTGCATTGCTCATGGTAGATGTCTACCATTTTGTATATTTGTTGATACATTTATGATGTTGTAATTTGATGTTGTCTTTACATATATGCTGAAAAAATATATGTTTAAACGAACACCATTGTTTTGCGTTTTTGAAACTTTGTTAATGAGATTAACTGTTTGTAACGTAGTTACACTTAGCACAGTGCGCAGCGTCAATCATTAGTTGATTGTTCTTCTTTATCTAGTTTTTCACTTGCCCGATTGACAGCGGGCATTACGCTGCAGCACCTATATCATCTAGAATACACCTTTGGACCAGTTAGAAAATAGGAGTGCGCTGCTCATCTCTTTTTTGCGCAAACATCCTGGCCCAGCCAGGCCTCTATATCTTCTTCTGTAACTACTAATCCCTTCTGGTAAACCTTCTCAAAATGGATGTGGAAAGCCTCTTCTATCTCCTCACTTATCGTAAGGGGATTTCCAGATTCCTCACACCTTAGTTCTTTTATAAACCCTTTTGCCTGATCTTTCTTGGTTTTCCAAGCCTGACGTTTTCCACACCCTTCCCCATATTCGAAGTGGGCTAGCTTACTCACTTGCCACTGTTTTCTTAATCTCTCTTCAATCACCCTGGCAATTTCCAATCTGAGGTAGCAGGATATGTGCACAAAGAAGGAGTGTTGCTTCCATGGCCGCGGAACAATCCAGCCGGGTGTCTCGAGAACTGTGGTAGCGGCGCGCTCGAGCTCGGAAGAGGGCGGAGAGCAGAAGCTCTTACAGCCCCTACAGCATGCAGCACACAGCACTTTACCTCTGTTGGGGGGCCGAGGCACGCAGCACTTTTCTCCTGATGGGGACAAGGGACAAGGCACACCGCACTTTCATCCTGCCAAGGGGTGTGGAGAGGACTCCACCTCCCAGAAGTCTTAGCACCAGGTGCCGCTACCATCATCCTTCTGCGCCCGGAGGATCATAAGTACAGCCCAGGGCTCCTGTGGTGCGGGAAGCCCTTACAGCACGCAGCACACAGCACTTTACCTCTGTTGGGGGGCCGAGGCACGCCACACTTTTCTCCCGCCAGGGACAAGGAACAAGACACGCCACACGTTTGCCCTGCCAGGGGGCGTGGAGAGGACTCCATCTTCCAGAAGTCTTAGCGCCAGGAGGCGCTACCATCATCCTTCTGCGCCTGGAGGGGCATAAGTACAGCCCAGGGCTCCCGTAGCACGCAAAGCCTTTACAGCCTTTAAAGCATGCAGCACACAGCACTTTAACTCTGTTGGGGTCCGAGGCACTCCGCACTTTTCTACCGCCAGGGACAAGGCATGCCGCACTTTCGTCCTGCAAGGGGGCGTGGAGAGGACTCCACCTCCCAGAAGTCTTAGCGCCAGGAGCTGCCACCATCATCCTTCAGTGCCCGGAGGTGCATAAGTACAGCCCAGGGCTCCTGCGGCGCGGGCCGTGCACAGGCAAAGCCCGGGCCAAGGGCGGGCCCGTCAGAGCCCGACAGAGACTGGGCTGGGCCCACCCTCTGACATCTGAGCCGGGGCACAGGATTCAAGGATTCAAGTGTTAAAGAACTGGTTATTTATAGCTATCTTTGTCCCTTTAGCTGCCATAATGACCAAAAGGATGAGTAAGCGTAAGGACATAAATATGCCAGTAGGCAGTGGAATTGTGGGGACTTTAGATGCTTTCCTAACAAGAGCTCAGTCAGTGCTGACACATGAAATAGAGCGCATAGCAAAAAGACTTTCCCTGGACACTTTTGTTACCCAAAAAAGATCCTCTATAGGATGCATAAGTATGTCCAAATCCCCTGTAGCATCCCGAATACTTGATGAGTACCCTCACGATGAATCGTCAGGAACGGGAAGGGCCAGGGGTTCAGCGGATTCAATGTCAATGCCAGCAGACTCCGCATCTGTTCTCATAGATTCTATCTGTACGGTTGCTGCCCTTACGGGGAGTGATGTTTCGCCAGTGTTAGTAGCATCTTCACCCTCAGTGGGCTTGTCCATTGTTCCCACTGTATTGCCTGCCCCCACTACAATACTAACAGCATCAGCTCCTGGCACCAGTGGTCTCAGTGAGGTTTCTACTAGATCCAAAAAACACTTAAGGGGTAGCCCAAGGGACAACTTGGCAAGATCGACAATAGTAACCATCAACGAACCTCCAGTCAAATGTAGTAGGGCAGGTGCCTCTCAAAAGCAAAGCCAAAAGCCCCAACTAAAACAGCAACCATCTAAATTATTTAACCATGACCCGACGGCCTCAGAAGGCACATAAGGCGCAACACAGAATCCCATGATGAATAGCACTACCCACAGCCTGCTGGTTTCTGATTGTAATACTAACCAGTGGAAAAGACTTGATACATTGGTGTCTGTGCTATTGAATTCTTTGCTATGTAAATTACAGGTAATTGAGGAGAAATTGTCGTTGATTGATCAGTTAACTAGCATACCATCTAATCCTCCAAGTATTGGGGTATGTCGTTGCAACTGCCCAGTCCAGATACCATCGGTGGCTCTGAAGGCCCCCGATCCACCTGACGGGAGAGGGCCCATGCCAGGGACATCATTGTACCCATAGGGCTATAATCTACGATCAGATAACTGTGTCGACATGACAACTGGGGGAGAGGATGTAGCCTTATGGCTAGAGCGGTAGACCTCGAAGCGGGGGACCGGGTTCAAGTCTCGGCAACGACGCTCAACATCATGTGATTCTGGGCAAATCACTTAATCTCCCCTTGCCTAACAAAAAAATGAACGTGTTCTTGTGAAACGAAACTGGTGCTCATGTAAAGCGCTCCGATACCAGATATCTTCAGGTCTAGTTTGCGCTATATAAAACTCTAAAAAAAAAAACTCACACCCCCCCAATCCAATCCTGTGGTACCGCGCCCTGAGGTTCAGTCTAGGATGTCAACAGATGGTGGCTAGGCAGGCACAACATCTGTGCGAAGGTTGACTCAATCCTACCAATAGTTATAATAACACACGTTCAGAGGGTCAAAGGAAAGCCATCGAGAGAACACTTCATCTTTCCCCAGAAGCCACTCCATATGTTATTGTCCTAAAAAATGTTCCATCTCTGCCAACCAATAAGGAAGGAGACTGGAAGCAACTTAAGAACAAAACAGTACATTGGTTTGCATAAATAGTGGACTGGTCTAGAAGTGATGTTTTGTATCATAACATTAATAATGTTGAAGGTGTTTCTTGGGTGGGCTCACAGGTAAAAACGAAAACAGGCGATTGCATTGTCATAAATTTTAGCGACAGGTCTTTAGTACATTGGTTAATAGATAGGCTCTCTTGGAATAACAACTTGAGGGACACCATTGTAGCAGTACCACTTGGGCTCTTTTATAAGCCGTTGACAAACAGAGACCATGGGCCCGTCCCCTTACTTAACAAAACATTGCCCATTTTCACTATTCCAACCTTTAATCATTATTCTCCCTTAAAGCAGGTGGACTGACTGAATTGTCAGGCTTAAGGTGTGATTGGCGAAAATAATTTAGATTTAACATAAACACCGAGTTAGGCTCAGGCATGGGGGGTGTATAATCGAATATCTTTTCCTTTGCCTGAGTACGGTGGTGCAAATAATTTTAATTCTACAGTGAACCCTGTATCAACTTTTAATGTCAAAATCCAAGGAGACTTACCTTCCATACATGCTTACGGCCTGGATAATTTTATTCCCCCTATCATGCATAAGATAGTCAGCTCCATTCCTTCTGGTGAGTTGAATCCCCTAGACGGCTGTGTTTCAGTTACAAGTGCGATAGGGAGAGAGTACATCACCCATAAAAATACAACCAGCCACGGCAGTCTTTTTTGGAATATCGCTGGATTGCTGAATAAATTGTGTTCAGAAGAATGGGTTGCCTTCATTGAAAATATAGCATAGTATGCCTACAGAAAACTTGGATGTGTGATACTGTACATATGAATGGTTTTTATTCTATTCATACTCCAGCTAAAGTCTCCTTAGGCGGACATAATAAAGGAGGATTATTAACTCTGGTCTCAATGACACTGAGTGGTAGACTTTGAAAAATCCAGCTTGAGTCACCACATTTCCAGATCATTAACATTGTATACAGGAAAAATCTGACATTAGTTGTTGTAAATTTTTATCATAACAACTTCAACACCACAAACATTAGTATTGAGCATGAACTGGAAATTGCATTATTGAGACACCTAGAGGAGATAAATATGGATTTCATAGTGCTCTGGGGAGGCGATTTTAACTGTAAACTATGCCCCCTTTCAAAACAGTCTGCATGTCATTTATTGGCTAGGAACACAGACAGTGGTTGTCATTTTTATCATAATCATTGCGGGAATATCTTTAATTCACTATTGTCAAAATGTTCCCTTTTTTTAACTGTTGATTTTACTGAAATAGAAGGTTCTGATCTAGTAATATATGTTGGGAGAGGCAAGGCCCTTTAATTGATTTTATTGCTTTGTCTAATTATTTTAATTCACATTCTGTGATTTTTACTGTACATAAAATGTGTTTTAGTGATCATTATCCCCTGTCATTGGAGTTGAGGATTCAACTGGATGATTTAACTGCACCTCCTAGAGCATCATCTCCAACAACTTATGTTAAAAATAAGGGGCTACTATGGAAATGATCTACTTTAAATCCTGATTTTGTTTTATACCAAATCATAAAAACGAATCTAAGTCAAGTTCTGGCCTGCCTGGAAGATAATGTAGATTCCCAAATTATTATAACATCTTTCGGGGCAAGAACTGAGACAATAAAGGTGCTACTAACTAAGAAACAAAATGCTAGACCACAGACTATTAAAAGGTGGTTTAATAGCCAATGCACTCACCACCATAACAAATTAATCAAGACATTAAAAGTAAAACCTCGTAAAACACTGGAGGTAAAACAGTCACGCCTTGAATACAAGCAGGTGCTAGGGAAGCGCAAACTAGAAATTAGGCAAGAAGCCTAAGAACAACTCCATGCTGCATGCCAGAGCAAAGACTCTAGACTCTTTTGGCAAACTGTTAATCAGGAGTATTTTAATGGCACTATTAATGGTAACATCGATGTGACCATTATGCTGGAGACTTGGGTAGATCACTTTTCTGGTCTCTACAAAAGCAGTAGTGACCGTTATGTTAGTAATAATTTACAATATGGAGCATCAACTTTAACACCCCCGACACTAGATGAGGTGGACAGGGCCTTGTCCCAGACTGTGAAGGACAAGGCCTCTGGCCCTGACGGTATAGCCGTGGACTTATTTTTAGCTAATATTCCCCTGTGGCTACGGCTGCTAACAAATATTTTGAGATGCTATGTGGTTCAGGGTCCCCCAGAATCTTGGAGAATGGTCACAATAGTGCCCATATTTAACAAGCATTGGCATAGCCAATAGGTCTCACCTTTTGGACTTTATAACTGTGTAGCCATGCAGAACATTTTTCTGAGTGATGTGCTGCGCAAAAACAACTTCTGCCTTACTTGAGAAAAGCGTACACATGATAATTTAATTTAGAATTGGTTGGTGTTAGGCTACAGAAATAGTACTGCAAAATTGGTCATCCGGTCTAGGGTTTAACTAGGTAAATTAAAAAAAAACAGCAATAAACTACAGAATACCTAAACTACTGGTGCGAACTTTAGTGTTTAGTAGCCAAGCACTCAAACAACTGTTAATAAATGAGGCAAACAAAACACAACTCTCAACAGTGGTCATCTACCATCTCAAAACTGGTATGCTTTAGAGGAATTAGCCGATACTTTGCAACACGTTTAGCAAGAAATTGTAGAGGGAAAGTTGACATGCTTTTTCCAGTCAGCCGAGAGGGCCACATATGTAATAAACATAGATCATGCTCATCCTGTAAGCACATTTAATGCATAGTACTGCAAAATACATTGTTGGCGGCTAAAACTTCAATATAGAGGCTCTCTGCAAAGGGTGTAAAGGCTAAGAGCATAATTTAATTGTCTGAGAAACACTTCCAAATAGTCAGCTGGTCATAATACATCAGTCCTCTGCTGAACAGACATGAGATAAAAAAACACAACTCAGCAATTTAGCCCCAGTTGCTTTTCAAAGTAAAAAAGAAAAATGCCTTTTCAGCATTAAACCTGTCAGCTATACACTTCGAGAATCAAACAAAAATCTTTTTTGTTGTTGTCCTACCCAGTAGAGAGATGTGATGTACACTATCCATGCATGCCAAATAGTCCTGATTCAGGTGGGAGACTCCTGATATTTGGAGGCCAAATTGGCTTTATGTTAGCTTTCTCCCGTCTGATATTGCCTCTGCTTCAATTCATTCTCCTGATTTGTTTTTCAAAATGTCCCACTTAACTGTTCTAAAAATGTTGGCATGTATTACTACCCCTCTCTCTATTCCTACCACCCCGCCCATTGTTGTGCCCACAGAATAGAACCTCACAACTGTTCTAATTACCTGCTTTTTGGTTCCCAGCCCAATTACAAGATGAAGCTTTGTGTGTATCTGTGCTCGTCTATTTATATACACTAATAAATCTTAATGAGTTATTAGGCCTCGTAGCCTTTAATGTATCACTACTTTAAACCAGGCGTTCATTAATTTTACAAATGAATATATCTTTGCTTCTTATTATACACTATTATGTATGATTTTGAGTGAATGGAGGGCCTCCCCCTTTGCTGCTTGCCTGCACATCACGCTCGTGCCCCCCCTCCACACACAGACACACACTCGCTCACCTGAGTCTCAGTAGTGACACAACTTCCGTAGCTCCAGCTGGGCCGCATTGAGGAGCTGTGACGCAGCGCTACGCTGGGCTTTGGCTCTCCCAGCCTGTCCGATGGAGTGCGTGGGATGGCTGTCTGTCGCTGGCGTGGTGTTGGCTCTGACCCGAGCGGGTAGCACACAGTGGAGTCCTAGGTCTTATCGGGCGGTTGTGGCTGGGTCTAGGGTCCGCAGGCTGGGCCTGCTTCATCATACAATGTTCCTGTTGTTCCTGGCGCAGCCGTGCACCCGGCCCTGCACTTCAACAACGGGGTGGGGGGCTGTTCAGGGAGGAAGCACTACAGACAGTGCACGGAGGAGCCCCCTCAGAACACCCAGCACATTGGATACTGTTACATACGCTAGCTAGATAACTAGGTAGCTAGCACTGAAGTAATAACTGCTGATCTGTGCACGTCAGTGATTTGGAGTCCTGGAGCCAGCAGAAATTGACAGCATTGGGACTGTAAGTAAGCCAGTACCTCTCTTACTTACCCCCTCTCCCTGTATATTTCAAGAGAAACCAGTGGTGCGCGCGCACCACAGAGGAGCGGGGGCGAGAATCGAAACCAGTGGTGCACGCGCACCACAGAGGAGCTGGGGCGAGGGAGCACAGCAGCGAGGCAAACTCACGCTGCTGCGCATAATAGACACCGATGGGAATGGGCGGAGCAAAGGCGGGTCATGCGCAAGCCAATTGCAGCCGGCGAAAGCAAAACCACACGACCGAGCGTGTGGTTAGCTTTCAGAACCCCCTACATGAGGTCTTGCGCTGCACAAGCAGTGCTACACACTGCAACGCTAGGCACGAGACCTGAAAAGGGGGACGGGTTGGATCCAAAATACTACTGGCCCATTTATTTAATTGATTGTTCCTGCAAGATTATGGGCCTTGTTATATTAGAGAGGTTGGAGACCTGGGTAACAGAAAATGGGAAGTTTTCTGATATTCAATATGGCTTCAGGAGAGGCCTGGGAATGGTTGAACAGTACCTTAATTTGCACCTGGTCAAAGGCAAGTACACCATAGCCAAGCCTGGATCCCTATATCTTGGGTTTATGGACTTGACGTCTGCTTTTGACTGGGTGCAGAGAGGAAGGCTCTGGGAGAAGATGTTGTCCTTGGACATTGAACTGCCTCTTGTGAACTGCAGCAATGCATCAGGGATTGATAGAGAGAGTCTGTTATGGAGCTGGTGGTGAACTCACTGCCCAATAAAGATGGATCGTGGGGTCTGACAGGGCTGCGCTCTTGCTCCTTTCCTATTTTGTCTATATATATAAATGATCTAGAAAGTCACATTATAAACGGAAATGTCGATGCTCCTCTGATAGATCGCAGGCCCCTACCAGCATTATTATATGCTGATAATTGTGTTTTAATGTCTAGAATGGGGATGGGGTTGCAGAGGCTTTTAACCAGTTTTAATAATTTTATGAATGATCTTGGCTTAAAAACTAATGTAGTGAAATCACACATTATGGTGGTGGGTAAATCTCCCAAGACCCTAAAGACCTGTTTTGTAAATAATGAAAAACTGTCCTACGTGCCCACATTTTCTTATTTAGGTATTCTCTTCGACCAAAAAAGTTCTTGGTCCCATTTAGTATAGGCATGGACCAGGGGATTTAACCAAAATGTGGAGGCTATCTTCAGATTCACTACAAAAATAGGCTCCAGGCCCATAAAAGCCACTGTAGACATCTATAAAGCGTGTGCTGTTACTTTATATGGAGCTGGAGTCTGGGGCTCGTGTAATATCATGGGCCTACAGAGAGCTGAGAACACGTTTATGAAAGGCATGTTGACAGTCCCTAAAAGCACTGCTGCTACCATTTGTCATAGTGAACTCTGTGTTATTCCGCTATCTTTTCGAAAACAATTGGCACCTCCATTACTATGGCGCAACATTTGGGCAAAAGAAGAAGCAATTCTGAACCGTGCCATTATTTTAGATTGTCTAAAATTGGACTCTGCAAAACAAATCACCTGGATTACCTATATAAATGATCAGGTGGAGAAACTGGGACTGTCGGATTGTCTCGATAGCCCCGGAAATATAGCTAAAATAACAAGAGCGAAGCTGAAAAGAGAATGTTCAACATACTCCTATTTGATTAGAGATAAACAGGAGTTGGTAAAGAAAAGGGTCATTGACCACACATTGCTAGTTTGTTCCTTAGGCACTGAGGCCTATCTTTCTTTTTATTTTACCCATGTCAAAATGCTTTATCTGATAAGGTTTAGGATGGGAATTTCCCACTTACTGGTTTCATATCCTGGTGATGTGTACTGTGATGCTAAACTGGACTTGTGCCCATGTGATTCAGAGTCAGCCCAGAGCACCTTGCATTTTATATTTTTTTGTAAGCTTTATATTAACCCAAGACGTGTTTTTTTAAAACCACTTTTAAGAGTTTTAAATATTAGACAGTGTCAGGCTGTGTTACATTATCTTTTGCTTTTAAAATATGAATTTATTTGCCTTATGGTTTATAAGTTACAGGCCTATCTCTCTTATTGATTCGAGTGTCAAAATTCTGGGGAGAGTCCTGTTAGGCAGATTGTCCACGATTTTAGAAAGTAAGGGTATTTTATCTAATGCACAATACGGCTTTAGAGCCAACAGAGGAACTTTAGATCAGTGCCTAAACCTAGAGCTAATTATAAACAAATACGTAGTCGCTAGGGGTGGTTCACTGTACATGGCCTTTATGGACCTCTCCTCAGCTTTTGACCTGGTTAACAGGTCAAGGCTGTGGGGGATCCTTTTGGGCATGGGCCTTGACCCACCTCTAGTCGATTACTTAGCCGAGCTACATAAGGATCTCATGACTTCAGTTAGAGTCACTAGGGAAGGAAGATGCACCTGCCTCTTTAAGTCTGAGAGGGGGGTTAGGCAAGGGTGCATACTCGCCCCCCTCCTCTTTACCCTATATATTAATGACCTTGAGGCAGTAATGAGAACATCACATAGTGATATTCCGCGTGCAGGGGAGACAAAGATACCTGTCCTCCTGTACGCGGACGATGCTGTTCTTCTTGCACGCTCTGGAGTTGCATTGAATAAACTCCTTTTATCTTTTGGAGCTTTTATGGCATCTTTGGACATGAAAATTAATACAGAAAATTCACATGTAATGATCGCTGGACAAGCAGGCAGAAAAAAAAAGATGCTAACATTTTATTGCGTGGGGAAGGAGGTTAAGAGAGTTCCTTCTTTCCCATATTTAGGAGTGACTTTTGACGAAAAGGGCACCTGGGGCCCTCAGCTTCTGGTTAAAAGTAGCGCTGTTGCTAGAGCGACCGCTGGGTTGTTGGGTTTTGCCAAAAAACTGGGCGTTCGTCCTATGGAAAGCATAATTAAAGTTTATAAAGCAAAATGCTTGTCAGTCGCCCAGTATGGCTCTATTATTTGGGGATATATTAATTCTACTAAAATACAGAATGTAGAAAATAAATTTTTAAGATCTCTCCTTTCTGTTTCCCAATCAACCCCGACATTTGCACTACATACAGAGGTAGGCTTGGGCTACATATCTGATACTTTAAAATTAGCCCCAGTGATTGGTTGGCTAAAAACCTGGCTTAACCAGGAGCTCACATTAAATCACATTATTTTAAAAGACTGTTTAGCCCTGGACAGAGCACTTAAAATCCCATGGTTAAGATACGTGAGAACTCAGCTGTCCCTAGCAGGCCGTCCGGAGCTCTTCTCATCTCCAGATGAAATAACTCACGAAGATTTAAAATTAGTTAAAAACATCCTGTTAAATCTATATGCTATGGAATGGGAAGCACAAGAGCTAAAAAAACCCATGGTAAGGAAACATTATTTGTTTACCTCTGTTCCTGGAATGGAACCATACCTTCTTTGGGTAACAAATCCTTACCATCGTTTTCTCTTAACGAGATTTCGTTTCGACTTAATTCACTTCATATTGGGTAATTTTGGAACTTGGGCCAGACCTGATGACGCTGAACCATGCGATTGCGATTGTTTCTCAGTTCAGGACACGATGCATTTTATTATGTTTTGCGGTCATTATACTGAGATTAGAAAAAGATACTTGCTCCCTATTTTACGTACTCAGGGCTTTATTCAGGTAAAACCAGCCCTGTTGTTTTTGCAACTTCTTCCTAATACAAAAGTAGCCTTTGCTGTCGCTAGTTTTCTAGTGGCAGGAGCACGTCTAAATAAGTTCCAAATTAGGCACAGGCACTTTATCTCAGAAAAATGAATTTCCTCTCTTTTTTAATCAACCCTTCTTTTTTATCCTTTTTAAAATATTTATGTATGTTTTACTGTATAAATTTAATGTTTCTTTTTGATAATTGTATGCAAATTTAATGATCTGATGAAATGTTGTTATGTACTTTTGCTCGATCTTTTATGATTTTTAATAATCGAATAAAGATAATTGACTGACTGACTGACTATAAGTATATATCTTCCGCTGTCCGGCTTTGTAATCTTGTTGGAAAATGAATATTACGAAAATGTGCCTAGGCCTCAAGATTTTCATATGTTGATGATTAATCCTGAAATTTGAAAGAGATAACGACCCGTATGGAAACCGTCCCTAGATGCTCCTCTCTTTATCCACCAATTAATTTCTGTACCCAGGCATTATGGCTCCCTGCCTTTGAATAATTTTTTTAAATAGATTGATATCCGGATATTTGTAATTGTCATTGTTATGGAATCATCATCATTGCTTGTATTTTATTATTTTTATTGTAATATTCTCTTTTTAAATGTTTTTTAATGATGCATTCTTTTATGGCTGGTATACAGCCGAATAAAGATTTTGACTGACTGATATTTCTGTAACTACTAATCCCTCCTGGTGTGGTAAATATTTCGTTACCGGTACTATTTTTTATGCGGTAAAATCTATTAAGAATAACTCAGTAAATATAAGAGGCAGAATCCGTGGTATTAGAGGTTTTAAAAGGGCTTTATTCCAATATAAAGGAAGACAATTCGAATTGTGGGCCTTCTATTCCATCACCACGAAAGTTCAGGAAGGAAGGACGCATATATTATTGACAGGTAGGCAGTTTTATAGAAAATACATTACAGTGAAACAGATGCAAGAGGCGTAACAGCTGATAAAAGGTGCATACGTAGCTAATAGAGGGCGTAATTCAAGAAACGTCATTAAACATGATGTCACAAGTGGGTGGATCCATAAAAGAATCCTGCAATGTCAGCAGAAATGTTTGGCAAAGATGCGCACGCAGCCGCATGACGTGTGATTGACGTGCAACTAGAGAGTGAAGGGGACTTGACATTTAGTTCTACGTGTGGAGACAGAAGTCTGGGGTTATGTCAACCTAATCCCAAATCATATCTAATATCCTATGTTTAAAGAACTGTGTTATCCAAAAGGAGAGGTCTCTTAGGATAGAATCTTATTCTATACTGACTATACTGACTGTTAGTGCGTGTACAAGCGTCTAAGTGTCTACACTAGATGCGAGGGGGTAGGAATATTCCATGGTAACGGGGCTATGAATTACTTGCATGAGGACAGCGAGGCCTGGCCCTTTGCACGGTAGCTGGAGGAATGTTTACCTAAACTACTAGACAGGAATGCATCGGATGAGGAGCGAAGGAGATAATCTCGAAGGTGAAATACAGTTTTTGGCAGGCGACAGGCTGGATCAGGCACCGTTAGCCGCGCAAGGAGTAAGACAAAGTTCATGGTCACAGATGCGGGCTCAGACTGGAGCTTTCAGAGGCAGAAGGCAGGAAAAGGCTTGATGACAGAATTCGGGGCCTACTCGCCTGAATCTATAAAATGTGGAAAGTGAACCACATAAAGTCGGTGGCCTTTCATACTTAGGAATGGAATATCTGACCCATTCATGGCGGATCTGAAAGAGGACATGTTGACGGTGGACGCACATATGTTTGCGTCTTCAGAACTGGAGCAGGAGGGAACATACATGTACTTATAGCATGCACATGGAGCTGTTGGGGTCTACGATAGGGGACATAACTGATCACAAAATTCATATTTCCTCATTCCCTCCTTGTCCCCTACGGACCCTCAGGAGATATCGATCTTCATCAATCCATCGATCTGTTCATATAGCATCATTTGTTCTTCTTTCTTCTTCCGGGATCTCGAACGAAAACTTGGATGTGGGATACACGAGGTGGCACACAGACCACAAATCGCTGGCCCACATTGTAGACATAAGCAGCAACTGAATAGTATGAGAAAGCCAATACCTAGGAAGGATAGCATTCTCCATCCCCAGGCTGACAACACGCCCCAGAACCAACCGGACCAAGTCCATGTGCCTGGACTCTGGTGTATCTGGCTTATAATCTTATGAAGGCGAGTTATGGCTTTATATACTGACGGTGAATTTTCTGGTATGAAAATGCAACAACTTGATCCGATGACCCTACAAGCTCCGCCCCTATCGGCCAGGATGACGTCAAAGACAAGACGATTTTGAAGCACAACAATCCGCATAGCAGACTGCTCTTCTGTTAAATTGCCTAAGGCGGAAATAGTTTCGTTCACTACTGCTTCAAGGGTTCTGGTTAATCTACGTATCAGCTTACTATTAGTGACTGTACCTATATAGGGAAAGAAACCTTTATTGAAATCTGTGTATTTCTCCCATGCTGTTTCAGTGTAATCGACAATTGGGAGATCTCTCTGTTGTCTATTGTGTACTAAATGGGTATTTCTATGATAATCAGGAGGAGCTAGGAAAACAGGTGGTAGAAGGAATGCTATGTAACAGGTACCATCCCAATCTAAAGGTAGACATATATATGCGGTCTGGCCACATATGAAGTAGGAATGATGGGAAGCTCTAAATGTAGACTTGCCTTGATCACTGAATTGTATTACAGTGGTGCATTTACTATGACCCATGTGTATGGAACCATTCTTTCTTATACATAATTCCCCTTTTACTGGGAATACTGACATGGCGGGCAAGATTGGTGTAGCTTCAGATTCAACGTTCAGGATCATGAGGTTAAGTGTAAAATTACCTAATCCATATACTTCATTTTCTAGATCAGTTCCTGTTCTTTTGGGGAGTCCCTCCTTGTTAGGGTAGCAGACTTTAAGCAAAACTAGGTTCAGGTTTCCCCATACCCAGTTGTCTTGATAAACTGCGGAATTTGAATCTAGGGTATTAATCAAACTAAACCATGCTCCACAGGAGCCATTGTGTGTGAACGGATATGGAAAGAGGGGCAAAACTCCCTTATAGTTTTGATAGGGAGGGAGTCGGCCACATATCCAACAATTTGTGGCATTGCTGGTTTGATGGGAATGATGTAGCATACTAATAAATGTGTTGTTGCGCAGCGCAAATCTATATGACAACTCATGCGGAGGAAATTCGCTAAAAGAATGTTCTGCAGTTATATTGTAAGCATGTTTAAGAATAGGGTAATACATGTGCAATAGGAAGCTAAAAATAATGATCAGAAGACTTAGAAAAAACAAAATTAATAATGTTACTGTACAGTGACTACGAAGTGATTTACAATACGCATGCTTTTTGAGCTGCATCTGATGATTTCTTTCTCTATTCCGGTCTAGAGGATACATGTCAGGGACAAATTCAACCGATTCACCTTGGAGAGGACTTAAACAATCAAATTGTCTGACTTACTAGACCTCAATTTTAGTTTATAAATTTCTGAGTTCGATTGCTCAACCAAGGGGAGCTTTGAGTCTGTTTGTGAGGGAATACAGTGTTGAGTAATCACACTGGTTGGTAGTCCATAAAATTTCTTGATATGACTCGAGTGCAACCACCCTTTCCTTCCCTCGATTTTCACGGCTGTCCTTGTGGTGAGTAGTACCAACTTCGGTGACTTCCACCTAGGATCCAGTTGGGTCTTCCGGTCAAAGTTCCTGACCAGCACCAGGTCACCAGGAACCACGTCATGGGGCTTCACCTCAGTATTGTCGGGAAAAGCTGCGGATACCTGTGAACGACAAGATTGTAGTGCAGACATCAAGGAAGCCAGGTAATCTGTCAGCATATTACAGTCAACGTCAGTGATTTTACGAGGGATAGGCGTCCCCCACATATTTGGTGGTCTACCGAAGATCACCTCATACGGGGATAGCCCTGTTCGAGAATGTGCTACCATTCTCATGTAAAAGAGCGCAACTGGTAAGGCTACTATCCAATCGACTCCTTTTTCTCTACATATTTTGGACAATCTAATTTTCAAAGTTTGATTATGGCGTTCTACGAGACCTGCTGCCTCGGGATGTCGGACACAGTGAAATTTCCATTGGTACCCTAACAAAAGGGAACGTGTTTCATTAGTTCGGATGAGAACGGCTGGCCGTTATCTGAGTAGACAACACGTGGTAAACCGTACCGTGGGAAGAATTCTCGAACTAACTGTTTGGCAGTAGTCGGGGCAGTGTAATCTGAAACCGGGTATGCTTCTGTCCAACGGGAAAGAGCACAGACAACTACGAGAACATATTTGAATCCTCGACATTGTTCCATCTGGATATAATCCATCTGGAGGACTTCAAAAGCATGATCGGGAGTTTGAAATCCACCCTGCTCTACGGGGATGCTTTTACCTGGATTAAACTGACAACATATCATACAGGTACGAACTTTTTGTTTAGCTGCTGCTCGCAAGTGCTTGTTGAACCAAATGTGTTGAATGCTGTCTAGCATAGCTTTCTCTCCTAGGTGTGCTGGACTATGTATTGTATTAATGATAACTTGGACCATGGAGTCGGGAAGAAACCATATAGATTTTTCCTTCGTCATCCATCCTTGATCCGTTTGGATCCCTCCTAATTCAGACCATTTCTTTATTTCTTCTGGTGTAGCATGTGTCTGTATGTCAATTACATCAAGGGCGGGATCCTTAACTGTCATGCAATGTGTTGACGTCGGAACTATTGTCTTTGTCATGTCAGTTGTGTGAGTCTGATTCTGAGCAGTCTGTTTAGCTGTTCTGTCAGCTAGGTCATTACCCTGAGAAATGATATCGGTAACTTTTGTATGGGCTTTGCATTTCATAATCGATATTGTAGTAGGTAGATGAATCGCGTCTAATAGGGCTTGAATGAGGGGTCCGTGTTGGATGTGGGCACCGTGAGAAGTTAAATAACCTCTCTCTCGCCACAGTACGCCGAAGTCATGGACGACTCCGAATGCATAACGTGAATCTGTGTATATGTTGACTTTCTTATTTGTGGCTTGAATACAGGCTTGTGTCAGAGCGATGAGCTCTGCTGCTTGAGCTGACAAAGTGTTAATACTATTTGTTTCAATGACTTTAGTATCTGTTGTGACTGCGTAAGCGGCCACTAACTCTCCTGTACTTGTTCTCATACATGACCCATCTACATACAATGTCAAGTCTGGATCTGACAAAGGGATATCTGTCAAGTCTTGTCTGGGTTTCGTCATGATAGTAATGACTTCGACACAATCATGTGCCAATGGATCTGTTCCGCCCACTGGTAACAGTGTGGCAGGATTTAACGTATTGCAGCGTCTGATTTCTATGTGTGGCTGAAACAATGTCAGTTCGTAACCGGTGAGTCTCGCTATAGTCAAGTGTTGTGTTTGTGTGCGGTTCAAGAGAACCTCTACTGCGTGTGGTACTTGTACTGTCAATTGATGTCCTAACACTATGGCATCGCTTTGTCTGATTGCTAAAGCTGTTGCTGCCACTGATTTCAGGCACGCAGGAAGAGCCTGAGCTACTGGATCTAATGTACTAGAGAAATAAGCACATGGTTTGTGTGATCCTGCTTGTTCCTGAGTGAGTACTGACAAAGCAGTACCTTCGCGTTCTGTAACGAAGAGTGTAAACTGTTTACTGTAACATGGTGTTGCTAAAACAGGTGCTTGGCATAAAGCTTTCTTTAAACTTTCAAAGGCGTGTGTATGTTCTTGAGTCCAAGGGAGGACAGTCGATGTGGCTGCCTCCTGTGTTGTCAACTGGATGAGTGGTTTCGCTAGAAATGCATATTGAGGGATCCACTGCCTACAGTATGAAGTGAGGCCTATAAAAGCCCGCACCTCCTTTTGTGTCTTGGGTGGTGGCATATTAGCAATTAACTGGATGCGGTCGGGTGTAAGCTGCCTTCCCTCCTTGGACAGCGAGTGCCCAAGGTAAACAACTCGCTGGACACAGAATTGCAGCTTAGAAGGGGACACCTTGTGCCCCTTGTCGGCCAGAAATTTTAAAACCGTCAGTGACGCTGTTTCACATTCAGGTTCGCTTCGGGCGGTGATCAGCAGATCATCGACATATTGAAGCAAGGCAGTGTTAACTGGCATGTGGATACTGTCAAGTTCTCGTTTCAGTGCTTGGCTATAGATGCTAGGGCTTTCTGTAAATCCTTGAGGTGCGCGTGTGAATTTAAAACTTCGTCCATTTAAACTGAACCCGAACAAGTATTGACTTTCCGGATCGATTGGGACGCTAAAGAAAGCATTCTTGAGATCAATTACAGTGAAAAACGTTGCTTCTGAGTCAATAGCTGTTAGTAATGAAGAGATATCTGGGACCACGGGGTATTGTGGTACAATACATTTGTTTAATTCGCGCAGATCAATAACTAATCGATATACTGGTGGAGCTTTTGGATCCGTTCTTTTAAGAATCGGAATTATCGGAGAATTACATACATTGGAGTCAGTTTCGACAACCACTCCCTGTGCAATGAGTTCGTCAATGATTTGCAGTAAAGCCACAACAGCATCGGGTGGTAACTTGTATTGTCGCATTCGTGGTAGTACTATTCCTGTTTTCAGTGTAACTCGATATGGTGTAATGTTCATGCAACCAACATCAGTGGGGCCTTGTGCCCATAAATGTGTAGGTAAATTCTGCAGTCGGTGATCCATGTCTCTGGATACGTAGTGACCTTTAAAGTCACGTAAAAATAGTCGTACTCCTTCCGGAGAACAGCATATTATAGCTCCTAGAGCTTTCAACGTTTTTATACCTAACAAGTTTTCTGGACATGATTTAGTAAGCAATAAATCCGTAGTACGTGTCAATGGACCGACTGTAAGTGGAAGAGGTTGTGTTACGTCATTAATTATGGGTTTTCCTGAGAATCCAAGGGAAATATTCTGTGAGCCTGAGAGGGGTGCCCCTGGAACTTCACTACGTCTTATAGTTGTTCTGCTTGCCCCTGTATCAAGTAAAAACTTTCTGTCTTCCCCTAATAATTCGCTATGTACATAAGGTCCCTCTTGGTCTACAGGAACCTCAATAAGGGGTAAGCCAACTTCCCTCTCTAGGCTGTCTCATGAGTATCGCTGATAATCGGGATAATCTGCTTGTGCATACTGATACATCTGTTGTGTCGTTGCTTGTGTTGCAGCAATAGGCTGCGCTTGTGGTGGTGCTATGGTCTGTTGTGGAGCTCCCTGTTGCGGAGCTAACCTATATTGTGCATGCTGAGGAATTTGTTGTTGATTCTGATCCTGTCTAGGTGGACGTGGTCTCTCCTGAGTTCTACCTGTAGCAATATTATGTTTCAAGACTGGACAATCGTGTATATAATGACCTAGTTGTTTACAATAGTTGCATGTCCCTTTCGTAGGACATGCGGAATCACCCTTTTGATGACTATCGGCTGGAACTGACTGTGCAACAAGCATTTTCATTTTTGTATCTTTCATACGTCTTTGTTCGTGTTCTTGTTCTTCTCTAATTCTATTGTGATGATATTGTAACATCTGTAAACATCTGTAGCATCTGTGATGGGATATTACCTTGCCAGGTACTTTTGAATTTCAATACTCTATTCTTGACTTGTAGCAGAGAATTTTCAACTAATTTTGTCACAAACAGATGTGGGTATGACTCACTACTGGCTTTTATACCACTATTTATACCAAAACATTTTTCAAATCGGGAATAGAAATCACTAGTGTCTTCGTCTGGCTTTTGTTTACAGGCTGAGATTGCACCCCAGTCTTCCTTTTTCGTAGTTAATAAACGTGGCAGTACCTGTATTAGTAATCCTGCTAGTGCTGTAGTCTTTTCCCCAAGCCCTGCTCCTGCAGCTCGGGCCTTTTCTTCGTTTTCTAATGCTGTCCAATCTATCTTCTGGTCTCCCACCTCCCATTCTTTTTCTTTGAGTTTTTCATAAACACCGGCGGGTAATAGGACTTTTAATATTTTCATAATGTCGGGGTAGGTATACTCTCCCATGAGTAACATGTCTTTTATCTCGCGGTGGAAACCTGCTGGGTCCTTGTCATGGCTGGGTACTACTTTCTTCATTTCTAATAATTCTAATTTAGTTATAGGTGTGTACACAAACACGCGTGTAAAATTATCACCGGCACCTCTAATTGGGTGTACTTCGCGTAACGGGTTCTGTCTATCTATGTGATACATTTTTCTTCCCATGATGGGAACTGGAACGTGTTCTGGGCATACGAAATTTAAATATTGGTTTCGGGATTCTAGAATTTCCTTAATCAAATCAGTACCTGACCCTCTCCATATATTTGTGAGTAGTTCTGTCAATATGTCAGGTAAGGGTCCTGGATCGGAGTGTTGGCTTTTATATAATATAAGGAGGTGTTGAATCATGTATATACTAGCTAAACGCTGTTCATATGGGTCTAGATTCAGAAACGTGTGTGCAAGTACATCATCATTGTATTCGCCGGGACTGTCAGTCCATTGTACTGCTGACCTGGCTAATTCTTGTTCGTCCATGGAATCGAGCATATGGTACCCCCTTCGATCTCGGAGTAATTTATCAGCGGCTTGGAATAAGTGTTCGGGGGATTTTGTATTTAGCATAGGGTTTGGAAAATGTCTATTATATTCTGGACGTATTGGACGTACCGGATCATTAAAACCTCTGGTATTATTATGGGGTTTTCCTCTACCTACATAAGCTATCGTTTCTACGTGCTCTGACTCTTGCTCCTCCTCCTCTCTGTTTAGGTCAGCGGCGTCTACCTCTAATCTTTCTTCATGTATTCGTTCTACTTCTTTGCGGATCTTTCGGTACATGGCGACTATACATAACTGTTTATCATGTCTCCTTTCTGATACATTCTGGCCCCAAGTGACAAGTTTTTGCATTTCTTCCGGATTTACCCCAGGCCGGTCTTGATTTCTGATTACACAGTTTATGAGGAAACGTAACAGTTGTCCCTGTACCTCCGCTTTCTGGTACTCCATGGCTCTGCTAATACTTTCAGGACCTCGCCCTGACTGGACGAAGTGATATATATTTTCTAAATGTGTAGTCATTCCTGGTAGCTTCGTTAAATATATTGCAGCTCGTCGAATACGTAATGATGACAGCAGCATTTCGTCCCGTTTACCGGGCACAGGATCATATCTACAATCTACTAGAAGTTCCTTAAGCATGTCGGGAGTTGCTAGTTTGGGCGTACGTTGGTGTGCTAATTCTCTAAGGGAAAATTTATTTCCTCTGGGTGGCGTAGAAAAAATGTCTGTCGTACCTCCTGTAGCACCGTCTGGGGTGCTGGACGTAAAAGGATTTGTTGAAGGTGAGACAGAGATTGTAGATGTGGGAAAAACTGTAGAGACGGACGGGCCTGTTGGAACTTGTGTAGGAGTTTGTAGTTGCGGGGGTACAGACGTATGCTCTTGGTGCTGAACACCATCGGCAAGCGATGTGGGTGGTATGGCATTAGCATACTCGGGAGCTGCGTCGTCTAAATAGGAGGAAAGAAAAACGTCCTTCGCCGTTTTGGGATGTGATTTGGGATGTGCTTTTATCGGAAACAATGGAGGTGGCAGGTCTTTTGGTATTTCCTGAGTAGCCTTAGGTAACCCTTCGGCCAGAAGTGGATACATACCATTCATAAGGGCGTTTCTTTGTCTATCTACTTGTTCTGATTTTACTCGGGTACCTTCCTCAATTAACAGATTCTCTCGGACTTTATTCGAATTCTCCTTACCCTTATTTTCCTGTCTGAGTGCTTTTTCTGTACGTCTATACGATTCTTTACGCCATAATTCAATGGCATCTTTCTGTGACTGTCTGGCTTTCTTTTTCCATAATTCTTCTTCTACTCTCATGATGCAATCTGCATCCCAGGTCCCCGTTGGGGGCCATCTCTGACTCTCTGGTAATTCTTTTGTGTAGTCCACCCATAAATCAAGAAATAATACGGCATCCAGGCCATGCTTATGATACATAAAGTATCCTGGAGTATCCCTAGGTGGAATGGGAACGGCTTCTTCGAGTACACCTTTTCTGGTTTTGATCTGTCTTAGTTTCGAAAAGAGCGGCATTTTTAGACCTTATTACTAGAACACACTTTATACAAGAAAACACAATAATGAACAGTCATTCATACCACAATATATAGAACGTATTTAAAACATTTAACGCTTAACAGTTTTACGAACAATGATAACTAATAGAAAACTAGTTACTGACATTATACTGACACTAGATAATACTTATTTATATGCGAAACATACTATATATACTGCTAAACAGTACAGATACACTGCTAAAACAGTGCAGACCGGATTTGTGTACCCAAACCCGTCTTGACCGGCACAGACTATGTGCACGTAAAATGCCTCCCCGGTAATGGTACTCACCGGGTAGCTCGGAACGGAAGGCCTCGGAACGGAACTGAAACTGGACCGGACTGGACTCGACTCGACTGGACTCGGAACTTCGGAACCTGGCGGGGCTCTGTATACCTCGGATCTTGCTCTCTCAGCTAGGCTCTGGTCGGGATACTTCGCACTTCTCACCGCCTCGTCTGGGTGTTGATCGCAGCCTGAGTCGTCCCCGCTTGGCCGGAGGGAGATACAGGAAATCCTGCAGGTACGCGTTTTTGTCCGTTCAGCTGTGGCAGGAGACCGGGCCTGCAACGCACCGCCGGCGCGTGAGATGAGAAAGTGTCCCTGTTCGGGCGCCAATTTATGTGGTAAATATTTCATTACCGGTACTATTTTTTATGCGGTAAAATCTATTAAGAATAACTCAGTAAATATAAGAGGCAGAATCCGTGGTATTAGAGGTTTTAAAAGGGCTTTATTCCAATATAAAGGAAGACAATTCGAATTGTGGGCCTTCTATTCCATCACCACGAAAGTTCAGGAAGGAAGGACGCATATATTATTGACAGGTAGGCAGTTTTATAGAAAATACATTACAGTGAAACAGATGCAAGAGGCGTAACAGCTGATAAAAGGTGCATACGTAGCTAATAGAGGGCGTAATTCAAGAAACGTCATTAAACATGATGTCACAAGTGGGTGGATCCATAAAAGAATCCTGCAATGTCAGCAGAAATGTTTGGCAAAGATGCGCACGCAGCCGCATGACGTGTGATTGACGTGCAACTAGAGAGTGAAGGGGACTTGACATTTAGTTCTACGTGTGGAGACAGAAGTCTGGGGTTATGTCAACCTAATCCCAAATCATATCTAATATCCTATGTTTAAAGAACTGTGTTATCCAAAAGGAGAGGTCTCTTAGGATAGAATCTTATTCTATACTGACTATACTGACTGTTAGTGCGTGTACAAGCGTCTAAGTGTCTACACTAGATGCGAGGGGGTAGGAATATTCCATGGTAACGGGGCTATGAATTACTTGCATGAGGACAGCGAGGCCTGGCCCTTTGCACGGTAGCTGGAGGAATGTTTACCTAAACTACTAGACAGGAATGCATCGGATGAGGAGCGAAGGAGATAATCTCGAAGGTGAAATACAGTTTTTGGCAGGCGACAGGCTGGATCAGGCACCGTTAGCCGCGCAAGGAGTAAGACAAAGTTCATGGTCACAGATGCGGGCTCAGACTGGAGCTTTCAGAGGCAGAAGGCAGGAAAAGGCTTGATGACAGAATTCGGAGCCTACTCGCCTGAATCTATAAAATGTGGAAAGTGAACCACATAAAGTCGGTGGCCTTTCATACTTAGGAATGGAATATCTGACCCATTCATGGCGGATCTGAAAGAGGACATGTTGACGGTGGACGCACATATGTTTGCGTCTTCAGAACTGGAGCAGGAGGGAACATACATGTACTTATAGCATGCACATGGAGCCGTTGGGGTCTACGATAGGGGACATAACTGATCACAAAATTCATATTTCCTCACTGGTAAACCTTCTCAAAATGGTTGTGGAAAGCCTCTTCTATCTCCTCACTGATTACGGGATTTCCAGATACCTCACACCTTAGTTCTTTTATAAACCCTTTTGCCTGGTCTTTCTTTGTTTTCTAGGCTAGACGTTTTCCACACCCTTCCCCATATTTGAAGTGGGCTAGCTTACTCACTTGCTACCGTTTTCTTAATCTCTCTTCAATCACCCCGGCAAATTCCAACCTGAGGTAGCAGGATATGTGCACAAAGAAGAAGTGTTGCTTCCACGCCGTCTTTACCACAGTGGCAGAAGAGTAACCCTGGGTGTAGTTTGCGTAGTAGCGCTACCCGTAGCTACGCGAAGTGCACCTCGCACTTCGCACTTCGCGAGATATGCGTAGCACTACACGAACTGCGTAGTACGCAGTTCGCGATGATTGCACATTGCCGGATGCTTGTCCGTACTGTGCAATCATTGCAAACAGCATCTTGCATAATGCAAGCGGTCGTTTTCTGCCACTCAAGTAGATTTTTACTCGAGCAGCAGCTTTCTCAACGCGGACTAGTAGTTTCTCATCGCGAGCGGTCGCGAGCATACGCGACCACTCGCAATGAGAAACCTGACCTCCCCGCGTTGAGAATCTCACGGGAGGTTTATTTTCCTCGCTCGCGATCGGCAACTTGACGTTGCTGATTGCGAATGAGGAAAACTTCTTGCAGGGATGTCATTTTGCTCGCTTTTGGTTGCCAACATGACATTGAGGACCGCGAGTGGGCAGAAAATGCCAACTACGCTATGCTACGCGATTTTGCACTGTACTACGTACAATTTGCGTAGCGCGAAGTAGCACAAACTACGCAAACTTCACGAGTGTTGCGTAGTTGTCCGCCCAGGGTTACAGAAGCGGCGGTGGCTGTGGAACAATCCAGCCAAGTGTCCCGGGATCTGCGGTGGCGCTGCGCTTGAGCTCGGAAGAGGAGACCTGAAAGCTGCAGAGAACGTCCCTGCTGACTCTGATACAGGTAGGGGGAGACCCAGCAAGAGAGTAGCAGGGGATATAAGGGAAAAATTGCCCAAGAAGAATATCTGAGAGTAATTTTGGGGTGGAAGGGAGAATCTCCCTGGAGGAACAAAGAAATAATGTGGAGATGAACCCAAAAGTAAACACCAGGGGGGAGAGGTCAGTAACCACTGCACAACAAAAAAGATATGCTTTAAGGAGTGCAGGGGTAGGGCCACTTAAAGGGCCCCCATTAATCGATCATCAAAGTATACAAGGTAATCTTGACCCAGCCCAGAATCAGAATTCATTAAGGCTGAAAAAATCTGTAAATGGCCGGTTAGACCACGCTAAGGCTAAGGTTGAGGAGTGGGTCAGCTCTAGGAGGGGGAAACCAAGGAAGGTAAAGGTGCCCTCTCAGCAGCACAAAGCAAAGCTCACCCCTTCACTAAGAACCGTTTTCAAGGTAATGCCAAGAACTTTAATATTGAAGCACTCAGGCATTTCTCACCCAAATAGTGTTCCCTGAGTACCAAAAAGCACAGAGACTATTCTAAGCCCAAATAGATTCCGAGTGTTGGCAGACAACCCTCAGTTATTGGAGGGAACTACCTCAGAAACACTAATGGCGGGTGTTGAGAGTCAGTGTACAGCTGTGAATACTCTACCCCCCCAGAAGGAGGCACGGAGAGATATGCAATTAGGTGGTAATGGCCAAAGTCAGACACCAAGTTATGATCTGAAGGCTGGACCATCAGATCAGGCAGCATGCCAGTCAGTTTCGGACTTGATACAGTTGCTGACGGCGGAAGTCAGAAACAGATTTGAGATTTCGGAAACAAATCAGGTCGAGATTAAGTCAGCATGCGAGCAAATAGAAGAGAAACTGGATATCCTGGCAGCTAGAACAGCAGCACTAGAATCAACAGTGATGGTGTTAAGCTCCCAAACTGAAGAAAATAAGAAAGAGATTACCCTGTTAAAAGAAAAGGGAGTGGGTTTTCAAGAAATGCTCATAACCCTCGAAAACTCTCAAAGAAGAAACAACTTCCAGTTGTTAAAGATCCCCAAGGGGGCAGAAGGGAATAACCTTAAGGAATTTGTGGGCAAATTGATCAAATAAGGAATGCAAATTGGCTACACAGAACAAGTTCTCATGGCCGATATTCAGAGGGTCCGCAGAGACCTGTTTAGGTTAACCTCAAACAAAGCAAAGCCCAGGAAGATTCTAAATAACTGCTTATGTATGAAGGAAAAAATTCTGAGTAGGGCTCTCAAAATGAAATCATTAACTGTGGATGTAAATAGCTTCGCAGTACGATCAGATGTGTCATTGATCACTGCAACCAAACAATGGGAGCTAGGGAAACTACTTTATCCTTTGAAGAAGCTGGGTGCCACAGCACCGTTAAAGTTCCCCGCAACTTTGAGGGTGATGCATAATAATAGGATGCAGATTTTTCGGCGGGTGGAAGACACAGAGAAATTCCTACAGTCCATCTCAGAGGGAGGGATAAGCTAGAGGATACAGGGTAGAAAACGTTCCCTTTGTTTCTGTCTCCGACCTGCTACCACTGCTTTTTAGATATCCTCAGGCTATATAACAAATGCTGTTAGGCAAGAGCGGTAAATAGATGTAAGGTGACATATTCTTCCGACTCCAGGGGGGCCCCATAGGCCTAGTTTTGGGCCATGGAGGAGGAAAAAGGAGGGTTCTCCAGAGTGGGGGTCACAGTGGGTTCTTGGAGGGGTGGGGATCACTGGGTGGGGAGCAGTGGGAAAAAATGAAAGAAAATATGTCCGGTTCGCCTTAGTATGGTTTCAGGTGCCCTGTCGGAAGAAGGAACAGTGGAGAAGTGTAGCTCACTGGTTAGAGGAGGCATACCCTGAAGCAGAGATCAGGCCCGGGACCTGGGTTCGATTCCCGACGCGGCAGGGTCCAGAACCCAATTGTCCACGGACTCTATAATTCTCGTTTCGGTGCCCACTCTAAGCACGAGTTCACACTATGCAGCTCTGGGCAACAAGCCTGCTTAATCTCCACAACGGCCCCCCGCGGCGGGATGCCTGGCTTTCACCTTGGGGATGCCCAGTACAGGTTATCTTACAGGGAAAAACCAGGACGGGTTCCCAATGCAAGCGCCAAGATGCCCGTAGGGTGATAGTTGCGCTCTATAAGTACTCCAATCAATCAATCAATCAACATGACACAACCGATAAGTGACCAAAGAACCCGGTTGAGGGTCCTGTCTTGGAATGTGAACAGGCTAAGAGTTAAGTATAGGAGGGAAAAGATTTTACAATATCTAAAAGATGTCCCGGAACAGATCTTAATATTGCAGGAAACACATTTAACATTTAACGCACACAAAAATGAGAAACCTATTTAAACTTAGAAGCTGAGTCCAAGATCTTATCTGTACCATCCAACAGCTAACTAGAAAAGGAGTTGCAATTCTGATTAAGAGGAACCCATACATCATAGTAGAATATAGTAGAGTAGACAGGATGGGGAGGTGGGCTATAGCTAGAATCAGGTGCTACCTCCATACGTTTACTGTGGTTGGGTATTATGGACCGAACATAGATGACCCTAGCTCTCTTAGAGGATTACTTATGGAGTTGTAAAGTTTTCCTGATCCTATGATCCTATTATCCTAGCCAGGGATTTCAATATGGTCTTAGATCCAGATTTGGATTGTTCATCAAAGAGCAGAGCAATGCCAAATTGTAAGATGAGATCCGTACTAAAGTCTTCTATGAAACAGTTGGGATGAGTGGATATATGGAGAAACAAAATGGGTTTCACTTTTAACAACAAAAGTATGGACACCAATCAAGACTAGCTTTCTTTTTAATTGATCAAGTTCTGAAAAGATGGGTGAAAGATGCAAAGCACATAGGGGTACATTTATCAGACCATTCTGCGATAACACTACTATTAGATCTTCTGATTAAGTCAGCTCAGAGGAGGTGGACTTTGGACCGGGTTTTACTGTTAGATGAGGCGGTGATTGAGAAGCTGAGTGCTGAGACACAGGAGTTCTTTGCAATCAATCAGAATAGTGCTCTATTGGGGGTCGTATGGGACACCTATAAAGCCTTTTTAAGGGGGTATTTAACGTCCCACCAAATATCCAAACAGAAGAAGTATAGAGGTGAAGTAGGGGAGATAGAACAGAATATCCAGTGGCTGGAACAACAGCTACTAGCTCCGTGGTTCATCAGGAATTCGATTTTTTACTCTTAAACTGTCTGGATAAAAGAAATGTAATACCTTGCAATGTGGTACTCTGATCACTCTCCCGATGATACTACACTCAAGAAAGATAGAAAGGGAAACACATGCAAATTCAAAGACAAATCAATTGTGACACATTGCACAGATCAATAATAACTACTCTGATAGCATTTTCTATATGCAAAAATTTGGGTAGCAAAGTTTTTTTGAATACTAATGATTTTTATGATGAATATATTATTGTAAATCGTGAATTATTAATGTTGCATTTGAAGCAATTTGCATTGGGTGTTTAGATGTGGGTTTATTAATGTAGTTTAGTTGTGCGAAAGTTTTACAGAAATGCCATTTTATTAATACGGATGCTGTTTTGGAGTTATGTTCATCACCACCTGCTCAATACCCCTCCAAATCAATGTCCCGCTGTGTGTCTTCTCTCCCCTTAGTTTTCACAGAGTACAGGACACTGTGACACAACAGGTTATTTTCCCATGACAGCATGTATTGCGAATGAAACTTTCTACATGTACTGAATGTAACAAACTGAAGGACACTTCCACTGGAAGCTCTGATGTAGGCTGCTTGAAAACACAAGTGTATGAGTCTTTGAAATTGTTTCATATTGTGTTGTACATTTATGGACTGTTCTGTTTATGGAAGCTGATGGAGTGTTCCCTATCCTTAAAAATGAGTTATTGTTGTATTTGTGGTATGATGATCAAATTCTGATTTGCTCCATATTTATATATGCTATCTTTAGTCATCAAACAAGAATGAAAGAGAGAGGAGGTATCACGGGAGCTCATTCATCTCCCCAAAATCGAATGAATAAACAATATGAAGGAGCTAACGGTGGTCTAAAAAGACCCATTTAACTTAGGTCATGGAAGTGGTAACCCTTACAGAAAACCCATTAGGTTTTTAAACGAACCCTCACCCACCAACCTAGTTGGTGGCATGCTTTATCATTGGGTTCCCATCTAGCGTGCCAAGTGCCTCCTAGGTGTGCTTCGACGTCTAATTACAGCGGAGAGTGATTTTTGATAAAAGCTGAGTGTTGGGAGTGCAAGTCCTAAAACTGCCTCCAAGATACTAAATCAAGCAACGTGGACCAAATGTATCAAGGAGTTGCTGGGGCAGGGTCAGTGGACGTGGAAGAGGAGAAATGATCTTGCACATCTCAAAAAAATGCGGAGTGGTCTATATGTTTCAGCCAAATTTTCCAATTTATTTTGGCTTTCTTCAGGACCATTGAGACTCAGGCTTGAATGTGTCCTGAGCTAGTGTTGTGTATGCACACATGCTAAGGTGTGCGTAAGTGCAGAGTGGTTTCATAACTTACAACTTCCCTTGCAATTGCCCTTGGTACCATAGGAACCATATACTGGGGACTTATAAGTAAGTTCAGTACTTGCCATTTGGGGATAGCCAATTCAACATACACTTTGCAATGGGTAAGAACACTGGCACTAAGGTCTGGTTAGCAAAGCCTTGGTGCACTCTCAGAGTCAATAACCAGAAGCTAATAGTCCAAACTGAGGAAAAGGTGAGGGGAACCTGCAAAGAGTCTGTCTCCTTACACACTTCCCAGCTAATATGTCCAGGTGAACTCAACCCCACTATTGGTGAGTCTCCTTGACCATTCAATGAGGAAGGATGTAGGGAAACTGGCTGACCCTTGCATGGCCTACTCTGCCTCACATCCTTTTGTCAGGCTTATTCCCTCCGAGAAGCTAACCCATCTCAACTATAACACTAACTAAACTGGACCTTGGCTAAAGCTCTATCTTTACCATCCTTATCTTTTGCCTTGGGTTGTGGGGTGCCTGCTACCTCTAACCCTACCATAGCTAGGGCAACACCTAGCTGACCCACGGAGGTCACCCAACACTTGAGTAACGCCACCATGACCAACAGGGTACGGGGCCTACTTTGCTTCTTGACACAGAGTCTGTCTCCCAAGACAAGGACAGTGCTGCCACAAAGGCCACCGTCCAACAAAGGCTACTGACCGCTGTCAGTGCCCAGAACAATATCTTGAGCTCTCCACTGACGGTGGATGGGCTACCCTAGGGGCTACTATGGGTTCTTAGAGCCTCTGTAATTTTTCAGAGTGGGGAGCACCTTATGTGGCAGTCATTCCCTCTTCCACCCTTTATTCTGTCAGTTCAGGTGTGACACCCTGGTTCATACCAGTTGCATAACTCTCCAAGACTTTATTCAGGTTCAGGAAAGGCCTTACTAGTGCCAACTTTGGGTTCTCCCTTACTGGGGTAGAATGTCTTTGACTTTCTGGGTCTGTTTCCGAGAGTAGCGTTCCTTTCCTACTTTTACCTTTTTTACCTTTCTTCTGGGGCCTAAGTGTCTTAACCTTAGGGACAGGACCTCTAGGGTCCTTGGGATGGGCAGCACCCTGGGTAGCTGCCCCTTCTAGGTTGAAACAAACCTATGGAAGGTCATCTATGGGAAGGTCAGGGCTGACTACCACCCTATGCCCGCTAAGGGTACCTCTTACTTATATGGTGATTAAGGCCACAGATCTGTTTGTAACCGCCCCTGGGGTTGCCCTTACTCCCCTCACCTCTCCTGGCAAATATTTGTCCGGGGACACTAACCTGTCAGCCACTATGGTATGACTAGTACCTGTGGCTTTCAGGGCAGTGTTTGAGATCTCATTCACATTGAGATGGTGGAAGTGTTTACTGCCACCCTCAGGGATCACCATCTTACCATCTGAACCATTTTCCCAGTTAAAAGCTATTAGGACCTCCTCATCTGAGGTGTCCTTTTCTAGGGCTACACTGGCCATCCTAGTGGTAACCTTTGTCTTGGGGTAGGCTGTGCCCCCTTTGTGGTGCCCTGGCTACTGACAGTCAAAGCACAGCCTTCTGTCTAAGAGTTGTTTTAGACCTGGGTACCCACTTCTATGCTTACTAGAGGTGGGTTTGGTTTTGACCCCCTCATGAGGGTTTTGGGGGTTCGAGGGAATCTGTTTGACAGGTTTACTACTTCCCTTCTTTCCCTTCAATGCGCAAAATCCCCCCTTCTTGGGGTCACCCCCTTGGTCTTCTTGGGTACCTTGTCCTAACCTACTCATCAGTTCTCTTGCCCATATCTCTAGGGCTAGAGAGCTTTGAATCTACCAGATGCCGGTGTAATGTATCTGAGGTATATTTTGTGAGTATGTGCTCCTTTACCACCAAATTGTAGAGCACCTCGTAGATATCTACCTTGTTACCCTTGATACATTCTTCTAGTGACTTCACAGAGTCATCTAGAAGGTCCACCCAGGTCTATGTTGGCCCCTTGTGTGTGTTCCTTAACTTAAGTCTGTACTTCTCTGGGTGAGACCAAATAGCTCAATCAGTGGCTCCCTTATGTGGATGTATGACTCTGCCACCTCATCCTCAAGTGTCAGCAGCCTATCTCTCCCCACTCTTGGAATCAGTTCTTACAATAAGGACCCCTAATTTTGGGTACCCACTCTTCTCATCCTGAGTGCTCTCTCATAGGTTGCCAGTGATATGTCTATGTCATTCTTTTCTACAAACCTAGGAACTATACCCTGACAATCTCGGATCATAAGTACCACCTGTATGCACCTCTAGTTCCTTGTTGCTGCCACAATGTTCTTTTGGTTTTAACCCCAGCTTAACCCTTCTCTCCTCTAGGGCCAATCTCTTTTCTTCCAGATCCAACTGCTTCTCCTCAACTTCTAGGAGGCTGAGCTGGTCATCCAGAACCTTGGTTCTCCTTCTAGAAGTGATGCTCCTTTCACCCCTAGATGTGGAGCAGTACCTTGGTTGAATTTTGAGGACCCCACTCTCATTGTCCCCCTCAGTTTCAGAAAGAACTCTGCCATCTTCTTCATTCATCAACACTGTTAGGGGTGATTTAATCTGCCAGTTGGGTCTGGGCTCTCCTTGCCTGTTCCCAATCTCTGAGGTCTTTCTCAAGATCATCCTTCCTGGCAGTGATACCCGGGCTGATTTTCCTGCTCCTGGGAAGCACCCTCAACTCATTGAACTTTAGTTTGTGCAGGGTGACAAAGTCAATCTCCATGTTCTCCATCTTTAAAAACTTTTTGCATCTTTTATGAAGATTGGTTGTTGACTTCTTTAGCCTCAAAAAGACAGTCCCTTTGATCTACAGAATTTGACAACTTTTAAAACTATTTGCTCAACGCAGACCTAGCAGGTCCTTTCAGTGGTTGCCATCTATTATGTTTTTATATAATTGCAATATTATATTTATTGAATACATTTGATATATTTTTGATATTTGTGTTTCTGTGGTTTACATTTTGGAAGGCCAGTGTTTCATGTTCTACTATTATCAGAGACGATTAGCACTTTAGATGATGCACACAGGTAGGGATATTTTGTTTTGATGGTACTCCTTGTTTTCCTGCCTGTTATAGTCTCAGGGTGCTGGGGTGCCATATTTCTTCCAGGAAAGTGTCCTGAGGGTACAACCTGGTCAGTGGCCAGAGGGATACCATGTCTCCTCCCTTTTGGTGTCGACTTTAAGGCACTGTGTGGCATCTGCTGATCCCAGAATGCACTAATCTGGCCTTTTTAAAGATGTCTGTACCCTTCCTCAACTGTGAGCAGTTTGGTAGCCCAACTTGGAAGTGTGGCTACCTGGGGGCTACACGTCCACGGGAAAACCGGTTTGGACACAGGTCTTCTCTCTCTGTTCTTGTCTCCAGCCTATCTACCTGAACACATGGCAGCCCTTAGAAAGTGTTATCACCATTTGCTTATCAAAGGCACCTTTTCCTTTGACGTTCATTTTTTGGGCTAACACCCAGAGTGGCTTTGTGTAAGGGGGAGTGGAATACCTCCCCCCTGCAGTGGGCTTCTATTGTTTCCAAGCCTGGGGGTCATTCACACGACTCCCCGGGCGGGCAGAAAGCTGTTTGTGGGCCAGTGCTATGTGAGGCCACTGGACCAGCGGGGTCACAGAGTGGCAACTTTCTAAAAGTTGCTTTACTTTAATAGTGGCATTAAATTTGACCTGGGCATCAGTTCGGGTTCAATGCCACAATTAATTTGGTACCTTACCGGACCCAGTTAGGTAGTTTCATTCAGAAGTCAGCCAGGCTGAGGTGACTGCCGGTAATCCTGTGCATGCTAATGGAGCTTCTAATTTTTCCACAGCAAAACGACAACTTGAGGGGTTTTGCTGCAAGAACACAAATAAACTTACATGTCCCACTTAATAATACACAGCTCTGTGACTTAGAACTCTATAGGCATTCCTTAGGGGAGACTTACATATATTGTTAAGGGAAAGGTGGCTTTGACATTAAAGTGACAACTGTCCTTCAATCTGCAGGGGCAGGCTGGGAGCCATTTTGTACTTTTTCACACACAGGATGGCAGAATCAGTACTGCAGCCCTGGGTGGACACTCTTCCTTGAAAACCGTTGATACTCTATGTACCATATACTGTGAACTTATAAGTAAGTCTGTACTTGCCAATTGGGAATAGCCAATTTGATATACACGTTTTAATGAATAAGGTCATCGGCACTGAGGTCTGGTTAGCAGGCCTTAGTGCACTCTCAGAGTCGAAATACCAGCAGCTAGTAGTTCAAATGGAGACAAAATGTGGGGTGAAACTTGCAAAAAACCTGATTCCTTACACCTCGAATACGATGTTCAGGAGTGTGTTTGAAGAGGATTTCTCAATCTTCAATTCCCAAAGCTTCTACTGGGCCTCACAGCTCACACAGGTTAATAGATGGATCTTTTTACCCAACGATAACCCTCGCTCAGGATAGCTAGGCATGCTATGAGAGACAAGGTCTTCTTGCATCCAGTATATGACAGAGTAACATGTCTACAACTGCATTTGTAAAATCCTGGCAATTAACCTATACACTTGTGTTGTGGAAGGACACTGTGACCCAGGACACATTATAATGAACAGGAAGAGGACAATGAGATCTTACAATGCCAGAAGAGTCCAAGGGATAGGACATGAATGGGTTGATTAAGCTAGGGAACATATGGGAAGTCTCAAGTATGAAAACGTTCGAGAAGCTGTTCAAGGTGCTATGTTATGTGTCCTACCAAATTCTTAAAACATTTGCAGCTCTTACATGCCCCCCAGAAAAAACCTGACATTTAATGAGGGTATGCTAACAAGCATTTCGGAAAGCGATGAAGACCCGGCTTTTTGCCTTCCCCTAACATGCAGTTCTTCACTCTCCCTACTCTGCAGGTTCTGCTGTCAGCGCCGGGACACCTTAGTCGGAAGTAGCCGCGCACTTTACAAGTGCTCTTGACTTGACTTGACTTGTATGCCAGACCGTTGTTCCACAGAGAACGGCGTATTACATCAACTATTTTCAAAAAAGTGATTTCTGTTACCCATAAAAAATTAAGAAATAATTCCACTCACACCATGCCGCCCATTAAAGCTCTGTCTGTCAGTGCTTAATTTGTAAAAATGTAAGTGCCATAGCCCAAGGTCTTCCACTGCAGCTAACATCATCCACAATTCCTGCAACTGCTGCCAAACGCCAACTTTACTTACTAATCATCACACGTAAACAAGTGTGAAATTTTGAACAATTCTAGGTCACTTCCAGCTTTAGAAAATGTCTTGAAGTGCTAGTTCTGTATATTTTTTTGTATGCTCAAAATAGGCTCAGAGCACCACGTTGTGATTTTCTCTTATAAGTGTTGGTGCTTAAAAACATGTGCTGGTGCAAAGCACTGGCATTAACCAGCACAAATTAAAGACTCCTGGCGACCCAATTGAAGACTGACTGGCAGGAGGCACTGCCACATCCAAGAAAAGTAGCAGTGGGCAGTGGCGTCTGGCAGGGAAAGGGGTGGGGGCAGGGGGGGTGAAGGGGAACAAAATATCTATATTTTTAAAACTCTTAGCGCCGTGGCCACCTCTGTCTTTCCTCCGTCATTGCTGAAGAGTCCGGAAGCACACAGGCTCCCCTGAACCAATCACAACGCTGTAATACAGCGTTGTGATCGGCCTTCGTGCCATGGCACAGCACTCAGATGGGAACAAGAAGATTGCGCATGTACCCGACCCAGGCTGTAATGCAGCCATGGTGGGGAACATGCTAAGTGTGCATAATTGTTTGGCTGGCCAGAGACAGGCAGCCAAGCAGTCATGCACACTTATTGTGCAAGTCCACTCATTCTCCCTGAACCACCAGCCCCTCAGCAATGAAAAATGAAATGATAATAACCGTGTTATTATCATTTTATTTTTCCCTTTTCTACTGCTCTGAGAACACTGGGGTGATGCTCCTCCATCTTAGGAGGAGCCGCCCCTGGTAGTGAGAGTAAGATTTAGGCTAGTTTAACTAAAAGATCCTTCACGGTGTATTACATGAGGGTCCAGATGCGCTTGTGTGGAAGGTCTGACACAACGAAATAACAGAGAGGCATGGACAGGAGGAGAATCTTTATCACGTAATTTAGCAGTGCCTCCAGAGCCAGTTTCTTTTTATGAAGTCAGTATGTTATTATTATTATTATTATTAATAAACTCATTTGTAAGGCGCAGCGAATCATCCCCAAGGGGATCTCTCGGTGCCTGAGATGGGACACCCTATAGACAGTGTAATCTTAAAATAGCCAGGTCTTAAGCATTTTCTTGAATCGAGAGAGATTGGAACAAGCACAGATCTACTCGGGGAGACTGTTCCAGTGGCTGGGGCTAGATGAGAAAATGCCCGACCGCCCATTTTGGCCTTCCTTATTCTCCGCGTGCAGAGCAGATTGCGATTGCTAGATCTCAACAGTCGCACGGGTTGGTAACATTCAAGTTTCTTCTTAAAATAGGCAGGGCCAGTCCCCTGGAGAGACTTAAAAACCGTACATAACAGCTTGAAGATAGCTCGTTTCCTGATAGGAAGCCAATGTAATTGGCGGAGGAGAGGTAAAGTTGGGGATTCGCACTGGTTTATTGAGGGCAAGGCGGGCTGCAGTATTTTGGACCACCTGTAATTTATATAACAGGTCTTCCCTTATTCCAACCAGCAAAGAATTGTCATAATCCGGTCGACTAACCAGGAGCGACTGAATAAGAGTTTTTCTGGCATTGAGAGGGATCCAAGGGAAGATCTTCCTAAGCACCCGCATTGTTCCGAAGCAGGTGCATGACAAGGTCTTCACCTGTTCTTCCATAGATAGTTTGTTATCAATTCTGATGCCTAGATTCTTGGCCCATCCTTTTGGGGAGGGTGCCTCTCCTAGTTCTGATGGCCACCAGTCTGGGGTCCACAATTCCTCCGCTTTACCAAACAGCAGTATCTCTGTTTTAGAGGAATTAAGCTGAAGGAAATTCTTCCTCATCCATCTTGCTATATTCGAAATACAGTTTATGAACTTTAATTTGGTTACTGCAGGATTCTCCTCTATAGGAACTATCATCTCCATGTCGTCTGCATACGATATGGTCTTATTGAGTTAATTAGTGTGAATTCAGAGAAAGATGCAGATGCACACCTTTTTTGGGAGGGAAATTGTGTATTTGGACCGCTCCTGTGATGCAACAAAGAATTTGTTAATTTGGTTTTGGTGATCTTTCTCCAAAAAATAAGTCACAAGCCACACTGGCAAGCCATAACAGCTCTATCTCAGAATATTGCTGACAAAAAGATAATCTTCTACAAATCTTTCAGCCTAAATATCATTCATAAAGGTATTACACTAATTGTAGTAGATTTTCTATTATGTCTTGTTTTAACTCTAATGCGATGATAATTTTGCAAACAAGAGTTAGTAGGCATTATTTTTGTCAGGCCATATGTAGCTCATAATATTCTGATACTGTACCACCCACCACAAACTAGGTAGGAAAGGTGGTATAGGAACATGGATTGAGATGGCCCCAAAAAGTTTGAAAAGCTTAGGGATGTCTGCTTCAGTATTTCTGCCTCGGTTGGGCCTCGCTGCATATAATGAATTGAAGAATGGAATAAGCATTGCAGGAAAGGCAGGCAGCCTTCATGTAGATGACAGAAAGAGGACTCTTGGAGCTAAAGAGGACTCTACACTCTTGATACAAGTTTGATATGGTAGGTGAGAAAAGACCTTGGACATGGGAATGGGACATGGCTTCAAATGTCTGTCGGTTTTTACCATTTTGTTATTAAATTGCAAAAGCGATAAAAAATATTAGATGGTGAGTGCATGAGTATATCTTTAATGTATTTAATGTATGCACACAGTCGTTATGTAATCTGGATCATCCTACAAAGTTGTTCCTGGTTATATAACATAAAAATCACTACACATCTAGGCTTCCAGGATTGCAAATGGTATTGAAGATATCGTTACTTTAGTAACGTGGTGTTATATCTTCACTCTTTGACCGTACTTGACCCCATCATTTGACAGAAATAGTAGTAATTTCTCAGATAAAAGGTCTGCAATAAAGATCACATCTTGTAATACTGCAATGAATCTGGTATGTTGAAAATCACTGGGGTATAGTCAATGCTCTTTTGATAGCTGCCTAATAAAAGCATTCTTCTTACATCTTTTTTCCTGTAATCAATCAATCTATCAATCGGGGAATTGTGAAGCTTGCTACTCACCCGCGAGGGTCTCAAGGCGCAGTAATCCGCAGCCTTCGTTATTATGGGCTCTCACATTGCTTTCCATACATCATGGTGCCTGTGCAGACATGACTGTGAAGTGCAAGCTGTGCTCTAATATCCTGTCAGACAGGTTTACAATGGATATGCACGCAGTGGCCACATACACTAGTGGACCGCTCAGTGAATGACCGTAGGTTACAGTGTAAACGACTTCCTTATTGTGAGCCAGTTTTATGTGCTTTACAGTTGTGTCTTGCATTTGAGAATCAGAATATTTTGCAAAGGGTGACGCATATTGCACATATTATTTTAGCTTATTAGTCAATAGGGGTTTTTCCATAAGATTGCCGGTGCTGAGATGGTTGACAAAGCCTCTAGTAACAGCTGGGTTTGCACAAATCAAAAATGAAAAAACGGGCATGGTTCTGGAGCAGAATAATTGGGAGTTGTTAATAAGGCTTGTTCTCAACGGACAGTAAGAACACAGGCTGTCTCCTGCCTGCTTCAAGTGCATAAAGGAAGTGTTCTGATGCACAGAAGAATGAGTGGGCCGCAGTAAAACTGCAAGAGTCTTGCATAGTATCACTGAATGCAACGTCATTGTTTTGTGCCAATCTGAGTTATCCTGTGTGTAAAACAATTTGTGTGTGCATGTCTGTATTTAGAATTTAGAAAAAAAATCTAGAAATGAGTCCTAAGAATTTTTGGACAATCGTGAAGAATCTAGAAATTAATGAAAAATTAAAATGGTCAAATATATGTTGAATAGATGCAGGATTCCTCAGTTATTATGCAGCAAACGCCCTCACGCTCTACCTACATGTGTTGGACCCTGCAAAACCATTCCCTATATCATACGGAATTGTGCTATCTCTTGGCAAGTGTGTTACAGCAAACAAATGATGGACGGAATGCTGACAATGCAAACATTCTCCCCAGTCAGAAGTTCTGGGTTAAATCCATCGCTCTTTTGCCCACTACGCCACCCCAGTTTGGACCCAGCCATATACAAATCAGTCTTGACCCTGTCCCCCATGGGAACAGTGCAGACCAAACTGCCAGGCCAGGTCCTCCCTGGACCGGAAACAAGCATCCTGGGACCAGTTTCAGGGTATGTCACCCATCTTCAGCCAGGTTAGCTTGAATCCAGTGGCGCAGTGAGCAAGGGACCCACGTCTGAGCATACCCATCCCACTTAGGGCGAAAAGTGTTACAGCAAACAAATGATGGACGGAATTCTGACAATGCAAACATTCTCCCCAAGTCAAAAGATCTAGGTTAAATCCATCGTTATTTTGCCCACTATGCCACCCCAGTTTGGACCCAGGCATATGCAAATCAGTCTTGACCCTGTGCCCCATGGGAACAGTCCAGATGTAAGTGCCAGGCCAGGTCCTCCCTGGACCGGAAGCAAGCATCCTGGGACCAGTTTCAGGGTATGTCACCCTTCTTCAGCCAGGCTAGCTTGAATCAAGTGGCGCAGTGAGCAAGGGCCCCATGTCTGGGCATACCCATCCCACTTAGGGCGAAAAGAGTTACAGTAAACAAATGATGGACGGAATGCTGACAATGCAAACATTCTCCCCCGGTCAAAAGATCTTGGTTAAATCTATTCTTCTTTTGCCCACTACGCCACCCCAGTTTGGACCCAGCCATATGCAAATCAGTCTTGACCCTGTGCCCCATGGGAACAGTCCAGACCGAATTGCCAGGCCAGGTCCTCCCTGGACCGGAAACAAGCATCCTGGGACCGGTTTCAGGGTATGTCACCCTTCTTCAGCCAGCCTAGCTTGAATCCAGTGGCGCAGTGAGCAAGGGACCCACTTCTGGGCACGGAATGCTGACAATGCAAACATTCTCCCCCAGTCAAAAGATCTGGGTTAATTCCATCATTCTTTTGCCCACTATGCCACCCCAGTTTGGACCCAGCCATATGCAAATCAGTCTTGACCCTGTGCCCCATGGGAACAGTCCAGACCGAAATGCCAGGTCAGGTCTTCCCTGGACCGGAAACAATCATCCTGCGACCGGTTTCCGGATATGTCACCCTTCTTCAGCCAGGCTAGCTTGATTCCAGTGGTGCAGTGAGCAAGGGACCCACATCTGGGCATACCCATCCCACTTAGGGCAAAAAGTGTTACGTAAACAAACGATGGACGGAATGCTGACAATGCAAACATTCTCCCCCAGTCAAAAGATCTGGGTTAAATCCATCATTCTTTGGTGAGCAAAAAAACGCTGGATTTAGGCCCAGATCTCTGTACTGGGGTGAATGTATGACATTGTTCTTCATTTTGTCCATCAAATTGTTGTTTTTGCATCTCTTGGCAAGTGAGCTTCCCAAGGGTTCATGTAACACAATTGTAAAGCAGCCCGACGTCTTTAAGGCAGGAGCCACTTCTAATACAACGTGAACATTAATTAATAGTATCAGTTTCAGAGAGTAGTCCTATTGAAATATTTGTTCCTGAAACAACGAGTTCACCATTTTAAGCAGCTACGGCACATTCTCACATTAAAACCGATGCTAAAACATTGCTGTAACATTAACTTCTTCTCACTCTCGGTAAACAAGTAATCCCCTGATTCATGAGAAGTATTTCAGTGCAGTGGTTGCACAGTGCTGCTGTGAGAGACATTTCCCGCGGACTGGCATTGTCGCCATGGAAGCGGAGACTATTGTGCGACGACATCACCATGGGAACACAATCCCTTCCCTTTTTACTGCATTGTTTGTAAGCTCTTCTTCTCTCTCTCTTCCTGCCCTGTAGGTTAACCTGGACCTGACCGCGCTCCTTGACAGTGAAGATAAAAAGTCAAAGAACAAAAGGGGAGTCCTGCCAAAGCATGCGACCAATATAATGCGATCCTGGCTTTTCCAGCATCTAATGGTGAGAGAAGTGGAGTAGTGTGCACTGGGGCGTTAACCCATTAACCCGTTAACCTGTCATTCTAAGGTGGGATGTTTACCCTTTGGCGACCAATATTTTCTATTGGTTGCGGCATTGACATATTAGCACTGGTGTATGGCGTTCTGTAAATGTTGGGCAACTCTAGTCCATTGAAAATAGATTTGTGAGCTGTATTTTATCAGTTCCGAACTCGGTATCCACCTATATAGGCCAGGCAGAATTTGGTTTAACTGATCTAACTGATGTCGCCCAGCTTGCCCCGTTACTATTATGGGTTAAGATTTGGTGAACGACTGATTAGCAGTAGATAGAATGGGGGAGATCCCGTGGTCAAAATATATTAAGCAGTCTTTTCAACAACTAGGTCAAATTGATCTTTACACTAATCCTTCATCGATCTCTGCCTTGTCCAAAGAACATGTGGAAACCCTTTTTATTGATTATGTATTTAAAGTTCATGAAAAAATGGTTTAAAATCTTCAAACGGTAATTGCCCACTCTAAACTGATTACAACTAGGGGGTTCGAGCCATATCTAGTTTTAATTCGTAATTTTCAACACATGTTTTATCGGACCAGGTTTAGATTGAGTTATACATTGTATGCGCCTTTCCCACACAGGGTAATTGGTTCAGGTCCCTCCCTAGATGCCCCTGCAATAATTTGTCCACACTGTCCGCTTCATGTCACTTTGCCCTATTTATAAATCTGTGCGAGCACTTTTTTTTACTTCCCATTGTACGGGCTGCAAATATCAGACACCTTTTACCTGCTATGTGTTTTTTTAAAGCATCTTGTCGCCTCTTAAATATGATGTGCAGCGTTGAATTACATTAAGAGTGCATTGAGTATCAGGCATGGGCAAAGTGGGCCCTGGCCCAGAGTCCCAGTCTTTCAGGGGGCTCCGTGACAGAGCCAGCTCTGTTCTGCAGAGAGTCTTGCCCTGATGACCTTGAATAATTCTTAAATAGATTGCAAAAAAATCACAGTTTTCTTTAAATTTTTTATTTTTATGTGGGTGATGCACGTGAGTGTGTTACAGACTTTGTAGAGAATGTTTTTAAAAACTAGGCAACGTCCATGAATCTTTTAGATCAAAACAGGACCTCACATATGGAAAATGAGAGGAGGGGCCCAAAAGATTATTTGCAATAATATTATTGTGATGCTGCTGTATTATAATATTGAAAACAAAAGTCAATATCCCTGAATAGATGTAACTACGTATAGAACTTGGACCAGTGTGCCTGTGCACTGTCAGTGACCTGATCAAAGAGGGCAAGAAAGAGCCGTTCACACAGGGACCCTGTTAAGAATGCTCCACAAGCTTTCACTTGAATCAGCTTCTTTAATTAATAGGATTATTCCTAGGAAGGCCAACACGTCTGCTACAACTGACATGCGGCACCAACTGTCATCCCTAACATTACATGCTGTACAGTCCACACAGTATGACATAGTCAACATTCCAATACGTTTAAATATAAACATGTTTATAGCAGAGAACATTTCGTGGAGGATATTGAACCTCCTATGGCCAGGCTCCTGTTCTTGTAGTTACGCTACTGGACCCTTCCTCTCCGGTCTTTTACAGCTAGATGGGCTACAGTACCCAGGGTGGATGAGAGGCGGCGCCCGGTATGTGGTGCTCCCAAGGAGACCCTTGATCCTGTCTTGTTTTATCTTCCCGGCATATGAGAGCATCAGGCGATGCTGGATATTACTGCCATGCCGTTCCGTAGGCACTAGAGCATACAAAGATGTCTCAAGGATACTAAGAACTGACTTCAGTAAGTCGTTAATTTTTGCACTAACACATTATCTACTGGCTATCTGCAAAGTTAGGGCAAAGCACTGCATAAAACCAGGGAACCTACCCACGGTAGAAGCAGTGATGTGATAGGCTGCATTTTCAACGCTCAGTCCCGGATCTTAATGCTTGACTTTCCTGCTATTTTTGCTCACCCTTTATTATATTGCGCCTGTTAATCAACAGTCTTTTAATTATTTTAAATCTTTTGTATTTAGAACGTTTCTGAACTGTAATGAACTGGTTTTAATCATATCTACACTTTTAACTATTTATTTCTTATATTGAATAATGTCTTTTATGTACTTTTATGGCCTTTTGAGCCAAAATAAAGCTGAATTAACTTGACTTGGCATAAACATAACACATTTTCTTCCTTTACATAATACAAAAACAACAGATTACTAAGCAATGGGTACTATAGCTAAGAACATATTGAACTATCACCAAGTTAAAACAAAACAAAAAAATATAAAATGATACAAGGACACTAAATATCATACTCAAAATAGTATCCCAATTACTATTTCCAAGACTAAGTGACATTATCTTGTAAATAACCTGATTTCTCTCCCCCATTTCCTACTGGAAGAACTTTCTGGATGTTTGTTACTGGAAGAACTTTCCAGATGTGACTGAACTTCATTGGACAATGACATTTCACTCTGTCAATTCTGATTGCTGTAATTCTCGCATCTTCTCACACTGTACCTGTTTATGTGTCAATTGAACATCATCTTGTTGTGACCAAAGCCAATAATAATCTTTTGTGTCTAAATCATTCAACCACTCTTCTTTACCACTGTTACATCTTAAAAAACGACTCATGTGCCACATATGTCCATCACTCGATTTTGCGGAGTTGGTAAAAATCTCTAAGACCTTTAGTGCAACTGAATACTTGCTTTCACTATTTCCTCACCTTGTAAGGTTACTTTACATGGACCAGATCCCCTTTCTACAGAAAAGCCTCCTTTGCTCCACATTTCACATCTCTGTAATTCTTATACTTATCCTTATATATCATAATGTTCTTCCTCACCTCTGCAGGGAGTGCTGACTTTTTCTAGACTTAAGCAACCAACCTTGATTGTTCCCAGTGAAGGGAACTCTTCCCCTCACTATAGTAAAGGGACTATATCCCATCACTTTTGGTGTGGTGCGATACATCAACACCATTTTTTTGATCCCCAATTTCCAATTAAAATTTCTTTGTTTGGCCAATTTCAACTAATCTTTATTCACACGATTGAATTGTTTTACCTCTCTATTTCCACATGGATGATAAATTAAGGTCACCTTGTGCTCAATCCCGTACCATTTTTAAAATGTATGCATATCTGCACTCTTAAATTGTACTCCATTGCCCATAATAATTATTTTAGTTAAACCTCCCCTTTGAAACAATACGTCCATAAGCAAAATAAGATTCACCGTATCTGCCCTTTCTGCAAATTTCACTTTAAATAATCTAAAGACTGCACACCAAATTTGCACTTAGAAATCTCAGCTATTAATACATTCCTCTTCACTTTATCTAGTACATTACACACTCTGCCATCATGCTCATTCTTAGGTTCTCTTGTGAACAAAATGTAATCTTGAAAAAAGATAACCCTCAGTAAGTTCTTAAACATTTTATGCATCATAAGCTTTTGAAATATGGCAGCTGCCGAGGCTAGACGGAATAGCATGTTCACATACCGGTAACAAACTTGCAGCATCATAAATGTTGTTAAACTCTTACTTTCATCATGTAATTTCACCTGATGTTACGCCGATGACAGATCGATCATTGAAAACCATTTCATATTCTTTGTGATGCCAACATTTCATTAATCTTTGGGAGGGGAAATTTCTCTACCACAATGTTGTTATTTAAATCCCTCAAATCAACACATAAGCGATTTTCCCATTAGCCTTCGATGCTATAACTAATGGTGCAATCCATTTGGATGCATCCATTTCTTCAATGATACCGCCTTTTAGTAAAGTATCCAATTCTTTGCTGAGCTTCTCCCTCACAACCCATGGTATCTCGCTGGACTTGTGAATCTTGGGCTTGGCATTTTTTAAAGAATAATTTTATGTACATAACCTTCCAACCTGAAAATCTTCCCACAAAACACCTTGGGAAATAGTCATAACTAGGACTTGTTCCGGGCTATTGGGGTCCAGAATAATATCTACCTTTCTTTGATCTATCCACCCTTGGACCGATGGTCCGTCTTCAGCTATATATAATTTTTATGTAGCTTTTATTCCTTTTAACTCAACTGTTAACTCCCTAGACCCAATTAAAGGGATCCAATCTCCAGTAACACTTTCTGGAACTCCATCTGGCGGCAATAATGGTGGTCCTAGTACATTTACAAATTCCTTCTCTTATACAACTTTATCTATAATGCTATAAGGGGATCCAGAATCTGCAACAATGAGAGCTACAATTCTCCTAAATTTACCCTACAAACCGACTTGTCTCTGGACTGCACACTTAAAAGATTAACCATAGCATCACCTTGTGATGTGATACCTAAAGCACAATCAGGATCCTTAGATGTACCTTCTCCAGCTAATGCATGAGATTCAGAATCATCATTCACGCTTTGAATAATAGAAACTTTCTTACCACTTTTACCTTTTCTGCACACTTTGGCGAAGTGTCCTATGACACCACACACCCCACATTTTTAGAGCTTTGATGTACACCTTTTGCTCTACATCAGTTGATCCCTACTACCACATCTGTAACACCTTTTCTCCCCAGTTTAGAATCATCTCTTTTACATTCCCTTTGATTAAGCACATCCTTCTTAACCTTATGCTCAACTTTGTTCACAACATCTTTCTCATCATCCTTCGAATCACTTGTAATAGCTTTCGCACATTTATTTGAAATCTCTGCTTTCTTAAATAAAGTTACCACCTCTGATAGTTGTGCTTCACCATGCACCCACATTCTGTACCCGTTCATTATTGACATGCATAATGATTTGGTCCCAAACCAATTCATCGTGCAATGCCCCAAATCTACATGTCAGTGCCAATTTTTTTAGATCAGCCACCAATTTCTCAATTGTTTCCACTTACCTTGTTTGCTGCTAAAACATTCATGGCGATCAATGCCTATACACACTGAGATAGAATAATACACATTTTAAGCTTCTAAGGCATGCTGTAATACATTAGTCTTACTTGCTAACCAAGTCTTTTTCTCAATCAAATTATAAACTTTAAGACCTTGAGGTCCCAATGAATGTAATAGAATTTTCTTTTTCCGTGACAGTTATTCATCTGCTTCCTCTAAAGGGCCTATGTAATCTAAGAAAAATTCTCTCTATCCGTGCCACTTTATAGTAGGTTCCCGGGTAGTAGCCAGGAAGGTTGGGGACGTGTCAATGGAAAGGATTGTGAAGCACACATATTTGATACACAATGACGATTGAAAATGATGGGGCGCCTGTCAACAATAGTTTTTACAGGCTGTCATAGGGTGTGCCTATCACCAAAACATTCTCTCACAGCACCAATGTTGAACTGATGCGAACGATCCTTTCCCAAGTGTAAACAGGCTTGTACTGGTGTGCCCATCACCGATCCTCCTGCATTCGTCAATACTATTGTAGGTTATGTGCAGAAAGACAATGAAAACATTTCTTTGAATCCCTTAAACTCAGCCTAATTAATTCACTTCTTAGAATTCCAAATATACAGTATGTAGACAGGCTTGTACAGGTGTGCCCGTCACCAATCCTCCGTAAGCATTATTACGATGCTGGCTATGCAAGTGAGAATGACAAATTCCAATCCTTCAAGCTCATATGCACAACATAATTATAATACGGGGAATCAGTTCATGTTACACTGTATGCAGCATCCCTATTTAAGATGGCGCTTATCAATGTTGTCATGTCGTAATGCTAGGTGCTGGGGAACTGACGTAAGCACAACATATACTCCTGCTGTTTGCGCATGCTGCTCGTGCTGGCAGTTCTCGCAAAAACTCATGCAGCCTGAAGTGTGTCGTGTCAAAAGAACCGTTCCACAGGTAAGAATGTGATTAACGGTTTGACTAAATATAAAGGAGCTCGATGTAAGATTTACTGTCCTCCTCTTGCAACGTATATGATCTCCACTTTCTAACAGCTCAACACATGGTGATTTAAGATATTCTGTGTGCTCCGGCACAATTAAAAATTTGCTAACATTTGTGACAAGAATTTTCAATTCTATTAAGGACACGGAGGCGAGGATTATGCTTCTCATTTCTTTACTACTTAGACAGAAGCCAATAAAAGAAAAGTTTTCAAAACACTACATTACCCATGAATACCGATCATGAGTCACGTGATCAACCATACAGTATAGCTATATAGAAACATATACAACAGTAATAGAGTCCTCTTTCCTTGACTAACCATCTAACAGTTAAGTCAGATCACACAACTTGATCTTGTAGAACCATCGATCCAACAGGACCTCCTCCAGAGGAATCAACTTGGGGCCCAACGGGGCCCAACACTCGATCCTCCGATTGGACCACATGCAATCTTGAACTGCCTTGTAAGTGCCACGTAAGTCCACTCCAACTGCAGAAAGCTTACACCGAAGATCTGAAGCGGCACGCTTTACATGCCATCCATACCTGAAATGAAAAGGAGAAAGACTGTAATTCTGGTCTCACAGCCTATGTCGAACATTGTGACAATAAAATAATCTTTTGGGAGGGAGTGAAAGAAACAACTTATGCAGATAATCAAACAATGCAGACATTTAACTGGGTGGGATAATACTCGCCTCCGTGTCCCTAATAGAATTGAAAATGCTTGTCACAAATGTTTGCAAATTTTTAATTCTATTTCAGGACAGGAGGCTCTGATTATGCTTGTTTAAAGCTTAGCCACCACAACAGAAGCCACATCAACAATAGGTGTGTAATAAAATGCTTTAAAAGTAGATTCTGCAGACCAATCAGCCGCCTTCATTATACCTGCCAGGCTGATTCCCAAATTGAAAGATTTCGAGGCCATGGCCCCGCGAGCCGAGTGGGCTCAAAATTTTGACACGTCAATGTCCACCTCGATCATGAGCCAACGCATCCATCTTGACAGAGTGGCTGGGGTCACTGGACGAAAGGGCTTTTGCAAAACAATTAACAACTGACCCCTCATGTCAGAACAAAACTCTGCAGTACTTACCTCATACGTTTCAAGCATTGAACAACACATAGTTTACGGTTGTTAGGAAAAGCTGGGTATGACACCGATGAGGTGTTGCATTTGGTTCGTTTTGCAATGGCAAAACTAACCCCTGCTGGGAAAAACTGTGACCCGCTAAATCTAGCGCACGTACATCCAACACTCGTTTACATAAGACCAGACACAGCAACATGGTTAATTTGGCCGATGATTGTTTCCTAGATAGATATTTATTGGAAGGCCATGATTCCAAAAATCTTAGAACAATGGAGACATCCCATAAAACTGAATATTTAGGAACAGGGGGTCTAACATTTGGATACCCCTAAGAAGTTTGCACACTAAGGGATGCTCACCCACTGGTTTACCATCTACTGGCCCATGACCTGCTGAGATAGCTGGCTGTAAATTATCCACGGTCCTGTAAGCCATTCCCGAAGAGGCGATGGAGGATAGGAAGTTGACAACTAGCAAAAAATGTGCGTTAACGGGATCAACCTCCCGTTCACTGCACCAGCCGCACCATCAATTCCAAGCTGAAGAGTATCGCTTGTGGGTGTTGGCTGACCATGCCCCATTGATAAATCTGTGAGCGTCTCTCGAAAGGCCAGGGATGTGCCATCTGTCCCGGAATTCGTCGCACTACCAGAGATAATTTACCCGACTCTATCAATGGGTGTGGAGATCCCTGAGGGTCCAGCAACAGATTCCACCGATGTGGAAGGAGGATCGGGGAAGCACACAACATTTCCAGAAGGACTGGGAACCATGCGTGTGCCCTCTATAGAGGAGTGACCAAAATTAATTCCGCCCATTGACGGCGGGTCTGTGTCAATACTCTGGGAATCCTCTGAAAAGGAGGAAACGCATAACACAGTGTAGTTGGCCAAGTCTGGAGTAAAGCGTCAATGGCTTTTGCCTCTGGGTCTGGACGCCAGCTGTAAAAAGCTGGTACCTGTTTTTTGAGGTGTGACACAAACCGATCCAGACAGCAGGGCCTCCAATGGAGATTCAGTGCTCGGAAAATTCAAGGATGAAGCCTCCAATCGCTGAAGTCCTGTAGATATCAGGACTGCCAATCCGCTACCGTGTTGTTGCATCCCAGGAGGTATTCTGCCACCACTGAGAGTCTGTGTTGTACACAGAAGTGCCAAAAATCCTTGGCGATCCCCGCTAGCACTCGTGACCTCATCCCTCCTAGCTTGTTCATGTATCGCACTGCTGATACATTGTCCATGCGAAGCAAAATACAACAGTCTGTCTTCCGTGGGGAGAGACTGCAGATCGCAAATGATTCCTCTTGGAGCTCCATGCAGTTTATGTGTAGGGCTAGTTCGTCCTGGGACCAACAATCCCCGTGGAGATCTGTCCGCAATGGGCCCCCCAACCCCAACGGCTGGCGTCTGACTCGATCCCTACCGCTGGCGCTGAGACAAAAATGTCTGTGACATTCCAAGCCTCCATGTGGTCTAGCCACCACAACATCCTCAACCTCGCCTCCTTGGAGAGGGGAATCTGATCTGCATACCCGAGGCCTTTCTGGAGATGTTGAATCTTTAGTCTCTGGAGCACTCGGTAGTGGAGGGGACCCGGAAAGATTGCTTGTATGGAAGAGGCCAGCAGACTCAACACCAGGGCTACCGTCTCAACGATACAAGCTGCTTTTTCAGAATTAATCTCAATTCCTTCTTGATTGACCCTGACTTTCTGTGTTGGGAGGAGTAGCTGGCATAGACAGGGATCGATCTGGAACCCCAGAAATTCTATGGACTGTGCCGTGTCATGACTGATTTCTGAGAGTTTACAATTATCTCCAAGTTCTGTAGGAGCTTGATCGCCAGGGTAAGGTGGGTTACTACCAGTTGAGGGCAACGTCCCATGATTATTATGTCATCCAGGTAGATGATAAGCCGTACCCCTTGGGCCCTCCAAGATTCTACCACAGGTGGAAGGAATTTCGTGAAGCACCAAGGTGCCGACGAGAGACCGAAGGGAAGAACTTTGTACTCGTTGAAAACTCCTTGCCAGTAAAACTGCAGAAAACGCCGATGCGGCGTGAAGACTGGAACGGACAGATATGCGTCCTTCAGATCCAAACGGACCATCCAGTCCCCTTCCTGTTGGAGGTTGCGGAGAAGATGGATCCCCTCCATCTTGAAGTGTCGATAGACACTCAACCATTGAACTCCTGGAGATTCAACAGTAGTCTGGAGCCACCCCCTTTCTTTCGTACTAAGAAGATATCGCTGACAAACCCCCTGGGGTGAGGATCTGTGGGGACTATGGCTACTTTCTCTACAAGAGGTTGAATTTCTGCGGAACTGAAGTCCTGATCTTGTTGGGAAAAATCAATTTTAGGGGGGAGACATCTGGGAGGGGAAACTGTAAAGCTCTAACTTGTATGCCTGAACAGTCTCTAGGATCCTTTCATCCTGAGAGATTGAATGCCAGTTCTGCAGAAAAAACGGAATCCTGACCCCCAACATTACCTACGAACATAAAATCAGTGTCACCTGTGGCTCCGGTGTCTTCCACCCTGGTTTCCTCCATATTTGTCTTTCTCTCTGGACCACCTAGTCGGGTAGAAGGAGGGGTCGTTATTGGGATCTCGGTAGTCCCTGTGTTGCTGGTCGTATTGGCCATGAGGGACACCTTGATTGTAGCCGCGGCCGAACGATCGTCCCGATATCGTCTGGCCCTTCCAAAAACCGGTCAGAAGGCATGTCTCAGGGACCCCTGGGCTAGTCCAGACCGCTAAAAGTACCAACGAATTTGGTAAGCTCTTTAAGGAACGGAAGCCCAAATAGGAGGCCCTGAGCCAAAGGGCCGGATTCTGAAGAAGAGAGCTCTGCTATTTTTGTGTCCAATTTTAAAAGATTGGAGAGACGCCTTTCGCTCGACATTGGGCAATTCGCGTTTCCAAGTTGGCATTGAGCCCATTGCGCCCAGCCAATCAGCTCTTCTCGGTCTACAGCCATGGCTGACTCTTTAGCCTTGTAGCCTAACTCCAGAGTCTTTGTCAGGGGTCCTGCCATTTCTGGGAGCTTATCCTGGCATATTCTCCATGCCCTGTCTATGCCCTTCTTAGGTTCCTTAGAGTACTTTTTTTAAGTATGTCACCATATTGGGATCCCCTTCTGGTGTCTCCGTTACTTTGCCTGGTAAATGCGGTCTGGGGGACTCCGAGCGTAGCTGTGCCCTCACGTCCTTTTCAAATGCCTTTCGGAGGTCGGATTGAATGTACTCCGTTACCTCTTGAGGTGGCAGCCAGGCAGTAGAGTTGGGAGGCACGATCTCCGATGGTTCAAAGGTGAGCAATTTGGGTTGCGACAGAGAGTCCAAATGTGGCTCCTTCTTTGAGCGTTTGCTTGGTTTAGGGGCTTCTTCTTGGTCAGATATATGATCTGAGGATACCTCATCCTCATCCTCGTCCTCATGTAAAGGTTCAGCCGGTTCTGTCTCTGAAGGAGAGTTGGTGTAGTCATAGCCGTTAGCCATGGTCCTGGCCAATTTGGCGAACTCCGCTGTGTCGGTATTTTTGGGACCGGACCTGCTGGACTTGGGACGTACGTTAGGGGCAGGGAGCCGACCTTGCTGCTGAGCATGGCCACAGAGGTGGCGCTTTGAAGGTTCTATAGCCTGCACAAGGGCTTTATTCACAGAGTGTTGTACCCCTGTGTCCAGCTCATTGACCAATTCCTGCTCCAGGGACCCAGAGGGTTCCACCTCAAAGTAATCTTCATCATAATAAAATTCTGCCATGTTACAAATGCACAGAGAGATTAATTATTCCGAATACGAATATCACCCAATCAACCCAGGGGTACACCCCAGCTCAGGAGCAAGTATTCAGGGGGTGTGGGACCACCCCAGGCAAGCCACGTACTGAAACAAAGATACAGAGGTCGAGGGAGGGCTTGCCACAAACCACTCTAGGCAGAGCCTATGCTGAAATTATACAGCCCTGAAGACCAAGCACTCACGGCGTCACAGGGAGCAGCCACGAGGATTCGCTATAAATGGAGCACAAAACGCTGCTCCCGCGTTCGTTTGAATTTCCAAAACCCTGTAAGGATCTGACATGGCCACCGGTCATGCGCGGTGCAGGCCACTTGTGTCAATAAACAGAGGACTGCGCGGCTGACTAGACGCGTGTCCTCGCTCCCCTCTCCCTCTCCACCGGGAAAGAGACACAAGCATGAAGCGCCCGGTCGGGAGGCAAAGTGCTCCCGGGTTGTGAACTGATAACAAATAAAGCGGGGGAGCCAAAGTCCGCCCGACAAGGCTGAAGAGCTCAGCTCTGTTCGCGCAGCACGCCGCTGCCAAGAAATGTGAAAGGAGAAACCTGAAACCTCAAAATCACCAAGCACGTTCACCACACAGAACGGCAAGCTGATAAACAAGTAAGCATATTAGCATAATCTACAACACATTTTCAAACTGCTTTATAATAGTGTCATGCAAGAAAGTAATGAAAGAGCACTTAACTGGCTGCGGAGCAGCAAAGAAAGAGGACTCTAATACTGTTGCATATCTTTATTATATAGCTATACTCCATGGTTGATCACGTGACTCATGATGGCTATTCATGGGTAATGTAGTGTTTTGAAAACTTTTCTTTTATTGGCTGCTGTCTAAGTAGTAAAGAAATGAGAAGCATAATTGGAGCCTCCGGTCCTGACATTGAATTCATTGCCCCCATACGAATTCATAAAAATCAAATTCTTAAAACATAGCATATGTTGGCCCCCAGAGAGTCAAATAGAATAATTTACGGCAGCAACTTGTTTACTCACAGCACTTGGAATGATGGTAAACGGCGGTAACAGCCTTACTTATATAATCTCTTAGATGCCAAAATAATCCGGAATGGAGGGATGCTGTCGTCAAGCAATACGTAGGTTCCTTAGTAAATCATCCCCAAAATTGCTATGAATGTTCCACATGCTTTCACTTGGATCAACTTCTTTATTTAATAAAATTATTCCTATGAAGGACAACATGTCTGCTACAGCTGACGAGCGGCTCCAACTGTCGCCCCTAACATTCTATGCTGTACAACACATTTAAACATAAACATAGCAGCACGCAAAATACGTTTTGTCTTGGACCACTAAGTTCTTTAAGATGCCTCTGTCAGGCGTAGGTTCGAGAGCTGACCTCTATCTTAACTGTTATTTCTGTGCAATTTTATTACTATTATGACTGTCTTAATTGATGGAAATATTTTTAGAGTTGATGATTGTTTTTAACTGCAAAAGGTCTCAAATGTGAGATGAGTTTATGTGCTTTTTATGGTCAGAAATAGACTGAAATAAATAACTAAATTGAATTGAACACATTAGGTTTATATCGTTCTTATGTTTGACATTTTGGGCCCTGCACTGTGCAATATGAAAGACTAACCAAAATGCCTTAAATTCTAATTCATAACATTACAATCTAGATGTTTGCTATTCTAAGATGAGGACTTAATGAATAGGGCGTGTTGCTCTATGATGGGCTTTCACTCAACATAAATGGCTTCATCGAATGGGACTTTAAATTATTGTGTACCTGCCATATTGTAATGGAGCGTAACATCATTAAATACTGTGAGGGTCAATAACTATTTTGGGGATTCCACGGCGGACCAAAGTGTAACACCTCATGAGTTACTTGATAGTGTATTACTGCAATTGTTTAATATTATTTAGACAAAGAAATGACATTTAATTCTTGGTGTTTCCTAGTCTATGATATGCAATTATTGTTTCCCATATCTCTAATTCTATGAGATGCCATTTCTTAGTGAATAAAAATCATACAGGCCGTTTAGTGAATTACAAAAAATAGCTGAATTGTGATTACAAGGAAAAAATAAACACTATGATAGTTGTAAGAAGCTGGCCTGGTACATGATGTACACTTATGTAAGTGGACAACTCGCACCAGTCCAGACAGCCCTTATGGGGATTTAAGAATTCTTAGACGACCTTAGAAAGCTCTCTAGGTGGTACCTGTGGAAAGTAGCCATCAGGCTTAGTCTAGAAGGAGTGTAAAGCAGCTGTTTTTACCAGAATGCAATCTTATAGTATAGATTAAGTGAAAAAGAACCACAAAAAGTATTTATAAAAATATATAGTTGTTATATAATACTCTCTAACACATAGCAATATCTCCTACCCAGAGATATGCACAATACACACAATACTTTAGCAGAGAAACACAGTAAATAGCACAAAATACACAGTGGACCCCAGGGGGGGGGGACTAAACCATATACTAAAAAAGTGGTATAAGAACCACGACTCGGGTCAAGACAATGTCAAGAGGATGTAGAAGTGCTGGGACCCAAGGAACCACCCAAGGTGAGTAGATAGGAACCCCACGGAGAGCATGTGCAGCGTGGGAACACAACTACGTGCTCCGTACAACTGTACATTTAAGTCGCAGTTGGATTTTTAGAGATTAAGGACCCTTCCCAGCGCACCGTAAAGAAACCCCGTGGAAGACAGAAGGTTGGAGAGCCACCCCACCCAAAGTACCCGCATTACCTACACCAGGGAAGCCAGGTGCATAAGTGTGAAGTGGTGTTGGAAACCACCGTCAAACCCAATAGAGGACTTCAGGCAAGTGCTGCTGCTGAAGATGGAGAAAGTGTCTGGAGGAATCTGAAGGTGGATTGTAGATGAGAGGTACCTGCAAGCAGAGGGAACAGAGTCTATGTCACTCAGGAGTGACCAGGAGACTTGGAAGACAAATGCCCTCCGATGCCGGGTGTTGCAGGATGGATGACGATGACCTTGACTCCGCAGCTGTGAGGACCAGGCGATGCTGAGGAGGACCAGGAGCCATGCACAAGCTGTCCTACGAAGGATGTCGAGTGCTAAGGGGTCGGTGTCCGGCGGGAGCACCAACAGGCCTTGGCAAATGCAACCAATGCAGAAATTAAAGAAGGAGCAACGTCGGAACCAGCAAGGTCCAGGGGACTCACCAAAGGCAGGAGAGTAAGGGCAGGCCCAAGCAATCAGGGGAGCCCAAAAGAAACAAGTGTGACCATCAAGTAGACCCACAGGCCGGAGGCACTGGAGTCACGAGAGGACCACAAGCAGCTCACACAAAGATGCAGGCCACAAATCACACAATGCTGTGTGGCTGAAGATTCTGGTTACTGGAGGTGATCAAGGTTTGGGCTACTTGGAGCCAGAAGATCTTCTTGGAAGGAAACCAACAAGCCTTTGCAACTGCAAGTTGACGTATGCACAGGGGTTCGGTTATTGCAATCCCCACGAGGGATACTGGCCTCAAATTTGGTGAGAGGGCAGGCCTAAGGAGCTTTGGAAAACCCCCTCTGTGTTTCAGAACCTTTTGGAGTCTGGAGGAGCTCAGGATCAGCAGACCGGTAGACTTAGTTGCGCTGACTGCGAATAGAGGGGAGTGACTCCTTCACTTCAAGGGAGATTCCTTCAAGTGTCTTTGATGCTTAACAGGCCTTGGAAGGTTCCGGAATGATGCATAGCAACAGACGATGCAGCAGACTGGAAGAGAGATGAAGCCAGGCCCAAACGAAATCCAGCGAAGTCCAGAATGCCCAGACGGAGGATGAAGAAGTGGTGCCTAATCTGAATCTTATCTGTAGGAGAGTAGGATCTGCTTCACATGTTTACCCCCACTTTTTGCTGGAGGTTCACTGTTTTTCGACTTTTGTCTGGCTGGCACCCTGCTATTTAGGGCCCAAGCCTAGCTGTTTCCTCTCCAAAATGATTCCATGTACTTTAGGTACAGTTCAGATTGCATCTGAGGTGCGCTTATAAGTCCTTAGTATATGGTATACTATGTACCCAGGGCATAGGTACCCCAGAGGCCTACCAGGGGCTGAAGCATGTATTATGCCACCCCTGGAAAACCACTCAAAATGACACCACAGGTCTGCTACTGCAGCCTGAGTAAGGTGGTGCATGCACCCCTTACTGAGATATAGGTTCACTATATCTCACCATATACTGCACATACAAACCTATCAGTCACCCCTATTTCAGGCCTTATCAATCCTGAAGGCAGGGTGCTTGGTTATATGTGAGGGGGTGCCCAGGCATGAGCTGAGTCCCTCTGCAGCCTTCAGAATCTCTTCTCCAGGGTTGTCAGTTGTGCAGCCTTAAGTGCATTATAACCAAACGGCAAATGCTAACTTTGGACTGGCTGCACGGAAACATGTCGTGTTTGGTGTCAAACACCTTGGAATCATACCCCCACACCAGTAACTGGTGTCGGAGTATGATCCCACCCTTCTAGAGGGAGAGACATGACAGCACTGGTATACCTGGTAGAAACTTAATAGAGCCCTGGCATCACAAAATGGATGCCGCAGCCACAGACACGGGTCTGACCTCCTTTTGCTGACCGAAACTCTGGCAGGGGAGGCCTGGACAATAGGTTTCCTGTCACAGGGAGGTGTAACCACCTCCCAGACAGGCTTATGTGTATTGGGGCTGAGTGGGAGCACTCTCTGAGTGCTTTAAAGTCCTGCATTGGGGGCACATTTGGTGTCCCTGTGCATAGTCCAGCTCAAACTGGTTCAGGGGCTTCCAGCCCATGCTCTGGTGTGAAACTGGACAAAGGAAATGGGTGTAGCTACCCCTCTTTCCAAACCCTCCCACAGGTGGGTCCCCAGAGTATGTCCAACCCCCTACCTTAGTATAAGTATGGGACCCCAGTCCTTAGGACTTTAGATTACCCTGGACGAAACTCTGAAGCTGAATCCTGGACCTTCGACGCTCTGTTCAAGACCAGAGGACTGAAGAAATCTCCCTTGGGGTCAAGGAGTGACTCCCCTGCTTGGCAGGCACCCACAAAGCAATTTGCTTGTCTGCATAATCAAAGCTCCCGCCAGACTCCGAAGTATTTACAGCCCAGGAAGAGGATTTTCAGACATCTCAGAGGTTGACCCAAGCCCCCAGCAAAGCTGAGACCCGCAGCCCTTGTGAGTAGTGCGGAACTGGAACTCCTGGTCACCGTGCATTTCTGCAAGTGCATTGACTTCTCAACGTTTCTTGAAGTCGTGCTTGGGTTGACTAATAGCCCCTATCTCAAGCACAGAATCCACCGAAGATTGTTGGCCTGGTCATTCCGAGTGACCCGTGGGCCGCCATTTTGTGCTTCGTCTTGAGGTCCCTTTGCAATCCCTGGTCTGTTGACTGGTGGGTCCCTGAAGGGGTAACTTGGTATTTCCTTGGGCTTTCCTGGTTGCTCCAGATGTGCCCCAACTCCCTACCAAGTGGTGAGTCCCACAGACCTTGCTAGTCTACACCGAAGTATTTTTCTTGTTTCTGCGTGGGTTGCTGTTGCCAAGGCTTGTTGTGTCTAATCTGGGCACCGACACTGCAGCACTTGACATCCTTTATGGAACAGCTTGAATCCAGCTTTTGGTTGTCCTCGACACCTCCTGGTCCTCGTGGCTGAAGAGTCAAATTTCACCTCTTTCACCTGAAATCACCCGACACCAGTGGGCATCTGCTCATCGCCTTCCTGGTCACTGGCTAATGACCCAGACTCCGTCCCCTCTGCTTTCAGGTTCTTCTCATCCTCGATCTTGGATCTCTTCGGACACTTCACCTCTTCACGGCAGCAGCACTTCTTCGTCCCATTGAAATCGACTACGCAACCCGACACCAAAAGACACCTATGCACCCGGCTACCCTGGGTGAGGTAACACAAGTACTCCTGTGCTCCCGTGGGTGCTAGCCCTAGAACTTCCTAAGTCCAAAAGGGATTGATCCTGACTCATTTCTAAGTGTCCCTAATCTTTAAAAACCTAACCGCAACTTTCCCCACAGAAGCTAACGGGAGCTCGCAGCTGTGTTCACACACTGCACACGGCCCCCGTGGGTCCCCTGGGTCACTACCTTGGGTGGTTCCTTGGGGTCCCAGCGATTCTACAGGCTCTAGGCCTTGTGTCTAGTTAAGTCGTGGTTCTTATACCATTATTTTAGTATATGGTTTGGCTCGCCCCTAGGGCCTGACGTGTATTTGTGCTATTTTACTGTGATTATTGAAGTGTAACTTATGTGTTTTGACCTCTAGTCTCATAAATAGACTAGGAGGGTGTGTTTAGTAATAAATACATATATTTTATATATATACCTTGTGTGGACATCTTTCATTTAGTGACTCAAGAGATTATAGACTGGTAAAACAAGCTGCTTTACATTCCTTCAAGACTTAGCCTGAAGGCTGCTCTCCATAGCTACCACTAGGATAGCTTTCAATAAAGATTGCCTTTAACCTATAACCAATAAGGGGTTGTTTGGACTGATACAAGGTGCCCGCTATAACTAGTGGACATCATATATCAGGCCAACTTCTCACATTATCCCATGAAGAATCTAGGTACCTACACCCATGTATTCCCTTACGTACCCTAGGGAAAGGGTTGGAAAGATTCAGGGGACCCTCCGAGGGGAGGGTCTAGACAGGGGGAAGGTTACTCCCAAGTCCTTTGTCCAGTTTCGCACCAGAGCAGGAGCCAACGGACCCAGGACTGGTTTGAACTGGAGTATGCATGGGGACCCCAAATGTGCCCCTCATGCAGACTGAGTGGCACTGGCAAGTGCACCCACCCCATCCCAATACACTAAATCCTGTCTGGGAGGTGGTCGCACTTCCCTGTGACAGGATGTTTATTGTTCTGCCTTCCCCTGCTCGAGCTTGGCTCAGCAGCAGGAGGGCAGAATTGTGTCTCTGGTCGGCAGCAACCATTTTAAGCTGTCCGGGTCAAGAAGGCTGGTACCAGGGACACTGAGAGCCTAACAGAGGGCTCTTCCGGTGCTTGAAATCATTTGCTACCAAACATGATAGGATTCATTGCAGCCGTTTTCGAGATGGTCATCGTGTAATTACGCGGTGCCCCTCTATATAGTATTTGGGAATATGTGACGTTACAGCACATGCCATTACATTGCTTGCCATTGCAACGTCAACCTTTACATCAACTTCCAGTCGGTAGAGCGCTGGAGGTTGGAATAGATTAATTTTCTATTCCAACTCCAGTGTGTGCAACAGTAGGGAAGGTGTTGGAGTATAATCCAACACCTACCGACTGCTGCACACCTTTTTCGTTGCAATGTCATGCAGTGTAATGGCATGTGTTGTAACTGTTGCGTAGTTAAGGAAGTTTCCCAGTATTTGGCTGCTTCACTGACAACCTGGGAGAATGGGCTCAGTAGGCTGTAGGGGTATCCTGCTCATGCAGGGACACCCTCTCACTTAGAACCAAGCACCCTGACTTCAGGATTGCAAAGGCCTGCTAAAGGGGTGACTAATAGGTTTTAAGTGCAGTGACCCTAGATATGGGAAACCTATATCTTTAGTAAGTGGTGCTAGGACCAGCTTACACAGGTTGCAATGGCAGGCCGGTAGTTCCATTTTGAACGGTCTCTCATGGGTGGCATAATACTTGCTTCAGCCCATGGAAGACCTTTGGGGTACCTATGCCCTGGGTACATGGGTACCATATCCCAGGGACTTATAAGGGCACCCCAGTATCAAATCTGGGGTGTACCTAAGTACTGAACATAACAATTTAGGGAGAGAGCAGATAGACTGGAGTCCTGATTAACAAGATCCCAGTCAGACTAGACAAATACAGCTTAGCACCAGGCAAAAAGTGGGGGGTAACCATAGAAGCAGATCCTACTTTCCTACAATAGTTGTATGCTCTAATATGATATCTTCACTTCTCTCCTTGGTCAGGCCTGGACTGGCCCTAGCCGGCACCGGATGTTTTCCCGGTACGCCGCTAGGGTGGGGGGCGGTTTTGGCCCCTTGGGGGCCGTTTTTGTTTTACCGGGGGTTGGCAATATCGGCCCCCCTGTAACAAAATGGGCCTAAACCGGCCCTCGCAAACTGCTCAGCTGCACTCCCCCTCACCCCAGGGGGGCCAACTGAGCAATTTGCCACGGCCGGTTTCTGTTCCAGTTCGGCCCTGTCCTTGGTACACGACTAATGCTCATATCACACATCAAATATGAACTTTTCTTTGTGTTTTGAAATAATTCTTTCTTGGCACTTTCCCCCCTTTGCTAGCTTTGCACCATACAAACTCTGAAACCAAACAGTCTGTGGCCGTGGATGCATTGTGCCACTACAGCACTTTCCCCGATTCTAAAATAGCCAAGCCATTGGACTCACGCTCTCAAACACTCTTAATTGCCTGTACGTGTTTTTTAAAATTCGATTTCCATAATGATTAGACTTTCATTCTGGTTAAGCAGTGAGCGGAGTTTATTTATATTTCCGCCCTTCTGCGCACCTACTAAAGTGTTGTAAATCATGCAGCGTGAAGTATATTAAACCAAACATTAAAGCAAGATATTTCCAGCAGTCCAAAAGAGGAGTCTTTAACGATGTTATAATTTTTGTGCAAATTAAACTGTCACTTGAAGAAAGCTACACCATGCCTCTTTGCGGTGATGTGAATAACTAAAAGTCTTAAAAGATCCCCGTAGCAGTCTTTTGGGAGTTTTCCTAACACTTACAAACTCAAGAACCTTGCAGGAGAAGTCTACAATGATATCCAAAATATGATTATTTTTTTTGAAAAACACACCGCAGTGATTTATCCCTGGCTGCAGTATTGTGAGAAGCTCTGACTAGTGTGCAGGATTGTGTTTGTGGGATCAGCCCTTTAGTGACAGAGGTGCAACGAGAAAATGTTGCCCTGTACATCTAGAGTCTGGCAACACCAAATATGTGTGGGTTTTCCTGGGAATGTAGTCTGCACAATCATTCGTATTCTTTTTTGTTTTATTGTCGCTATGTAGTTTCACTCATACTTCATGTAACTGTATTTCTTCTATTCCTTTTTTAGGTCGAGCCTAGAGCAGCGCATGCGCTTCTATAGGAAATCAACCTCTTGGAATCACTTCAGCTTCAGGAGAAGCTCGTGCCTGTAGTGCTCACACGCCATTGGCCTTTGTGTGTGGCTTTAGCACGCAAATGGCCAAAGGCGTGTGGATGTCCCAGCTTTTAGGAAAATATTCACTCCCAGAGCGTTTTGCTCTCGGGACCCAGCATGCCATCTGTTTTGTGTCACCTTTCACTTTCGCGGCCGTGGCTTACTTTGTGGTCCCATTTATTACTTCCTGCTTTGGCTTTCTCTGGGCTGAGCTCTCGCGCTTCCCGGAGCCTTGTTTACTCTTTCCTCGCACTGTTTTTAAGCTTGATTTGTAAGTGGACCAATAAGCAAAAATTATCTTCGCTATCCCTCTCCCATCTCCACACCCTCACTCGTCTTTTTAAGCAGAAATTAAACCTATGCTGCTGCTTAGCGTTCGTGCGTTCTGAAGAGCTTCAACCTCTCCTCATGTCAGAACATTTTCTTAGAATCAAATCATGGCGAGTTTAAGGCGTTGTGTCTTTCCCTTGACACAAGTTTTGCTTGTTTACTGACAAAGCCTTTTTATTGCATTTGCCTGCTGCAGTTCTTGTTTACAAAAAAGGGATGTGTGGTTTTACATGTCCGTTTTAATTCGACGAATAGGTTGAAAGGTACTACCTTCCTCTGAGCCTGTGGTGCTGTGATGAGCCTGACTTTAAAGCCCCGTCTTGACACCCTTGATGGTTTTTTACTTACCACAACAGTGTTGGTGTACATTACAGCAGCAGGGGACGGGTCTTTATCAACACCTCAAAGGCCACCAGCAGCACAGCGACCACCCCGTGCTGCAGCAGACTTGCGATGAAGGAAAACATTCAGTGGAATTTAAATGGGGAGGGAGGGGTTACTTCTGTAATCCCTGCAGTACCAATGGGCAGTCAAGCAGCTCACATATTTTTGGTTGATTTGAATGTTTCATATAGTGCGCATTCGATTTGGAGGTATTGGAGCACTTTACCATAGTACCAGTTTCATACATTTTTAGGAACGCGAGAATGTATCAGGCGTCTAAAACACATAGTTTGTGACAAGTTTGTACTTTACTACAATCAGATTCCTATGCGCGGCTGCAGTGAAAATAATTCTTGCTGAAGGGTAAGAGATGTATATTTTCATTGGTGGAAGCTGCACAGCTGTTCATTTATTGCACCGGTAGGGTGCGGATGCTGAAGGGTTAACCTTGTTTTCCGTGTTGTTGTATTGCATTCTTCTGATACAAAGTGGGTCTTGGAAGCTCGGCTGCTGGAGATGGGGGGGGGGGGGGGGAGGGTGTGAAATAGTGTACGATAATACCATGTACAGGAAACAGAATAAAAACCGAGCTGGAGGCCAACATTTCCCAATTTATGTTGGAAGTATCGCAGCAAGTTTTATCGTTTGTTATTGCTACTGACTTTAATGAAATGTTATTTTTCGTAGTTGAGTACATCATTTAATCAAGTATAAAAATAAGCATTTTATTTCCACTTGAAACACGGTAAACTGGTGAGCTTGCTCAACTGTACATGTTGCACCCGAATGGGTGGTCGTAAACGAGAAATGCCTTCTGCTTTACTGTACTTAGAGAGACACCAGAGTTCGAGACCTAGACTTTGATATGTTAAGACTCAGAGTTTGACACTCTCCAGTCACACGCAATAGGGCCTTGATTTCCAGCGCTCTAGCCGTGGCCCTAGGTTTCTCTAGGTCCGACATGATATGTGCCAGACAAGGGCTGCAGGCGTTGGATGTGGTAGTGGATTGACCGAGGGCGCAGGGTGCAGAATTCAATACATAAATGTAATTTGTACAGAAAATTCAGCCAGGAATTACCTTGTCTGACTTTATAAACATACATGACAGTGGCTATAAGCCCACGTATGCAAGGAAAGGGTCCGGGTGTTCTAAAAACTACAAAATAAGTTGTTCCAAGTCCTTTCATCATTTGTCTGTCTTGGGTATTCTCCTATGTTGATGTGAATATGCCTTCTATTGGTAAAACATAATTAATATATAGTATACGGGATGGATTTGCCATTGAGGCCTCTAGGGCGTCTTCAACGATAAATACAACACTGAATGCACTGTCGAGAATACTGCAATTTATGTTAATACTGAAGTGGGTGTTGAGGTTATTTCCCCTGAAAGTGAATTTGCTGTTGGTGTGGAACTCTTTTTCCCGGCTGATATAACAGATTTGATAAATATGCAGTTTATATGAGAACCCGGGCTGTTCCTAATCAGGGAAGGATATAAAAACAAGCATTGGCATAGTCAATAGGTCTCACCTTTGGGACCTTATAAGTATTTAGTTATATAGTACAATATCCTTGATGCAACAACATCAACTGTTGCATAGCTAAACACTTATAAGGTCCCAAAGGCGAGACCTATTGGCTATGCCAATGCTTGTTACTGTTAGTACTTGTTTTGATTTGCTCTCTATGTACCTCAGGTTTCTGCTTGTGTGGTTACTCTGTAATGTGCTAGTTTCATAATCTTAAATGCTATGTTGCCATGCTCGTTCACTATCTCGGGTAAATACTGGGCACCTACACTCCCTCCCTACCCTTGCAATGTCCTACTATATCTATCTCAGAACTTTACGTCCTCACACCCCTCTGTCTATCTGATTCTTCTTTTATATAATGTTGATATATATATTACGCTTCATGTAACTGGGGCACTTGCTGCTAAATTGCCTGCTTATCCCATTGTAAAAGGTTTGGCCTTTTTACGTTACTATATATTATCTATTTTCGATATACCTCATGTTATTGTTGATGTGCTTACTCTAAAGCACTCTGATACCTTCCGGTCTAGTTTGCGCTATATAAAACTCACAAATAAATGATAAATAAACTATGTAATGTTGGGTCAGACCATGAAATTGTAGCAGAATCACTGTTTATGGTGCACTGCTCATTTGATAAGAGATATCAAATTTAGAAAATACAAAAACTACATATTTTCTAATTCTTTATGACCCAAGGAATTTGCTGCTGCATGCTAGACCTTGCTTGCTCTGACTGGCTAGCTGGTAGAGTACTCTGCACTTGATCTTTGTCTGATGTTTAGCATCTTTTTCCCAAAACATTGCTACTTGCCTGAGAATATATCCCTCCCAAGTTTGGACATCAATGTGTATTTCTTTGGCACTCTTCAGCATGAGGGTATCAAGCATGTATAGATTTTCTTTAGATGCATAGTGCCCACAGGTGATACATTGGGTGCATAGTGTTTTGGAAAATTGGAAAACAACTTCAAGCAAAATGTCAGTTTAGACTATTTGTCTTTTGGTTACAGGTATCACCCCTTTTCTGTATTTAAACGTCATGCAAATGGCAAAAGTCCTACAATTGATTGTTTCTACACTTTGCTCTATGCAAACGGTACTGTACACGTGTGAGTGGGCCTATTTCTCGAGACAGACATAGGCAAAAATTGTGAAAGATTCACATTATATTGACTTCACATGATAAGCCCACCCGCACATGAGGTATGGTTTTATTGATAGGGTGTGTTGGGAACACTGGATGGCGGGGGTTTTGCTGTTGTCCACAAATTCTGGAAATTTGTGCCACAGCAATGTGAGGGAATTTGTTTTTTTACACAATGTTGGACCTGTGCCTGGCATTCTGGATATGAAAACGATGAGTCATCCAATCATCCCTCACCACCCTGGACTCCTACAGGTGTCCAGTGATCAGACATATCTGCGAGTGATAGGTTTTCCTTAGTAATGGACAACCCCCTCTACAAATACCACAACTATCCACAGCTCAAAAATCAACCTAATTCCAAATTCTTTCTTGCTCTTTTCACAGTCCCATTTTTGGTCCGTTCGAGTTTTGCCACTAAACTTGTGAACTAACGTATTAAACAAGAGATGTGTGGAAATGCAGGATGGCTGAACATGAATGTTGATACATACTAAAGAAAAACACTGTAAACCATGGCTCAATTGCTGGCTCGGGGTATTATGGCTTTATGAACAACCTACAAAGATTATGCATATCTGCTACAGGAAGAGTTTGTTGGAAATAATGGTATATTATTTTGAGGATCTGAGGATACCTACATATGTTTTGGTACCTTAACAAAGAGCCAGACACTTTGGCTTGTTCATAGCCTCTAAAAAATGCCCAAAAACATCTGGCTCCTAGTAGAGACAACTATATGTTTATACCAGCAAGAAGCTAAACAAAGTTTGGATTTTTTCTTAGCATCAGCAAAAGTCCATACACATTTGTCTCCTTTTTGGCACACTACAAAGGAGAGAGACACAGTGGATTTTATCTTAGGATACTTAAAATAGATAGCCACAGGCTCCTTTCAGGGGTATAGAAATGTGCAGTGTGTGTGATTGCCTCATAAAGGACTCAGACACTTTTTCAATTTTTTGTATGGCTAAACAAAATATTCAAACAGTGTCTGGCTGGTTGCTGGGGCACAGACTCACAGCTTCTTTATTCCACAATGCTTCTTTTGGACAGAGAGACATTGTGAAACCAAGGAGCCATATGAAAGGGAACCAGGAGGTAGGAATTGAAAGGAGGGGGGAAATAAGAACAATCTCAGTCCATCCTCTTGCAGTTCCCACCTTCTTTTGGCAGGGTGAGAGGGGTAATGTGAGGATGTGTGGGAGAAATTGGCTTCTCTTCCTCCCCTCCCCTCTGTCCTACCTCCCTGCTGAACATCAACAGAAAAATGTGGTTCAAGCCGTTGGACATGGCTAGGAATGACCTGGGGCAATAATATCTGCCCTTGGCCCATCCTGTAGCCCCGTTCACCAGCGCAATTCACTTTTTAACTCTTGGCGGGAGAGGCTATGGCTAGTGAAGTCCCACAGTCATTAATGAGACAACATAAAAGTGAGCAACGGGCCACCTCATTTGAGAGTCTGCCGGTTCCAAGAAAGGATCGAGCACAGCAAACTCCCTTCCACTGCTCTTACATTGAAGTGGAAGTTGTCCTCCATCAAGGGGAGACAACATAAAAAAAAATGGGTGCACAGGGTGGGAAGAAAATAATGACTTATAAATAACTCATAAGGACATCATGCGAGCACCCATTCATGACCTATCTATACATCATTATAGCAGAAAAAGGGTAAAAGTATTGGTGGCATGCAATCTCCTACCAACAGCTCTTTTGTCTGTAGGGGAACCAAAGAAATGTGTTGTGAATAGATATGTACTGGTTTTAACCTGATGAGAGTATTACGATTCGGGGGCAGGGTCAACCACCCATGAGGACAGAGGCACAGGCTTGAGATCGCAGGCCGGGCCTCCCTTAAAAACCCTATTATCTTATTTATAATTGTGAAGTGTACCTCCTGACAGAAGAAGGGTCCCCTTGGTGCAGCAGCTCAATGTGGTGGTCCTGAGCAGGGTGTTACAAGCGCTACAGCTGTGAGCAGAGACTCTGTGAACCTTAAGCAATGTGACCATTATGGTAGCAACAGCTGCAGTGTACCAGGCCTGCTAGTAGTTACGGACAGCTGAACCACTAAAGGGAGAGCTAAGTGGAGATAGACAGGAGCGGGAAGAGGTGGTGTGTTTGGATAGGAGTGGAAGGCAGCCATATCTGTGCAGGTCGCTGCTGGGCAGGAGCCTGGTGTCCCTCCTGGGCCTGCTCCGTGGAAGGTGAGGACAGCTCAGGCGAGGGGGCAACTACTCACAACTACCTACTCGGCTTATGGGAGAGGAGCCTTGATTTGGATAAGACCTGGGGTTCCCTTCTCCCCCAATGACTAATAGAATAGACAAAGAGGGGTGGTGGGCCCCGGTGGAGGGCCAGCTGGATGGGAAAGAGGTTCTGTTAGGTTGCATATGTGCTCCGAATAATGATCAGATTTTTTGTATTACTATCTTACTACAAATTGTCCACATGCCAGCCTACCCCGTGCTCCTGAACGGGCACTATGATTGTTTTGCTGATGTTCAGTTGGATCACTTGACACCCCCAGTACCTGAGGCACAACCCATTGCGTAGGCAACGAGCTTCACCAGCTGGATAAGCAACCTTGAACTGATGGATATTTGGAGATTACACCATGATGAGTCAAAAGACTTTTCATATTAATCTAGCTCCATGTACGCCTCAACAGGGTGTTATGCTCAAGTCGGTTGGGAGCATCCCTGGTTAGGTCTGAATATTTAGGTAGAAAAATGTCTGACCATCACCCTCTCGTAGTGACCTGGTGGGTGGGGTTACCCTTTCCTCCTGTGCCCATCTGGAGGCTACAACCTGGCACCCTGACTGACCCTCCCTTCCAAGAATCTCTACAGACAGCGATAGCTAAATATTTTGAGCTTAATTAGCAAATAGCCTCAACCCCACTTACTGAATGGGAGGCCTTACATGTAATAGTGAGTGTGCACTGATTGGGCAAGACAGTGGGAAGCCATATTGAATTGGAAGCTGAGCTAGGTAGGCTAAACAAGACTATACATGGTCTTGAGCTGGAAATGATGGACAACCCAGATGCCAAACAGAAACTTGAGGAGAGTAAGACTGCCTGTACACAGCTATTGACAAGCTACGCTGTCATCCTTATTGTGACTATGTTACCAGAATACATGAGGGAGAGGGCAAACCGGGGAGGCTGGTGGCATGGCTTGTGTGTCTGGAATTGAGAGGCACTCCAATACCACAATTCCAAGGGACCGATGGTACCATGGTGCACGACCAGGGCCAAATCAAGACACCTTGCTAGACCATTAAGAGAAATAGTATGACCTTCAGGAAGAAGCTGCCCAGGAGGCCATGCACACATTCATTGACAGGGCCCCACTCACAGCCCTAGGGCAGGGGGATAAGGAGGCAATGGGAGGCCCTATAACCCATTATGAAATACTTGAGACCATTAAAGAACAGGCCACAGATAAGAAGTCCTCACACGTGGAATATTGTACACTGTGCAAATGTTTTTTTAACATTCTGAAGTGAAAGTATTTTTCACTGTGTAGAAAGCCCTTCCCAAACTACTTTAGCACATCTATGAGTGACCCTTCCCACCCGTTAATGGGATATAGGTGATCCCTTTGCTGGAGCAAATGTAATACTCTTTACAAGGTGGAAAGTGGAGGAGGTTGAGAATGCCCACAGATAATCAAGATTGTGGACATTGCCAAACCTCCAAGGCAAACCATATCTTGAAATGCCCACTTCCCATCCCCGGAAATGCATTTATGAGTACAGAGATCTCTGTGTTCATGGCTGAGATATTCACACTCATAAATAAGTTTACACCAGCCAGGAATCCCTTTGAGAATCCCTGGCACACATGAAATAGGCATATTTGGTCATAAACATACTTTTAGCTTTAATTTACCTTTTACTGGGATGAACACAGTTAAGGGGTTAAAAAACAAGAGGGTTTATTCTTCACAGTTCTTGATTTCCGCTCATCAGCTCTAAATGATGCTGTTCCCAGAATCACACCTTGGACAAAGATTGGCAAGATATTAGTTATCAGTCTTATTAGGAGATAATGAAGGGTATGATGGATAGACTAAAAGTAAGGTTTGAAGTGACCAATATGTGACAAAAAGGAAGACGAAATCAACAACCGAAATTCAGTACACTATGCCAGGGAAGTAATGAAGCTTTTTGTTACCATCACTCCTTACTCTCCCACTTCTATGGTGCTCATTTTATGAAAGTGAAAGTGATGTTCCTCTGCTGTGAGTGTGTGCAGTTTTGACTCTATTTTTTTCCCTCCCATGTATTTCTAATTACTGGCATAAGTCATACCCCTCTTATAGGATTGTGGCTAAAGGAGATGCAGCAGCGCACTCCTGAAAGCAGATGGGCCTCTCGTTTATCTCAATAATGAGATCTTGAGTTCCCCTCACCATTCCTCTGACTTCCTCCACTTCTCCATTTCCTCCTCCTTTGGACTTCAGCATTCTTCACTCGTCACCTCCATTCTCCACATCATCCCTGATCTCCTCACTCTGGTTTCCTCTCCCCCTTCTGCCCTCTCTGGCTACAGTCTCTTCTACTCCATTTCTTTAATTGTGTCTCTTCTCCTCTCCACTTCTTCAATCTCTTCTCCACTTGTGCTCTTTAGTTTCTTCTCCCACCCACTTTTACCACTCCCTCTTCCTGTTTTTCATTTTCTTTATGTCACCGTACGTTCCGGATAGCAAGGTGATATCCCACCATTAGATGCTTTTAGCAGTCTTGTGTTCTTGGATGGCCAGCATTTACATGTTGCTGAAGTGTACTGTGATGGAGATGCCACTTCAGGACTATTAATATGGTTGCTACAGTCCAATGTGTCACTGTATTTGTCACAATAATCAATTTAACCTTAATAATATTTGATTTTGGCGGGTTATTTATTCATAATTGTGTTTGGTTTTAAGGACCTAGGATTGCCACCACACAACAGCACAGATTGGCAATTAAAACAAAGCTCAGTTTGAGAGATGTTTAGTTTTCAAAACGTTTTAGAAGGATGCCCCCTAATATTTCTTCTGTACTGTGGGCCTGATTCACAAAGGTAAACTTGCGCTTTTTGTGAACATTTAGTTTTTTTTGTATCAACAAGCTACAAGTTAATAGTTAGTTTACAACTGCAGAGACTTCACAGTTGGAGTGGAGCACTCTGCACTTACAAAAAATAGGACAGGACTATCTTTTTATGTGCAGGGATCTTCACCCAGACTGTGGAGCCTCTAAATTCATACATTTACTGTTAACTCGTAGTTTGTGAATGCCAAAACAATCATAAACTAATGATCAGTGGGTCGGTGTTTTGGCTGGTTGTGAGCCTAGTTTATGGTTTGCAGGGCCTGTTTTTTACTCTTTATTTCCTCAATATTAAAACAAATATTTCCTGCCCTGCAGCAAACACAGATGCATGTTGTCTCCCATACCTTGCAAAACACCTATACAGCATGCCTTTGTAAGAATAAAAGGTATCAATTCTGCAGAATATAGGCTACATTTCTAGCTATTAATTTCAATAACCAGGGCCACTTTTATTTTGGTGCCTGGGCCTATTGTCTGTCCCAGTCAAACCTTGCCCTAGGCAGAAACTTTTTCCTTATCTCAGAAGATCAGCTAGTCCGTTAATCACTGCTTCAATACTATCTTCATAAGCCTATGTCTGTGTGCATGTGTGTCAGAAAACTGCGGATCAAAAATTTGAATCCAAACAGAACATGCTCACACTTTCGATGAGAGAACTGTTAAATAGAGCAAAAGCAGCAGCTAGTACCTATGACATCACAAAAGCTGTAGAAGCAAGTGCTACTGGAAAAACAAAGAATAGCTTCATACAAGCAAATTTGGTGAAGCAGCCCACCTGGGAAAATCTGTTAATTATCTGCCATGCTCTATCATAATGAGAGGGTACTTCTGTGTTTTATCTGCTATCCCTGCTATTGCTACAAACATAGGTTATTGACATGGCTAGCAGGGCACACTAACATGAACAACCATATTAGGATGGTAATATATGAATCAATCTAATTTATGAAAACATCCAGAAAAAATGCTCAAATCTGTCTTATCCGAATGTAACATTCTACTTTATCTCAGTCAATGCATTCTTGTTGATCTGTTTGTTGGCTGTTACAAAGGCATATGCTTTAATCTGATAGATCAGAAAGAACAATCAACTAATGATTGACGCTGCGCACTGTGCTAAATGTAACTAAGTTACAAACAATTAATCTCATTAACAAAGTTTCAAAAAACACCAAACAATGATATTCGTTTGAACATATATTTTCAGCATATATGTAACAACAACTTCAAATTGTAGCATCATGAATGTATAAACACATTTACAAAAAACGGTAGACATCTACCATAAGCAATGCAATATTTAGGTATACCACATAATATTTCAAGAAATCACAAATAGATGATTTTGATGAGCCCAATGCATTTCGGGACTGTGCTGTCCCTTCGTCAGGGGCGTTCTGTGGAGAAAATACATATATTATATGATCGGTAGAACAAATGGTTATTGTATTTACACAAGAAGGTCACATGGTGGTAAATCATATAGTTGACATGGTACATGGTGATAAACCGTAAACCACACATACGGTGAATAAACCCTCCGTTTGATTAAAGGTAACAAATATATAAAAGAGAAATGCAGTCACCCAATAGCGTGAAGATAGAAATAATGAATGTGACTCTGAAGCGAAGCATAAATAAAATGGAAATCCATACCCAGTGAAAGAAAGTAAAAACCATGCATGGGATAAGTCTGGTGAAAATGTGGCTGTGAGGTCTCACCTCAAATATTATGTGTGTGCTTCCATGAATGGAGCAAACGGTGAAGACAAGCTAACTGTTGCTGTAAACCAAGAGAAACAACTCGATGAGAGCAGGTGCTTGTATTACGATAACACGTTTAAACAATGTCGAAGAAGCACAACTTACCAACAAAAAAAGGAGATTTAGTCAGCGTAAAAGTGACTGGAAAAGATATAAGAATACAATGTAATCAGAAAAGGTAAAAGATATGCCGTGCCGCTAATTAACACACAACGGAACAAAAGCAATACTCACTTGAGAAAGTGCTGAGACACCTGAGTACTTTTAACAACGCGTAGTCCAAGCAATAAATCGGACTGTATGCTCAATCAATCACTCGAAGAAAACATGTGGCACCAAGTGGAATTATTGCGTCTCCGAAAACGAGCACTACAAAGTAATAACAGTGTGTGATTACGACCTCATCCTAACAAAAGAGCTTAATAGCTCGAGCGACTATAGCAAGAACACAGCTAAATGCGGTAAAAACTACTTACATGGGAAACACAACGGAAAAAACAGGTCCGGTTCTCGCGGATAGCGTCCTGTTATCGCAACAAGATGTTTACTAAAGAAAAGCGCGCTCCATTTAAACCAACCGAAATGACGACATGGAAAGGAGACTAATGGCAATTGAAAGAGGACTTACATATAGCGCCATGATTGAAAAGGTAAAGTGACCGATCTAAAACAGCAACAGGGCTAGGTATGAAGATCAAGAAAAACTAACCAAAAAAAGCATCTGAAACAACATACGCAAAGAAGACCAGAAAATATACTCAATAACAAAAAAGAACTAAAGAAGCCAGCACGTACTCAATTAATACAGTGTATCGGCTGAGTGATAAAGCAGCTCTCCAGGACCATATTCACGAAACTAATACTTGGTATATGACGAATATAAAGAACCGGTAGATGAGTGATTACTAACCTCTAGGGTAAAATATATATGAGGGGTAAATGAATAAAGTTATATCTGGAAGGAAAATAAATACAGGGTAAAACAATGAAAGGTGGTAAACCAGACAAACAAATAAATGTGGAACTGTAAGAAAACGTTTAGTATAGAATAATTATTGAAAAATGAAATAGACAGATAAGATAACTTAGCATAGGTATAGCGAATGGTGAAGGGTGTTGAGATAATCCATAGGCCACAAGAAAATTGAAAGAGAACTGGAATACAGATGTACAAAGCAACTTATTGTAGAAGAATATCAACAAAGAATAGAGAGTAATCACTGTGGTCCATAGGGACCTACACATGGCCATGCCAGTACTGTGTTTATAAAAAACCTGAAAGATCTAAACGATCATTAAGCCCACACGGGGCCAAGGTCTGTAGTTTCTGGATCCAGAAGAGCTCTCTGCGTAAAAGTAAATTGGTGGTGTCTACACCTGGTTTGACATCAATAGACTCAATGATCTGGAAACGAAGTTGAGAAATTGAGTGTTTTGCTTCTAGCCAATGCATAGCTAAGCTCGAGGTACTGTTCTTGTTCCTGATTCTGGATTTATGCTCAGTAATCCGTGTTTTTATTTTTCGTTCAGTTTTGCCTACATAGGCCTTGCCGCAAGGGCATTTTATACAGTAGATGACATGGGTAGTATTACAATCGCTGTTGTGTTGCAAACATATGTTTGAGCCGGACGTAGGATGAGTTAGGGTGTTCCCAGTGATGACGTTGCTACAATGGATGCATGAATGACATTTGCGAGTACCATGATAGACACTAGGTTTGTCGGGAGTTTTAGAAAATTTCAATAGATTCCGTAAGTTTTTGCCTCTTTTGTATGCAAACAAGGGTTTTTCCAAAAAGAGGTGTTGAAAATCTTGTTCTTGTTGTAGTAACTCCCACCGTGTCAAAATGATTTTCTTGATTTTGGGTGAAGATGTGGAGAAGTTGCTAACAAATACCAATCTTGTAGAGGAGGTCTTTGGTTTCTGTTGCAATAAGTCTGTTCTTGGAGTGGACATCGCTCGTGTAAGGCATGTTTGTAGCACTTCTTTTGGATAACCTCTTGATGAAAATTTGTCAACAGTGATTTGAAGTTGGAGGGTACTATTGTCAGAGTCAGAACAAATTCGGCGAATTCTGGTAAATTGTGACAATGGCAAATTATTGATTAGATGACGTGGGTGAAAACTTGTAAAGGTCAGAAGACTGTTACGATCAGTAGGTTTGTGGAAAACTGTAGTATGAAATTGATTCGTAGATGTTTTGGTGACTTGTACGTCCAGGTAATGGATAGAATCCTTATGAATGGTATGGGTCAACTGGATATGAGTATGATTCCTGTTAAGTGTCTCAATCATAGAAGTGAAAGACTGTATCGAATCACCCCAAATTAGGAAGATGTCATCTATGAAGCGGCAATAGAGACGTATTTTAGGCCATCATTCAGTGTTGGAATAGATGTGCTCCAGTTCGTATTGGGCCATGTAAATGTTCACATAGGCAGGTGCTCCTGAAAAGCCCATCGAAGTGCCATTCAATTGGGCATAGAATTTGTCTTGATATTGGAAATAGCTGTTATGTAAACAGAACTTTAAGAGCTGCAAGATCAAAACCTTCTCAATGTTGACGTCTTCCATCTGAAATAATGCCCATTCAACCGCTTCAAGGCCGGCTGCGTGGGGGATGGAGGTGTAAAGAGCTGTGACATCTATAGTGCATAAATAGATGGAATCCTGAGGTCCAATAGTGATTTGTTGAAGCAACTGTAAAAAGTGAGTGGTGTCTTTTAAATAAGATTGCCAAGATTGTACGAACTTCTGTAGGTAGTAGTCCAGAAATTTGCCAATGGGGTCAAAGATAGATTTGCATCCAGAGACTATTGGGCGAAATGGGGGGTCTTGAGGATCCTTATGTATTTTAGGGATCATGTACAAATGAGGGCGTTGTGGGTTAGTTGATGATAGAAAAAGACGTGTATTATTATCAATCCATGTTTGTTCAAGGGCCTCATTGAGAATAGAATTAAGTAGCTCCAAAAGCAATGTTGTAGGATCGCTTGCCAATTGCAAATAGGTGTTGGTATCAGAGATGTGTGCCAATACTTTGGAGTGGTAATATTCTGTGTCCATCAACACTATAGCTCCTCCTTTGTCTGCTGGTTGAATTGTAATCAAGGGATTTTGTGATAGTTTAGACAGAATTAATCGTTCATGTTTTGACATGTTGTTGTGATGTTTGGGTTTGTAGTTGAGTTTTTCCAGATCTTTGTTTACCAATGTCTCAAAACTATCCAAAGTTTTGTGAGATGCTGGTGGCATAAAGGTGCTCTTGGGTTTAAATGGATGATAGGTAGAAATCTCATCTTGTGTGGTATCAGGTACAACATCATTGAAGAAATGTCTTAGGCGAATGACACGCATGAATCTGTAAAATTCCCCTTGGGTTTGCAAGTGATTAGTATGTGTCGTAGGGACAAACGAAAGTCCGCGTCCCAAAAGGGATTTTTCTTGGTGAGAAAGATTATATGATGATATATTAATCACTAGTTCACCGTTTTGCCACTTCGTAAAGCTTTGCCGCTGCTTTCCTTTCCCTCTCCTGGTTTTTCTTGGGGGGTTGATTTGGAAATGTCTTTTGTTGGAGGTGGACGTCCCTGATCCGTTACCTGTGATAAAAAAGACGATGTGGATGCTGTTGAGGTAGTAGGAATCGTGGCAGTTGGTGTATGATCTCCTGGGGTAGGAGAACCAGACAGTCGGACTGGATGTGTTGAAGGCGCCGGTGTGCGGCTAGTGGTAGTGTCTTTTTCTGACGCTAGACTTTCATCTGAGGTTGTAGGTGTCTTTTTAGTGTCGAATCTCTTACGAGTGTATATCTCCGCCCACGTATAAACCTCATTAAGTTTATAGTCGATGGTATCGCGTCTATACTTGCGTAGTTTGCCTTCTTGTAACTCCCTCTCATATCCATCTAGTTTCTGGTTGAGGATCTCCAAATGTAACCTCCAAGAATCCGCTTCCATGCGAAATTCTAGTTCTGTTTTCAAGGAAGTGATTTCTTCTTCTAGATCTTTAATAGTTTTTGACAATTCTTCAATGATTAAGAGAATGAGATCTAATGAGCACTTATTAAGGATTGAGTACCATTTATCCATGAAGACTGTGTTCAAATGGAAACGAAATAGCATCGGTTTGATGGCCAGGCGTAGTCCACGCGGAATTCTCTTTGCTTTGTGATATTGAACAAGCGTAGAGGCATGAAGTCTCTGGTTAAGCTGTCTCCTGGTAATGAATTCCAGTTGACGAAGTTGTTGAGTTATTGAACCACCATGTGAGTCCGTAATTTTCACTTCTTGTATAAGTGAATAGATTTGGGAAGCCTCATCTGAGGTATAAGCTTTAGTATTGGCTCTATTGTCCGTGATATTTGTAATCGCATCAAAAGACATGATTAACGGATGGGTGCTGCTGCTGAGACAGAAGAATAATGATACAAAAAGAGATGAGCAGCGCACTCCTGATTTTCTAATTCAACCAAAGGTATATTCTGGATGATATAGGGGCTGCAGCGTAATGCCCGCTGTCAATCGGGCATGAAGAAACTAGATCAGAAAGAACAATCAACTAATGATTGACGCTGCGCACTGTGCTAAATGTAACTAAGTTACAAACAATTAATCTCATTAACAAAGTTTCAAAAAACACCAAACAATGATATTCGTTTGAACATATATTTTCAGCATATATGTAACAACAACTTCAAATTGTAGCATCATGAATGTATAAACACATTTACAAAAAACGGTAGACATCTACCATAAGCAATGCAATATTTAGGTATACCACATAATATTTCAAGAAATCACAAATAGATGATTTTGATGAGCCCAATGCATTTCGGGACTGTGCTGTCCGATAGAGACTTCTAGCTGCAGATTCCTTATTTTTTAATTTCCCAGGCGTCAGGCTGGATCCAGAAACTTTTGCTGAGCATTACCCCTTGCATGCGAAGTAAGACTATAAGTGACATTGGCAGCAGCATTCGTGAAAAGACAATATCTGAGCAAAAGTCAGTGCTTAATTTGAGCTGGTGTTATCCGGCACAAATTTTTCCACATTAACCATTTACTGAGAGCATGATAGGGAAAAGCAAAGCAGAAAGAAAGAGGAAGAGAGAGGCAGAAAACCTGTCACAAAGGAAGAAAGCAGGAACCAGCAGGAGTGAGACAGAGGGGCAAGTGTTTAGTAGTGGATTAAAGAGGCATGAGATAGCTTTAGGACTATGCAGCCTTGGGCCCAAATTTATTGAAAGATTGCGTTGCCCGGATTGACGATCGGATGGCGGTGGGCGCTTCCCACGCGTGTCCCCGCTAGTCCACCTGGCCTGGCCACACCCCCCGTAAAGAAGGCGTGATGCTGTTCCATGTTATGTTATGTTAAAAGGTACTAGTAAAGCGCAGCCATCACTCCGGGGAGCCTCATGGCCGTTAAGCAGATCAATTGGCAGACAGGGTGACTGAGGCTGGAAAGATGGTGTAGATGAGTGCTCTACATAGTGCATCAGGGGCCGTGAAAATCCAGGTTTTCAGGGCTTTCCTGAAAAGAGTTTCTGATTGGATGGCCGCTGCAGCAGGAAGTCGAGACGCCGAGAGGTTCAACGTCAGGTTGGCTGAAATTAATACACTCGCTGTGCTTTTCTAAGTTCCTGCTCAAGCTTTGGGGGTTTTTGAGGATGACCCCTGATTATAGCTATAATTTGCAGTGAAAACAGCGGCCTCAGGGGATGCCAGGATACTAGATGGCAAGTTGCTTTGTTTGTGCCCGGATTTGAAGCATTATGGAGGTCATGAGAGGCTGTGAGGGGCAGCAGTGGTGAAGGAGTTCTTTCTATCTTTGAAGCATGTATTAGCAGGACCCGGAGCTCCAGGGCCCAGAGCCAATATACAGGTGTTACAGGAGTAACAAGAGCTACAGGAGTAACGGTGAGCTGAGAGGTTTTCTCTGAAACCCATCACTTTCCTGAGGCAGAACTAATGCAGACATCTGAAACAAGTAAATAGTGTACTGAGAGCTCACTTTCTCATTTATTTATTGCCATATGGGCTCAGCGCTGCCCTCTCCTCATCTCCCTGCTTTTTTTAGTATACAGGTGTATTGGAGAGGCATGGTGGGTTTTTGGACTGGTTTCTTGGCTTGCACCCTTGTTTTACTTGGGTACAATTGGAGCTGAGCCCATATATGAAAGGGTTGAGAGGAGTGTCTCCCTAGACGGGGGAGCTAACTGCTGAGGCTGAAAACCGTCACGCTAGTAACAGTATGCGCACACTTAAGCAAAAGCCTCTTGGTGTTAACACAGTCCCTTCAAATCAACCTACCCCCACGCAGAGGCCATGACAGAAGAACACCTCAGAGAAGGCACCCACAAAAAGAAAAACATGCGCACTGCAACACACACAGCAGAGAATGGATACTAAAATCCAGCAGCTCTTAGAAGCTGAGAATTCTGGGGCTTTCTCCACTCAAAGTGGTAGTAAGGGTGGATCTGGAGACAAGAGTGGAGACACTAATTTAATATGTGCAGAAAATGCTGAAAATAACAGCTCAGTGGAAGACAGTCTTAGGACAACGGTGATTGAACCCTTCTCTGCTCCTCTCTGCTGCAAACAATATCCTCTTTTTCCAAATCACATATTGCCCCCCCCAGCCTCAAATACAAGCAATCAGCTACAAGGATTGCTGCTTCTGCAGCCTGCCTTAACTCCAACTCAACACCCCTTACATACAGAAAGCGGATCAACAACTGATATACCCAACTGATATACCCATGTCAGCACCAGTCAGAGAGAAAGCTCCTCTTCAGGCTATGCAGCAAGATCAACAACTCAACCAAACTGTAAAAAATATGTTTGAACTCATCCTCTCCGAGATAAAAGAGCTTCGATTAACACAATCGCAGGAGATTGCTTCCCTTCATGCAAGACTGTCAAATATTGAAGAAGCTATGAGCAAACGTCCGGAGCAGATGACATAGGCCGAGGAACCGGTCTCTGCTTTAGAAGACAAAACTGCGACTTTTCAACAGGAAATTATGCAGTTAAAGCAAAGCAGGGAGACACTGCAATCAAAGCTCCAAGATATAAAGAATTATAATAGACGTTCTAATCTCCGATTGGTGGGGGTTCCAGAATCAGTTGAAGGCCCAAAAGTGCAAAATTGGGTAGAATTTAATTAAAATAACTGGGGACTTAACGATCACAAGGGCACATAGGGTGACCTCACAGCGCTTCACTAACACAAAGTACCCTCAAACAATTCTAGTCAACTTTGCTGATTTCCAAATACGTGAGAAAATATTGACTAAAGTCATTGAAAAGAGATCCTTTACTACATAAACGGTTCCTCAATTTAAGATCTCCTCAGACATGACGAAATTAGCTGCAAAAAGAAGAAGAGATTTTGTGCGGATGATTTACTCTTTCAAAACAAAAGGCAGACTTGCAACTATTGGACAGCAATCCAAGTTGAAAGTTCTAACAAATGGCAAAGTACATATATTCGATGATGTAGGGAAAACACAGGGGCTTTTGCAGCAGATGTCTAGTTCACTGTAAAGAGTGTCGGGAGTTGACAAGGAGATACATTTCGATGTCTGTAGGCCTTAGTGGGACATATGAGGCTGAGGGGGGAAGGGGTATTTCAGGGCTTTAGGATCAGTTAGTGGGCTCCCTTCTCCATGATACCATGGGGGAGAGGTCAGGAGCCGTAAGGACCTAGTGTCCTTTTGTCAACCAGTGGCACACAACCATAGGTGTGTAGTCATGGCACCTAGGGCCCTCCGGGCTGGTTGGGAGAAGGTGTGGGCTAATCTCCCCAAGGGCACACGGGGTGGGTTGAAGCGGGTGTATTAGATAGGGTTTGTACTTTATATCTTGCACTTTATACTTTATCTTCCACTTTATCTTGCATAGACATTTTAACAAAGGGCTACAAATCCCTTTTAATACGCACTTTAAATTGGCTAGCTACTTCGTCAGGTTACCATGATTATTCATGCAAAAACATTTAAGATGTAGGATATTACTCACAGTGCACTTTGAAAGTCATGTTTAGGTTGCATGACTGTTGGTAGCTACATATATTATTTAGATGGGTAAAGATTCCATCTGCATTGTTTCCTTGAATGCGAATGGCCTCAATAAGATTAAAGCTCGAGCCATTGATAAATGGATGCGGCCCCCCGCCCCGATATCGTGCTAATTCAGGAAACGCACTATACGCAAAAAACAGAATCCACACACAGAATGTTTTGTCACTGGATGAGTGGTCAGTACTTTTCGTCAGCTAATGGGGCCCTTAGGGGAGTCGCAATTTTTTATCAATAAATCATTCAGTTTCCAAACTACCTTATCTCAAACAGATAAAGAAGGTAGATGGTGTTTGATTAGTGGATTGATTAATCAGAACAGATTAACAATAGCTTTGATATGTGCAACTTTAGAAGATAATCCAGCACCATTACTAAATCTTTGTCATGTACTTATACAGATCCCGGAGAGGGGGGTGTAATAATAGTTGGAGATTTTAATTTCTTGCAGAATCCGGAAATAGATTTGTCCTCCGAGACCTGGAAACAACATAAGTCCCGAACAACTAAGATACTGATGGATTGCATGCAAAAATTGGATTTAATTGACATTTAGCGGGATTGATACCCAGAAAAGAGAGAATATTAATGTTTTTCAGCTAAATATAAAACTGCGTCCCGATTGGACGATTTTCTCACTTCTTGCAACCTAAGATTAAACATATGCACATACAGAACGGCTTTTCCGACCATACACTGATAAAAATGGAGGTAACAGGGATCAATAAAGTAAGATATGTCCAAGATGGGTCTTTAATAAAATACATCTTTAGAATGAAGGATGATGCACTGAGGTTCATAATGAAATAAGACGTTTCTTCCAATTAAAAGCGATTTCGCACAGCGGTGAAAACCTGGCTCTTTGATCTCTAAATCTTCTGCCTGATGTTGTTGATCTGTCTCTTAGCGCCGGGAAACCCTCATGGGTAGCTGTCGCGCTCAATAAATTCAATTAATAAATAAATAAATAAAATATAAATAAATATAGATACAGTTAAAATAGAGAAGGTCTGGGAAGCCCTTAAGACAACCATTTGGGGGTATATAACTTCTAAAGACATTGCTATGAAGCGCTCCCATAAGATAGAGAGGTTGCAATTAGAATTAAGGGTCCACCAGGCAGATGAACATTATATCAGAAATAGGAACGCGAAAAATAAATCGGCTCTCGTGCACGCACATGAAAGGATGCAAGAATATTATTACAATATAGGCAGTGTAGCTAATTCCACTTATCTTCAAAAAGTATATGAAGGAAGTGAATTTTCAGGAAAATTCCTTGCTTGGCAAATAAAAAAGCTACAAGCATCAAATAGGATAACATCATTGGTGGATAAATATTCAAAAACCCGCTTGACAGAAGAATCACAAATTTGTGAATGTTTTTTCAATCACTATAAATCCATCTACTGCACGACGCAGGAGGTTAATATTTTAAAACATAAGGAGTTCATGGGTGAATTAACAATACCTAAACTACATGTAAGTCAGGTAAGCGATCTGCTGGCAGATATTACTATTAAAGAAGTAGAGGAAGTTGTGCAATCTTTAGCCAACGGGAAGGCGAGCGGAGAAGATGGATTTCCAGCTGAGCTATATAAAAAATCAGCCAAGATTTAAAACCCGGAACTGGTACTATTGGCCAACTATATCTTGTGTGGGAGGAAGTGCCGCCCTCCTTTAAAATGGCAGTAGTGGTTAGTTTTCTGCAGAAGAATAAAGACAAGGAGGATGTGAATTCTTATAGACCAATAAGACTCCTGAACACTGACTATAAGATTATAGCTAAACTCCTGGCCAACAGAATAAGTAAGTGTATAGGGTCAGTCATACATCAGGATCTATGTGGATTTTTATTAGGGGGGCAACTATCTTTTAACACCACTTTTTTAATTGAAGCCGTAGATTATTTTAGCCACAATAAAATCCCAGCTCTGATTATGCTGCTAGATGCCGAGAAGTCTTTCGATCTGGTCTGCTGGGAAAATCTTTTTTTATCTTGGCTTCATTTAATTTCCCCACCAGATTCATCAACACGATCTCAGGTTTTTACAGAGGGGCTGCAGAACTAATAATCATTAAGCCCAGTTGCATTGGTACATGCAACATCTATAGAGGAACAAGGCAAGGTTGTCCCTTGTCATCAATACTCTTTGGTCTTTTCATAGAGCCATTAGCCATTGCCATCCGTGCGAGCAGTAATTTAACCTAGCCAATCAGGGGAATGGCAAACATAAAGCTTTATGCTGATGACATAGCCCTGTTTCTGAAACTGGTCTTAGAGATTCAAAATAATATATTTCAAATTTTTCTGCGATATCAATTGCTTGGAGGCTATAAGATAAATAAATCAAAAACAGAGATCCTTTTATTTAAAACTGCACCAGACACTTTAACACCAGAATTTCGCTCCGGTGTTACTGCCAGACCAAAGGGATATTTGGGAATATTTGTTTTCAGAAAACAGCAATGATTTATATATTTTGTGCCTTTGTTAAACAAAATTAAGAATTTGCTCTCAAAATTGAACAATCTACCATTGTCAATATTGGTCTATTCTACCTGTATGTACTTTTTTAAGGAAGTGCAGGGTATGTTTACAATTTTCTTATGGGCAAATAAAACACCTAGATTAGCTATGGACACATTATGTAGACCCCTGAACGAGGATGGATTATCTCTCCCGGATATAGGAGAATATTATTTTGTGACTTTTGCGCACATTGCTTGCAGATTCAATAAAGCTTTAAATGTCGGCAGATATTATAATTGTTTTTTAGATTTAATCTTTCAAAAATTTAGCATTATTGATTTTATGCGACTGACTAAAACCCCCCATAAAGTTAGGTATACAATGGAATATAAAACGTAGGCAGCAATTTTTTAGCTAGTACGATATTCCGATATTCAATGCAACAACTTGCTTATCGGAAATATTTGTTGAAGATGTTCCACTAGTGAATAGGAATAATGTGGTAAGCTGGTTGAGTAATGGGTATGAAAGGGTACGGGATGTTCTGGATGGGAGTTCGAAAAAGTGGGATATCATAGAAACCAGTATTCAATATCATACAACAACTCTGAATTGGTCCTTTATCAGAATAAGAAATTTCCTATTAGATCTTAATCCCATACAGATCATGGCATCATCAGAACTTTTTGAAAACGTGATAGAATCCAGTACCCGTAGGTCAATTAGCTGTTGGGTCTTGCTTCTGCACTACCATGGGATGGTTAAACTCCATGAAAAAGCACCAGCTAAATGGCAAGCTAAAGAAATTTTTTTGATACCAGGGGCCTCTTGGGATAAGATAAATACGTTTAACTCCTCATTATTAAAGGGTGAGAATATGTGATGTATGCAATTCTACACCAAGTGGCTATTATATAGAATTCCCGCTTTCCTCCATAAGATAAACAAACAGATCTCGATTAATTGTTTTAGGTGTGTGGCCGGGGCCAGACGGGAATTGGATGCATATGATATAGACCTGTTCCAAGCTGAGTGAGTTCTGGGATGCGATTAGCCAATTTCATCACCGCACATTACAGCTGCAGCAACCATTGGATACTCTAAAGCTAAAAGGCAATCTGTAATTGAAAAAACAACTGTATATTGTGACTTTAATAGCTGGCGCCTTAATCCTTCAAAAATGTTGATCGAAGGAAATTCTCACCTTTCAACATCATAGATCTAAAATAAGGAGGATTAGGGATTTAGAAAAAAGATATGCACTAAGATCTGGGTCATATAGGAAGTTTCTCAAGCTGTGGCAAATAATTAATTAAGGAAGGGATTTAAGAAATAAAGTGCAGGTCGAAACTTGAAATCAAAATATAATATATTAGAAATGTCAGGCGATAATATGATTCAGTGTTCAAATAATATAATGGCCTGCTGATAGATTCAGAGCTTATGAGATGTGGTGAACTTTAAGAGTCTGTTAAATGTTATTGTACCTGATCGACTACGTATTAATGACATTTGTACATTGATAAACATTACGAATAAAAATAAATAAATAGTGTTGCCCATCAGTCAGATTCACCATGTCATGCAAGTACACCTTGCGTGGCCTGCGTTGTTTGGCAAATTTGGAGAAATGCAAGGCTGCGCAAGTTGTGGCCTTGCATTACTCTACGCGGGAAAGGTGATCGATGGGTGAAGCCTCAGTGTTCCTACACATGAACCCATGCTTTTTGGCGCATTCCCAGATTTACCAAGACTTGTAAACCTGGGAATGCATCAAAATGATATGCCTTGTTTTTTCTCCTCGTTGTTTCCTCTTTCTAAGTGTGCCTATAACTTTAGTGCTGGTTGACAAATGTTTTGTGATGTGATGTGATTCCATTCAGTAGTTTTTGAGAAATGAAGGTATAAAATGTATGTATATTTCACACTGCAGAGGATCCATGGATTTGACAGATCAAAAGCATAGGATGTGATAGGCTGCCTCAACATCAATAAGTATGTTGCTGCAGCCATTTTAGGATGTGGGACTAAGTCCCCGTGTCTTGAAAGAATTAGTAAAAATAAACATATAGGGGGGCATGGTAGGGACACCTTGATCCCCTAGGCCAGGTGTAGATATGCCTGAGGGACCCCAGGGGCTCAAAAAAAAAAAAAAAAATATTATTTTAGCAGATATGAGGAGGATTTGCTCAAAAAATAAAAAAAGGCCCTGTTCTTTTGAAAGAAAAGCTCCCCCTGGGGTGTTCCAGGGCTCTGGGGATGGGAGTAAGGTTAATATTATGGGAGGAGGCAGGCACCCCCCTACCAAGCCATTTGAACGACCCCACATCCTCTGGGCCATTGCCATTTTAATTGGGAGGTAGGCATGCAACCCCTCTTCCTGATCCTTGTGAAGGCCCTGGGGACCCCATCCCATGGGGTGATTTCATTTTTGAAGGGTGTCAAGACCACTATTGCTAGCACTGGTGTGGGTAAGATAAAAAGAAAACTGAGTAGTCATTGGAAAAGGGCAATTAAATATCGACGGTGGAAAATGTTACACTCTTCCTCCAAACAAACATTGAAGAACTTCTTTAAGACTTTGCAAATGGCGAATAGGAGAAGACTTGAGAAGAAGAAAAGTTTCAGTACACTAGGTCAGCGCTCTAGTGTTTCCCCCGCATGCGAGGCACAGAGAGAGAAATGCGTACGTTCCAATTGGAACGGCACACTTCAACTGTAGATCTGAGGTGTGTATGCTTCTCTCTGCAGCTCTGTTCTTCTGAGGAGAAAATTCGGAGGTTTCTACAGAGTCGGAAGAATTCATTCTGATAAACATTGAGTCTGTTTTCTTGATTTTTAAGTTCAAGTATTCTGTGACCTTCGTTGGAGCGCGCTCGCAACAAGATTAGCAATTAATAGAATGAAAGGCAGTTGTGCTTACAGCGCTTGTTTATTTTTTATTTTTTGGAAACACAAGTTTATTGCGAGTGATTATTTAGAGACTTTCAGTTAAAAGATTTTTGAGAGAACAGTTGCCCGTAAGCTGTATTTGTTTTGGACTAAAGAAAAACTCAGCAAGAAGATAAAGGCACCAATGTATTTTTTTTTTTCATCAACTGCATAGAAGGATGTCAAGTAAATTGAACCAGTAATTTCAGCTGGAGACAAAAGATGAGAGTTATTTAATTTCTGAGAACAAACTAGTTTCAAAACTTTATTCGGATTGATAATAATCCATAAAAGTGCAAAATACAGTAAGCGTTGCAAATACACAATATGAGAATATTTACAAAATGAAAACAGCAATCCATGCAAACTTTAAGACATAGTTAATCGGGCACGAACCACAGTTTTTAAAAAGGTGCTCATACGAAAAACAAGTTCATGATCATCCAGGGTCAATATCATCGAAAATGCTAGGTCCAGGCTGATTCGTTTCAGTTTTTTAAAATATGGGTTTAAAAACCATTTAATATATTTAATATAAAATTTGCAAAAGAATAAAACGTGTAAAATTGTTTGGTCGCTCTGACAATCGCATCCAGTTTCGCCCAGGAAATCGGTCACGCTGTTCCCTCTAATGCCGCTAAGAATTGCACACAGCGTAAGGGAGCCGCTCTTCCGCGGCGGGGCGTCTCGCGACCCGAGCCGGGCCGCTAAATATTCCAAATGACGCTGCCCTGAAATTGAGGCGCCACACATCAGCGGCATTAGAGGGAACAGCGTGACCGATTTCCTGGGCGAAACTGGATGGGACACGGCGGTCTCCAGTGTCAGTGAACCTACTAAAGGATTTTAATTTTGAAAGGAGGTACTGAGGCAAACTACTACAGTTAAGAAACTACGATGACCACAATGCAATTTAGCCACGCCCACTGTAGCGGAAATTAATACCAAGCGCTGCAAACATGGCGCGAAACTCGCAGCTTGCCTCCTGACTCAACCAGTGACCAAGGGCTATGAGAGCCTGAAACGCGTTTGGTGTTCAACAATCGCTGTCTGAAGATGCCGTTTTCCCTGACACCTGAGTGAATAAAAAGGTTGAACAACGCTGATGTGTGGCGCCTCAATTTCAGGGCAGCGTCATTTGGAATATTTAGCGGCCCGGCTCGGGTCGCGAGACGCCCCACCGCGGAAGAGCGGCTCCCTTATGCTGTGTGCAATTCTTAGCGGCATTAGAGGGAACAGCGTGACCGATTTCCTGGGCGAAACTGGATGGGACACGGCGGTCTCCAGTGTCAGTGAACCTACTAAAGGATTTTAATTTTGAAAGGAGGTACTGAGGCAAACTACTACAGTTAAGAAACTACGATGACCACAATGCAATTTAGCCACGCCCACTGCAGCGGAAATAAATACCAAGCGCTGCAAACATGGCGCGAAACTCGCAGCTTGCCTCCTGACTCAACCAGTGACCAAGGGCTATGAGAGCCTGAAACGCGTTTGGTGTTCAACAATCGCTGTCTGAAGATGCCGTTTTCCCTGACACCTGAGTGAATAAAAAGGTTGAACAACGCTGATGTGTGGCACCTCAATTTCAGGGCAGCGTCATTTGGAATATTTAGCGGCCCGGCTCGGGTCGCGAGACGCCCCGCCGCGGAAGAGCGGCTCCCTTATGCTGTGTGCAATTCTTAGCGGCATTAGAGGGAACAGCGTGACCGATTTCCTGGGCGAAACTGGATGGGACACGGCGGTCTCCAGTGTCAGTGAACCTACTAAAGGATTTTAATTTTGAAAGGAGGTACTGAGGCAAACTACTACAGTTAAGAAACTACGATGACCACAATGCAATTTAGCCACGCCCACTGTAGCGGAAATAAATACCAAGCGCTGCAAACATGGCGCGAAACTCGCAGCTTGCCTCCTGACTCAACCAGTGACCAAGGGCTATGAGAGCCTGAAACGCGTTTGGTGTTCAACAATCGCTGTCTGAAGATGCCGTTTTCCCTGACACCTGAGTGAATAAAAAGGTTGAACAACGCTGATGTGTGGCGCCTCAATTTCAGGGCAGCGTCATTTGGAATATTTAGCGGCCCGGCTCGGGTCGCGAGACGCCCCGCCGCGGAAGAGCGGCTCCCTTATGCTGTGTGCAATTCTTAGCGGCATTAGAGGAAACAGCGTGACCGATTTCCTGGGCGAAACTGGATGGGACACGGCGGTCTCCAGTGTCAGTGAACCTACTAAAGGATTTTAATTTTGAAAGGAGGTACTGAGGCAAACTACTACAGTTAAGAAACTACGATGACCACAATGCAATTTAGCCACGCCCACTGTAGCGGAAATAAATACCAAGCGCTGCAAACATGGCGCGAAACTCGCAGCTTGCCTCCTGACTCAACCAGTGACCAAGGGCTATGAGAGCCTGAAACGCGTTTGGTGTTCAACAATCGCTGTCTGAAGATGCCGTTTTCCCTGACACCTGAGTGAATAAAAAGGTTGAACAACGCTGATGTGTGGCGCCTCAATTTCAGGGCAGCATCATTTGGAATATATATATATATATATATATATATATATATATATATATATATATATATATATATATATATATATATGTACATATATATATATTCAATGAAAAAACCATAGGTTTCACACACGTTATAGTTAGGAATTAGCATTTAAAAAACCTTGCAAATTCACTTAAAAAACCATAGGTTTCACACACGTTATAGTTAGCTGGACATTTCTCTCGTAAAAAACCATTGAAATTCCCCCTTTATAGTTAGTACAGCTAACTATAACTTGCGCGACCGCAATCCACTGCTGATGACGTCACATATTACATCACTCATGACATGGTCAGTGACATCACTCATGACATCACTGATGACATCTCAAATGACATCACTGATGATGTCACTGTTGAAGACATCAATGTGATAAATTACCACATCTCACACCCTTATAAAACCTTTGATATACCCACAGTCTTATCACGTGGGAATGCTAACAAGAAGTATTCTTTTAGTATTCATACTATGATGAGGCATGTTGAGGCAATGCATCCAGTGACTTTTCGTCGAGCTTCTGGAGCAAACCCTCCACCTGCTCAGCCAACGACATCCGCAGCAGCTCAGCCGAGCACATCTTCGGCAGCTCAGGCGAGCACTTCTTCTGCGATGGTGCCTTCGCCTTCTTCCACACCTCTTGTTGGACCACCTTGTTTGGCGAGGTTGTCCACACGCTGCACTGATTGCGGTCGACTTATTTCTGTGGGTGAGACCAGTCTTGATCTCATTCAGAGAAAATTTGATGCGCATGAGTGCAGTAGGCCATAGATGTTTTTTCTTTTTTTTCGTTTTTCTCTTCCTGTTTCCCTACATTAACTCAAGGGCTCTTTTAAGAGCCACTTAAAAACTAAACCCCCCAAAAAATTTTGGGGATTTATTTTTCTTTGTTTTTTTTTTGGGTGCGCGCACCCTGCGCGCACCCTAGGATGTTTTTTCAATTTTTTTTTTTTTTTTTTTTTAAATTTAATGTACAAAGAGAGGTGAAGAAATGGAAGCATGAAAAGGGAGGATTGAGAAATACAAATATTTTTCACTTATTTTTTTAAAAAAATAAGTTATTTTGAAAAAAAATATTTGTAGTAATTTCCAAGGGAACAGATTTTCTTTTTTTTATTTTTCTTTCTAGTTCTGCAAAAAAAGAAAAAAAGTATTAATATTCAATCATACATTTTAAAAAGCATTACATGTTTTTACATATTTAACAAAGCAATTTTTTGCCCTTTTTTGCTGTTTTCAGAATTTTTTAATTTTCACTTAAAATAGTGAAAACAATTGTATTCATCATTTAACAGCGGGCAAAAAAAAAAAACAATTTGAAAGATTGTTTAAAAAAAGCCCCAAAACTATCCTCACTAAAATATACCTTGTTAGAAATATTACATATATATTACAAATACTTTTCTAGATGAATAAAGATTTTCTAGATAAACCGTCTTTAAACCTTGTTGCAAAAGCACACATGCCAAAATAATTTCTGTCAAATGAGTCCACAATTGTTTTTATTACTTTTCCTTTAGGCCAAATAGTAATTTCAAAATCCTTTTTAAGTGATATCTTCAATTATAATCCTTTAAAATTACAAAAAAAGCTTTCTTCAGATGCAGTTTTTAGTTTTCAAAATTTAGGTTTCAGAAAAATTAAGTAAGAATTGGGTAAATCATAAGGCAAACGTTGCTTGAAAATCAATTGGGAATCATTACACAGTGTCCAGCCTTTTTCACATTTAAGATAAACTGTGTAATGTCCAGAAGTTACAGTAGGTCCTTCATGAAAAATTATTGCAACTGTAACAAAATTTTATCCAGAAATTGATAATTGTTGTCCTATAAACTTCTTTATTAAAGAATCCAATTTTGAACCATCAGCTCTACAACGTTGCATCATTAAAATTACATACTGACCATATTTCTGTAAAAATAACGTGGAAAACATGTCAGATTTACATTCAGAACATTCCATGTTGTGATTGGCATCTTTAACTAATTTACTAAAAGTCACTGATTTACTTTGTGGTAATGGTAAAAATATGAACCTTTCTGAATCTACATTACTACTGCATGTGTTCATACAGTTTTCACAGCAATGTTCCCATTTGTAAGAGACACCAAATACGTTTTCTACTTCTACTCCTTCATCTTCAAGTACGCTCAGTATATATATTAAGAATTCCAGTGCATCTTGCTGAACATTTTCTTTAAACTGTGTAGATCCAGAACATACATTTAAAAGATTTCTTACATCAGAAGCACTTTCTATTTTAGTTTTATCATTACTTAGCTTCTCATAAAGGAGACTCAGCAGAGAACACAATCTTTTTCCATGATTTACTATTATCTGTTCTTGCAACTTTTCAAGATAAAATACAACATTCAGCACTACATTTGCATAGCAGTTAACACCAGAGCTATTTTCAAAATGGCAACCAACAACCTCTTCAACACTGTCCTTTTTCTTTTTCCTTGCTATCACATCACTGTCCTTTTTTTTTTGTTCTGTTCATCCACATTACAGATATTTTCAATTCTCCTTTTCCGAGAAATAACATGTTTTTCAATCACAGGATACTGACCTAAATGAGGAGCATAGGTTCTTCTTAATCTATTATACTCCTTTACACAGTTTGTCTCAGCACTAACTTTTGAGTCATCAAAGTCTATCATAAATAAACCAGATAATGTTTTTACTCGTGACAGAGCAACATATGCCATACCTTCTTTGAACACAGTAGAACCAATGTTTACAAAAGCACTATCTACAGTCAATCCTTGAGACTTGTGAATAGTTACAGCATATGCTAGAGAAAATGGAAACTGCTTTCTACGCACATATAAGTCTTTCACAAGCATGAAACGAACTGAACAACGACAAATGTCTTTAACTTCTTCTATCTGATCAAATTTTATTTTTAAACATTCAATTCCATCTTTTTTCTGGTAATTAATAAAACCCACAACTCTTCCCATAGCTCCATTCACTAAACCTTTTTCTACATCCAAATTTCTCCTTAAAATCACTCGACAATTCATGCAAACATATAGATTTTTTTCTAATCCAGCTGTTTTGGAAATGTTCTTCTCTAGTGAATCCAATTTATTTTTCAGTTTGCCTGTTAATGTAATAGTAATTCTTTCATGCTGAATTTTGTCCTCTGCTTCCATTTTCTCAATCTCTTCCTTTTCCAATTTCAAAAGTTCCTCATTGAATATTGAGCACTCACGTAGTGTTGGCATTAAGCAGATTACAGTATTTTTTTCAGCAATGTTCTTGTATATTTTCTCTGCAACTATTTCTTCATTTGGAAATAAATTATGTAGCATCCTACTCTGTAATGCTTTTTTGCCAACTTCTGTGAGTAGTCCAATTCTGATATCTTTCAGAATACTTGCATAATCTTCATCGTTTGCTTGCCTCATATTGGTAGTGAGTTCTTTGTACTCAAAGAACGACCAAATATTCGCATTACCAATGCTTCCTAATGACTTCTTCGTGTCTTCATGTGTGACAGTATTAAACACAGGTTGTCCTTTAACTGGAGTGAGCTGTAAAAGATCCCCAAAAACTATGACGTGTTTTCCTCCAAATAACACGTCATAGTCTCTCTTAAGAATTTGTTGCATTCTTAAATGCACAAAGGCAAGCATTAAGTTTGATACATGCTCACCTCATCAATAATGAGAACTTGCATCTTCTTCAACACTCTTGAAACTTCGAAGCATGCTTCTCCAGTTAGCTTGTGGTATTCTATTTTGTTCTCATGCTCCACTGGTAACATTAGCAAGCGATGTAAGGAAATTCCTTTTATGTCATAGGCTGCTAACCCAGTTGGAGCAGTTACCACACAAGACAAATTTGAAGCTGTTTTTTGCTGTAGGTAGCTTCTGATGACTTTTATTAAGAAACCTTTACCAGTTCCAGTTTGTCCACTCAACTACATCCTGATTGGTTCAAATGATGTGCATGAGCACTGTTTTTTTTCATGTAGTAATCCATGATCAATTTTTTTGGTGACTTCTTCATAAATTTGTTTTTGTTCTTCATTCAGTTGTTGTTCCAGATTTAGTAAGTCTATTGAATCTTCCTGTGCTTGATTCATAGCCGTTTCTACTTCAGTCATGGCTACTGCAGCTTCATTTTCTACGATTGGTTGTCCTAGGGGATCTTGACTGAGTGTTCCAGAACTTTGGCTGTCTTGAGAACTGTCTCTAGCTACTTCAGCTGCAATTTTTGCTTCCTGTTCATTTTCTTCGTTTAACATTTGGACATAAGTTGTGAAAGTACTGCATTCTATGCTGTCTTTGCTAGCATTAAAAGAATCTTCATAGCTTTGAAATTCTCCCAGTAGTTCGTCCTCTGAACGCCATGGTTTAAACAGCTGTAAAAGTGCCAAGTAGTAAAATTCCTTTTTGTCAGTAGTGTCGCAACTCAGCTTGCTGTGATTTATCAAACTTCCTTTTGTTTGCTTCACCAAACATCCTTCCTCACCAATGACTTTATATTTTCCATTGTTGATGTCTTCTGTGGCTTTCCGTGAAAAAATGTAGTTCTGCAGCACTTCATAGAGACACATGTTCTCAAGATGATGACTTCTTTTTGGGTAATATGTGTCCAACATGTTTGTTTTCAAAATATCTGTACTTTCTGGGTCATTCTCGGCCAAATATTCAATTTCTCCAACAGATTTCAGTACCCGATTTCGCATTCCTGCAAGGCCTAAACTGACCCAAATTATTCTTCTTGATTTCGAGTACAGACTTGCAGATGATAACCTATCTGAACATTCGTAGGATCCAATTTCACGATGCGATAACATCTTTAAACTGAAACTGTACAGCTTCTTACTGACAGTCTTCTCGTGAGAAATCTCTTCCCACATTTCCTTCAATTCTGTTTTCTCAGATTTAGTGATGTAAGATGTGACATACTGAGCAACAGCAATAGAATTGTCTGCCACATACTGAATATCCATGTTAGCATTCCACATGGTTAAAATGACTGGGTTGTAGTCATTTATACATTTTGACTCTTCTTTTCTTCTTAGGTTGTATGTATTTTTGGGAGATTTTCTTGTTATAGTATGTCGCACAGCTGACATAAAACTGTTGACTCTTCCTTTTGAAAGAACAGGTCTAGGAAATCCAAATCGACACTTTGTGTAGAATTTATCTTTGGTCTTGTACTTCCGTCGACAGTATTTTCCACACCGATGACTTTGGAAACGTAAAACTTGTTCTTTTAACTTTTTCTCTTCTGTGCTTTTAGGTATAGCACATGTTGCATATTCTTCAATGAAAGATAAAACTGCATCATCAGCATCTGTTCCAAATTTTGGAGCATCCTTGATCCACAACAGCATATGAATATGAGGAGCACCTCTTGCCTGGTACTCTTTTCTCCAAAAGAAATCCACAACTTCTCCAAGAGGTGGATTTTTTTTATTGCAGATGAAGGACATCATAGCCTCAAATCTATGATTGAAATATCTGCAAACATTAACCGGATCCAATGAGCACAGTTCTCCTGCTGTCTTGTATTCAATGTTTTTAATGTTTGAATTTGCCTCTCGTAGAAAATCCAATAAATCATCCCAAGCGTACTCGGCACAGCTTAGGGTTACGAACCATGTAGGAGTTCCTAAATTCCCTAGCATACATTTCAATTCTCCATGGCGTCGGTACCAATATTCATTCGTCCCACTCTGACAAGCCATGAGATTGATCAATTGAGATTCCAAATGATCATGCACTTTGTCCATAAAATCCTTAGCAGACACATTATGTAGATGTACTCCACTTTTTAAAATGTGATTTACTGCATAAGATAGTGCAGACAAGTCGCTTTCAAATAAAAGATGGAACAAATAAGGAATACTTTGACGAAATCTCGGATCTTCTGCATATAGTCTTGTAGTCCGATACTCAGAAGCTGGAATCTGTTCTGGACGATCATCGTATCGTCCTCCTTTTCCTGTAAGAAACAGCTGGGGAAAACATCGAGCTTCCAAGCTCTCCTCCCATACACTCACGGGAGTTCCTTTTGCTTTCTTCATCTGAAACAGATCAATAGCGTTTCCCATAACTTCTTTTGAGTGAAGAGGATGTATGCTAAAATGTTCATAAATTTCTTCTTCTTTTGACTTGTCCACTTTTTCAATTTGCCCAGTTGGTGTTTCTGTGTCTTCTTGTAAATCTTCTTCTTCTTCATCTATATAAATTGATTCATACCATTTATTATTCCTTTTCAAATATAAATTTGCTCTTTGTACTTTCCGTACATCTACCAGCTCCTGCCAAATCTTCTTATTCTTTGTAGGTACACCATTAACCAGAATAACTAATGGTTCAGTTTCCAAAGTATCTGCATCAATAGTTTCCATATTTTTTTTCAAATCCAATGGCAAATACACCACTCTTCCTTTTAAACCTCTCAGTAAATCTGAAGGAGGTAATTTACCAGTTTTGGGCTCCATACGTACTATGGTCTGGAACGGATGAACACATTGAATGAGTATAGACTCGTATGTATTTAAATCAGAAAGTTCGGCAGGAATAGCATCCAATTCTAAATTATTATGTACAGCTCTGGTCGGCATTCTATTTTCTTCTAACTTATTATAACAGTATTTACAAATACGCTGATCTTCACCCAATTCATAACAATTTTCCAGAAATATATATGTTGCAAAATCCTTCCACTTATAATTATCTTCATTTTCACTTTTTTTATACAGATCAACATTCGTTGTTTGAATTTTGTAATGGCTTCTCCGGCAACAAATACAAGTAATATTTGGTCTTTCATTGGAGATGATTGTAAATTTTGTCATTTCATCTTCAAAATTTTTAGTAACAGTGAGTTCTACATTCTCTTCCACATTTTCCTCATTAACTGTGTCCTTTTCTGCACTTTCTTGTTCTGGACCGAAGTAACAAAACTGAATCTCATCAGTAACCTTCACTACATCTGATACAGATCCACGGAACAGAGCATTATTTAACTCATTTAACCTTACTGCTGGACTTTTAGCAAAATACAATGTTCTCACAAACTTTCTCATTTCAGTATGATGAACAGCCAGCATCCTAAAATGGTGAAAAACACTTTGACACACTTTCCTAGATAGACAAGCCAGAGAATGTCCTTGCAAACCAGTATTCTCTCTCACTCTGCATGGATCTAGTCTTTGAAGCACCTTAATCTTCTGTTTTACACTCTTTTTACTAAATTCTCTTAGAAACTCACGTAATTTATCAATAGATTCCTGACGCACAGTACAAATACTACTACAATTCCAAGTGTACACTGGGGCTTTTGGACGTCTCCCCATAGCCTCAGCAGCCATCACTTCTTCCTCATTTCTTGGAACCATTTTCTCCTTTTCCATCACACAACCATCTCTAACTTCATATGCTCTACCATTGGTGTCAACTGCATGCAACAAGCTATTACTTTGAAGATAACTCTCTTCATTAAAAAATGGTTCAGTACTTGATCTGTGCTTCCATTCTCCCAAGAACACTTTACAAAAGTTACTTTTTTTCACTTCTCTTTTCCTTTTGCTTTGTGACTTCATTGCATTGACTAATTTATCAAATCTACGCATCCTATTCAAAATTAAAATAAAAAGTTCTCTTTTTATTTCCAAATCCTTACTTACAATATTTTCTATAAATTTTCTTTTTCTTAATAAATTTGGTTTTTTTTCTTATATTTTTTCACATCCTTTAGCAAATTTAACATCACTCTTCTCTGAAACATTTTTCGACTAATGTTTTTAAAATCTAATTTTCGTGTTAAATCAATTTTACTTACTTCTGATTGTACATTAGCTTTTGTTTTTTGCTGTTGACTCTGTTGTTGCTTAGTACCTAAAACACTGTTTGTTTTACATTAATTTTTTCCATTTTTTTGTTTTTTGAAGATCTTTTTTAAGAAATCTCTACTCTGCTTACCAGTAGACTTTTTCTTTTTGCCATCACCAGCTTTTCCTCCTATTTTTTTTTTCCAGTTTTGTCCAGATATAGTTGTTGTTGCTTTTCTTTCCTCTTTCTTGTCCTTAAAGGCATTTTTTTATTTTTTCACTGTTGCTCAGCAATACCTGCAAGAAACCGTAAAAAAAATACCTTTTTGTAATTATAATTCATTTAAATTTTTTTGTAGCTTTTCAATAATTTCAATTTTTTTAGCTTTTGCCTCTCATTTGCGTTTTAGTGTTTTCTGCTGAGTGCTAACCACCACATTTGAAGAAAACAAGCTGTCCCTTTCTTGCAAGTGCATGTTTTACAGAACAACTGCAACACAAATTACATCTCTGGCCACAATTCCTGTGCGCACACAGCCTTATGGTGTGATTTTAAGCAGACAACAGAATTTGATTGGCAATTTCAAAGCACATTTACTACTGTGGTAGAGCAAGTGATAATTACTGTTACAGCCTGACATATTTTCCTTGTAGATTACAGAGGCAGAAAAGAGCACATGTCCTTACTGCTTTTTCATACCATGAGCATGTGCAACCTGGGTGAGTGACTACACTAGAGCAAAGGAAATGAGCCTTGGTGACGTTGAATGTGTTTGCGTTACACAGTGCTATCTGAAACAGCACACAGAGCTGAGTACTACGCATGGGAGTGTTGGAGAAGCTGCTGCGTGTGTGCCAAGAGTGTGTTTGTGTTGACTGTGTATTGTCTGGTGCAAGACAGATGAGCAAAAAGACTTCCAAAACTGCATGAAGACTGCTGGGATGTATGTAACAGTGCATGTGTGCTAAGGGTTATTTTCACTTTTGAACATATGGCAACTACCTGTGCCTTTGCTATTTTGAAAGGGAAATCTACCCTGTTGGTTTCAAATGTTTTAGCTTTTGCCTCTCATTTGCGTTTAATGTTTTCTGCTGAGTGCTAACCACCACATTTGAAGAAAACAAGCTGTCCCTTTCCTGCAAGTGCATGTTTTACAGAACAACTGCAAACCAAGGGGTTTGAAGAAGGGCTCACTGGCGGTGCAGTGGAGCTGAGCCAAGCCACGGGAGCCAAAGCCGTCAGAGGTTAATCCACTTGGGAGGGCGGCAAAATTGGCGAGGCAATCGGGCTACTGCGGGCCGGGAGTTCCGGTCCGAGGATGGTGGAATCCGCCGATTAATAAGGGCAGGGTGACAATGCACTAAGGAAAGGGAAAATAAAATGGAGCAATTGGCGAGCAGAATCAGGTCGTGACCATAGGGGGTGAGCCGCTAAAAAAGGGGGGAGAGAACCGCTTACCTATGAGCTGCCTGGGACCTCCGGAAAAGGATTACGGAGTGACAGGGAAGCCGGGCGGTGCAAGGGTTTATAAGGAGTTGGCGTGCGAATTGAGTGAACGCGTGAGAGCGTCGCGCCATCTAGGAACGGGTAGTGAGGACAGAGAGAAGGGACTGGGAAGTGTATAGTGCAGTCAATGTGAAATTAACAAAAGTGGCGCCATTTTTAGACGGGTTGTGTAACCAATTGACAAAATAGTGCATATTGCGATAGATGTAAAAAAGGGGCGAAAGTAGGAAGGAGATTAAGAAGATTACAGAACGAATATAGTATTAGCTGAACCTTTACATCTATCGCAATATGCACTATTTTGTCAATTGGTTACACAACCCGTCTAAAAATGGCGCCAATTTTGCCGCCCTCCCAAGTGGATTAACCTCTGACGGCTTTGGCTCCCGTGGCTTGGCTCAGCTCCACTGCACCGCCAGTGAGCCCTTCTTCAAACCCCTTGGTTTACCCACCCCATGACAGGAATCCTTGACTGTCTTCACACAGGTAGCCCTTTCCTCCTTGTTCTCCATATCCACTCCCACTCCATCCTTGTCATAGATTTCTTAATTTTTAATTTTTATTTTGTTTTCAGTTTAGCCACATTTGACCTTGCCCCCGGATGAGCCCCGCTTAATCTCAGCCGGCCATCTGGCCTTGCTCCCGCGGCTAGTGGGTGAGCTTCCCATGGTTTTCCTTGATTGTTTCACAGCTCCCACCCACACGCCGTAATTATTTCGTACAATACGCGGTTACTCACTCTCCATTCTACATACTCGCTATTATTGGTAATAGATCTCACATCGCCCGTGATTATCATTCATTTAACGCATGACTTCCCCCTTTACCATTGATTTCGTCACAGGTTTTAGCCCTTCAAGCATGCCCTTAGCTCTATTTTGGTCACTTCACGTCTTTCTAAAGTGCGTTGTTCCACACCCGCATTCCTTCGCCTGCATGGTATTCCATCCAACTTTACGGAATTATATCACATACCAACGATATATTCTTCCATAGCACTCCCCTCTTGACGCCCTCCATCACCAGCCGCATGCTTACTATTCGGCATGCCTACTTTTTTCTAAAATTCAAACTCTCCTCTTCATATCTACTCTTTTCCTTTTTCACAGGCAATTTCTTATGCTCAGGCCAGCCAATCATTCTTGTCCTGATGATGATCCTAGTATTGTAGACAGGATCGAAACGTCGTCGACCCAAGTTAACAACTTGCACATTAAGCCAGTGTGTTAAAAAAGTGCAATTGTTGTTACTCAAAAAGCTTCTAACATTGAATTTGTAAAAAAAGCTCATTACGTCTTGCCTGAAATGCCCCCTTGTATGTAATTGTTTTATATGTATTGTCTTCTTTTTTCCCCAAAGGATACAGGACTGTGTCCCACAATTAGTATGTTATTGTAATTGTTATTTTTACATTCTAGAAATAAATAGGGTTGTCCGGCTGGACATCCCATAATTTAATATAGCTTCGATTCTGGACTATATTTATCCCAAGTGTATTTTCCCTCTTTCCAAGGACCACTGTTTCCTTTAAAACGTAATTACCCAAGGTCCTTGATTACCTTTTGGGTTCCCTTGTGTCTTTTCAGGGATGTATGTAACAGTGCATGTGTGCTAAGGGTTATTTTCACTTTTGAACATATGGCAACTACCTGTGCCTTTGCTATTTTGAAAGGGAAATCTACCCTGTTGGTTTCAAATGTTTTAGCTTTTACCTCTCATTTGCGTTTTAGTGTTTTCTGCTGAGTGCTAACCACCACATTTAAAGAAAACAAGCTGTCCCTTTCCTGCAAGTGCATGTTTTACAGAACAACTGCAACACAAATTACATCTCAGACAACAATTCCTATATGCACACAGACTCATGCTGTGTTGGTAGGCACAAAACACAGGCTGCCCCTTTCCTGGGACTGCAATTCTTACAGAACAAATGCTAATTTCAAATGTGTTGCCATTTTCCTCTCTTTTCTTTCAAAGTGATTTCTGCTAAATCCTAACCATCACAATTAAAAATAAGCTGTCCTTTTCTTTCAACTGCAAGTCTTACTTTTCAACAGCAACACAAATTAAATCTCTGTCAACAATTCTTCTCTGCTCACAGACTCATGGTTTGATGGTAGGCACAAAACAGTATTCCTCATTGTTACCAGAACATATGGCAACTACCTGTGCCTTTGCTATTTTGAAAGGGAAATCTACCCTGTTGGTTTCAAATATTTTAGCTTTTACCTCTCATTTGCGTTTTTGTGTTTTCTGCTGAGTGCTAACCACCAGTAGTGGCGCACGCACCGGCAGAGCGCACCGGCAATTTAATCAACAAAATCCTCAGCGTGTGTGTGGTCTCAGTAATCACGAACTCCGACACCATAAGATATCCACAAGATGTTTTATTCCACCAGACGCGTTTCGGCTTACTGCCAAGCCTTGATCACGTGGAATAAGTGCACAAGTTGTCAGGCACAACATAAAGCATACAGTGTGTCATGAACAAAAACAAGGGACATCACAAAATAGGAATACGATACATGGCGGCCATCTTGTAATGGTAAAATCCACAATACACACAATATTGTATTTGTCAGTGCTGCCTGTCAATATATCCTCAATACATAGATAGTTTTCATCCTGATATAACACCATAGACTGGCCGTAACATCCAATGCTGCAATACTGACACCATCATATGGTATTGTTAGTAAGCATGCAGGATTGTGCACTAAAAGAACTTTATTGTTTCAAAATTAGATAACTTTATCAATTCAAACAATGACAGCATGTGCTTAATGACTGCAAGAGAACCTGCTTATTAGTTAATGCAGGCATCTTGCATAAGTTGATAGGTTTATTACAAAATACGTCAATACGCCGTGTTAGTCCTGTTGCATAATTAATCAATCATGTATGATTATTTCCTTTCCCAATACAGATGCAGTGAATCCAGCCCAGGGCAGAGTAGACGGAGACGTTAGAGAATGCTGAAATCTCCATGTTACGGCAGTCTCTCTTTTTGTCTCCTTCCCCTTTCCCCCTGCTGTAGCTTTCACCAGTAGTATCACTGGTGGTGGAGGTACTGGTGGAAGGGCATTGGGTCTAACAGAATCTGCCTGATGGAGTTGAAGGAAGTTCCAATAGAATATTAGGATTTAGCTAGTGTATTCGATAAGAGAATTGCAGAGAAGCTTCCACCCCATCGGGATTACGACTGCAAGATAGAGCTTGAACCTGGGGCCATACTTCCTTGTAGCCACATTTATGCTCTCACAGAAGCAGAAAATCAATATCTCAAAACCTACTTGGATGAATACTTGAAAAATGGTTTTATTCGACCCGCTCAATCTCCTGCTTCTTTGCCACTATTTTTCATTCTTAAGAACGGTAGGAGTCTTCGCGCTTGTATAGACTACAGAGCCCTGAACCAGATCACGGTAAAAAATCGATACCCTTTACATCTAATTTCACAGTTATTGGATCAGGTCAAGGGTGCGAAGGTATATACTAAACTTGACTTGAGGGGTGCTTATCACCTGGTAAGAGTTGCTGAAGGTGACGAGTGGAAGACTGCCTTCCGAACTAAATACAGCCTTTACGACTATCAGGTGATGCCTTATGGATTGAGTAATGCACCTGCCGCTTTTCAACATCTGGTGAGTGACGTTTTACGAGAATTTTGGGATCGGGTGGCAGTCGTTTACATTGACGACATCTTGATTTTTTCTGAAAACATGGAAGATCACGTGCAACATGTGAGAGCAATCTTGCACAAGTTATTAGAAAACCATCTTTATGTAAAACTTGAATAGTGTTCATTTCATGCCAAACAAGTAGAATTCCTTGGGTTTGTGTTATCACCAGAAGGAGTTGCAATGCATCCGTCTAAGGTGGAGGTCATTAAGAATTGGTCCACACCTAGAAATGTGAAAGAAATCCAAAGTTTTATTGGGTTTTCCAATTTTTATAGGCGATTTATACCAATTTCTCTGCCAAGGTTAGTCCCATCACTCAATTGCTGAAGAAAGGAAGAAAGTTTTTGTGGTCTGAAGATGCTGACTTAGCCTTTCAATTTTTAAAAGAAGCCTTCACCTCAGCCCCCATTTTGATGCATCCCGATCCAGAACAGGTCTTTTTTGTAGAAACTGACGCTTCTGATTTTGCCACCGGGGGAATCCTTTCGCAAAGAAATAAGCAAACTGGGCAGTTACATCCAGTGGCCTATCAGTCCAGGAAATTATCTGAGCCTGAGATAAATGATTTCATTGCCGATAAGGAGTTACTGGCTGTAAAAGAGGCTTTTCAGGACTGGAAACACTATTTGCTAGGATCCAAGCATTGTGTTACAGTATTCACCGATCACCGCAATCTCCAGTTCTTGAAATCGGTGAAGACTCTCTCCCCTCGACAGCTTAGAAGGTCCTTATAATTTACAGAGTTTAACTTTGTGATAACCTACAAACCAGGAGCAAGAAATGGAAAGGCCGATGGACTATCTAGGATAAATATGCCAGAATATTCAAGAGCTCCGCACAACGAGCCTATTATTCCTTCAAGCAAGATAGTAGGAGCCACTCATTTGGAGGATTATACGAGAGAAATTCTGGAGTTATATTCGTCAATGGATCTGGAAAATTGGGCTGTGGAAGATCCAAAAAGAAGAATAAAAAAATGTTTTCCTTATCACGATGATGCTCCGTATTTGCCAACTAAGAATCTTCAAGAGAAGGCATTAATGAGTTGTCATGATGATCGGCTGGCGAGTCATAAAGGCATAAAAAAGACCATACATTTGATTAAACTACATTTTTGGTGGTCTAACATGGCAGCTCAGGTGAAACAGTATATATCGACCTGTGAGTTATGTATCAAAGGAAAATCAAGCAGACAAGCTCTGCAGGGTTTACGTCAACCTTTACCAAATGCTCCACATTTTGGCACACCGTGTCAATGGATTTAATTGTAGATCTCCCAAGCAGTCAAGGGTACAACACCATATGGGTTCTAGTAGATTCCTTTACCAAGATGAGCCATTTTGTTCCCCTAAAAGGTATTCCTTCCTCCTGACAGTTGGTCCAACTATTTAATCATCATGTGGTTAAGGCTCATGGGGTGTCACAGGTTATTACCTCAGATAGGGGCTCTCAATTTGTATCAAAATTCTGGAAGAAATTCATGCAAAGTTTGGAAATCAATACTCGATTTTCCACAAGTTACCATCCAGAGACGGATGGTCCGACAGAAAGGGTGAATCAGGAATTGGAGCAGTATTTGAGACTTTATTTGTTGGAACAGGAAGGTAACTGGTCTGATCTACTCTGGACAGCAGAGGTTGCATATAATATTGCAGTGCATGACTCCACTAGGTATACTCCCTTTTATCTAAATTCAGGAGGACATCCTTGTGTAACTATGGGGAGAAAAGATGAATCAGTCCCAGCAGTTAAAGATTTGGTAAATGAGTTGCAGGAGTCTTATACAAAGGCCCAAGAAAATTTACTGAAGGCAAAATAATCATATAAAAAACATGCAGATAAAAAAAGGAGGTTAGATCCAGAGTATGTAGAAGGAGATCAAGTGTGGTTACCAACCCGACATCTCAGAGTAAAAGGAAATAGAACGTTTCAACCCTGTTTCATTGGACCTTTTAAAATTCAGAAAATAATCAGTCCAGTGGTGGTTAAACTGCAGCTTCCAAAGCAGGTGAAGATACATCCAGTTTTTCACATGTCACTATTAAAAAAGAGCCCTCCAAATGTCAGATTGAAAAATCGCCCTTGCCGGTTAAAATTGAGTCAGAAGAGGAATTTGAAATCAGTAACATATTAGACTCAAAACTGTCCCAGGGCAAATTGTTTTATTTGGTGGATTGAAAGGGTTTTGGACCAGAGGAGAGATCCTGGGAACCAGCATCTCACATTCATTGCTCCTAGACTGATAAAAAGATTCCATAGAATTCATACAAAGAAACCAAAAGCTGGGGGACCCCCTTTGGAGGGATGTACTGTCAAGACCACTATTGCTAGTGCTACTGTAGGTAAGATAAAAAGAAAACGGAGTAGTCATTGGAAAAGGGCTATTAAATATCCACTTTGGAAAAGGTTACACTCTTCATCCAAACAAGCATTGAAGAGCTTCTTTAAGACTTTGCAAATGGCGAATAGGAGAAGACTTGAGAAGAAGAATAGTTTCAGTACACTAGGTCAGAACTCTAGTGTTACCCTGCGTGTGAGACACAGAGAGAGAAATGTGTATGTTCCAATTGGAACGGCGCACTTCAACTGTAGCTCTGAGGCTTGTATGCGTCTCGCTGCAGCTCCGTTCTTCTGAGGAGAAAATTCAGAGGTTTCTACAGCGTCGGAAGAATTCATTCAGATAAGTGTTGAGTCTGTTTTCTTGATTTTGAAGTTCACGTATTCTGTGACCTTCGTTGGAGCGCACTCGCAACAAGATTAGCAATTAATAGAATGAAAGGAAGTTGTGCCTTCAGCGCTTGTTTTTTTTTTTTTTTTGGGAAACTTAAGTTTATCGCGAGTGATTATTTAGAGACTTTCAGTTAAAAGATTTTTGAGAGAACACTTGCCGGTAAGCTATATTTGTCCTGGACTAAAGAAAAACTCATCAAGAAGATAAAGGTACCGATGTATTTATTTTCTTTCATCAACTGCATAGAAGGACTACAAGTAAATTGAACCAGTAATTTCAGCTGGAGACAAAAGACTTATGATAGTTATTTAATTTCTGAGAACATTTAAACTATACTTTCACATGCAAAATTTCAATGTACTCTACAAGGCATTTCTATTCAGTTACATAACAAAAAATAACTTAATATTCAACAAGATAGAAGCAATTGCCTTAAGACTCTGGGGTATTAAGAATGTTTTAGACAGTTGACAGTATATATATATATTTGTAGGTGTTTTAGATTGCATGTATGATTATTTTCTTTCCCAATACAGAGGCAGTAAATCCAGCCCAGGGCAGAGTAGACGGAGACGTTAGAGGATTCTGAAATCTCCGTGTTGAAGCAGTCTCTCTTTTAGTCCACTTCCCTCCCCCCCGCTGTTGCTCTCACCAGGAGTATCACTGTTGGTGGAGGTACTGGTGGAGGGACATTGGGTCCATCTTCGGCTCCTGTGAAATTGCCCAGTGCTTGACAAAGGGAGTGGACGTGTGGCCCCCCTCTCCAAGCCTTTGAATAGTCCCAAAGACAGTCAGTGTTCCATAGACCCCTTTAACTATTACTGGTGAATTCCAGTGGTTTTCGGGGTTAAAAACATTACGTTTCACCTAACTCTAATGCCACTTTAACCTTTGCTTTTTTTCATTGAATTTCAGAGGTTTTAAATAAAAAAAGTAAAGTAAGATAATATTACCAATCCTAACCATAACGTCACTTTAACCTTTGGCTCTTTTAGTGAATATAATGCATATATATTATCTACTGGCTGTCGCCAGTAGATAGTTATAGTTAGGACCGTGTTTCCATAGGAAATCTGAAAATTCTATTTTGAATAACTTTGGCGCCGGTTAACGAATCCTCGCAAAATTTTCAAAACTAATGGGGCGCTCCGCTCACCTCCTACCCTGAAAGTCTCGGGGTGATTCGTCAAGCGGGGGCTGAGAAAAAAGGGGGGTCCCAAAACGCGTTTTCCCCATGCATTTTCCCATAGGACCTTTAGTCGAAGGTACAGCCCGAACGGCTGAACAGAATTACTTGAAATTTGGCAAAGAGGTAGTCCTCAGGTCAGGCATGTGCCTTTTGCCTATATGGTGTCAATCTGTTCAGTAGTTCCTGAGAAAATTGCAGTTAAAAGCACATAAACATCTATAAGCGCGCACCGTGCGCGCACGGTGCGCGCACCTTAACGTGCGCGCACGTGTGCGAGCGTAATTCTGATTGGTGGTTTCATGTCAGTCAACATTCGAATCGGTCGAAATCAGGAAGTGTCGGCCGCCATTTTGTGTGTTTTGTGTGTGACAGTGAAAAAGAAAGGTGGAGAATGTGAAAAGGGGGCAGGGTAGAGAGTTCCTGACCCCCTAGCCTTTGTCAGGGGGCCCCTGAAGGACCCCGAAGGGTGAGAAAAACATTTTTTTTTTTTTTCAAAAAATCACCGGGTGCGTGCACGGTGTGCGCACGGTGCGCGCACAGTGAAAATCCTTAAAAAAAAAAAACATTTTAAACGAGCCATTCCATATTACAGGATACAGTCAATCTATAACTATATACATAGGTAGCTTATTGTAAAATAAATATATAAAAAATATAATAAAACATACATAACTTAGCATTTAAAAAACCTTACAAATTCACTTTAAAAACCATAGGTTTCACACACGTTATAGTTAGGAATTAGCATTTAAAAAACCTTGCAAATTCACTTAAAAAACCATAGGTTTCACACATGTTATAGTTAGCTGGACATTTCACTCGTAAAAAACCATTGAAATTCCCCCGTTATAGTTAGTTCAGATAACTATAACTCGCGCGACCGCCACTCTATCACAAGGATGATGTCATCAGTGATGTCATGAGTGATGCCACTGACCATGTCATGAGTGATGTAATATGTGACGTCATCAGTAGTGGATTGCGGGCGCGCGAGTTATAGTTATCTGAACTAACTATAACGGGGGAATTTCAATGGTTTTTTACGAGTGAAATGTCCAGCTAACTATAACATGTGTGAAACCTATGGTTTTTTTAATTGAATATATATATATATATATATATATATATATATATATATATATATATATATATATATATATATATATATATATATATATATATATATATATATATATATATATATATTCCTCACCCCAGGGTCACTTATCAAAGGAACCTTTCCAATAGAGCGCACACAAGAGCCATCTGTTTTACAAGCAGGATTTGCAATTTATTTTCGTCCTTTTCGCATTTAAGTTGACAAACGCGTTTCGGCGTGACCGCCTTCGTCAGTGTCTACTTAACTAATTCAACATGTACCTTTTAAATAAAGTTGTACCGTGAAATGAAAAACGAGTGATTTGTGATTTGCAGTAGAAACAAAAGAAAGCACATATGCATTGAACATTATCGTTTTTCGCGGCGGCCATTTTGTAACAGTCAACCTCATCTGGTTATCACTGAATGCAGCAGGCAAAACATATCATTTAAACATAAATGTTTTTTAGCAGCAACATCTAACAATTATTTGTACACTTTTAAGATTCAAGTGTTACTATTGCATGCCAATTTTTCTCTAACATTAAAGAATAGTTTGTACACTTTTGAAATTCAAGTGTTACTATTGCCTGCCATTCTCTCTCTTCTTTCTTTCATTAGGCCCTGAATGGGCTGGCTATTCCGCAAAAATGAATTTATATGATGATGTGTCTATCTGATTTGAGCATTCGCAATCAAAAAACAAATTACATAATTACGACAATCTCATATTTATACATTGATATATATATGGCCATATATTGAATATCTAAGATACCTTCTTTTAATCAAGTACTCTTATTTGATTTAATGGAACTCCATTCTATCCTATATGGACCCACATTTCTTCTTCATTGTTGAGTCCTTTTGGACATTTGGTTTGCATTTTGATAATGTATTTCGATTCTAGTACACGCAATTTCTTCACTCGGTCTCCCCCTCTTTCAGATTTTACAATCTGATCCAGACAGAAGAACGTAAGAACTTTGTGACTGTATTTGCATGCTTTGCATTTCATGCAAGGGAAGAAACCCTTGATGGATATTGGTTTCTTCCTTCTGGGTGAATAATGACTGTTCACCAAATGGTCTTTCAGGGAATTCCCTCTAAGCGTGCAAATACAGTCACAAAGTTAAAGATTATCAGATACCAGGAAAGAAAGGAAGAACTCCAATCCCAAATTTTTTGAATTGCAATTCAGATTTTACAGTTTATTGTTTAGTGTGCCCATGTGGTAAGCAATATGTGGGCAGTACGATCCACCCAACAAAGAAAAGAATTTTAGAACACCTGAGGGCAATAAACAATAGAGACCAAAACTATCCAGTTGCACGCCACTTCGAGATGAAACACAATAGCAATAGCAATCTTCTTACGTTCTTCTGTCTGGATCAGATTGTAAAATCTGAAAGAGGGGGAGACCGAGTGAAGAAATTGCGTGTACTAGAATCGAAATACATTATCAAAATGCAAACCAAATGTCCAAAAGGACTCAACAATGAAGAAGAAATGTGGGTCCATATAGGATAGAATGGAGTTCCATTAAATCAAATAAGAGTACTTGATTAAAAGAAGGTATCTTAGATATTTAATATATGGCCATATATATATCAATGTATAAATATGAGATTGTCGTAATTATGTAATTTGTTTTTTGATTGCGACTGCTCAAATCAGATAGACACATCATCATATAAATTCATTTTTGCGGAATAGCCAGCCCATTCAGGGCCTAATGAAAGAAAGAAGAGAGAGAATGGCAGGCAATAGTAACACTTGAATTTCAAAAGTGTACAAACTATTCTTTAATGTTAGAGAAAAATTGGCAGGCAATAGTAACACTTGAATCTTAAAAGTGTACAAATAATTGTTAGATGTTGCTGCTAAAAAACATTTATGTTTAAATGATATGTTTTGCCTGCTGCATTCAGTGATAACCAGATGAGGTTGACTGTTACAAAATGGCCGCCGCGAAAAACGATAATGTTCAATGCATATGTGCTTTCTTTTGTTTCTACTGCAAATCACAAATCACTCGTTTTTCATTTCATGGTACAACTTTATTTAAAAGGTACATGTTGAATTAGTTAAGTAGACACTGACGAAGGCGGTCACGCCGAAACGCGTGTGTCAACTTTAATGCGAAAAGGACGAAAATAAATTGCAAATCCTGCTTGTAAAACAGATGGCTCTTGTGTGCGCTCTATTGGAAAGGTTCCTTTGATAAGTGAGCCTGGGGTGAGGAATAGAATTGCGCAAACCTCCATGCGCTGAGCAGCACCCGTGGCGTTGTGGAGCAGCGGCTGGTGGACTTGTGGTTTTTTGAATATATATATATATATGTATGTACATATATATATATAAGACAGCAGTGATTTTCTAAAGTGATTTATAATATATCAATGGAGCAGGATTATGTATTAATTGCACTGGACATCACTACCCTCTATACCAGCATTGCCCAGGATGATGGCCTAAGGGCAATGGAATTCTATCTGTCCGTCTTTTGAACCATACTCAGATGCTGATAAGAATGGCAAGCAGGTGTCTGGAAGACAACTATTTTCTGTTTGATGGGACCTTACACCAGCAGAAGCGAGGAACTGCGATGGGCACCTGCTTCACCCTCAGCTATGCGTGTTTATATGTGGGCTGGTGGGAGGAGCAGGTGCTTCACAAGGAATTTGCACTGGAATGGGATAATAACGTTATTGTATGGACAAGGCTTATTGATGATTATTTGTTATCTGGAAGGGCACAAGAGAATCTTTGTAAACCACCTAAATCGTAATGTTTGAAATCTATGGTTTACACACCTGATAAGCACACAACAGGTACCATTCTTGGATGTTGAGGTGTTTGTAGAGGCAGGCAAGTTACAAACTAGGCTATTTAGAAAGCCTAATGGCTGGTAACACTACACTACATGCCTCCAGCTTTCATCCTGCACACACTAAGAATAGAATCCCCTATGGTAAGATGCTTCGAGCCAACAGAAATTGTAGTACACCAACTGAAATGGCCAAGTGTCAAAGGTAAATGAGCATAAGATTCCTAGAGAGAGGCTATAGTGAGGCAATTATCATGATTGCAAAAGAAACAGCAAATAAAAAAAAGCATGAGGAACTTTTATTCTTAAAAAGAAAGAATAAAAAGGAGAAAGTCGAACCCAGATGCGTTTGATTGTCACTTACACTCGTTAGAACAGGGAATTCAGAGAGTTGCTAAATAGTTATTGTCATCATCAGTGATGTCACTGACCATGTCATGAGTGATGTAATATGTGACATCATCAGCAGTGCAATGCGGTCGCGCGAGTCACAGTTTGCTCAACTAACTATAACAGGCGAATTTCTCTGGTTTTATATACGAGACAAATTTCCAACTAACTATAACGTCCCTCAAACCTATGGTTTTTTAGTGAATTTCAAAGGTGTTTTAAATGCTAATTCCTAACTATAACGTCTGTAAAACCTATGTTTTTTTCAGTGAATAGATAGATAGATAGATAGATAGATAGATAGATAGATAGATAGATAGATAGATAGATAGATAGATAGATATAGATATATACACATTTGGGGTATTTTTCCACAAAAAGTTCGATAGGCACGCTCTCAGGATGTAGTACAATCCCCACTAAAATATTGCTGGAAACTGTTTAATTCACAAAACGCGTTTCGGTTAACTAGCAGCCTTGGTCACATGTGAAATGTTAGGAATCCAGTACAGGACTAATATAGCGTTAAACATGTCGACCTTAATAGTGAAATGACGATAGTTCACTACAACACACTCACTGAGTACTGGCGTATCATAACCTTGCACACGCTACAGCATCTTAGGTTTTAACCTTACCTGTCACTGCTGATACAAGAAAAGATCTTCAACAAAGAGACCTCGCTCGGCCCATGGGGCATTGCAGCGCCTGCCCCACAAGGAGCAAAACAGCCGATGATGAAGCAAGACTCCCACATTGGTGTGTGAGGGCAACACTTTCAAATAGGGAAGATCCCCCTGGAACCATATATTCCAACCACACCTTTTCTCGAATGTTTTCTAGACCTTATTCACATAGGAACAAGTACCCACACTGACTAGACGTTGGAATTCATGTGGTCAGGATTAAAGTCAGAGATAGCTGGACCACTAGTTCCCAGGAGTTCTACAAACCCAGGTGGACCACAACTTAAAAAAATCTCAATATCTCAAGTCTGGTTGCACATAGAAGCTTTTTCTCCTGTCGTCATTTTCATGTTTGCAGACCCAAATACCTTGACATATGTTAAAAAAATGATAGAATTTTACATGCTGTGCCATCTGCGCCTTTCATGGCACTATTCACCACTGCTGTTTTGGATTGACTATCTCTGGGCTCCTCTCAGCCTTCCAGCCTGCTTGCCACCAACAGTCTGGGTCAGAGATGTGGCAGATGGATCAAAGAGTCCGAATTGTGCATGGGTGCACTGGCCATTGAGCAAACAAAGTGTCTCACGTTTCGCCTCATGCACTGCATTAGCGACACTAGTTACATCATTTTCCAGTTTGATGAGGATAAAAGATCCTTTAGAGACAAACTGAAAAAAAGATACCATAATTTCTCCCCAAGAAAATGTAGTTTATGATTATATTCCCTAATCCACAGTTTAGAAACATGGAAAAACCATCAAGGCGTGTGTCACAAGATAAAAAATATAATTCTGAAGAAGCCCTTCACTCTCAGATAATAGCAGAATTTGAATCAGGCTTATTCTGACAAAAGCTCTTGCAGATGTCCCCCAATATATCCCGCTTATGGCCAGTTCTATAATAATAATATTAATAACAAAATGTGTAAAGCGCATGGCTACTCTAGCTACTGTGTCCCCAAGTGTGTGCTCCAAGAAAGGCTGGTTGAAGTGATAAACCATCCTAAACTTAGAAAGGCGCTGGATAAATCCGTTTGCTTGTTAAAGAATTGTGGCTCAGCGAAAGTGACCCTAAGAGCATGTGTTAAAGCTGTGGTTTTTGCTATTCCCATTCTGGTGTATGCCCTGCTTCCCAGAGTACCAGCCATAACTGTGGCAGAGTTGGACACTTCCAGAATGTCTGCAAAACAAAGGTAAGGGAAAACCTCCCCTGGATTGTCGTTTCACAGAAGGCGGCAAAACAGAACAAATATCTGTCCAAGCATGTGGCCAGACTTCGCCATCATGTCAGAGAAATTGCTTAATGCACCAGTTCCTCATCTAGGTCTGTGTCATTGCACAGGGGCATGTTCAGAAAAGTCATAGTATTCTCCATCCAGGACCGTATCATAACAGACAAAGAGGTCACATTAGAAATTGGTGAAATTAACCGCTCATTCCTTTTCTTGTCAACAAAGGCATTACGATTAACCCCTTCCCTGCTCATGACGGAACCACTCCGTCATGAGCCACGGTCGCGCTGTGCTCATGACGGAGTGGTTCCGTCATGCCGCGGCCGTTGGCGGCCGCTCTGCCCACGTGGCGCCTTTTCCCCGCCTGTGCGGGCGTGTAGCGTAAGTGGGCGGCGCCGTGATGGAACCACTCCGTCATGAGCACAGCTCGCCCGTGACTCATGACGGCGTGGTTCCGTCATGAGCACAGCAGCGCCGCACTCACCGAAAACGCCCCCAGCGCCGCGGCGGAATTCGCGCCGCGGCGAAGGGGTTAATGGAATAACGGAGACAGAGTTTGTGAAGTTACCGGACACATTTTCACTGGGTCCAGCAAATGTATGCATCACATAAATGCATACATTTAATGGACCCAGAGAAAATGTGTCCGGCAACTTCACAAACTCTGTACAGAAAACCCCACAGATGTCTAGGGGTCCTACGTCTTCTACTGATGCATGCTCCTGACTCAATTTTGACATATACGTCTTTGGGGCTTCAGCTGGTACAGTTGACTCTCAAATTTCAGATCTGTCATTAAAATTAACCTCCTACAGATCTTCTGTCACCAGATAACCAGAATAACAGCTGAGGAAGAAAGGATACTGACATTCAGAGAAAATTCCCTGAGTACTTACTTCCAAGGCATCTGCAACTTTAAAGATTGACAGATCTGCTAAAACACTGACAATACTGTTAAGCAAGTCGCCCAACATGTTATTGGTTTTCAAAAACATGTTGAAGATTGACAGCTTCGTCCAGCAGACCATCACAGAGCTCATGGATGGTCCCAAGCACTTGGTGTCCCTCATTGTTCCAGTGTCATAGCGTCTGGCTGAAGGAAAGATTCACGTTTATGTGGACATGCAGTAACCATGCAATGATAGAGGCATATGTTTCTGCACCTAGAAAGCATGTTACATCGCTGAATGAAGCAGGCGTCGTCATATATCTTGACTTGAATAAATGGTACCACCAGCTTATATTCAAGGATAATTCCAGTTGCATCACCACCGTTGGCCTCTACAGAAATAAGAGTGCCATGCAGGGGCTTAGACACAGGGGAGGCGATGGGGGACAGGCCCCTCTTTATGTGAGTGAGGCTCCGCTGACAATGACAGACTTCCTGTTGTTTAACATGAACAACAGGCCCGGTCTGGGCACTTTCAATCCAGGTGGATCCTTAGCATGGACTCCAGGTTCCGCCCCCTCTCACCCTTGCTCACAGGTTAGGTAATACAAGCACTTGAAATGTCGCAGTAGGGTTCTTTGTTTATGATAAACATCAGGTGAACCTTGGCAATGGAGGAGGGGTTCAGCTCACTCTCACCCTTGCTCACAGATTAGGTAATACAAGCAATTGAAATGTCGCAGTAGGGTTCTTTGTTTATGATAAACATCAGGTGAACCTTGGCAATGGAGGAGGGGTTCAGCTCACTCTCACCCTTGCTCACAGGTTAGGTAATGTAACAGTGTGGTACTATGTTTATCATAACCGGACCCTGTAGCAATTTAAATGCATGCCTTTCCTTTCGCCAGTGCTTTAACTGCACAGGTCTAGCATGCATACTGAACCTAATCATGTAACAGCATAACGCGTGGAGATGAAGTGCAAGATGACGCTGTGTGCAGCTGTCTTACTTGTGCATGCAATCCACATTTGGTGGGTCCGTTTGAGATCATTGTCGAGCTGCAGCAACACTGGAGTAAAGAAACCGTGCAGAGAACAGGGGCAAGTGTTCCTCACATACGGGAAGATTTGTATTTTTAAGCCTCTGAACACATGAAAGAAAACAATCTTTTTTCTATGAGGTGAATAAGAAAGGTTTTTTCTTCGCTGTGCATGGGTTGATGCAGTGTGAAGAACTTGTACTGTTTTGCAGAGCTCTATTTTTCCTGCATTTTCACATTTGCTTAAACTGTATTCTTGGTGCAAATCAACATTGTAATGCAATTTGCTATTACCGAATCCACATTCATGAAACTTGGGAATGGTAAAGTTCTGAAAAATTCCACAGTCGTAGCAAACTGTGAAATACTGTTTGCCAGGCTTCAGAAATACAGTTTTATTAAATGTGAGAGTACTGGAAAGATAGATCTGAGAAATGTACCCTCTCCCTGAGATCTGTAAGAGACCTCCTAGTCATAAACTGAAATCGCAATATTCCAACTCAGCCATTTCGTTCTTTAGAGCTCAGTAAATTGAGTACCTATATGTGAGGTAACAATCTGCTATATACAGCACTCCGAGATGGCAAAATTTCAGTACTCAACACCGTACATATATAAGCTTTTTAATATCCTAAAAAAGCCATCATTAAAATGTACACGTATGAGAGGATGTTATGTCCCTGCCCTTGCGTTTTATTTCGTGAAAGTTATCACCTAATGTTTTGAAGGCTTGAGTTTATTAATGTAAAATTGCAAGGTTGCATTTAGTAGCAAAAGACATGTATTGACATGCTTATGGCCGCCAGGTAGGACCTCAGCCCGGGAGCTCGCGGGTCAGAGATCACCAAATCGGTGAAAATCCCCTTGTCTACCCATCCATCCACCTCCAATCTTACCACATCCAACTCCCAAAGTCCCTGCTCACCTCTTTGGTCCCGTCGATTGCTCCCATAAGCGGTAGCTAGCCCCTCCGCAGTAGAGTGGGCTCTGGACACTCATTGGAGCCTCGTCCGGCTGCTCTGGGGCATTCGACGCACCTGAAGAGGCGAATTTGGGTGTGAAGATCCTCAGTGGGCTCCCGGCCCGTTCGGAGAGGGCACCTGGAACCGCAACCGAGAACTCGACCGTCGATCCATGCGGCCGGAGCCTCGTGGGGTGGAGCGCAGAGACGGAGTGAAACCTTGGGCCGCTAGTGCCTACCGGTGAGCAGAGACGCCGCAGCGAACATCTGCACCGGGGACTTAGGGGACATCAGGACCAGGGCTCCCCAGCGGCATCTGAACAAGTTAGAAAGCTCTCCCAAGCAGTCTGCCTTACTCCAAAATGGCGGCAGTGGTGACAAATACAGACATCAATACCACCGCGAGTGCCAGAATCGGCGTGCGAGGTAAATAATGTGCTGGAGGGAAGGAGCAATCCCAAAACTGGGGCCCAGAAGGGACAGTAAGGGCAGACCAATCCTCCCTAAGGGGTGAATCTGACAAAAGCTACATATCAATGAACTGTCCTCCTTTTGACTCTTAGTCTGCCTGACTCAAACATGGCGCCTGCAGCTTACAATGTCTATACGCGGTTTTGGCCCGCTGGGCCTGCTGGGGCCTCACTGCTTGAAAGGGCGGGAGACCTGATTTCATAAAGACCTCCACCCTTGAATGCAACACCACCTGAACACCTGGCAAGAATTTCCTGCTCTGTAAATATGTAATATATAGTTGTCTAAGCCTAATCACTGTTAAAATGTAACCCTGTGTGAATTTGCATCTTGTATCTATATATAACTCTAACCACTAGTATATGATCCAGCGAAAGATTGGGACTCAAGGAAACTATACAGATATCCTCCCTACGCCTCAGACCCGTTACCACACTAACTCATTCATACACGCATTCATTGGTGGGACCCATAACACCAACTCTCATTCGTCTCCATTCATGAGTCTGCACACAGGAGGGATGAATGATTCAAGAGCTGGACATGCGGGGGAATACCTTATAACCTAAAGGGAAGAAAATTATTTTACAAAATATACATTAACATTCGTCACCTATAGATTCCTAATCCTAAACATCAAGGCACTCCGCTCACTTGGTCGATCAGACCAATTAGTTGGATTGGTCGATGGTGATTTAGAACCAGCTAAAACACATTTAAGACTGAGAATCCTTTATTCTCTTTAACGAAGAACCACAAACTCATAATTTCTGTTAATCAATATTTGTTTATCTAAAATTTCATTGTAATCAAAGTTAGCATTTGTCTCATCAAAGTTTAGAATTTTTAGATCAATTTATTTATCACAGAACACCATATTTACCTATTCTGGCTATCCTGGTTTTCTTCTAATTCATTGCCTCTGCATAACCAAATTTTGTTGTTAAATTGTCTAAAATGCAGGCCAGATCTCAGAGTCGAAAAGTCCTTTGCTCAGCACGTTACAGTCCCAAAGATCGCCAAAGGACCAGAAGTCGTGCCAGCATCCGTCATCGCCTGTGGGGTCAAAGAGGGTGTGCGGTCATAGTAACCACTGAAAAATGCCAACCCCTCCCTAATCTATCTAATCTTTTATAAAACATTTCGGGATAATATGAAACATTTCTAGGAGGAGACAGTCAACGATTGGATAGTCATAAATCATCCGATTTTTGTCCGTTAGTCTTCACATGGATTTTGCCGATTCATTTCCGGTGATGTCACGGACTTGGTGTAGCAAAGTTTCAGATTTTACTTGTATAATCCATTGTTTATTTAAACCAGTTTCTACCGTCCGGGGTCTTGGCAGTCCACCAAGATCCTATCCTTGACCAAGTACAGTGTGGAATAGGTTATGTGGAGGTTCACGGAGCCATCCGAATCTGCGCAGGTGAGTTTGCGCTTCACAAGACGGTGGCCACTTCTGAACTCCATGTTATGCGCCATGTTTGGGTAGGCCGCAATTGTCAGCTTAAGCGAAACAAACACAAAAGTGTAATTAATGCAATGAAATGATGCTTCTAATGTTATACCCTCACTAATCCCTTTATGTATTAATATTTTCCTAGCATATAGCGACATTTAAAGCAATATATTCACCTTTACGGTCCTCCACGAAGATGCAAACGTCACAAAAGCAACATAAATCATGCGATACCTAATTACCACATATACTACAATTAATATGCGTACGCATTTTAGTTATTAGTTATTTTGCCATGCAAATAGCAAGTTCCCACGTGTAATTTGTGTATGCAAATTGTTTAGTTTTAATATACCACAGCACACAATTAGTAAATTATAATAAATAGGTTATTCAATTAATACTTTCATGCAAAATAGAGGAGGTATACAAAATTTTGCAATACCTGCTCCATCATATATGTAGCTGACCTTTGTACTTCTACCATTCGTATGTGATCTTTGAGTTTATCTGCTTGTATCTCTTCCTTGAGTGACTTTATAACTTGTACATTTTCAATTTTTTTCCATTTGTATCTCTTATGTTAGTCATATATTCCAAAGTCCTTATGTAACACAACTGGTTCTTTTGTAAAGCGCTCTGACACCTTCGGGTAATGTTTGCGCTATATAAAATCGCAATAAATAAAAATAAATAAATAAAATAAAGTAGTCTCAAAATTAACATTTACGCAAATGTATATAAAACCAGTATTTGCGTGATAATTATTATGGTTGTCTGAGACTGAGAAATGTCTGCATTGTTTTTCTTTTTCTACCTCACACCTTCAAAGTATATTTTCCGCCAGAAAATGTGACTGAGAATCTAAATGGGAGTAGCAGTTAAAACGCAGAAGTAAAGGAACATGCTAGGACAATGATTGGACACATGAAAGTCGGTTTCATAAACTGCCTGTATTATATGTGCCATATAGACCTTCGTAGAAAAATTCATCACTTTGCCAAACGTTTTTGGGTTGGTGAACACCTAACACAGCTGGGGTGGGTCAGTCGCACCATGTGCTCGCCATGATAAAACTGCTGGAATATTTCAGGAGTGCACACTCACTTGATAATGGTGTTGTACAAAAACTAAATTTGGCTTATTTTGTCAAACATGCAGACTCCTCATACCTCAATACAGAAAGTCATGGCACGATTTTCTGTGTGTCATGTAAGCCAGGGTAACGGTTGTGGAGGGGGCAAACTTTAGGCAGGAAAAGACTGACACAGAAGCGAGGTGGTGGCTGAGTGCCAAGGCAACAGGGTGTGCAGACATATTCCTGCTTGATGACTATGCCTATACAGACTATCGTATGTCACCATCAGAGTCAGCCTCCACCAGTGTCACCAGCCCATGGTCCCTGTTACAGACAGCTGCCATCATCGCTCAGCAGAGTACCTGCGCTGTGCTCCATTATAGCAATGATTCCAGCCCACCAATAATAGCCAAATGTCCTCATGCCCTGCCTCTAAGCTGTCAAAGCCAGCAGCATGGCAGGAGATGTACATGGGCTTGCAGTCAGGCTAGTCACGGATCCTGACAACCACCTCTCAGGCAGGGGGCCGCTCACTCCCAAAACGTGACCACCGTGCTTTCAGCTTCTGAGACTAGATGGATGTCCCTCACTGAAGTTTTCATTGACCACTGGCTTCCTACTTCTACTCTGTGCCTCTTTGTGTTCAATTGTGGTCTGTTTTAACCTTCACCCAATGCTTCTGTTGAAATTACCTTTAATTTAATCTGCAAAAAGCATTGCATACTAGCTGTGATTCCATTGTATGTGTGTATGACAAAGATCTGCACTCTTCAACTGCCAGCACTAACACTCCTTTTTGTAGAGTGGGGATTATTATTTATCATCAGAATTTACCCCAGATATACCTACAAACCCAACATTCTAAACCAACCTTCAATGTATTCCACTCTAACACATACGTCACAGTACTACTGAGTCCCTCAGGAGCCAAAAGGGTTCCATTATTTCTAACTCGCAGGACACTACATCTCCCACTCTGTTAAATAAAAAAATATTTTTTTTACAAGATATGTAAATAGATAGACACATAAAATTAAATCTCTTCAATCAATCTTTTTGACGCTTTAATTGTTCGACCTGGTCTTGTTCTCAGAAGCTGGGAACTGTCATCAGCATCAATAGTGTAAAGATAACAGCATTTACTGATGGTACAGACCCAATCTTTTCTTCAGCAGTTAGATCTAATGAAAGATTAGGTAAAGGCCTAAAGTGAGAAGAGTCTCTATCAACAGAATGCCAAGGGCGCTGGGCAGTCACCATGTGCCACTTGGTAGACACCACTTGAAAATGTTCTGCATCGAATGGAGCATCAGATTTTCTTCTCCACATCTGTCATGCGAGCACTCGATCTCCTTTCCTGATAATGTTCTTTCCATTCCACGTCATCCTTGGTAAGCATATGTTGTCATCTTTTGTTTGTTCACCAAGTCTTTCTCATGAGTTGCTTTCTCATCTCTGTTTCTCTGATTGGTCCATCGCGGCAATATGTTGCTTATTGCTCTACCGAACATCAATGTTGCAGGACATGAACCTGTGGTCAAGTGGTGTGTCAAGCAATAGGCTCTCAAAGTAGAATTCAACACAGTTTTCAAATCGAGATTCTCAAGATTAGCACTCTGAACTGTTTTCTTTAGTGTACTCAAAAACCGCTCAACAAGTCAGTAGGCCTGCGGTCACAAAGTTGTGCTCTTTTGATGCTTTTATTCAAATGCTCTAAGAAATCTTTAAACTCTCGACTATTGAAAGATGGGCTATTGTCAGACTTCAGTATTGCTGGAACACCCCATGTCACAAAGATGTCATCTAGTCTTTCAATGATTCGTTCTTGTGTAGTAGATGGAAGATCTTCAATTAACGGAAATCATATATACTCGTCGATAATCGCAGGTGATGCCCATTGTTGAGTGGACAGAAAAAGACGATGGCTATTCTTTCCCATGCATGCTTTGGGAGTTCTGACATGCTCAAAGTGTGATGAGTGTTTTTTGTAGAAAGACAATTGCATAGATGACAAGTCTTTAATTCCTTTTGAACCCTGTCATCAAGATAAGGAAACCAGACAGAGTCTCAGAGAGCTCGTTTTATGGCAATGACTCCAAGATGTCCTTCATGGGCTACCTCATTTATTTTCTGTCACAGACTCTCCGTAATCAGAATTCTCGACCCACGTAGGACTCCTTCCTGAGTTATAGACATTTCATCCTTGACATTTTTGCATTTCTGATATTCACCATCATTGGGGTGCGGTCGAGGGGGTTGGTTACATGACTGATGTGTAATTATATCCTTCAGCTTTAACATGTCACCATCATGGCTCATGGCACATAATCTGGGCTAATGAAATAGCAGCTCGTGTGTATGATTTCACAATTAAATTGACATAGGTCTCAACCGTCTTGGAGGGAATGCTGTGATCTTGTATAGGTTCTCTGGAAAAGTAGCCAGCAGGGTCCTGATCTTTCCCTGGACCATGCACAGTGGTGTAATTATACTCTTATAACCATAGTCCCTATTGTTCAATACAAGGAGGTATTTTGGCCTTTGAATTGCCAAATATACTCACTGAAGCTTGATGATACGTTACTAGCATAAAAGGCTTTCAGTACAGAAAGACATGAAAATGTTCACAAGCCTAAACCACAGCTAAGCTTTCTTTATCAGGTTATGAGTATGCATGTTCTGTTTGAGACAAACTTCTACGTGCATATTGTTATGAGCCAATGTACCCCAATATAGGCTTAGGTAGCACCACAACCTTTTACCCACATTCATCCTACCTTGTTCTGCATAACGGTTCTGGCAGTACCTAGTTATGTGCTGAATAATTGTCGACCATTTTTCTCAGAAACTGGCCTCATTTATTATGCATGAGGATTCCTAGTATCATATCATAATCCCCTGCCCAGGACATAGACAGCACGATTACCGTCTTCTGTTTAAAAACTTCGTACAAAAGTCACCGCTATCATCATTCTTTTATTTTTTCTTCACACCGAGTCGTGTCACGGAGACCGTATTTGTATAATCGGACCGGAGTATAATGGAGGCGATGGATAAACTTGTAGTGGGTGATGCGCAATCTACTACTAGACGAGACCAGCTCAGTCTGTTTACAGCAATACTCCCATTGTTGATCAGTAATGTTGTACCCAAGCTTGGCGCTCCATTTATCGCGTGCAGGGCAGGGGTGGTATGGTATTTCAGTGTAAAGGCTTTAGTACAGCGTGGATACCAAATGGGAAGCATTGGTAGACTTCAACATACGATGCAATGGGGCAACTATTTGGGGCTCCAGCGGGTATGATGGAGTATGTTCCTTGATACCCTGTCTCAGGCGAATATACAGGAAACATCCATGGGGGATTGCAGAGCGCCCTGAAGTAATTGCTGCATGGATCAAAACTTGCCATTTAAATAAAGGTCACCTCGGCAAGTTATGTTAAGTTTAGTTTTGGTCTTTGCAAACACTTCTTCCTGGAGGACAGGCATCTGTGGGTGATATGTGAGGGGAAGCAGGGAAGAATAAAGCATGGGAGCCTGGAGATAGCGGGCAAGTCGTTGCCATGCTCTGACCGTGCAGTCTACTGAAGTCGGATGTGTCATGTGGGGTCAATCAGTATAACTCCGTCTAATGGGATAGGGTCCGCCAACTAATGTTATGTCGCGACATGTGGCGTGTATCGGGGAGGTTGGAACCAATAATGTGCAAAGTGTGCCTGAGCACACAAATAATACATCTCAAAATTGGGAATATCAAAGACTCCCTGTGAATAGGATTGTGTGAGTATTTCCCATTGTAGCCGTGGTTGTTTACAGCCCCATACTAGTTTAATCAATTCCGATCGGAGCATAGAAAAGAAGTGCCTACCCGGATAAAATGGGATGTTCAAGAACAAATATAAGAGTTTGGGGAGGACGATCATTTTAATAGGGGAAATGCGTCCCGCTATCGTGAGGGGGAGGGCGATCCATCGTGGGACACTACTCATTATATGTTCTAATGTGCGCCCATAATTAAGTCGTAGTAGTTCTTCACGATCAGTAGTGACATGCACCCCAAAGTATTTCATTTCATTCCCCACTCTATGGGAAAGTCCGTGGGGAATGGCGACACCGACTGGGTGAGTGGGAATAGTTGAGACTTAGCCCAGTTGATGTGTAAGCCTGACAGCCCTCCGAATCTGACGAACCCCCGAAGGAGTGGGTTGAGGTTCTGAATCGGATCTTTGACATACAAGGCAATGTCATCTGCATAAAGAGAGATTAATATGGGACAGAGGAAGCAGCGTAGGGCCTTTTCCTGATGGTGTTGCCTGAGTTTCACCTCCAATGGCTCCATTGCAAGGGCAAATAATAAAGGGGAGAGGGGGCAGCCTTGGCGGGTGCCCCGAGTGAGCGGGATAGTGGAGGACGTGTGCCCATTAATCATCACCCTTGCTATCAGGGAGGAATAAAGGAGGCGTATCCATGATAAAAATCCCAAGAGGGAGTCCCATACATTGGAGAATAGTAAAGAGATAATCCCACTCCACAGAGTCAAAGGCCTTTCGTGGCAGTCTTTTTGGATGCCAACTGTGGATCTACGCTGTGTAAAATAGAGAACAAGGTGCGAAGGTTGTGGGAGGTTGCTCGCCCGGGGATAAAACCCGCCTGATCCGGTAATACTAATTTATCCATTAAGAGACTGAGACGATTCGCCAGCAATTTGACAGGATTTTTGCATCAGTATTAATAAGGAAGAGGGGCCGATACGAGTCACAATGATCCAGAGGTTTTCCAGGCTTCAGGAGAGAGATGATAAGTGCCTCTTGCATAGATCCTGGGAGGATCTGTGATTCCTGAGCCTCCAGATACACCTCATTTAACACCGGGGTTAGCTGGTCTATATAGGACTTGTAAATGTCGATGGGAAGCCCATCGGACCCCGGGGCTTTCCCTGATGTCATTTGCATAATCGCCTCCCGAAATTCATCGTCCTAAAACGGCGCAGCCAGGAACTCCCGTTGATGGTCACCTAACCATCCTAGGGTGATATCTTGTTATAGAGGTCTTTGTAGAAGGCAGTGAATGTATGTAGGATAGCCTGACTGTCCCTGTGCCGTTCTACCGAGGCATCGAGCATGTCCATAGTGTAATTAGAGAAGCAAGGCTGTCGAATATCTATCGCCAGTGCTCTTCCGGGTCGCTCACCTTCCTCATAACGACAAGCGGTGAAGTGTTTGCCATGAAAACGGACTTCGCACTTAGCCATGTCAGTGTATTCAGTGAGTTTTTCTCGAAGTGTGACTCTCTGAGATCCCGACTCTTCCCGCCACATATCCACTTCCAGTTGTTTCAGCTCACCTTCAAGACGATGCATGCTACGTCGGATGTCCCTAAGGACGCCAAAGCTTTTTGCCATACAGAAACCCCGCACAGTGACTTTAAAAGCCTCCCAAAGCGTGCTCATATGCTTGACCGAGCCTCAGTTACGGCTAAAGAAACTTGCAATTTCCTCTTCCAGTTCCGTCTGAAAGATGGCATCCAGCAGTGCTTCAGGTCCGAGTCGCCAACAGCGCAGTTTAGTGATTGAGTTGGGGGGCGCAATCGTCATGCTGAAGGGGGCATGGTCTGAAAGGGTTTTGGCATTGTGCCGCAGTGAAACTATCCATGGTGCGACCCCACAAGAAACGATCCAATTGTCAAGGTGGGACCAGGAGGCATGTGCTGTGGTGTAGTAGGTACCTTCTCTCTCTATGGGATGTACATGGCTCCATGCATCAATGAGCCAGTGTTCAGGGAGCAGGTGTGAAAGTGTCTCATGAGCTTTGGTGTAATGATGCAAGTGGGGGTGTGATCAATCAAGTGACGGACATAGCGTAGTGTTAAAGTCCCCCCCAAATGACATGAGTAGAGCCCACTTTGAGAATTTGTCCCCATAGCGCAGTGAAATAATCTGGTTTGTCAGTGTTTGGCTCATAGCAGCAGACGAGTATGACCGATTGTGTGCTTAGTGTGCCCCATAACACGCAGTGTCGGCCAGAGGGATCAGTGAGGGAACCTCCCAGAAGGTAGGGCGTGCCTTTCTTAACCACAATCAGGGTGCCTCATGAATACGTCGAGTAAGACAAAAAGAAGCGATCTGATGCCCATCTACCTCCAAAATAGGGCAGTCGACGTGGATCTCTGTGTGTCTCTTGAAGCACGGCTATGTGTACCTGATGTCTATCAAGGTAAGCGAGGATTTGGCGACATTTGCGGGGGTCTCCGAGGCCTCTGACATTCCACGTGAGTAGCTTTATGTGAAGTGGGTCAGGAGACAAGGACATTACCATGGAGGTGATAAATAGCTAAAGATGTCGAGATGGAGATGCCTGTGCATATGTACCGCAAAGTGTGCTGAATTGCGAGCTGCCGGTGTAAAAAAGATAACCAAAAGACAACAACTATCCCTGTCCCACCCCATCCCACAACAGCACCCCAAACGTGCTGGGAATGTACCCTCCCACAAAACCCAGGAAAACCATATTTGCATAGTCCAGCTCAAAGTAGTCTCATAATGCATTGCAAAGTTCAAAAACAGAAAACAGTGGGGATCGCCCATGCGGGGGGGATCACCAGTGCGACACAAAAACCTCCCTTCCCTCAGTACTGCCAAGGCAGTGTCTCAGTGTCCCCAAGGGGGATTGAGTTGAGAAAGGAAGAGTGCTTGGCTTGGTCCAGTATCAAACCACCTGCCACAAATGTATGTTCCCACCCTAAAACACATAATCTGTATGCCAGAATATCACTCATCTGTCCGTGATGTGGGGCTGGCAGCATGGCTATCCAGAGTATATTGGAATACTCTCTACTTAAGGCATTGTCTCTAAATTCACAGCTGCCAAATATCATAGCATAATAGCATGCATGCATGAGGTTGCCACATTCTAAAAGAGCTAAAGACACACAATTGATGGACAGGATGCAGAAGAAATGAGAACATTCACCCCCAGTCAAGAGATCTGGGTTAAATACATCATTCTTTTGCTCACCATGCCACCCCAGTTTAGACCTGGCCATATGCAAATCAGTCTTGACCCTTTGCTTCATGGGAACAGTCCAGCCCGAACTGCCAAGCAAGGTCCTCCCTGGACCAGAAACAAGCATCTTAGGACCGGTTTCAGGGTTTCACCCCTCTTCAGCCAGGATTGCTTGATTCCAGTGGCACAGTGAGCCCAGGACCCACGTCTGGGCATACCTGATGCACTTAGGGCGAGAAAGCAAAAGACACACAATTGATGGACGGAATGCAGAACAAATCAAAACATTCACCCCCAGTCAAGAGATCTGGGTTAAATCCATCATTCTTTTGCTCACCATGCCACCCCAGTTTAGACCTGGCCATATGCAAATCAGTCTTGACCCTGTGCCTCATGGGAACAGTCCAGCCCGAACTGCCAAGCAAGGTCCTCCCTGGACCAGAAACAAGCATCTTAGGACCGGTTTCGGGGTTTCACCCCTCTTCAGCTAGGATAGCTTGATTCAGTGGCACAGTGAGCCCAGGACCCACGTCTGGGCATACCTGGCGCACTTAGGGCGAGAAAGCAAATACACACAATTGATGGACGGAATGCAGAACAAATCAAAACATTCACCCCCAGTCAAGAGATCTGGGTTAAATCCATCATTCTTTTGCTCACCATGCCACCCCAGTTTAGACCTGGCCATATGCAAATCAGTCTTGACCCTGTGCCTCATGGGAACAGTCCAGCCCGAACTGCCAAGCAAGGTCCTCCCTGGACCAGAAACAAGCATCTTAGGACCGGTTTCGGGGTTTCACCCCTCTTCAGCTAGGATAGCTTGATTCAGTGGCACAGTGAGCCCAGGACCCACGTCTGGGCATACCTGGCGCACTTAGGGCGAGAAAGCAAATACACACAATTGGTATCGCTGTGTTCGCGATAAGTTGGCAGGGTATGCCCAGATGTGGGTCCCTTGCTCACTTTGCCACTGGATTCAAGATAGCCTGGCTGATGAGGGTTATGAACCCTAAACCGGTCCCAGGATGCTTGTTTCTAGTCCAGGGAAGACATGGCTTGGCAGTTCGGGCTGGACTGTTCCCATGAGGCACAGGGTCAGACTGATTTTTATATGGCCATGTCTGAACTGGGGTGGTGGAGTGAGCTAAAGAATGGTGATGGATTAACCCCAGATCAGTTGACTGGGGTCGAGTGTTTGATTTGCTCAAACGCTCCGTCCATCATCCCTTTTGGTATCGCTTTGTTCGCCCTAAGTTGGCAGGGTATGTGCAGACGTGGGTCCCTTGCTCACTTTGCCACTGGATTCGAGATAGCCTGGCTGATGAGGGTTATGAACCCGAAACCGGTCCCAGGATGCTTGTTTCTGGCCCAGGGAAGACATGGCTTGGCTGTTCAGGCTGGACTGTTCCCATGAGGCACAGGGTCAGACTGATTTGCATATGGTCATGTCTGAACTGGGGTGGTGGAGTGAGCTAAAGAATGATAATGTGTTAAACCCAGATCTGTTTACTGGGGGTGAATGTTTGATTTGTTCCAACGCTCCGTCCATCATCCCCCTTTTGTATCACATTCCAAAAGAGGGCATCTACCGATGCCGCAGTCACGCAAGCAAATCAGTCCGTGTGAGGGGAGGGCGATCTGGATACGTAGTCTGCGGAGGCGCCCCTCGGGGAGCGGCGCTGAACGGATTTGAGGGACTCTTCCCCTGATGTGGGTTGGTGAAAATTGAGTGTTTCCCTTGATAGAAGACTCGCAGCCGCGCTGGGTATAGGAGAGCATATTCGATCGGCGCTTTGCAAAGTTTTTGCTTGACTCCAAGGAATTTTCGGCACACTTTCTGCACAGCAACGGTGAAATCTGGGAAGATGGTGAATTTCACGCCTTCATATCATAGCGTCTTATGTTCACGGGCCAACTTCAGCGCGGCGTCCCGGTCACGATAATTGAAGAGATGTGCCACAATGGGTCGGGCAGTCCCACCAGGAGGAGGACGGGGCCCCAGAGAGCGATGCTCCCGCTCCACGATAAATTGCGACGAAAAAGGGTCTTCATCCTAGGCACCTCTCAGCAAACATTCAATATACTCCTCCATGTGACCCGTGTTGGTGCTTTTCGGGATACCTACGATTTGGATGTTGTTCCTGCTGCTGCGAGCCTTGAGGTCCTCATTCTTAGCTGCGATGACCTTGAGTAGTTTGTCCATTTGCGACACCTTGAGCTGCAGCTGCAAAGTGGTGTCTTCATTGTTCGATATACGCCGCTCCGCCTCCTTGATCTGGCCATCATGTTTGTCAACCTTTTAAACCAAAAAATCTAAGCGGCTATTAATGGTGTCCATCTTCCCTGAAAGGTCAGTCAGGCTATGCTGCATGGCGAGGAGCAACACTTTCACATCATCTCCTGTGGATGAAGACTGCGCCTGCGACGATTCACCAGCTGACTGCATCGAGTCGTCCGAGGCTGAGCACGTGGCCACTCTCTTGGACTCAAATAACAGCTTGGGCTGGCGACTATCCGGTTTCCCCATAGCAGTTAGAGAGGAGTAGGGCATAAAAGGTATTCCCAGTAGTTACAGAACATTCCCCAGGGGGTGTCACCTAGTTCTGCAGAGCAGAACAGAGTTATGGGCCACAATGCCCAGGGGGGTCCACAGTAATTGAGAGTCGACAACACTTCTACCCGTCAGCAGCTTGAGAGTCAATGGAAATAGCCAGGTGTATGGTGTCGGACACCATATACTCCTCCTCCACTACATAGGAGGATCGTATCCAGCACGAGGATGAGGGGCCCGCGTCACTCAATCCAGGCAGCTCTGCCAGCCATTGCTCAAATACAGCCCACCAGAGTTCAGCAAGTAGTAACAGGTCTTCCAGCTCGGGGTTATGGCAGCCAAATGCGGAGCAAAAATGCAGCCCGACATGGGGGGTTGGGGTTCTGTAGGGCTCAAGCGGACGGCTGTCCAAAGTTCAGGTTTGACCCCCACAGCAGGCAGAACATAGGATGCCTCCACGATAGCCAGAGGACCCAGGCGGCAGCAGGTCTGGGTTTCGCAGCAGTAGGCCAGCGGCACACAAGACCCTCACAGCAGGAATGGCAGGGTGGCGCCTCACCCAAGGATCTACAGCAGAGCAGGCCGCAAGATGTTAGGTGGGATGTTTACAGGGCAGGGCCACACCGAGAATCCACCACTTTAGCAGCGGCCCAGCCCCCTCCAGTCACGGCTACACTGCAGCCCAGGATCTCTCCGCAGTCTAGCCAGGGATGGCAGTCTGAGGCAGCCTGGTTCCAGCGCAGGAGCAGGGAAGTACAACTCTCGCTACGGCCGTCCTCCGTCCAGGCAGTCAACACGTGTGTCACAATCACGCCGCACTCACCGCATTCCAGGCATTCAGACCCCGGGTGGGAGTCCCTTCTATGGCAGGTAGTCAAGTGGTTCTGGGAGTCCCAGCAGGGCAGCGGCTGCTACATCCGCCCCGCACGCGCCAGCCGTCAGGGCCTGTCACAATGTGGCCGCCGCGGAGCTCGGGTGTCCTCATCAGCCGGGCAGGTCTCCAGGCCGTCACACACGGCCACCCCACTCCAATCTTCTTTTGGTACAGGAAGCAGCAGCAAGGGGCACCAGCCCTCGAAAAGCACACTGGAGGTGGAGGATGAGTTAAGGAGCAGCTTACGGGCAGAGAAAGCTGGAGCAGCAGGCAATGAGCAAGATTAGTGTAGGACTCTGCTACCAAGTGGCCAGAGCCTCACTGGTCGTGCACCACCTAGCACCCCCCGCTATCATCATCCTTGGACAACAGGTCCATTATACATAATGGCAAGCCATTACATATCTAGGCAGAACCCCTGAGGAAACCTTTTCGGTATAAAAAAACCTAAATTTTCCTGGGTAACCAGAGTGGAAGACTCCACGCTGATACAAGATGCTGAGGTCCCTGCACGCAGAAGCTCCTGCACGCAGTGGTCTGACATCCCTTGCTGGGTGTCTAACTCAAGACTAAGTTGGGGTCCTTCATTCACTCCCATCAGGTAATGGGGTTAATTCTTCCCTAGGGGATAACTTGGCTTTACACCCACATACATGCTAGGTACACTTAGGTAGGGTTTACAGCATAGTAGTACGCTTGATTACTACCATGTATCGATATGCCTGTATATATTTACTGTTTTAGCACCATGGTAGAATTCTACCTTGTATTTACTCTGTTGGTGCTTGTAATCATATATATCTGTTTCTTTCTAATGATTGTCGGAGCAAACATGTTTTATACTAGAATGACACTGGTTCAATAAATGCTTATTGAAAAAGTCCCCATTGTTTATTCTGAGCATACCCACGTATTGCTACTTTTTGGGAATAGATATTTACGGAACTGGGGAATATTGTTGGCACTCTACTTACTCCGGATCCCTTATAAGGCCTGTTGGGATACACTAAACCACACCCCAAAGGGATTAGGAAGCTTCTGCTTTTGGCCAAAAGGTAAATAGCTATGCGCTGGGCACTGGGTCCTCCTCCCTCTAAGTTAGAGTCGGAAAAAGATTTGATTTTCTGTAATGCGCAGTTCGAAACATACAGCGAGTTAATACCTCCACGGAGTCGTCCTAAGACTTTTTGGGAGTTGTATAAACAGTATTTGCTGTCACAGGATGATGCTGTAATGGGCAGTATATAAATGTTCACTATGCAGGAACATATCTTCTAAATTGTGATATGCTATCGGAAGTGTGATTGTAGGATATGTTTATATTTCTGTTTTTAATTTGATTGGTGTTTGGGGCTGGTATGTCCATGTCAGGAGAGTGTTATCAATAAGTGGCTGCTGTCTTCCCTACATGTCGAAGGGATGTTTTTTTTTCTTGCACTCCTTATCCTTATTTATATCTGGCTGACTGCATGATATTCCTTATTATTATAATGCTACTGACATTGTGTTCTGTACATTGCTGTGGTTTGTTTAATACAATTAAAATAAAATAAGAAAATGTCCCCATTGTTTATTCTGAGTATTTCTCTGAGACCAAGTAAGCACAAGTGACTGAGTGAAAAGTAGTGTACTATTTCCACATTCCCTGAAGGATCAAGGGTTGTCATGTTCGATAGTTGCCAGAAACCATTCGCTCATTGGTAAAGTTAGGTGGCTTATTGTGGCACTGTCAACTAGCCGGTCAAAAGGCTAACACATCCTTTGGGGGTGTCTGGAATTAATCTGGACACCAATCGTTTAGCTAATGTTGCCTAAATGCGCAGATACTATGTATTATTAGGAACTACACAACATGGCCCCCCAACTTTAGTTTGTTTCTTATTTAACTGTCAAATCTGAGTAGTTCAGTCGTATTTTCTTAGAGACCCCTACTCACATTTACCCTGAGACGACCGGAGTGGGAATGGAAAAATCCGCCACAGTTGAGTAGGTATTTCCTATGTTTTGGCTATAGGTTTATTCAAGCTTGAAGGATTATAATCCTCTACATTGTGCATAAAAGTTATCTCTTTTCAAATAAACTTCCTCTCATAATGTCTCAGACTGGAGACACAGGTATGAGTGGTACTTGTGGTATTAGTGCAGAGGAAGCTGAGCAGGAAGGTGCTCTTAACATTACAAAAAATTGCAGACATGCACTTACTATGAAATTATTAGATTATGGAGTCACATCATTGGGTGGGACCGCAACCTTTGTGATTGAGGCACACAAGGCCTTTGGAGCAGATTTCTTATATTCTTGGGTTAAATTCCCACCTGCAGATGCACACACACATATGTTTCATACTTATACCCCATATGAACCACCAGAAGATTATTCTCTTTAGAAGGACATAGAAGTCTTGTTAATTTACCAAGAACATATAAATTGGTTTAACGGTGCCCTCCCCCATACCAAAGATAAAGTGAGACCTGGTCCGCTCAGCTGATACGGAGCGACTTGGACGGTCCTAGCCGCTTACACACCGTATCCAGAGATTGATACATTGCCAGCAGCTGACTTATGTCCACTTCACAGAGAAATATTTAAACTAACCAGAAATCCTACAATGTTTGTAATGCGAACATTCACAATTCAACCTTCAAGGCTGGTCAACCGCAAGGACCAGCAACAAAAAGTACCCCACAAACGCCGAACTTGATCATGGCAAGAATGCCCACTAGACATGAGCAGATGCCATTCTGGATAGCACAGAAAATTGCCCAGAATTTCCACATACAGCCCTGCTAGAAAAACACAGAATACTGACTATTTGCTTGCCAATGGGAATAGCTGCCCTGATAGAGGTTTGTATGACTTGGGGTACGGTTTTTGCTGCCGTTTACACCAGAACTCAAGGTAAAACATCAATAGCAGTGATACCAGAAGTATTTGAAACAAATATAGAATGAGTGCAGGGCAGAACCATTCCAGATACACTTCTCGACAACTTCTTCTTTGATACATCTTAGCCACTGCTAAAGCAAGAAAAACCAAGGTAGGTACGTAATCCACCTACAAGTAGTACAATGGGGAGCTTTCTGAACTGAAATGTGCCAACCGAAACTGTGACCAGAAAGGGCACGAATCACACACTGAAAAGGGTAAACCCCTTTGCAAAAGAAATTTATGAGGCTGTCACGAAATTACCAAGACAGCATGTACATTATGGACAGAGAGCAAGAGTGGAACCAGCAAGAGGTGTCCAAGCATTATAGAAAGTATACAAGGACTAGAAAAGGCTTCTCCAAAAAATAGCTTGTGAGCTACTGGTACCTCTTCGGGTACCTGTATGTAACTCTCCCATGCGCTGGCCAGTCCTCTAAATACGATGCTTTTGCTTGGTCAATTTAATATGTGTATGACAAAATTGAAAAATGTGTATGCTAGACGAAAATGTGTCTATTTTCAGAATTCATAAGCTGCTGTTTGGAGGAAAATGGTTCAATTTCCAGTAAATATTTAAAGCTGATATTTGAGTCTATATCATGCAGTGTTGGGAAAGCATATTAGTAATATTTCGTTGGTGCCAGGGGTATTGCAGCTAAGGCTGTTCGGTATTAAGGTGACCATTGCTGGCAATCTTGCATATGGCGGTCACTAATACAATCATATTTGATGTGGTCACAATCACAACACTAAGATTACTGGTAGGACGATTTTCACTGACTATAAAGTATATCAAATTTCACAAATGGTTGGAGAAGCCTGGTATGGAAGCTATAGGGTCTCCATTTAAGTGATGTTTGAATAGAAACATTTTCAGTTTTTTGCGACATGTGATACCTACTTCTTGACAAGGTAGTTCAGACAGGTTTAGGGCATGCAGGTATCTTAACTGTATCTTGTTTTAAGACCTCATCTTTTGAAAACAGGTTCTGGTGTTTCCGCTGTATGTGCTTACTCTGCTTTGACTATCTAGTGGCAAATGCATGAGGCATTTCTTGATTTTATTTATGATTCCATAATGTAAATATCTTCATTTGATTGACTCTGTTGAGAAGGTGTAAGATCGGTGAGTAACGTCTCTCTTTGCATCTCGTTACTGCTTTTTCAACTTCAGTCTCAAATATATAATCCTCACTATAGTGTCTCATCAGAGAAGTCCCTATTAGTCACACTCATTCACTTTATTTACATATGTAGTCGATCTTTCACACTTAATAATGGGAGGTGAGATTTGAGGTTCTGCCTGTACCTTAAGCAGCAAATTGTAACTCTTTTAGGATATGTGTCATAGAACTTCGGTACATCACGCCAAAAACCTCTAAGCAGCTAAAAACAGGGCCCTCGCTGGCAGTGTCCAAAAGTCTCAGATTCATGTTTCATCACATCTGTGGAAGAAGTTTTTACCTATGTACTAAATCCTATACATAGTGTTGTAATATCGCTGTAAAAGACTTACTATAGATACTGCAGTTTCTTTTTAGACCGCATAATTAGAGAACTTGCATTTCTTGTTTCCTTCTGATCACTACTTTGTAACTTGACCGATAAAGAGTTTCAACTTAATTATGTGATTTTGGTCAAAATGTAATGCATTGCGTGCTGCATTTCAGCTGCCTCCCAGCGCTGTAAAGGAGTCCGAGACACCTGTCCAGGCACTCTGATAAGTCTTGGCACATAACACTGGGTCAAATGAGCTACTGTCCACATTCCTTAAACATAGATGCCATTGTGCATTTCAAAGTTTGATTATATGGCCTAAAATCCCTGAATACTAACTAACAAGTCACTTGCCAAGTAGGAGCCAGGCTGAAAGGCGTCTGACCTGAGATCATTATGGGACTTGCAGTTCTAAATGGACAAATGATGACAGGGTGATGCGGGAACGGAAGGGAGTCCACAAGGGGGCGCACCGCTCTCTTGGTTGGGAAAATGCCCAACTGAAACCAGCCTTTCCTTGAAGAAGCAGAACTGCTTGCTTCTCAGCTTTATGTGAAAATCAATTAGTAAAATACATCTTTATTGGTACAGAGGTTTGTTAATCTCAGCCTTTAAGAGTCTATTGTGGTTTGCGAACCTGGAAACACAGGTTTATAAGATCTATAAACTGTAGCAGATTAGATTATATTGAACTCTGTTGGCATGGTCGTAAGAATTTTATGGGGAATTATACATTTTAGATTTTCATCTCCCTCTTAACTGTTCTATGGGGGTTACCCTACGTCCTGTCTCCAGGTATCTACTGTTATGTAAACATTTTTAATGAGCAACACTTCTGGTTGTTTTTAGATTTATTTTGTTTAAAATTAACTGGTATTATGTTTGACGAACAAGTACGAGGTAGCACAAGTTAAATACCAGACGTTAAACACAATTTAGTACATATGGGGAAATTGCCTGGGAGGAGGACAAGCACAATTATAAACTCACCAGATTTATGCAGTTAGCGTTATAATTATGCAGTGAGTGCTTGCCAGACCCAGTCCCATGGCTGCAAACACCGCATACTACAGTCACGATTCACCGAGTCACTGAAACCTTGGCTGGAAACATGTGAATCTGGCGTTATGCCCATGTCAACACCGCCAGAAGAAAAACACCGACAATTTCACTGGCTCTATAAAATGTAATTTAAATGGGATAAGACTTTGGCTGAGAAACCGTGACGTCAACCTCTTAAAATGTGTTTTAGCCACGGCAGGTTCTCCTGCGGAGGTGAGAACATACTCTGTATGGTTTGCATTTTGCTTCAACATCAAGAAAGCAGGAAAAGTCCTTTGAGCTGGTAATGCTTTCTTACCACAACTCTTGCACTACAGTAGTAAGGTAATCATGTTAGGAGTGCAAATTGTATCGTCAAAGCATATCCATTGACAGTGAAGTGCCCCTTTTTAGTGAAAACAGCTATTTTACAGTATGGAACCTGTCCAGTATAATTCCAAGTTTGAGCGATGCTCTTGGCAATTTGAAAGACTATATATGAAAATAAAATGAATTAAATCATGAATGACACGTTTTAAATAACTCGAGATATATATGACATGAATGTGAATTTTTCACTCTCCAGTAACCTTGTTTTATTTTTGTAAGATGTGTAATTATTATATGACGCCGTCTGTTTATGGAAATATACATTGAAAACTAAAATATTAAGCATTTGCAGAACCAGTTCGTTTCAGCTCTAAAATACTGAACTATTTGCTTTGCCATTGCCTGTTGTCAGTCGCATGAATGCACATACTTCAAGATACACACACCCGTGTGGATGGCACTCTTGCAATATAGGTTTTCTGGCCCATTTCATGATAGCCGACAATGCGCACTCATTAGCTGTAAAGCATCTATACACGTGCTTCAAGACACAGCTGTATACTTGCGTCGTGACGCATGTGTAGTAAACCATGGCGGCCATTTTTAATTTATTGTTCTAGCATGGTGGATGACGGTGTAAGACTGGTCATTTAAAATATTTTAAAAAGTCAAAAAGAAATGTGCACACATTGCAATAAAAGGAAGCAAGTCTGCCCGGAAGTACTTTGCAGTTGCCAAGCCCTCATTAAAACTAAAATAAAAAAATAAAAGGGATAACACAGGGATGGGGATGAGGAGTAGAGCAGACAGAACCTGGGATGGTAATAAGTTAAACAGAAGCGCATGTAAAGAGCAAGAGAGGAAGCGCGCAACCCAGCAGCTGCCAGGACTCCCGAAAAAAGAAAAAAAACAATAAAAAAAATACATGTAAAATGAGGAGCAGATGGCGAGTGAGGCACGGGGCGAAAATAATGCATGAAAAGATAAAGGCGAAACAGAAGGTGAGAAAGAATCTACAAGAACTCCTATGAGTGCTCAATAGTAAATAATTCAAACATTAGCAAAGTCAAGAGGTTGCGCCTTTCATTAGCATTACCCAGCCTTTTGAATTTTGCAGTGCTTTTAGCTGATGTGTTTTGTCAGTGTGGAACAGAATTGACATAAACACAAAGAATCCACTGCAGCATAATGACATGTATATGGTTATACATCACCACGCATGTGCACGTATACTTCATGAAGCGCAGCAATTTCATTTATTTAAAAGAAGAAAAAAAAATTAGCATTCTAAGTTTGTAGAAATCAGTATAGGAGCAGTAAATTAAAAAATGTGTGAAAGCACATTAAAGAACAATCATCGGCATAGCCAATAAGTCTCGCCTTTGGAACCTTATAAGTGTTTTGCCAGAGCTATTGGTTTTGACAATGTCTTTAAACAATGTTGTAGAGCAGTGTGGCTGCTCTGCTGTGCAGCATGTAGAAAAGTTATATTAAAGTGTTATAAGCATTTTTGTTACCTTATATATAACCAAGTAGACTTTATGTACAACTGAACAACCCAAAAAAAAAAAATTAACATATAGAACGTCTTCTAGTTTGTCTGTCCTGATGCTGAGATGATGCTGTGCTGATGCTCAAGTGATGCTGAGTTATACTGACATGGTGCTACGGTTGTGGTGTGCTTGTGCAGAGGTGGTGCTCAGTGATGCTGAGGTGGTGCTGAGTGATGCTTTGGATGTGCTGTGCTGGTACTGAGGTGATGCTGCACTGGTGCTGCGCTAATGCTGAAGTGGTGCTGCAGTGGCAATGTTTTTGCAATACATTTTTATTTGCAGTGGAGTGATTATATTTGCATAGCACTATTGCCATTGCTGATCCACACATGCAGGAATGCGACTGCCTGCAGCACATCGTGTCTGTGAGCTGCAAGTAATAGATAAAGTGCGGTGCCTGTTTCAGAAGCGCCGCGCTCATGCTTAAAGTTTGTTTTAAGGGAGCCACGCCGTGCACAACAAAAGGAAGGTGCGGGTGGCATATTTGAAAACAACGCTCTGCATGACAGGGCTACATACCCTAAAGCAACAAGGTCTTGACTAATTTACTGAACAGGAGATCATCAGGTTTTCTCAGTGGGAACTTACCTTTGGATAGGATCGAAACCTATGAGTCAGATGACCTGTTGTTTGTAGCCAAGGATGTCAGCCGCAAGGCAAGAAGAGCACATGAGAAGTTGTCAGAATTAGCTCAGAGGTATGAAGTAGACTTGACTCGGACAAACATGTTACAAGGAAATCATAAGCTTAATTAACTACAGTGACCAGGAGCTGGAGGAAAGGTGGTCAAAGAAGAAGAATGCAAAGAAGGTGCAAGGGGAAACAAAACTTCCAGGAGGGGTAACACAGAAAGTTGACACATATCCATTAAGGGAGGTGCCTAGCAGAGGGTATGTGCTTGTTCCGTGGAGTAGCTGCATTTACAAATGACTTCCTCCGGTTAAGGGAGAAACCTGCTGAATAGTGCAAGTAAGTTGATCGTTTTGTTAAAATCTTGAAAGTGTGGATTGATCTCAATACCTTGTTTGAAATTGTGGCTCCTAGTGACCTATTGTCGGCTTGGAAAAAAGCCATTGAGTGGCCTGCTGCTGACTCAGACAGGGATTCAGTGACTCATGGTCCTTCTTAGTTGGTTATGAAAAAATATGAACAGGTGATCACATTGTTGCAGTCCAAAATAGCCCCTCAAGACATTGATTGGGTTAAAATAGATCGAACGACTCAAGAGCCTAAGGAGTCAGTACATGCTTACTATGAAAGGCTGTTACAAGCCTTTAAGCAGTACAGTGGGTTAGACACTCTTGACCCTAAGGATATGGGGCAATATATATTAAAGAATGTGACAGGATTGAGACTGGAAGTTAGCCTCATGATCCATCAACATTTGATCTGCTGGAAGAATAAATCTATGGACAAAATTCTGCAGTATGCCAAGTATTGCACTGATGAGGTGTATTCCAAACATAGAATAAAGGAGGAGTTGATGCTTGTTCAAATGCGAACTGCACAGAAGGGAGAACAAGTACAGATAAAAGGGGGAACGGTAGTTCACACAAAGGGAATGTCCCAGGAGATGTTCAGGTTACGTCAGGTTTGGTGGGACAGAGAAGAGGAAGAGGAGTCCCCATAAACCCTAAAACAGGGATAGATGTTGTGACTCTGAGAAAGACCGCTGCTTGCAATTTTTGTCACAAGATTGGTCATTGGAAGCAGAAGTGTCCTCTAAATCCTGTGAATCAAGTGCATGAAGAAGACCTCTTACAAGTTACGGATGTGGTCAATCAGTAGCTGACAGTGACTAGGCTGAGCTCTCTTAATGCAGACAGAAATCAGAACCAGTTAGTGCAGGTGCCCCAACCTCCAAGAATCTTGCAGGGAAATCAAACATACCATCTGATGCCCTTAATGGAGGGGCTGGATTGATTTGATCAAGACCCGTCCTTATGATGGTGCCTGAGGGGGGAGAAAGACTGTACACTTGGTGCAGTCTTAGAGGTAGACCAGAATGGTTCATATGTAGAAGCCATAGATGGCCATCTCATTATATTCTTGATTGATACTGGTGCTACCAGTTCTACTGTGAGATCTGCAGTAGTCTCAAACCTACCCCTCTCTGGAAAATCAATGCAAGTTGTATGAGTTGCTAACAAAACAATGACCAACCCTCTGACGGAAGAATTGCTGGTGAAAATCAGAATTTTTGGGATCATCATTAGTTTGTGGTGTGTGATTCTATTCCGGCCTGTTTGTTAGGACATGACCTCTTGTGCAAATTCAATTATACCATTTACTGCACGCCAAAGGGAATTTAATTGCAGACTAATGATGAGGACATTGTCTTCAAACTGGCAAATCGGAATCATTAAACAGCTATACTTCCCTTACTGACAGTGGAAGACATGCCGCTGGATTTGAGAAACATCGTCTCTCCAGTGGTATGGGACTTTACGGGAGAATAAATTGGACTGATTTGAGGAGTTGAGACAGTTTGAATACAGATCAAGCCTAATGCAGAGTTCCCAAGAACACCTCAGTGCAACTTGACCCCGGAAACGGTGTTAGGGATTACACCTATGATTGAGTCTATGATTGTGGAGGGCATACTGAAGAAAATCATGGGAAGCCCATGCAATTTGCCCATCATGGGACTACAGAAACCAAGCAGAAAGTATAGCATAGTTCAGGACCTTAGAAAGGTGAATAACATTGTGATTCCATGTTGTCCCGGTGTACTGAATCCGTCTGTGATCCTATTTCAGATTCCTTGTGGAGCTGCCTGGTTCACAGAGATCGACCTCAGCCAAGCATTTTTCTCAATTCCATTGCATGAGGAAAGCCAATTTTTATTTGCTTTCTGTCTGGAGAATCGTGTCTTAACATGGTGTCGTATCCCTCAAGAGTAAGTCCGTCATCTTCAATTAGGTCTTGAAGAAGAATCTCAAGAGCTTTATTCTGCCCCAAAACTCAACGATAGTTCAGTACATCAATGACCTCCTCATTGCATCTGAAACACAGAAGGCTTGTAGGGATGATACTATTGCCTTGCTGAATCATCTGGCTGGCAATGGGCATAAGGTGTTTCTGAGAAAACGTCTGTACTGTCTGACTAAAGTGCAGTATTTGTGTCATCGAATTGAGAGAAGCAAGAGGAGGTGTTACCAGAGCAAGTGGAGGCGATCATGAAAATGAATCTGCCTACGACCCACAAGAAGATCAGGATTTTTTTGGGAATGTTTGGCTACTCCCGACAATGTATTCCAAATATCTTCTTGATGGCAAAACTTTTGCAGATGCTGACCCACAAGGATGTGAGTTATCCCCTACCTTGGGATAAAGACTCCTTACTTGACTTCTTGGAGCTGAGAGAGTGGCTGTGTCATTCTCCAGCTTTAGGTATGCCTGATTACAACAAAGCGCCTTTGCTGTTTTGCCACGAAAGGGAAGTTTGTGCTCTCTCTGTACTCAACCAGACGCAAGGAGGTGCCCACAGACCAATGGCCTATTTCTCAGCTACATTAGATCCTGTAGCTTCAGCATTGTCCGGATGTCTCAAATCCTTTGCTGCAACAGTTGTCAGGATGGAACGATGCAAGAGCATTGGGATGCGTCATCCACTTACTGTATACATATTGCACTCAGTTGAGCTTCTTTAGGCTCTGACTCATTTAGTATTTGACTGATAATAGGTTGACAAGATATGAGCAGGTGTTGCTTGCCGCAGAGAATGTCACTCTGAAGCACTGCACTGTGTTAAATACTGCTACTTTGTTACCTGTTCTAAATGCTGTTGGGGAAAATTGTGAAGACTATGCCTGTCTAGATGTTACTGAGTTTTGCACCAAGCCGAGACCTGACATTGCCTATGAGCCAAAGTCTTATCCTGATCAAGTCCTTTTTGTTGATGGTTCATGTCTAAGAAACAATGAAGGAAATCTGAGAGCAGCATTTGCAGTTTGTACCATCTCTGGAGTGGTGCTTGGTTACAGGGAGTACACTCCGTACAGGTAGCCAAAATCATTGCTTTTACCTGTGCATGTGTTGTCTCTGAGCAGATCCGAGTCACTATCTATATTGATAGCCAGTATGGGTTTAGTAAGGTTCATAACTTCGGCCAGCAATGAGAGGGTTCCTAACATCAACAGGCTCTCTCATTATGAACAGGGAATATGTGAGACAATTACCAAAGGAAGCAGCAGTCGGTAAATGCACTGCCCTTGGGAAGGTAGCTGACTTTGTCACTACGGGAAACCGCTATCTGGATGAAGTTGCTCACTTTTGTACTACACATGCATGCATTTTCAATGGGGAAATATGTTGGCGAGAGTGCAGAGAAGACCAAAGTCAGCATGATGCTAGCTGTTGTAAAAACATGGGATGAAATTAGGTGTTTGAAAGCTGAAGCAACAGATCAGAAACAATTGGGTTGGATTAGAGCAGGTTGTGAGAAAGGAGAAAGGGACTTATGGGCTTCAACTGATGGTAGGGCAGTGTTACCGGATTGTTTTTTTAACCCAATGGCATGGCAGTTCATGGAGCAGCTCACAGAGGAAGGGATCCGATGGTGAGATCGCTTAGGCAGACTTAGTTCAATCCAAGGTTTTGTGTGATTGCAGAAGCAGTGTGTCATCGGTGTGTCACGTGCCAACAGATGAATCCTGGGAAAAAGACAGTTGTTGCTGTAACGCACAAGATCCCACTAACCTGGTAACAGGTGGGTTCCACTCCACTCTTCCCCTTGTAGGTATGACAGGCCACTCCCAGTGATAATGCAAGGGCAGCGACAACTGAAAGGGAATTTAGAACACAATCAGACCCTTATCTCTAAAACTCATAGAGGCTAACACGTTCAATCACAGTGCATGCCTACTACAAAGAAGATTCCACTTGCCAATTAAATTGTCTCATGGGCACTGTAGTAAATGCGTAGAGTTAACAGCACTCTACATCCAAAGGGCTGGTAAATACTTCTTTACCAACACGTAAATAACAAGTCATTCAAAAAGCAGGATACTAAATGGCAGCAATGAAGTGAAGCTTAAATAAATCAATGGCAGCAGCATATTAGCAGGACTGCACAGTCAGGGGAAACGGGAATGTGGAGGGGAAAATAATATTTCCAACTGTGGCTGCTACAATAAAGGAATCAGGAGCAAGATAGGAGGTTGAGGGATCAGGAACTGCTCTTGTCAAAATGAAGGGCTGACTGCGGTGAAAGAAAATACTCACACACAGGTAGCGCGCGTCTGGGAGCAGTCTCTTGTTCTATGGTAGCGGGATACAATGTATTTACTATCGGGTGACTGCCGGCAAGGAGCGGCGAGATAAAGTTTCTCGCGTCTGGCAAGATACAATGTTGCAGTCTTCTCGTGTCTGCCTGCCAAGAACAACGAGATACAATATTGCCAGTATCTCAAGGCTGCAGGCACATAATGGCGCGTCTAGTGGGAAACTTATTATCAAACGTCCCAGAGTCGGAAGGGGAAGGTCAGGCTTAAGTCAGTCCAAGGTTATTGAGGAGCTACGAGGAAAAGGGATTTCTGGAGTGAGACAAGTAAATACAAGTATTCAGGAAAACTCAGCCAGAATCTAGAGTAACAGGGCAAAATGATCTCAGGGGGGTGGGGAACCAGTCAGGACAGGAAGCCAAGCGAAGTTTCTCTCCCATGACGCAGTGATAAGCTTATAGGGGAGTGTGTACAAATGCCTCTTCTAGTATCAAGGAGTACAAGTAAGGGAGTCTCAATAATAAGAGATACCCCTTATACCGGACATGCACTGAAGAACTAGATTATGTTCCACATCACAGAACATGTGGTCTGATTCCTGAGAGTTCTCCCTCCCAAAGGTCTATTTATAGAGCGTGGTTTAGTAGGCATGGAATCTGCGTATTAGCTGGGAAGCATGGACGTTTTGTTCAGGTTCCCAGGATCTGTCTTCAGGGGCAAACCCCACCCAGTCTATTAGGTATTGTAGTTTAACTCTATATCTGCGGGAATCAAGGATGCGTTAACTAAATACTCCACTTCTCCTTCTATCTCGATGGGAGGGCGGGGTACCTCGAGTTCTAAGGAAGGGGTAAAGGCTTTTAATAAAGAAGTGTGGAATACAGGGTGTATAGGAAGTTAGTCGGGGAGGCTAAGTTTCATACTAACAGGGGACAAGACTTTGACAACGAGATAAGGTCCTATATACCTAGGCTGTAATTTTCTAGGTCCTGCTAACCTCAAATTCTTGGTAGATAACCATACTTGATCACTTATTTGGTACTCGGGAGCTGGTTGGCGATGTTTTTCAGCTTGTTGTTTGATGGTGTTTTTGGCCTTTTGTAATTCTTGTGTGGCCTTTTGCCATATTTTCTGAAGGGATTCATGGTGGTTCTTGACAGCAGGTATATCCACTAATCGTGAAGGCAAGGGACAAGGCAAAAATCTAGGATGATGAGCATGTAAGAAATAAAAGGGTGAGATGCCAGTGGACGAATGTGAGGTATTATTGTAGGCGAATTCCGCCAAAGGAAGAGCCTGTACCCAATCACTTGTTTTAGTGGTTAGGAGAGAACGTAAGTATTGTTCAAGTGTCTGATTTGTTCTTTCAGTGTGTCCATCTGTTTGAGGATGGTAAGCTGTGGATAACCTGTGATCAATACCAAGAGCCATACATGTTCTTTGCCAGAATCTAGACACAAATTGTGCCTCTCTGTCGAATATAATAACAGAAGGAAGACCATGTAATCATACTATTTGTTCTATGAAGAACTGTGCTAGTTTCGTGGAAGATGGAATCTTTTTTAAGGGTAGAAAATGCACCATTTTAATGAGCATATCTACAACAACATATATGGTGTTGTACCCTTGTGATCTTGGGAGATTGGTTTTAAAATCCATACTAATGAAGTGCCAAGATATTGAGGGAATCGGGGTAGGTCTTAACAAACCAGTAGGTGCAGCGTGAGAAGTTTTTTGTCTAGCACAAACAGGGCATGACTTTACAAACGCTAAGACCTCTTTAGGTATTCAATCTCAGGATCTGTTAGGGCATATGCTATACTCACAGGGAGTTCCGCTCCTGGTATCAAATCTATCCGGCAATCGTAACTTTGATTGGGGGGTAAGGCAGTTTCCTTAACCTCATCAAGCACTTCTTTATATTCCTCATATATTGATGGTACACTGAGGCTTTTCACAGACGTATCAAGGACACAGCAAAGAGCATTTTTCCAATTACTGGCTTCGTTGTAACAGTGCAACATACAATGTAAGGATTTCAGGGTAACGTTTCTAGATGCCCAATCTATATTGGGTTTTGTGGATTTGCAGCCAGGAAACCCCAAGAATGGCTCTGAAACTAGGCGTGCCGATTAGATCAAATCAAAGGGATTCTGAGTGACCGTTTTCACATACCATGATGATATTGGGGGTATGATATGTAATCAATCCTGAAGACAATTCAGTTCCATCCACCACTCTCAACCATCTCAGGACGGGGTTTAGGTACAAAAGGTATCCTCAATTCTTGGGCCTATTTAATGTCTAAAAAGTTCCCTGTGGCCCCAGAATCCAACAAAAATAGACAGTGCCTTTCTGCTCTGCGAAAACATTATTAAGGTTACCGATAAGGTGAAATGTTTAGGTACTGTCGCCACTGTATTGGAAAGAAACTGGGAGACCTGAGGAAGTAAACAATTTGAAGAGCCGGTCTCATGTACCCTCATGTTCTTCAGTTTTCCGAAGCTGTCATACTGTAGTCTGTTCCCGCTACAGCCTTAAGAGGAGCACGAGGTTTTAAAGGACACTCTTTTGCAAAATGTCCGCTTTTCCCGCAGTATAAACACAAAGTGAGCTTGCGTCTTTTCTCTTTCTCCTCTACTGAAAGGGGACCTCTCATACCCCTTATTTGCATGGGTTCACAGCGATCCTTGGTGTCCTTACTCTCCTTTCTGTCACTCTTTACTACTAAGAAGCGAGAGAGTGTATGGCGTTATTTCTCCCCTCGCCTTTCACTCAACCTATGATCCAGTTTTACCACAAGATCTATGAAAGTGGGGCAATCCTCTTGTGGATCCACTATCTGAGAAAGGAGGTCTTTCAATTCGTCACAAAGTCCTCTATAAAATAGAGAGGGCCTCTTTTCTTCGGGCCAATGTGTTTCTGTGACCAATCTGTTGAAACACATAATATATGTGAGCAAATCCTTAGAGACCTGTTTCAAATTTAGCAACTCGTCGTCGATTGCCTGCATAAAGGTATGCTTTGCAAAAAGGCTCCGCATTTTCTCCTGAAACAGGGTAAAATCATAAAGCAACGGGTCATTGTTTTCTACCAGGGGCACAGCCCAGTTAACTGCATTACCAGTCAAATACGAAATGACAAAGGCCAGTTTAGCGAATTGGCTGCATCCCCACAATAGTGGGGTATGTCCCCAAGGCACTGGTCTGTTGTCCTCTATTTGAGGTGACTCATTTTAATCTCCAAATGTGAATAAATGAATTTAAGTCCAATGTTTCACTGGTATTGATTTATTCTTGATATTTTCTTTTATGTACTTGATTTGAACTTTTTTGAAGTTTCAGCACTACATATTCCAACATACATTTCATAGGTCCCAATGCATTTCGGCCATGCGGGCGTTCATCTGGGGACAGTCTGAAAATAATAATGAGAACCATTGCTCAATATACTGGAGGAGAACCACTGGTTATTTTAAATCAAACATCAATCTAAAGAAGTGACCAGGTGCATCAAGATGGCGCGTCTAGCGGGAAACTAATTATCAAACGTCCCAGAGTCGGAAGGGGAAGGACAGGCTTAAGTCAGCCTACGGTTGTTGAGGAGCTACAAGGAAAAGGGATTTCTGGAGTGAGACAAGTATTCAGGAAAACTCGGCCAGAATATGGAGAAACAGGGCGAAGTCGTCACGCCAGGCAGTCAGGAAATGATCTCAGGGGGGGCGTGGAAACCAGTCAGGAGAGGAAGCCAAGCGAAGTCTCTCTCCTATGATGCAGTGATAAGCTTATAAGAGAGCATGTACAAATGCCGCTTCTAGTATCAAGGAGTACAAGTAAGGGAGTCTCAATGAAAAGAGACACTCCTTATACCAGACATGCACTGAGGAACTAGATTATGTTCCACATTACGGAGCATGTGGCCTGATTTCTGACAGTTGCTTTGAGCCAGATTGGCAGATCAGGGGGTCTCTTCAATCGAATTCAATTGGATTTTGTTGAGATGCCTGTGTGTAATGGACTGAGGTACATTTAGGTTGTTGTGTGCATCTTTTCTCGGGAGGTGGAAAGTTATCCAACTAGAAGGTGGGACACTCTCAGAGTGGCAAAGTTATTTCTTAGGGAGCTTCTATCTCGTTTTGGATTTCCAACTACATTGGAGTCGGATAGAGGAACTCACTACCACAGTGAGATCAAGAAGCTGTTGTGTACCGCCTTGAGTGTGGATCAAAGACTGCATTGTAGTTACAGGCCAGGAGCATCAGGCATTGTAGAGCAAATTAATGAGACTCTAAAGGCGAGGCTGATAAAAGCATGCACTTCAACATCTTTGAAATGGCATAAGGTGCCACTGTTGGTTCTGATGAGCTTGCACAGTATTCCTGACAGGAGAACTGGGTTATCACCACATAAGGTTTTGATGGGAAGGGTGATGCGCCTACCTGCGGTGCCAGCGACAGCTTGGATGAACATCATAGATTACTTGATCCTTGACTACTGTAAAGGATTGGCTGATGTGGTTCATTCTGTGTCTCATCAGGTTGAAGTGACAACTGCAGCAACATCAAAGGACCTCTGCCATAACCTGAGCCAGCGGGACTGGGTGATCATCCGAAAGCATGTAAGAAAGAACTATCTTGACTCTCTGTGGTGTGGACCATAATAGGTGATATTGGTGACAAATACTGCTAGTAAGTGAGGAGGAGTGCTGAACTTGATAAAAGCTTCCCATACCCAACGAGTCACAAGTCCTTCTGATGAAACAGCTCCTCTCCCAGAAGTGGTTCCAGCAGTGATTGAAGGGTCACCGAGAGGGCAAGCCAAGCTGTGCAGGTTCTGAACAAGACTGAATACCCACCACAAGACCCCATTATAGACTGTGCGGGAGAAGGTAACTTTGCGAGTGGTATAGTGTCTGACTCAGCAGAAGAGACTGGTATGGAAATTAGGCGTGTGCAGTCAAAAAAGAAAGATGCCGCAGATGAAATGTGGCCTGTGAGGCAGAAAAGAAGGAACTTGAGACTTGCACCTGAAAGAGAACTTCCACCAATAAGTGAATCTTCCAAGGCTGATCTGAGTGAGTCCGAGCAAGCCCCAGGAAGTGTAAGGCGATCAAGTAGAGCAAGAGTGCTGTGACAGAGATTTTCCTCTTCCGAGTGGACTTATCTGGCTACCAAAGCCTGGAAGAGTGATATCTGAGTTCTCGATACTCATTGTCGAGATCTTGCTGAGAGTTCCTGGAATAGAGGCTAATGCAATTTTGTCATTGACTGTAGCTTATCCACCAAGGTTGAGTGGTTTACGCACTCTGATTCTGGAAGACATTGAATTTCTGAGCTTCGGAATTCCACCATCTCCTCAAAGATTTCAGCATTGAGAGCTGAACTGTTACAATGAGTCATTGAGGAGATTGGCTCTGATCTCACACATGATGTAAATTGAAGTCTTTCAACTGTAAATAAATTGCTTGAATGAAAATAACCTAGGCCAGAGTGGAAGAAGAATAAAAAGTAGGGACTTTTCATTTAGAAGAAGAAAGAGGGCTAGGGAGGTCTTCCAAGCTGTATAAATATAGTGCCAAAGACTGTTAAATCATTTTCCTTGATTCAAAGGAAAGCTGCTCAAAGACGTTTCTTGTTTAAAAAATAAGAGGCGGTGAAAAGAGACTGTGTGTGTTGATCTTATTATAGCTACAATCCGAGCCACTTTGAAAATGGAGTCTGGAAATTCGAGTTGTAGGCACAAATGTATTATAGATATACTAATTTTAGGACTAATCATAGAAATCGCTGTAGTCATTACTGAGTCCATTTTAAGTGAACACAAAGTTGAGGAACAGGGAGTGGGGGTACATGGGCCATCCACACCTACCACTGCTGCCTCAAAGGAGGGTACATTAGAATCTGATAAATGCTTGATAGAGAAAACTAGTTGTTTTCTGCATGTAGTTTGTCTAAAGGTGATTACACGCTGAATGCTTATGCTAAGTTGTTGTACAAATACGTGAATACTATAGATGTGAGAGCTTGGTATATGTGTATGCAATTGCCTGCTTCAGTTGAGGAAGGGATCAGGTATCATCATCTACATCTGACGTATGGCATTACATGTAGTTTGCTCCTTAGCATGTACTATGGCAAGGGTCATTACGAGTACTGCTTCTTGAATTATGATGTGGTACTCTCAGAGATACCAGTCTATAAACACCTGAGCAAATATGATTTTAAATGCAAGAAGAGAGAACTGGGAAGTATTTTTTACGCACAGTACCGCTAGACACAGCTTATGCACATAGACACAATCTAACCTGTACACTAACAGACATAGAAAAGAAATTTGTAGAGCAAGTAGAGGATAGACAACGATGTTTAACTGTTAAACTTAACAATAGGAAAGGAAACTCTGGATGGACCAAGGAGGAGTTAGCGCACAAGGCTAAGGGAAGCTATGGTCCTATAGCTCTAGATTAGGAACAACGAGGCAAGCTTTGAATTCGATAGGCACAGACCCGTTATGACACTATATTTGTGGGACAGAGTGTGTGTGATCACATCTTCCTAATTAATGCTTCTTCAAAGAGGTTCCTTCAAGAAGCAGTGCAAGTGGTGCCAGGAGTATATTTTGTGTGTGGGAAGAATGCATATGTGCAACTTCTAAATAATTGGTATGGTACTTGTTATGTGGCTGTTGTGTTTCCAGAGATATATCATGTGGAGGATTTGGAGAGTTTGGAAGGTAAATCAAACCGTAGGGAAAAACGTAGGCTGAGTGCTGGTGTAGTTGTGGAAGACATATTGAGAGCAAAGATGCCTAGTTTGGGAGTAGCGTTGAATGACATCAAGATTAGAAGGTTGTCCCATTGTGGATAAGTTGCCAGTTAACACAATTTACTTGTTGTTATAGTTCACAAAAAATCTGTAAATATCAGATCTAAAAAACCTAACCAAAGGAATGGGGATTCCGCTGAATGCGTGAAAAATCAAGTCCCTTGTCAAAAGAAAAGAAAATTCTTTTCTTGAGTCCCCTGACTCACTCAGGGTTGCCCCTAGGTGACATGCTTCATCATTGGGGCCATCCCAAACAGCTGCTGCTTGGGGCATGCTGCAACTTGCGGAACTACGTAGGAGCACTTTTTTGTGAAGAAATGTGCAGTGCAGTGTTCGTGGAGTGGTGAGAGTGATGTTAAAATACCTAGCTAGTGAGCTAATATCTTATTCTCGCTCCTTGTTGGTATGGATAAAAAGGGGGTTAAATAGTAGGGAAAAGATATAACTATTATGTGTAAACAGTCCCTAATATTCGGTCGACATGTTTCGAGGTATCCCCTAAACTTCTTCTTCAGGACCACACATGGACCAGCCCCATGCGTGCCACTCCTTGTGAAAACCTATAATAAAGTGAGGATGCACACCTAATGTGTGAGCACCCGATTCAAAATACATACGGTTTAGTCTTTGACTCGTAGTATCTGTTCAAGGAATAAAACAGAATGAAAAGTTAGCACATAATGCCTGCCCACCTCTCACATGGGCAGGTCCATACTCAACGTGGTCCTGAAGAAGAGGTTTAGGGGATATCGAGAAACATGTTGACCGAATATTAGGGACTGTATACACATAATAGTTATATATTTTCCCTACTATTTAACCCCCTTTTTATCCATATCAACTAGGAGCGAGAATAAAATATTAGCTCACTGGCTAGATATTTTTAACATCACTTTCAACCACTCCACGAACACTGCACTACACATTTCTCAACAAAAAAGTGCTCCTATGTAGTTCCACAAGTCGCAGCACGCCCCAAGCAGCAGCTGTTTGGGATGGCCCCAATGATGAAGCATGTCACCTAGGGGCAACCCTGGGAGAGTGAGGGGTCTCAAGAAAATAATTTTCTTTTCTTTGGACAGGGGTCTTGATTTTTCGCGCATTCAGTGGAATCCTCATTCCTTTGGTTAGGATTTTTAGATCTGACATTTACAGATTTGTTGTGAACTACATGTACATTGGAGTGTGAACCTAACCAGTATCTCTATCTCCCCCTTTTTTGGATTGTACTTGTTGTTATACTCATAGATGGAGAAATGGTTTCAATAAGCGTAATGGTGATGCAAAACCATCTTCCTTTAGATGTGTTAGTGGCAAAGGAAGACGGAGTTTGTAGGATGCTGAAGGTCCAACAGTGTTTTACTTACATTCCTGATAAAAGTAAAGATCTGAGGAGCTATATAAGTAACATCACTGAGATATATCATGAGATACATGACTTGGTAACCGAAGGTTGGAAAGGGAATTGGAGTATTTGAAAAATGGTTTGCTAACCTCGGTAAGGGAATTCTTGGATATATCCTGACACCAATACTAATGGTTGTGATCTGTGTTATCATCTTGTTAGGTATTATAAGGCATACAAATGGCACAAGGCAGGGCAATCGGAGAACTCCTTTAGGGAAAAGAGAAAAGGTTGGAAAGACTGCAGGACTGTCCTTATGAGAATCTGAAGTGGTTAGAGGAGTTTAGACAGAGGAGACTAGCTACGTTATCTGTTTAGATTGGTCTATTCTACATGGATTTAAGAGTTTTGTGATGACTCAACATCATCAGAGGGGGAAACTGATGTAGCGGAAATTGCATTTTATTTGTATGGGTGCATTATAATTACAAGTATAGAGCGCACCCTCATATAATACTTTGTCGTATTAGTGTGAAGTGTTAGAATTGGGAAATGAAAAAACATGAATTGTGATGTGCCTGGGCCATTGAAAAGTAACATGAAGAATTAACGTAGAAAATAAATGTAACTAGCAGAAAACATTAACGTAAAGCGATTGTGTGTTGCAACTGACATTCAATTATGAAATGTTTTCATTGAATGTTGTCGTTTGCATGTAGATAGAAATGTTAATTGAATGTGCCTTATTTCGTAAGCAATTTGGTAAAGCTCACATGCCGGTTTGTTACATTAGCTGAATTTTGTAGGACTGAAATGCATTTTTCCTGGATGCTCCTGCTTTAGAATTAACAGGTTTTGTGTTGTAGGCCAAAGAAACGCTCTTTTTAGCTAGAATAATGACTTTGATTTACTAATCAGGCAAGGAGAGAAGAAATTACATCGTACAGGTTTGATTCGATACAGGAAGGCTGTTGCGATTCACACAGGAAAAGGCTTGGGAATCAGGGACAAATGTATTGAGAGGAAGAACACCGTTATCCCATGGAAAACTACCTTTAGGATGGCACCCAGAGTGGATGGCATGCCCTGAAAAAGATTTTGAGAAGGCTCTCTTTAATATTGTATTGTTGGAAGTAGGAAAAGCGCCTACTTCTTCTTCTGCCTTTGGAGAGAGAGCATCTTAGAACAAGCTCTGTTTCGATAGCTTTATACTATCTGATCCATCGATGTTGGAGAGACTTCATAGGAAGACTCCACATGCTGACACTCTTTATTCCTTTCTCTGAAAATGCTTAAGTATGGATGTCATCTCAGTGTTAGTGGAGGGATAGAATAATGCTTTATATTCATCAACCCTCGATGCAGGGAAATTTAGACTCATGATTTCTGATCCTCTGCAACTTATCTCTTGAATTAATTGTATTGTTTATGCTGCATTGACTGAACTGGATGCATAGGTTTGGCTCTATGCTAATTCCGATGTATTTTTACACTCTCATCTTGAGGTGTCTTTAAGTCCAGTTATTTTTGGCTTTGTAATAAATTAACTAACCTTACATAGTTGCCTCTGGTTATAATGCGTCTAGAGAATTTCCTGCTGAATGAAGATTGATAGCCTAGCATTTCCATTGATACATATGCGTAGTTTACATGCAAGAAGGCCGGAAGGTTAGAGCTAAAGTGCAAAAAAATGTGAAGTGGCAGATGCAATAAATAATTGAACTAATTGATCGCTAGATTATGTCTTAGACTGAATTTCTAAATTGGGAGGATAGGTAATGGTCCATGCAAATCTAAGTCATAAACTCATGTGAACCCATATTAAAATATCTGCAGTTGCCTAGCAGCCTCCCTTTTATCACAGCAAATGATTAGAGTTTTCGCTGTACAATGACAGAGGAGTTAACCTAACAGTGTCTATTCAGCTCTCGCAAACAGTTGCTAACACTGCTCAGAGGGTCTGATGTTAAGATACCAAGCAATGAAGATTATTTAACAGTTATGTTCCTTTAAGATATCAGATAGTTTATATTGATGTTTTGAGTATAGGGCTGATCAGTTGGTGGTCCCCTGTGATATCTATATAGAATTACAAATCCATTGCTTGCTGCATAGCCCCATTTTTTGTATCTGGGCAGTTTATAGTAAGGCAGTCGCACTCGGGGGCTTGTAACAATGGCTGTGGTTCTGAGAATTTTGTCTAATCTGTCAAGGAATTTTATGAGGCTAGAAATTGCTTGAGGATGAGCTTCATTCAAGAGAAATTTAACAGCTGCTGTAATGGACCTTGTTCCTTGTTTGATTAATAGATGGCAAAGCGAATGTGCACAATGTACACAATGCCTGTAACTGCACAATGCACTTTAAAATCTTGACCTGCTAATTCACACTTCAGAAAAGCTATATCCTGCTTGAGAGCTCATGTTCAACCTGATCCTGTCTCACCATGGCGGTGGCTGTGCTGATTCTCAAACAGATCTTTTTATTGTACTCTACCTTCCTTGTTATCAGCATGATTTAATCGCACTACACAAGTTACTTTGCATTGTACGATCAAGATACCTGCATACATTGACAAGCACTTTAGTGTTTTATGGGTTCTTTTTTTTTTTTTTAATGAAAATGCTTTTTTATTGTAAGATTTCCTGTTTTATTCAAGTACAATGTATTATACATTGTTTGTTATACATGCTTCTGGAGAGAAATTGTTTCTTCCAAAGCTCTACTCCATTACTGTGCACTTGTTCTCCATTTACAAACATTTGTGTTTTATGTAATTTGTAATTGTTTTAAGTAATCCTACAGTAAACTTTAAGTCAAGTCAAGTCAAATCAGCTTTATTGCGGTTAGATTTACCATAAAAGCACATGCAGAAAAAAACAATACAGTTGACAAGTCAATTAATACATTTCGATACACAAATCTCATATTCCTAGTTGATTATTAGACATTTTGTTTTAAAAAAATTTAAATAAGTTCTAAAAGATACTAAAATTGATAAAAGACAGATCATTAAAAATATAAAAAGGTAGGTCTAAAGACTTGATGGTCATAGGCTTATTATTAAAGTACTACAGCATTATTTATCAGCTTCCTTCGTGTTTTCCACATAGAATGTAAATATTTAGCTACTGTAAAGGCGATCAGTGCATCAGTATCTGTTTTCAAAACCCTAAAAAAAGCCAAATATTGCCTTATGCCCAAGTTCTTACATAGCTGAATTATCCATTTCTTCCTAATGTAGGAATAAGCTGGACAAAAGAGGATAACATGTACAGGAGTTTCATCCTCTTGTAGGCAACCTGGGCAAGGTCGTGCGGGGCCCCCTTTCCACCTATCAATTTTCTGGAAAAGCGGTAGAGTACCATATCTAAATTGTAGATACAATTTCTTTGCCAGTGTGGGTTGAATTTGGTCAATCACAGACTCGAAGCTATAAAAAAGCTTGATATCCAAAAAGTTATCGGTCAAACTTGAACTTTTTGTGGAGCTGAAGAGGTTCATTAGGTTTTTTTCTTTAATCATACTTTTCATAGTTTGTTTAGAAATGGCTGGGCAGGAGACTTCAGGATTAAGCCAGAGTTCCTCAAGCCCAGTCAATATAAGTGATTTTTTTACAAAAGCCAACCACGGAATCTTACCAGATCCTAATGTGGCTAGCACAAATTTGAGCTCCTCCTTGTAGTGCACCAATTCTGGGGTGCTCCACAAGCGCTTCCAGTAAAGTAAGGGCCGAAGGGCAATGATTTCTGCGATTGGACAAATATTTAAATCTAGTCTTAAGGGGACCAAAGGTGTACTTTGAGGCAAGTCCAACAGCTGTCTTATAAAATTATTTTCAGTTAGAGATAAGTTACTAGCTGATATATGTCCCCAAAGTTCTGCCCCGTACAGGGAAGATGCCCTGGCTTGGACTTTGAAGATTACAAGGGGGGCACTTATTATTTTATGTGTGCAATTCTTTTGTACTTTCAGAATTCCTCCAGCCGATTGTGTTAGCCTTAAATTAGCTTTGGTCAATTGTGGGCCCCATCCCATTTTATCGTTAAGGGTCAGACCCAGATATTCGAAGATCGGAACCCTTTCGAGAGGTCTGTCATCCATTGTTGGGTGGGGGCAATTGACAGTATTGGCGTTAAAGACCATATATTTAGTCTTATTTACATTGATCACCAGATTTCTTTTAGAGCAGAATTTAGAGAATTGGTTTAACACGCGCTGCATCCCCATCGGGGATTTTGAAAGCAGAAGCGTGTCATCCGCAAACATTAAAGCGGGGAATCTCCGGGAACCCAATTTGGGGGAGTCAATGTCGTTTGCGGCTAGTAGGTCTTCGATAAGCCCGTTGAGAAACAAAGAAAATAATGTCGGAGCAAGGACACATCCCTGTCTAACACCTTTCTCAATCGGGAAGGGGCCAGTTAACTGTCCTTGTTTACCGAACCGTACTCTCGCATAGGTGCCATCATGTAAATGCTTCAGTTGTTGACAAAGATAGGGTGGGGCCCCCATTGATAATAATATGGACCATAACTGGTTTCGTTCCACCATATCAAACGCTGACTTTAAGTCAACAAAAGTAAGGTAGAGACTACCCCCTTCCAAAGTCACGTGCTTCCAATGAAGCACTTGCAACCGGAATAATTGGTTAATTGTTGATGTTTTTGCCCGGAACCCCGCCTGTAAGTGTCAATATATCATTGTCGTTAAGCCAAATCTCTAATCGATAAAGCAGTAATCTAGCGTATATTTTTTGTGTAACGTCGATTAAGCTGATCGGCCTATAGTTGGAGGGCTGGAGGGGACAACCCTTTTTGTAGATCGGAATGATCTCAGCCCCTAGCCAGGTACTTGGCAATGGTAGACCCTTCAAGATCGCATTGAATAGCACCAGAAGGTATGGGCCCCAGACTGCTGGTTCATCTCTAAATAAGTCCCCGGGAATCTTATCGAGTCCCGGTGCTTTATTAGACTGAATACTTAAAATGGCCAGCTTTACTTCCTCCAGAGAGAAGGATTGCACTGGGCATATGAGGTTCATAGCTGGAGGCCCAGGGGGTGCTTGGTTTGAACAAGAAAGAGGAAGTGAATATAGATCTTTAAAATATATGGACCAGGCTTCTTCTGGGATATTCGGGGAGATCGTGGTTCTCCCTTCTGGAGTCCCTGTGTGTACTAGATTCCAAAAGGTTCTTGGGTCCTTGGCCTCAAGTGCGGATGTGATGGCCACCCAGCGATCCACCTCCCATTCTAATTTTGCATTTTTTAACAGTTTTTTGTATTCTACTCTGGCTGTGATGACATCGGGCCTGCTGCCTAGCCTTAAAGCCTGCAATAGCGCTTTTTTAGCGTCCCTGCATGATTTATTAAACCATGGATTTTTGCCTTTGTATTGTTTAGATTTGGCAACGCCTTCCCTAGAAAAAGTATCCTTTAGAAGGGTAACCATTCCATTATGGATTTCAGCCATTGTCTCAACCTCCATGTTAGAAGGGTCAATTAAGGTGGCGTGTGCCCTTTCAAAGAAGGGGATGGCATCATGGTATAGTTTTGCCATAGTTTCAGTGGATGAATAGGCATCCGCCCAGCGGATTCTTCTCCCGCCTTGCACTATTCTTAAATTATTACTTGGAAGATTATCTGGGGCGCTATCCCCACTAGATAACTGATAGTCCATCTCAATTATCAGGGGATTATGGTCACTTTCTGTGCGAGAAGGCACACTAAAATCTAAAATTTTTGACCAGAGTGCCAAACTCACCAGAAAGTAATCTATGATAGATGAGTGCCCCAGAGAATTATAGGTATGTTTGGCGGGAGTATCGCTCTTGAAGCGTCCACTACAGGCTCTAATAGAAAATGAGTAGGTAAGGGAGGTCAACTGGATAGCAAGGGCAGACCAATTTTTCACTGGATATGCATTAGATGGCGGGACTGACCAAATGTCATCCTCGACCGATGAGATAGGAGGGACCCCTTGCAAGGGTTCAAAGTGACAGTTGAAGTCCCCTCCAATCAACAGGACTACGTCACCCCCAAGCCTGTGTAACAATGCAGTCAGATTATCCAGGGTTATAGATGTTTTCCCGGATTGCACTGGCCGGGAGTAGACGTTAATCAGAGCTAATTTTGGTGTTTTACTATGGGTCATCAAAATGCATAGAATATCAGGACTGTTTGTCTCAATTTTCTTTAGCGAGAAACCTAAGTGGGTACCCACCCAGATACACAGTCCCCCAAAAGGTCTTCCTCTGATGCCCTTTAATGCAGGTTCCCCAAAGGTAACAAACCCCAGTCTGTGAGGTGGATCGACCGCCCATGTTTCCTGAAAAAGACAGATCCCATGGGAGTCCACAAAAGTGCACCAATCCGGAATGTCTAAATTAGATGTAAGACCCGCTATATTCCATGATAGAATTTTAAAAGACCTGGTTGGTGTTGTCTGTTTATACCATGAGTAGGTCTTGCGGGTTAATTCATCATGACCCGGTAATCCAAGTTCATGTACGACAGAAGTTGGTTGCACAATGGAAATCTGGAGTTGAGTATCCAGTGGGGGATGGGCAGGCATCGGAGAAAAAAAGTCATTCCCTGACTTCCTTGTGCTAGCCAAAGAAATGCCAGTAGACAACAATGTGCCCACTGTATGGTAAGAGTTTTTGTTAGCACTTTTGGTTACCTCCATATAATCCCTCCCAATAGGCTTAGGAGCCGCTATCATGTTACTAGAATCCAAGTAGTGGGTGGGTGCGGAACTGGGGGATGCAGAGAGTCAATCCACCTGGTCAAGCACACTAAATCTATTACTCAGCGGAATTCCAATTGCTTCTCCCCTGCACTGGTCACTCCTAGTTCTATGAACATAGTGCCAAGTATCCTCCCACTGTGGCCTCACAAAGTTCCTTCTATCAGAAGGAAAATAACCATGATCTGTTAAGTAAAAATAGTCTAGCCTCAGAGGTTTGATCGTTGTATTAGGACTTGTCTGTTGCCAACTACAAATATGGTTGACAACCCTATGATCCTTAAAATTAATAATTATACAATCGCCACCCACATTTTTTGTTTTCCGTCCCACCCACCCCACCCTTCTAACAAACAAGATCTTACTTTGAATTGGTCTAGACAAGGGTCTGTAGGTATTCAACCAATGAATTGTCTTATTTTTAAGTTCCTCATAGGATTCCTGTTTAGAGCTAATTAGCTCGGGGACTTCCGTAAGGATTACTACAAATGGGGCACAGTCCGGGGGTAGATTTATGCAGGGTAGGTCATGATGGTTAAAATTTCCTCCATGGGAGTTTTCATTGTCCTTTGCTGTCTCCTTCCTCAAAGTGGCGGTGTTGGGTGAATTAACAGATTTGGAAGGGTTCACTTTTTCCACAATAGAGGGATGATTATTAGGGCCATTGGGATTAGACCCCAAGGATGGTCCTGAAGCAATAGGCAAGTTAGGTTGATCCTTTGCAATACTATGTGCTGACTTTAGTTTTGACTGTGGGGCATTGACTGATGTTACTAGGGCTTCAACGTGAGTCTGAATAGCTAGCAGGTCCGTTCTAAAGTCCATAATTCCCCCGAGCAAAGACTCCAGTTTCCCCAGTCTTTCATCTAAACAGTTCAGTTTTAGGACCACAGGTTGGATAAAAGAAGATATGGCCACACTCAATTTCCCCACCAAAGAATCTAGATAGGGGGGATATATGATTTCAGAGTCTCCAGTGGCCTTAGGGGGGGTATCAATTAGGAGCTCAGAGGTGCGTGCTCCTATAATGTGAGGGTTATTAAGTTTGGACTGTTTGGAATTTTTGGATTTTTTAGCCGGAGGGGCAACACCGGGGCCGGTCTTGTTTTTTTTTGGGATTGCGCCTTCCCTGGAACGTAAGTTCATTTGATTATTAGTGTTCACTTCCATTAGAACTGGAGGTATATTTGTGCCATTGTCAGGTATTGAGTAGTTTGATCGAAGAGAAATGTCGGCTTGGGCCCCTATATTGATCTCAGTTTCATCCACAGGAGGAGGCACAGTAGCTCTGTTTGTTTGGGTAGGGGCCGGTGAGCAAACATGAGCAATAGGGCCCAAGGAAGATCTTCTCGAAAAGATAGGATCTTGGGACAAACGACGCTGCGTCAGGACTATTTCTCTCTCCAGTACCGATGACGCTCTTGTTATAAATTGGTCGAGAGTCCCTGCGACCATTCCTATAGATGCCTTTTTTGCACCCCTTTTGGCAGTCATTATGCGCAGTTGTTTAATGCGCAAATGATATTATAATGTTAGCAGTACTCACAGTTGATGTGGATGTTAGGGGACTGGCCCAGCCCAGCCTATTCCGGCCTCTGACGGCCACAGACGGTCCCGCCCTTTTCCCGGGCTTTTCCCGGCGCTACCCGCGCGCTATCCGCGACGCGGGGGGCAGGGTCCGTTTTGTAGCGCCTCCGGGCGCGCTTACAGCGTGTTTCCTGTCCTGACCCTGGGAATCCTGGGAGTTGTAGTTTCCAGCCGGCGCTCCCCCCACACAGCGGTCGCGGAAGCTAGCAACGGCGGGAGGGAAACGCCGCAGACACCAGGACTTTGAAGCACCAGGGAGCTGTGGCAATGGCAGGTGAGTTTCCCAGCCTCTGTCCAGGTTTCTTGATCGTCCCCCGCTCTGCCGAGGGCAGGGTCCGTTTTGTAGCGCCTCCGGGCGCGCTTACAGCGTGTTTCCTGTCCTGACCCTGGGAATCCTGGGAGTTGTAGTTTCCAGCCGGCGCTCCCCCCACACAGCGGTCGCGGAAGCTAGCGACGGCGGGTAAACTTTAATTGAGATGAATTGAATAAAAGGCGGAGCCGTATTATGTGCTCGTCAAATAATATGGGGCATATATAATGATCAAGTGAGCTAGTGATTCCTGGGGCAGGCCGCATAAGCTGCACATATTCGTGTCGGGTTAGCGCACCCAGGGGGGCAGGAGATCCAATATTGAATAGCAACTCATCCAACGTTCGCACAATTTTCCTTTTTTAATACACTTAGAATGTTTCAGTAATGTATTTGTGGTCCTCTCTGTTAGCATAGCTTTCAATGAGGAAATCCACGTGCTTTCTTTTCCTAAAAATGTAACGGTCGATTGGGAAGGATTCCATATGGACCGCTGTGTTTAGGGCTGCTTTGAACAGCTGATGAGACAGATTTACATTGCACAAAGCTGTTGCTCCTTTGAGCACCAAGGCATCCTTAAAAGCATTTGACCAAGTGGTCGGGCCTGAGATTATTTGTAAGTGTAATAACTTCTAGCCAAATGAGATTTTTCAAAGAACCTTTTTTGGCGACCCATGCTGAGTGTATCTATATGTCATAAAACTGGCTCTCTGCATGTGTGGTTGGTGGCTCAGCTTAAATTCCATCCTGATCTGAGATAGTGAGGAGTTGTACAGGAGTTTAAACAGTGACCTGAAGACAGCACCCTGGGCATTGTGTTTAAAAATATGGCAAGCTTGCCTGCTTCTGTGCCGTAAGACAGAGTTGGGGTCAGTTTAGCGTTGATTATTTTCAGCAATGGTTTGAGAGTGGGCTGTTTTATACTTTTGAGTATGGTTTGAAAGGCAAATAATAGTGAGACAGATTTGGTTTTTTAAGGAGTTATCTTGTGTTACGTGACCTCTATTGTAGTCCAACCAGCACCCCAAGTATTTGTATTTATTTGAGACAGTCAGACGATTTTTGTTTAGAAACCAGGCTTTTTTTCTTACCAAATATCACAACATTTGTGTTTTTTCATAGTTTATTGTCATGCCATTTGAGCTGCAATGGTTGTATTAAACAATGATCAGTTTTTGTAGCCCCATTGGTGTTTGGCTAAAAAATACAACATTGTCTGCGTAAATCAAAGAAGTGATATTTTGCTTTGCCGTTTTTGGTGAGTGGCAAATTACTGAATTCAATGCTGGTACCAACTCACACATCAGCGGGTTAAAAAGAGCCGGGACAAATACACAGCATTGTTTAACGCCTTGTGTGTTTATCTTATTTGAGACTACAGTGTTGTTTTTCCAGTTTCACTCTGGCATATGTGTCAGAGCAAAGTAGCTGGATGCCGCGAGGTAGTCCCTCCAGAATTTATCCAGCGTTGAGCTTGGACCAAAGATGTTGGAAGTTGACATGGTTAAACGACTGGCTGCCGTCTATAAAAACTCTATATAATTACTCTTTCTTTCTTATCTGGTTTACAACAAGCATCCTTATGGCCACAAGATTGTCAGTGGTGCCTGAAAAATGTCTAAAGCCAGTTTGATTGAAAGATATTAGATTTTTTTAGCTTGCCCATGTTTCTATGTCCTCCAATAACAGTGATACAAAATATTTAGGCTCAAAATCAAGGAGGGCTATGAGACGATAACAATCTGATCGCGCCAGTAGGACCTTTTTGTAAATGGGATGTAGAATCGAGCCTTACCACGATGAAGGAATGAAATTAAAAGTCATATACAGTTTGAACAGATTTTCCAGGGAGCTAGACCAAAACTCGAAATCTTGTTTATCAACTGATGCTGGGATCCCTTTGGCCCGGGAGCTCAGTCGACTCTGCTTTTCTGAATCAAGTTTGCTATTCTTGTGGCCGTGAAAGTTGTCATGTATTGTCTGAGTTACTCTTCTGATGCCTCAGATTTTCCTTGCACAAGGTTTTGCCTGCTGGGGCTGGGATCTTCATTAGAGCGTTTTATTGGTACACTATACAAAGAGCCAAAGTGTGCAATCCAATTTTCGGAGGTGACATTATTCCCGCTTATGTTGACTATTTCACCTGATAAAGTCTGACTACACTGGTTCAGAATGTATTGGGTGCAATAAATACTGCCCAGTTACACATTTTTACAGAAGTGCACCAAAATCCGTATGCCTGTTATTTGCTGGGCATTTTTCGCCTGATATCAATATCAGCATTTTGACCAGCCAAATTTATCAGGGTTGCAATACTTTTTGCAATCCTCATATTTTGATATATACTACAACATGAGTTTTCACTTATATAATAGCCCCATCATTTGGGTATGTCCCAATCTGGGAACTTGGGGGACCCTGGCACCCTCTGATCCTTTTCCTATCCTTTCTGATTGGGAAATATACTATGTGGAAAAATACTATTTGGTGTAGTCATTACGTCTCATGGGCAGTGCTTAATTAGAGCCGGAGGTTTCTTGTGCTCAACACTAGCACTTAATTTTCAACATCAATGACAGTCTACTACAAGGTGGTGGTGTCTGTCTAATTTTGAGATGGGCATAACAACATTGTTTAATAATTCAATATATATAAAAAAGAATATTTCTTGAAGCCTGTGCTATTCTTATAGATGTGGATTGCCTGGAATAGTCTGAATTCTCACACTTGGAGCATGATGGTTAGTAGTTATGTTGGTCCTGTCATTGGAAGGGATGGCAGGCACAATTGGTGGGGTAATCTGCAGTGGCCCCCTGAGAAGGGCCTTGACATGTACTTTTTTGTTTGTTTTTAGAAATCAAGTACTGCTGGTGGGCCTCATTATCCAAGGTGTGTCGTTCTGCAATAGAAAAGTGTTGCTGCAATGCGAATGCCAGGCACAAGCTCCTTGCATAATCTTGCCCTGGATCCTGTAGGTGCATTGAGAGCCAGTTGTACTGCAGGTTTGAAGTATCTCTGTAACCAAATGAAAGAAAGACTTTGTACATAAATCATGAGGTTATAAATATTGTATACACATTCTGGAGCTGAAAGAAAATTCTCTGACTGGGTCTCAGTTGCACTGTAAAGAATAGCTTAAGGCATGGCCATCAGCCTGTTATATGCAGGTTACACATAGACCCTAGCGCTAGCTATATTAACCTCATGAGCTATATAGACGCAAATTCAAAGCATAATGGATCATAAAATGGGATCACACTATTAGAGCATCTCTAAAGCATGAATAGTGAGTGACAATGTATGGCTGTGTACAATGTTCAGTCTTCCACCTGCCTCTGGGTTGACCCCTAGATTGGAGTGTTGGACTTAGGACACTGAGGAGTGAGATGATAGTAGGTCTCCCTTCACACGGAGGTAGTTTTTGTATGCACATGGGTGAACTTGAGTATCATTATGCAGAATAAGTCTATGTTATTGATCAAGGAAGTGGTCAGGGTGCCAGAGTTTGCCTACATATGCATGAGTGTTCCAGTCTGGAATTTTAGTTAGAAAGATTCTGTAGGAGCTAATGCACGGATCTTACAGCACACCCATTGTGTTTCCCCTCCAAGAGCTTCTACTTTGGAGGGTCACTCATGGATGGCCAAGGCTTGAGGGGTATCTAAGAGTTGAAGATCGGAGGTTTGTGTTTTTTGGTACTAAGCTTGTCCCGCATGCTAGCTTGTGGTGGCCATCTGAGGCAGCAGCTCCTCCGAACTTGACTCCAAACTTGGGGGTTAAATTTGTTTCTCAACTTACTTTTGAACCCCAAGTCAGATCTCTCTCTGATTCTTATTTTGACACCCTGAGATCCATTTAGAAGAATGTTCCACCTCATACCCAAGGACTCACGAAAAACAGTTGTCCACATGCTGGTCAAAGCTAAATTGGACCATGCTAATTGTCTATATCTGGGCCTTCTTGCTTTACTTTTGCAATAGCTTCAATTCATTCAAAATTCGGCTGCCAGCTTCATTTTGAACATTCCCTCCCATCTTTCAATTTTCTCTAATTTATGTCATTTTCACTGGCTCCCGTGATTAAGAGAATTCAATTTAAAGCTCTTACTTTAGTTTTCAGAGCCTTTAATCTCAAGGTCGCTCCATATCTGATGAAGAGACTGCAACCTTACTTCCAGTCCAGAGCCTTGAGATCTAACAGTTTAAAACTTCTCTATGCTCCTCTTATTTGTAAAGCCAGACGCAGTGGTCGCTCCTTTACCTGTTTGGCTTCTAAACTGTGGAATGCACTGCCTCTCACACTTCACTGCGTTGCCATGGAATCAGCTTTCAGAAGCAAGCTTAAAATCTTCCTCTTTGACACAGATCTAAGCGCTAAGTAACTGGCTCTCTTTCCTCCTCCCTTTGGTTTGGTCGTTAATGCCGAGACACCTCTCCGGAGGTAGCTGTGTGCTCTACAAATGGCCTGAAAAGAATTGAAGATCAGTGACTAAGCCTCCCCTGAGCAACTCAGTCCCCCGAATAGATTATTTTCATCACTGCCTTTAAACTAATAAAGGTACCTGATTCTCCAATTGCAGACTCACTGTGATAGGAAAGGCACATGAGAGCCTGTAAGTTGGTACAATGTTAGAACCACCCCTTAGTTGTAGCATTCCTGTTTGTGATGGTTGACACTGATAGTCTTCTTATCTACATTCTCTGTCGGTGCCAGCTGGACATGGATTAGCAACAGGGTGAGCTTGTACCTAGAAGCCTCTATTCAAGAGTCCTGGAAACCACCATTTTTATTGCACTACAGTAAGCGAGGGAAACATCCAGGGCTCCTCTGTTCAAAGTGTGCCTGCCTTTTCTAGAGGCTTCTTATGGCAACCCAGTTGTACAGGTTGAGGTTATATTCCTAAGCATCAGTAGGTGACTTGTTTTAGAGCCCCACCCCCAAATTCACCATGAACTGTGAGTTACCTTTCCAGAGGAGATGACACTAGTGTATGCAGGTGCGCAATGCCCAATAAGCTGAAAGGGCTTTTGTCTGCTGTAGGTCGGGCTGTGGAGTGCATTGGCATTTCTTAAACTGTCCTGGGTTGGGGCTGGGCAGGGCTGACGACTTAGACTCGGCCTCATCCAAAGTACTTCACAGGTCCTCAAATGACCATTGAACCTTTCATGGGTCTTTGTGTATTTCAATTGCTACTTACCCTGCTGTCCCCATTCTTGCTATGGGCAGCTCCAGCCAGAGTGGGAACAAGGATTTAATTTACAAAACAAATGAAGCCATGCACCACATTAATATAAAAAGTGTCCAGGCATTGGCCTGGTTTGCCTCTTTAGCTCACAAGCAGGAACTGAGCCCTCTACTATAATTCATCATTTAAAAATCTGTCAAAGTCTCACATTTCAAAAAGTATATTTCTTTAACTTGGAAACATTTCACTTAAGTACACTAAAATACATTTTTGCGTTGACTGACATTTATCAGAATTCACAATTTCCAAATGTAAACTTTGAAACATTCATGCCTGAGTTGACAATGCTATAAGCAGGACCACTGGAATTATGTGATCCAAGCATTTTTCAAATAATATTGAATTTGTTGCATTTGCCACATAGTCATTTGTCTTCTTCATAATCTGTAGATTTGACAAAATAATTTGTTTTTAGCCCAAACGGACACAAATTTACTAAAACATGGTGATACGTGTACCTGTGCTCTGGAAGGCCCTTTGCAAAGGTTGAATGGTCAAATTTCAGTTACTTAATGCTGCATTTAGTTGTTAAATTGGCATTAACAAAGATAAAATCTTTCAGATGAAAAATTACAAAATCATGATGTAATACTATCACATTACGCTGCATAATTTGCCTTTTCTTGACGCATAATTTAGTCAACACTGCTGCATAATTTGGTCCTCCTCTTCCGCATACTTCCAGTGGCCCTAGCTAGTAGTGAACCAAGAGACAAGTTGTGATGTGAGCCCACTAAGATTTTTAGAAAATATGGAGCAACATTGAATTCTAGTAAAGCATTTAAAAGTGAAGTATTTGTAGAGGGCACATGATAAATTGAGGGTTTTTAAGGTACTCTTAAAAAGGATGATGGAAGACTTTAAGGTAATTGGCTAGAGTAAAATAGATTTTGTCTAGCAAATAAGCAGTGTTTGATTCCAGGTTTCAACTCGCACAATTTAGCCACTAGATGAATGGGAAGTGCCATTGTGACTAATATAACGACGAGGGTGGCACAATCCACAAGAAGTCATGGGCCAAATTTCCAAGAGGAATTTTTCCAGAGCCTGACCTCAGTATCTGGGTCTGGCCTTCAATGACTCTCCCATCGCTAGAAAAGTAACTTTAGCTATGTCCAAAAGGCTGACATTTTGTTGCAGGAACAGCTTTGATAACCATAGTTCAAATTACACCTGAATCCCCACTCACCAACTGCCAAAGATAAGGAGAAATACTTTGAGTGTCTTTGAGTGTCTAGTGATACATCATTCTGCATTCACACAGCTCACACTACATTCACACAGGTTCACAAGTCATCTTCCGCTCACAAGGGCTCACGTTTTACTCTCACCATCCACTCACAATAACAAGCTTGAGTTCTTACACGGGCACACCACTCACCCTGCACTCACACCTCTCACCCTGTATTTACACAGGCATTCCTTTCACTCTGCACTCACACTGCTCACCTTGCACTTACGCCACTCACCGTCACTCAGCACTTCCAGACCACACCTGTAACACAGCACACAATAAACTACCAAACTCTTGTTAACATGCACATGTCTACAAAAGCAGTCACAAAATATCTGTCCTTCCTGTAGTACTAGATGCTTACACAGTTCCATCCATAAATACAGGTGTAATACAAGAGGGCAGAGTTTATTAAGACTGTGGGATGGTACAGGAAAGGAGATTGAGCTGGGACTGTGGGGGCTGGTGTGGGAGCTTGGATCAGTCTAAGGCTGTGGGGATCAGCCAAAATGGATTGGTGAACGCAGGCAAAAGTATCAGGACGGGGAGCAGCACAACAGGCTAAGGATTAGGCATTGCAACTGTGGCTGTGATCTGGTGTGGGAGTTGACTGGTACTTCAGGCTGAGGTTGTGGTGCAGATGGGCAAAGAATTTACAGATCAGTAGATACTTGTTGGCCTTGCACTGAGCCCCACTGGCCTTCATAACAGTCACTGTGAAAAAAGGTGGGGGAGTCATCTGTGGCCAGAGATGCTGATTTTGCTCCTTCTGAAGCCAGGGTGTAGACCAACATCTGTGACCTGTTGAGCTGCTTAGCGTTCTGCAGGAGCTGATATTGGAGGGGAGAGAGTGCCGAGGCTACGGCTGATGTGTGTGAGATGTGAGGAGTCCATGGTGGAGCCAGTGAAATTGAGGAGAATGAAGTGAGGTTGTAAGTTGGTGTGGGAAGAGGGACTGGCATTAGGCTGTTTTGACACAAGACCACAGGCTAAGGGCTGCAGTAAGCAGCACTTCTGGAGTGCAAGAAAGGTTGGGCAAAACAAACATTTTTGTTTTGAATGTCACAAATGCAAATAGGGAAGAAAACGCAAACCAGCTCAGATGCTGCTTCTTCACCACGCAGGATATAGAAACCATTTTGAATGGGGGACATCCTTTGTTGGAAAGCTCTATTTACCAATACTTCCACCAGTTATACTGCTGTTGTCTCACAGAGTAATATTCTTAGCCAATACTATCACATGCCATATTATTGCATTTTAATGGGTTGGCTGTGTTAGGTGAGGGAACATCACTCATGAGTCTATAGAAATACAACAAGCACTGCACTCTTCTCAGCTCTACCACACTAGTTCTGCCTAATCAAATGCTGTAATCTAGGTAAACATGTGGGAAGAACCAAAGTCTCTCTGAAGGTTGCGTTTCATTAAGCTTTTTCTGCTGATCACACAAGGTATGAAGTTAGCCAGACCTAAAAAGTACATCTCATAAACATTGAAACACATTCAATATGGTGCTTACAAAACTCAGATCATAGCACTATACATTAGCTTACGCACATTAACGCTTCAAAAATAGCATTAGAGTTATGTCATGTGTTGTGGAGCAAAGGTGACTATCCAAAACTTGTGGTTTCGGAAAAAGTATTAGTTTTATTCAAACATCTTTATTTAATTATTTTCCTTCAAAGCCTTTAGTACCTCTTGCACTGCTCCTACCTGCACCCATTGTGACCTTTACTCCCATTGAAAACTAAGTATTATGTGAATGACACTGACTATATAGACTTAGGTGGCATACAGTGCATAGTTGGTATATAACCTTTCTGGCAGCAGGCATGTTTCCAATCCAGTTCATGGGGCATGGGACAAGCACGGGCAATCAGGCCTCAGTCATGGGGACCAGAGTCTGTATTAATTTGACTTCAGAAACTGGGCCACATGCAACTCCTTCAGCATTTGACTCTCAGTGGTAGCACTCTGGAGCAGTCATATGCTTTTCAAGGAGGTAGTGTAGGGGTATGAAAACTCAAATCACCAAGCAGAGCAATAGCTGTTAGTCCAACCCAATGTTTTACTTGAATAAGGCACCTACTTTAATAGACACGCTTGAAACAGTGTACTGCTGTAGGTACAGTAACATGCAATGCACTTAGGCTACTGCACCTTGTGATACAGTTTTTACTGTTTTCCTCTTCTCTCTTTCACATGTGACCCTCCTCTTGTAAGGCTAGGCAAGTCCATGTTAGGTGAGTTTTGTGAGACATTACTCAAGGCTCTGGTGCAGGTACCCCAGTTCAATTATGGGTGTGCTCAGTTCAGTACAGTCTCCTAGATACAGCTTCAAAACAACGCAGGTCTCTATGTGTTTCAGCATCTTGTGTCTCAAATCTCACCCACTTCTAGAATGATACAGCAGGGTTGCAGGTGCCCTCAGTCTGGGTAGGGTGGAGCTGGATGAGGCAGGTAGAACTGCAGCTGTGTGTCCTTCGGCGAATGCAGGTAATGGAAGTCAGTGAGGGCTAATGGCAGGCATCAGACCTGCTTCTGGGTCACTGGGCAGCAGATGGGCCACCACTTACAAGTGTGTCAAAGCAGCACGCTAACAGCCACAGGATGCACTTTGTACATAATGCTGCGGTGACCGTCATGTGCACAAGTCTTGGCTATGATGGTCACTTTCACCATGAACATAATTTGTTACTTCTGTGGCGACGTAAGCCACAGTAACAGCTTTGAGTTTCGTTGGTTACATTCACTTTGGGCACAGCTCTTGATTTAAGCAGTGAGGTCAACCGTGATTGTTCCTATTGCAAGATTGCCTGCCTGCCTGTGAATCGCTCTTGGAACCATACTTCTGGAGAGACTGCACCCACCCTCTTTGGACTTGCAGATCGCTTTCTGTAGCCTTCTTTCTCCTGATAGATCTTCCACACTAGGGTCTGGAAGTTTAGTTTCTTGGACTACCTATACTGTCTCACCTCCTGTGGCTTGACTAGCTCTTTCACTCTCTCAGCAGGCAGGCTAGCTTCCAGGTGCTTCAGGCCAGTGGTATAGCTCTTCCATCAAGTAAAGACTCCATTTGATGTACCCTCTTCTCTGGGAAGCTGGCTTTCACACAGACACACAGGTCTGGTTATTGTATTGTAGACCTCAAAGTATGCTGCAGAATACTTCCTTTGAACTGTAGCCACAAAGAAGTAAGTAGCTCCCACTTTTATGCAATCAAAGCAGGTAAAGAATGTGGATTCTCTGCAGCATTTTTACAAGGGCTTATCGCCACTAGAGCGTCACTTTTTTGACATTCTGGTGGCATTAACCCCTTTGGCGTGTTTACAAGGAGGCGTTAAGCTACTGAACATGGTTTAGCGCTTCCTTTTATATAATGCCCCTTTCACGCAGCATTTAGCGCGTAAGGGTCAGGCAAGGGGTGTTGCAGTGGGCATTCCACCACAACACCCATTGCTTTTTGATGCTACCCCCTATTTACAAGGGTGGCGTAAATAAGGGGCAAAGCAAAAATAAGACCAGTGAAAACCTGGTCTTAAACTGTTGCAGCAAGGAGAAATTACTAATTTCTCCTCGTTTTCGTTGTTTCCGTGTGTGCTGCATTCTGCAGCACACATAGAAAGAGAAAATCACCATTAGTGATTGTTCATATGCAGGAATGTGGCAGTTCCTGCACATAAACAATCATTAGAAAATAACGAGTTGCAACTTCTACCTGTGCTGCATTCTGCATCACACATAGAAGTTACAAATCACCATTATTGAGTGTGTATGTGCAGGAAGGAACACCTACCTGCACATGAACAATCTTTCCCTGCAACTCATGCAGCGCTGCACTATGCTGCAAGGGTTCCTGCATTGCTGCTAGGCAGCTAAATGTAATGCAAGCACCAGAGGAAAGGCAGGGGTTTGCCCTGATATTGTAAATATGGTGCATCCTTGCATTTCCAGAATGTCGGAGGACGGCATTACCAATTGTGGCATAACACCGCACTCCACCATTTTGTTGTACATATTACCCCCTGTCTGCAATCTCAAAGCAGGTTTGCAGTGGTTCTTCTGTTTAGTGTTCTCTCTAGGCTATTATCCAGTCAGAGCCTTTGTGTGGAGTGGTGATCTTCACAGCAGTGTAGTCTCCAGCCTGGAATACTCACAATAAGGCCCAAAGAGGCATGACGTTTCTGCAACTGGCTTTCACCAGCCACATTTAACAGTGATCAGGATGAAGTCAAAAGGCTGGCTTCACCCAAAAGATCTCTCTCCCCCTGTACAAAAAAGATGAGAGTCCCACCCTGAACATCTACCAAATGGCAGTACCACAGGAAAACTAATCAGCAGCTCCACTCAGCAGGAGCTGCTTAACTGAAATTTAAAGGAGCTGTGTTGCCTCCCTCCATTTTCAAATATGACAGCAATACTCTTCCACAGTCTGTGCAAACAATCTCACCTACATGTTGTGCACAGGAGCAGGTTAGAGACTCCCAAAATGGGACCTACTAACATCCATTACTCTGGCTCTCTAACGCACATACTGCATGTACTACACAAGCCACGAACCCACACGATCCACTTGTATGTTAGTACTAGGATTTAGGTTACACATTGACGCAGAGGTTTACACAAGTGGCAGGCCCGTACTGGCCGCAGCGGGCACCGTGCGTTTCCCCGGTGGGCTGCCAGGGTGGGGGCCAGTTTTGGGCCTCTGGGGGCCCATTTCTGTTACCGGGGCCAGCAATATCGGCTCCCTGTAACAAAATTGGCCGAAGCCGGCCCTAGCAAACAGCTTAGCCGCACCCAACTCACTCGCCAGGGGGGCCGGCCGAGCAGTTTGCCAGGGTGAGTTTCGGTGCTCAGTCTGGCACTGACAAGTGGGGCTGGCTACATAAATAGGTCTGATCACGACTGTGAATTCACAAAGATGGGATGCTGCCACCACTGCTGTACATGCTAAACCCATGACAGAGGTGGTAGTCCACCGCCAGAAAAATGAGAGCACGATTGGTGCACCCTATCAGGTCACAGGACAGTTGCAGGACTTAATTTGTGTGAGGTACAGGGTAGGCCTCTGCAAATGTTACATTAGCGTGAGCCTAGAGCTAAAATAAAAAACTGGGATATAAGTGAGTCACAGTCAAGTACCCAGAACTTAACAACATGACTGTACACCCTGCAGGGAACATTCTCAGTCCAACAGCCTGTTCAGGCAATATTATGTTTACCCTAAATTAATATGGTTTATCCTACGGTCTTTTCACTACATATATGTTTACTTGACTCCTATAAATATGCTAATTTGTGGATACTAAACAAGTACATATTTGTGTCTCAATGTATAATTATTGACATAAATATATATTATTTCCGATCATTACCCATCTCTACACAGTGCACACATGCAGGAATAGCTGCTCCTCACTCTCTAAATGGTGAGTAGCTTGGATGTTTTGGTTTCTTTTCTTCACAAGAACGATGATTTGGTAGCAAGGAAAGCTGTGTGGAGCAGTAAATGTAACACTCCCTGTGACCTAGTGGCTGCCTTGCTAAAGGGAGATCGGCCCAATTTTCTGGAGCTTTACTACAAAGCAGAAGATTTGAATGTAGAGAGCTGGTTAGGGGCCTTCAGACTTGATGAGAGGCCTCACGGTTACAAACAACAGCTCCGCTAGACGATTTCAGGGGAAAAGGGTCCACCAGCTATAATACCTGAAGTGGTAGTACCTTGGAACAACCCGATTCCTTGGCAGTACAGCTGGAGGTCTCCTCAGCGTTGTCACTTGCTGTTTGGATGGCAAACATGCATTACATCTCATTCAACAATTTTCTTCTTCTTGCATCCATTCCTCCTGCTCCACCATAATTCCAGAAGCTCAGTAGTTTACCAGATAACAAAACAGAAAACACCTACAGTCACTTGCCTTTAATCTCATCAAGACTTCATCAATGTTGCAAATGCCTGTGGGCCAGCAGAATGGCCTGTAGACCCATGACAAGGATTAGCTATGCAGCCATTCCAAAATGAGTCTACAACTCATTGAATATAGGTATTTTCCCAAAGGAGCATAAAACCCTCCATAAATCAAACAGGCTTTGAGCCAAAAGAACCTTCAAATTGCAGGTCAATAGCAGACTCTTTTTATTCAAAACGATAGAAAAATTGAAAGATTTTACTCAAAGCATATATCTACATTAAAAAAAGAAACTGCTTTAAGATTACCAAAACAGATTCTAGTATAACTAAGACACAGAAGCAGCAGTGATTTCCATGAGATGATTTTAAAACAACAGTGGAATGAAACTGGAGTACGGACATGCCTATTACTTGAACTCTCCCCTGCCTTTGATACTGTTCACCATCTCAAGCTTCTACAGAGACTTGACAACATCAGAGTGCAGGGCGCATAACTGAAGCAGATTATATCTTAACTATTAGACAGATCATCATCTCACTTCTCCCTTCATGTCAGCTCCATTAATTCACAACGAATGTACCAAACATCCTTACCCCCTTTAAACATTTTACCTTAGCTCTATATTGCACCCAATTGGCTCCTTTAATTTCAAGTGGAACTGTTAAGCAGATAATAATTAAATCATACTTAATCATGTAAACTCATCTGACTTTGACTCATACTCAATTAGACAATACCTAAACGTCAAATAATGGATGATATCTAACCACAGCAAAACAAATGTCACAAATCAAAATATCCCTATGCAGTAAAAGGATCAAACAACACCCATGAACAATATGGCCTCAGCAAGTAGTATGCGCACCCCCAAACAACTGAGCCTAAAATTGGAATCTGGGGATAAATACAAACTCCTTTCTGTCACTCATAAAAAGATTGTGTTTGTTTAATACATTTAAACTGAAGTTTGGCACTTTTCCCCCTCATATTGGCTATAAAGATATCTCTGCCTACAGTGCTTGAAATGCTTGTTCCACCCAACTGTCTGAAGAGTTAGCCCCCCCCCCGTAAGTCGGGTCTAGTTGCGCCCCTTAGTGTATGCATTAATGTCTGCATGCGTGATCCCTTGCATGTGTATGCCAGAGTGAGAAATGTGGCTATGCAACAAGAGTTCAGTTATGCATGATCCACCAGCAACGCGTTCCTAAAGTACCTAGCATCTCAGAGAAGTTTTGAGCCATGGAGTTTCTTGAGTGTCAAATGACAGCATGGAGGCACTAACGCGGTTTGTTTTTTGGCACCAGGCTTGGAAATGAATGTGTGCTTCCACATTTCCACACTTCACATGAAAGGTCCATGCACAGGTATATTACGGGGAACACAACCCTGTTGCCCTGTTCAGGAGAGCACCCAGTTTTCTGTCCCTTGTGGGGGAACAAAGTTCTACCTCATGGTACCAGTCTTACCACTGAGAGGTCGAAAGGTATACAGAGCTACACTAATATGATTACAAATTAAATTGTCAATTTTTGAAAATATAACAACTTTATCTTTCAGTTACGAAGATTGTCTAAATGTACTGATAACATTTAAACAGGGTAAAAAAGCGACCTGGCCATATGACTGATTATTAAATAATCATATTGCACTCAGTGCATCTAGGAACCCCTTTTAAGTGCTGTAATATACGCACAGGTGAACACCAACTTATAACACAAGAAATGAGTCAAGCAGAAGGAAAAGAGAAATGAGAGTAGAGAGAATGTGCTAGGAAGGATGGGAAGCGTTTAGTGACGAAAACATAGAAACAACCAAAATAATCAGTAAGTGGCACATTGTACACCACAATCTTATATTTATGTACCTCTTTATTTCACAAAATGTTATTTTTATTACTTTGGAACTGTCCGAACGTTAGACCAATCATATATTTCAGAGGCTCTCCATTCAAATTGCAAGAGGTCAGTGCCGCAGCAACCTTCAAACCTCTGAAATATTTGAACCACAATAAAGACACTTGACTGATCAAGACCCTGTAACTGATGCAACTTTATCGTGTTATATGTTTTTTTCAGCACCCTTACCCAACAGAGGATGAAAAGCGACAGATAGCTGGGCAGACCAACCTTACCTTGCTGCAGGTCAACAACTGGTGAGTACTGTCTACCTTCATACTAACAGTTTTCTGTTAAAATGCCCTACTATTTTAAGGGCTAGTGCTTTTGATATTATTTTAAGGACTCCATTACAAAAAGAGGAGCACTGTTCTTTTTCTAGTTAATTGTAGGCAATTGTTCGTCCACGTCCTCAATATCTTCAAATGCATTACATTTGAGCCATCATCCTTATGCCCTTTAGATTGCTCTCTGGTTCCAGTTGTATTCTTTACTCTGTAAATGGTGCAGCAGCTTCTTATAAAAGTGTTTTTCAGTTACCTTTTTTCTGTATCTTTATAGATATAATTTTTTCCTTCAACTCTCAGTCATATTATCCCACTAGGAATGGGCAATTATATTTGTGAGTTTGTTACGCACCTGAAGAACACATTTCACTCCTTTGATTTGCTTAAGTCCTTTCAAATGGGAGGGAAATGAAGATGGTGGATTGATGCCACCGCCGAGAGCAGCACCCTGAGTGCTCGCCGCTCGGCCACTCCGCTGCACCGCTGTACACACCCGTATGGGTCCGCTTACCTGCGGGAGGGCTGTCCTGTGAACTCCGCACCTTGCACGCGGTCTGCTGGGCGGTTGCGTCCCCAGTCTCCGCTTGGAAGAACGCCGCCGTTTCGCAGAGTGGAAAGTCCAACAGGGCGAGCTGGGAGCCTTGTTACTGGCATACGCTCAACGGGACTTCGCTGCTGAAACGGAAGAGCTGAACGCGGTAAGCCGAGAGCTCTGCTTCCGCTGTTGTTATTTGTTTATAGAGAAGCTGCTTATCGTAAAGGGAGAGTGGAATGCGGCAGGCTAAGAGCCCTGTCGCCGCCATGAGCCAAGCCTGATGTGGGCTCACCTGGCTCATTAGACACCTCTCACATGCTGCTGCTGACTGTTGAGAAACGCTGCCCTCCCCTCCTGCTATACTGCTACGAGCTACAAGCTACTGAGCTTGCTATTGTGGAATAAACTGATCAAGCATAGCCTCTCTCAGCGTCTTGTGGAAACAAGGACACAGGGATACTTCTCTAGGGACACTTCTCCTGAACATGGGAAAGCCCAGCTCTTTGGATCTGCAACTCCCTGATGCTTCTTCGGATCTCTGGGAAACCTCTGTGGCTTTGGAGCTTTGTTTGGCGCTCTCCCCTTGTTTGGTTTCCCTTAGTGCCTTTCTCTTCTAGCTCCTGCACTTCACTGTCCAGAATGGCACCGCAGAACATAACAGGCCAGAAAGGGGTAAGAGCTGCCATGCGTGCCCTCACAGCCGCCTCTGAGCCTACTGCACCGAGCAGGGAAGAACCACAGCTCTAGGCCTCAAAAGGTACTGTGAATCGCTCTACCTTTAAGGTAGGGTGCCATATTCTTAAAATTCTGCACTCAGGTAATGTGAACGAGCTTATCTATCCTGGGGGAACCACAAATCCACTTCCAAAGGGGGATATGGTGGAGGCACTATTAGAGGCAGTCCTAAACGGGTCAAAGGAGTCTATCGCTGCGCCTTCTATCCTCCCTTCTCCACTGTGCGCAGAATACCCCTCGGCACAGGGCTCGTTACAAGCTCACTCTCTAAGTCCGGATGGTGAATCTCTGTGCTTTGGCTCGCATGGCAAATAGCTGAACGAAGATGCCCTTATTTTTTCACCTCTGGAAGCTGTTGAAAAAGGGGATCCCTCACTTAAACAAGCTACAACAGGGAGTGGGCAAATAGGAGACCCACTACTAGTACTTACTCAACAAGTAAGCTCAGGACACCACCCTAATACACACGGTGCAGATCGCGCTATTGTACCTGCTGAACAAGGCATCGGCGAGAACCAGCAGTTAGGTAAAGATTCTTTAGGAACTGTAGCTGATGCACAGACTGATGACTTTCAGGATACTTCTCTGGTTAGACACAAGCAAGGCACTCCATCTCCTACCTCATCTAACATAACCAGTGTTCAGTTAACCCGCAAAGATGGAAAGCTTCATCATCACAACATAGCGGCAAACACCCCTGGTGATGCGACCTCCGGTGACACACAAACAACAGACCAATTGCTCTGCTTGTCCAGTGGGAAGAGGGGGAAGAAAAGATGCAATTTTAACATAAAAAATGCAAGAAACTATAAAAAAGGAAACGATAAAGAAAGTGACTTGCGCATCCTTAACCCTGCATCCACCACACTGGCCATCACTAGTAGTCCACTTTGCAAATGGGTTACCGCCAAAGGGGAAGTGAAAACGCTGATTTCGAGACTCTCTGGTTCCTGCTTTGGCTCTGACCCTGGTTCTTCCACTTGCCGTACTTCGGGTCAAGGGCTAGCTCCTGGCCCTACCTCGCTACATCAAGACTCAAGTGCGCCACGTGTATCGACCTCAGCATTAGGCAGCGATCTCGGATACTCAGCAAGTTCTTCTTCTTCTCTTCCAACTCTTCCAGCTACTCCCTGGGCTGAGGTTCAATTGAATGCCCCACCTGCTGGCTCACTAGATTCTCCTGCTGCTGCCATTTTACAAGCTCTACAGGTTCATAGAGAGGAGGCACAGGCATATTACTCACAGGCTAAAGCAGACAGCTCAGCGATTAAGCAGGACCATGCTGAGGTAAACAACAAAGTAGCTGCATTAACAACCGATATTGCCGAGCTGGAACAACGCGTATCAGATACCGAGGACCACATGGCAGGCGTTGCTAAGACCTCTGATGCATACAAGATTCAGCTTACATCTCTGCAAAGTGAAGTTGAGGATTTGGAGAATAGGCAACGACGTAACAACATCCGTCTGTTTGGCGTGCCCGAAAACGAAGAAGGCTCTGAACGCAAAGCATTCATTGTACAACTACTTAAGAGTGCATTTCCTGATCTGGACGACTGGGACAGTCAAGTACAACGAGCACATAGATTACCATCTGTTGTCAGCAACCCTGCCGGCCATTACCCTCGGCCTTTTCTTATCTTTTTTGGAAATTATCTCCTACGACAAGCAGTCTCCATCAAAGCCCGTCCTACTGCCCCTATCAGATTAGGCCCGTATTCTATCTTTTGTAGTTCTGATCTATGCAAGAACACGATGGATAGACGATGGAAACTGCTCCAGTTAATAGATCCTTTAAAATGTGCAGGAGCACAGGTCTTTCTACAAGAACCGGCTCGCTTGAAAATGATCAAAAACGGCAAAGTTCAACTGGTATACACGGAGCATGCCGCTCGACAGGCTTTGGCAAAGTTGCAACTAGAAACTAAATGATATTGTCCTTCTGGTTTGCCCTTTATCTATCCTAATGATACTCTAAAGCATGGTCAATGAAGGGAACAAATTAATACTCGGGGGTCATGCCAATAGTAATTCATGGCTTGATTTTAGAGATACTGTTGACTACTGGGCCCGTCCTCTCTTAGCTTTTGTCTTCACAGGGATCCCCCCAGTAATTTATGATTGACACAATTCTGCTTTTCTCTTTCTTCTTTTTGACTTTTTTCATGTTTTGACCTTCTATATTTTTTTTGTTGTTGGTAAAAACAAACCCTTCTCAGCAATGAGTCTCACGGTGTATTCGAGCAGTGGGGCAGTTCTCAGGGTGCTGGTGCTCTCAATAGCTGTCTTGCCAGAAACAGCAATGAGGGGGGTGATTCTTTTCTTAGGATACAGGGTGGGATTCGGGTGGGCTAGTTCCGGGATGGTGGAAGGGGTTAGGTTAAAGGGGTTGGTTAAAAGCAAAGGGGGTATATGAACAGAATTGCAGGGAGTAGTTATTAAGCTGCTTTTATACCGGGGCAGTATAGAAAATAAAGTCTGTAAATGTATGTATCACACTAAAAAAAAAACTTTTGCACTAGTAGAATCTTTACATTGTGATCAATCTTTGATCTTTAATGCTGTTACTTAAATGCTTATGTTGGAATGTCTCCGGTCTCAATGCTGCTAGCAAACGTCGGCTTGTTAGGGAACAGCTAAACATATATAAACCACACTTGGTATTCTTATCAGAAACTCTTCTAGCCCATAAAGATAGTAGACTTCTCAATTAACTGAAATATCTTAATATTGTCTGTACTTCACAAAGTCTTTCAATTAGAGGACCTGCAGTCCTTGCTAGCAAAACACTTACATACACAATTCTCAGATTTTGAGCAGACCCAAGAGGGAGGTGGGTAATCGCTCAGATGGCTATCTCTGATGGGAAATATGTTTTGGTTAATTTGTTAGGCCCCAATGCCGACGACCCAGAGATGTTCAAAGAGCTAACTCTAACCTTATTGGAATTACAGGGGGTGTTGATAATTATGGGGGACTTTAACTGTGTGATGAACTATGCCGTAGATTCCACCAGCCCTAGTACTATTGTTAGAATGCCCAAAGTTAGGGCAGCGATTCTAGAATTAGCACGTCTAAATAACCTTAGTGACATATGGAGAACGTTATATCTAGATCTTCCAGGGTTCACTTATTATTCATGCCCACACAGACAGTATTCCAGGATAGATATGGTGTGGGCCCACGATCAGATTCTCCAGACTGCGGAGATTGAGCTGTGCCCTAAAATCACATCGGACCATAACCCTTTAATTCATATTTTCCAACTTCTCCCACAAGTAAATCTAGACGCTCTTTTTCTTTTTGATATTTATTGACAGATAATCTGTATATCACACATATGGAAGGGATTTGGTAGAATTCTTTCTTAACAATGTTAATTCTACTAACTTTTGAACTCTCTGGGACTCAATGTAAGCTTACATTAGAGATATCACTCAGCAGTTAATTTGGCGAGAGAAGAAAGCCAGAGAGGGTGCAACTAAAGATGCTCTTGCGGCATTGGTTAGTCTGGAAAAATCTCACGCCATTGCTGTTAAAAATAATGAACCGAGGCAAACCCTGATCTACTCTGATCTGATTTCTGCTCAAGCTTTAGCTAGTCGGTCTTTAAAGGAGAAGGTTGCTGTGAATTATATCAAACTCCGGTCTTCGCAGTACGAATATGGTGAACAGGTGGGGAAAATGCTGGCATATCAATTGGCAGACAAAAAAAGCCAACTCTCAATAAAGGCAATTATAAGGGTACTGATAATATGCTTCATACAAAGACTAGTGTCATTCTTAATCAGTTCCTAACATACTTTGAAACCTTATACGCTGAATTCGATCTGATAATTCCTGAGGAACTTTTTAAGTATCTAGTAAGAGCAGCTTTTCCCTTGCTGCAGGAGGAGACTGCTTTGCAGCTTACTTCTTAAGTCTCTCACTGGGAACTACTTATTGCTCTGTCGGCGCTACCATCAGGTAAGGCAGCTGGAAATGCATTGATTCCTGTGGAATTTTATAAACGGTTTAAGAATATCTTTATACCTGTGCTTGCCAAGGTTATACAAGAGATTGGCACTTCCAGGACCACTCCTTCAACCTGAGACATCTCCAATATCGTATTTTTCTTAAAAAAGGGTAGGCCTCCCAATGAATGCGGCTCGTATTGGCTTATTTCCCTTATTAATGCGGATGCCAAGCTCTATGCCAAGGTGCTGGCTAATCGGCTGGCCCATATAATGCCGGGCTTTGTTTCCGTACAGCAACACAGCTTCATAGTGGGTCGAGGCACCACAGTACATACAAACACTGCGATTATGGCCTTTGATTATGCTAACCAGACTGGGAGCAACTTAGGCATGATACTCTTAGATGCAGAAAAGGCCTTTGACCACGTTGCTTAGGGCTGTCTATGGCCTACTCTCACAGCTTCGGAATTTCTTAAGTGGATCTAAGCCTTAGACTGTACACCACAGGCTAAATTGAGTTATATCTTGGTATTCTATCCTTACCTTTTCGTATACATAGAGGGACACAACAGAGGTTTCCCCTGTCCTCTCTCTTATTCGCGCTTTACATTGAGCCCTTAATACAGACACTGATGATTAACAATAGAATTACATCTTTACGTTCTGGAATATGCGATCTTAAGGTTATAGTTTATGCAGATGATATCACGATTTTCACAGCTGAACCAGCTGTTTCTTTATAAATAATCAAGACACAAACTGTTGGGTCACTTTCCGGTTATAAACTAAACACTAGTAAGACACAAGTGATTATTAACTTTAAACCTGCTAGCCCTATAGCAGGTGTTTGCCATGTGGCAACTTATTTCGGCGTGTTTTTAATTTCGTAACTACGAAACGTACTTAATCTGAATTATGAACCTCTCCTACATGAAGTCACTTAAAAGCTAAAAAGATGGCATAATCTCCCCATCAGTATTATTGGCAGATGTAACATAATAAAGATGTCGATACTACCTAAATATAACTGAGGTGGTGTGTAATAGACCTGGTTTATGTATTTAAAATGGATAATACGTAGATTGCCGTTTGAGGTGAGGGCTTCTGATAATCGGCAGCAAAATTACCAGTCGGCTACCGTAAGGGGAGGGTCAATCGTGTTGTTCCAGCGATCAAGACTTTTATAAGTGTCCAAAGGGATTTCATCTCGAGCCGCACTATATAGTTTAGTAATTAGATTATGACGAGTGGGGCTGGTTAGGAGCAATTTTAGTGTGTACAGTGTCGGTGTTGAATCAGTGTAGGTGCGATACCAGGCCTGGATAGCCATCCGTAGACCGTGATATTTAAACATGAACAGTGGGGTTTTGTTTTTGTATATACTGTACATCATCTGTGGTTATAAATTTACCATTTCGGTGTAAATATTGCATTTTTGTGATGCCAGCATGCTTTAGTGTGTGGACAGAACACCCGTTTCTTGCGTGACAGATAAGGCTGCATGATGAGCTAGTAGGAGCATTGGAGCGCATGGAGGAAGCTTAGCTGCTTTGCAGCCTAGGGCTCTGCCAAGCTGCAATCGTGCAGTCAATTGTGTTTATTTCAGCTCTTGGCGTTCAACGTCTAGAGTGAGTCAGGATGCTGTGTAGTGGGATTGGGTGTGTGTTCCCATCTTCTACCGCTATATGCGAGATAAATTCGTGATGGCCATACCAGTAATGGGCATATTGCTCCTGGGCACATAGATAATATAGATGCAGATCTGGCACACTGAAACCTCCCCTCTTATAGTCCAGAGTGAGTGTGTCCCATGCTACTCTGGTTTGCCTGCTACCCCACACAAGTCTTACCAATTGAGAATGGATATCTTTAAAAAAAAACTGGTTGGACGGAGTTATGGGAATATTGCAGTACAAGTATAAAAAAGCATCAGTATAATCATTTTGATCAGTGCTATTCGATCGGCAAGGGACAGTGGCAGTTTATTACAGCTGGATACTAATTGTTCCAGTTTCGTATAATCTTTACTGTAGTTTTCCGTCATTACCAGCTCTGGATCCCGGTGGACCCACACACCCAGATATTTCACTGAGTCCATGGACCAGGTGAGCGGGAATTCCAGGTAATGTGGGGCCGTGCGCTCAGTTAAGGATATTATGAGAGATTTACCCCAATTTATTGTGAGCCCGGAGAAACATCCGAACCTGGTGTCTTTACGGAGTAGCGGTGCCTGGTGGCACTGAGGTTCTCTGACGAATAGCACCATATCGTCGGCATACAGAGAAATGCCCATGGGTTGCAATGTGAAATGCAGTGCTGACTCTCTATGTCGCTGCCTAATGATGCAAGCCAGTGGCTCGAGTACCAGGGAGAACGATAAGGGGGAGAGGGGGCAGCCCTGCCTCGTCCCTCTGCAGATACGTATGGGCTCGAGTGTCAAGCTGTCCACACGTAGCCTTGCCGTTAGGTCTGTATACAGCAGCCAAACCCATCTGCAAAATGACTCGGGTATCCCCATTCTTCGTAATATACTACATGTAGCCCTACTCAATAGAATGTAATGCTTTGGCAGTGTCCAGTGTGACTGCAACAGCCTGGAGGTCTGGTTCCAGGACATGGTACATGGCAAATATGGAGTGCAGATTATGCGACGTGGACCTGTGTGGCATGAACCCAGATTGGTCCGGGTGAACCATTTTAGACAGCAAGGGTTGAAGTCTGGTAGCCAGAATCTTTGCCAGTATTGTGATGTCAATATTAATTAGGGAGAGCGGTCGATAGGACACTCAGCATGATGGCGGTTCGTCCTTTTTTAGAAGGGTGATTATTAAGGCTTCCCTGAGCATGGGTAGCAGTATGCCCTTTTCATAGGCTTCCTCATACATGTCCACTTAGTGTGGTGAGAGCTCTTCAGCATATTCTTTGTAGAACTCACACGTGAGCCCATCCGGACCCAGGGCTTTCCTATTCGGAAGGGCGTGGATCGCTTCCCGTATATCAGCTGCAGTTATTGGCTGACATAAGTATTCTCGTTGGCCGTTCTACAACCAGACGATCGCAATGTCGTCCAGGTAGTCATTAAGCTCCGCGGGGTCTGTCTCGCTTTTTGAGGCGTCTAAGTCTGCATTGAACTCCTGCAATTGTATAGCTATGTATTGCGGTGAGCAGTGATCTGCTCCTGTGTTGTCAATGATTTACAGTATGGAGTGTTGATCATTCCTACTCCTAATTTTTGTAGCTAGATTGTAACTGGGTCTCGCACCTTCGCCATATGACTGGGTGGTATGTCTTTCAGATAAATGTCGCATCTTGTCTGCAAGTGTTAAAAATAAGAATGAGAGTGACCCCTTTGACCAACCAGGGGAATAGAGTACTACTTTAGGGTAGGAAGAGATTTCCCGTGGTGAGAAAATGGTATTAGAGTAAACTGGGTTGTTTTCAACAGAAGTACAAAACATAAGCCCATGTGTTAGGATATATCTAATTAGTATAAAAACATACCACTATGTAATTTAAAAAGACATCATATTTTATTAAAAGCCAGTTAAAAACACATAATACAAAAACAAAATTTAATCCGGTGAAAATTTTTTCTATTGCCAATAAACAGATAAGTTCTGCTAAATTAAAGGCACAATAAATATATCTTATTAGAATATATTTATACAGACACGACAGTGCACAATAATTGTGCTAAACGATTAACAAACTCATAAACCAGAAGTGGAGAGACAAAAAAAAGACAGTACAATTTGTCATTGATTAACACATCTGCTCATAAATCTCAACAGAGCTTTTCCTATACACAATATGTAGATATAGTGTCTTATCAAAAAAGCTGTTCCCACAGATTGTGTTGTAGTATTGCGTCGACGCGTTTCGATGGTTTTAATCTAATTGTCCATCTTTTTCAAGACAAGAATTGTCTCGTCCTCTCAAATTATTGTAGGCACTGAATGGTTGCCGTTGCGATAAAACTCCTGTTAACAAATATATCAATAGTGCAAAATTACGTTTGTGGCAAAGAATAATCACTTAAAAAACATCTACATTGTAAAATGTTAGAAAAGTCTTATAAATAGCATATAGCATATTATTTAGGCATTTTTTTATTTATTTCCACGTTTGAATTGATTTTTCAAAATAAACTGTCGTATATATCATCATGTGGAAAACATATTCACACCAATTCAAATTATTTATGTGCTATCCTATCAAATGGGCCATTCAAATATATAGGGCTAGGGGTTTGTGAGTCTTGCGTTTAGTAGGATTTAGGGATTACCTTATAGCATGTCTTGGATTCTTCAGATTCGGGGATTATCTACTTGTTCTTGTAATTGTGTCAACAACATCTGAAAAGACAATATGTTACTAAGCCTTGAAGTTGGCCAGATTTTAATAGTCCTATCTTACATGCACCCGACATCCTTGGTTTCTTAATCTACTTTGCGTACCACCATATATTATATATAGGATAACCCTCAACCTATTTGTCACATATTTCTTATTTTTAACGTTTTTTATGATGGGTTCACAGCATACTAAATCTCATCACCTTATCAAGCGGTATTGCCGTCAAAGTACGTGCAGAATGATTTTTGACCCTTCTCCTTTTTTTTCTTTCCTTCTCTTCGGAGGTTCTTGCCTGAAACATTAACCATTTGATTATGTCTAAACATAACATTTTCGTTTTTAATTTTTGTTGTAGAGCGTTAGAGTTTAAATGCCTACCGTGTTTTACGGGGAAGCCACTTTCTTTGTTGTTGTTTCTTTAATTCCGAATAAGGTGAGCATATATCGCTTCCTGGTTGTAATGTTTGCCTCTCTGTTAAACTCAAATTGACCTAAAAACGAAAGTTTTTTTACGTTACGCTATAGTACCATAATCAAGTAGATATACTATTAAGTAGGACATAGTTTATAGCTCAATATTTTTTAACATTACGCTCTAATATACCCTAGTAAAGAGAAAATGCTATAATCTATTTAGTAGGGCGTAAATTTTAGCCCGATAGTGCAATTGTCTCTAACTCCATAGCCTCACCGTCTCGAAGATCTTAGATGACTGCAAATTGGGGTCCTCTCGTCTTCCCGACTGCCAGCGTCTGACAAACCCGTGTCTTGCCGATTTAAAAACCCTGGAAAGCCGGCTCTGATTGGCCCATTGTGGGGAACATAAATCAGTATCCGGTGTGCTTCCAAATTTCCCGCGTCAGACTGTGGGAATGGCTGCGGCATCTATTCTAACGGACTTGTATATTCTGCCTGTGGCAATCCGGAAGTACTAGTTCCGGAAGTACGGTGCGTTTCAACCTATTGCTTTGAGCTGTCACGTTGATACATCGTATTCGTGATGTCCACGGCGACCCGGATATACTTTCACTCTTTTCCCTTTTCTTTTTCCTTTTTTTCTCTTTTTTTGCAAAGTCCCCAAAACTTTATCAATCGGACTCTCTAACACTAGCTATAAGGTCGAAATTGCCGAGACTCGGGAAAACTTATGACCTCAATCCACCATGTTCACGTGGACTGAGTTTAATAAAGAATATATTTTTGCAACCTCGCTTTCTTTTTATTGTTGTTATTTAAAATCAAGGATGCATGAATTGCAGTTTGCCCTGACCGTAGGGCGATCTTTTCCCAGATGTTTTTTTTAATAGTGGCTGTTGCATACATATATACACATGTACATCTGAAATCGAGATATGCATGTACATGTGCATATATATACACAACTATTAATTCAGTCATCTGCATTATCCTAATTCTAATCAGTTGCGCTTGAACCAGACATTGACTAAATCAGCAATATTAGGTTGTCATATACTATTTGCAATTATATTTCATTGATTTGCTATCAATTTCATCCAGTCCTCCCTGGTATTCATACCTGTGTTAATCGTATCTAAATAACACATGTACCATTGTTCACGCATTTTTCTAATTGCATCAAGATTACCTCCTCTCCGACTAACAGTTATCTTTTCCAATACAAACCATTGAAACTGGTTATATTGGTGGTTGGCTCTAGCATAATGCTCTGTGAGGGGTGCATTTTCCTTTTTGTTTTTTAACGCCGATCTGTGTTCGAGTAACCTGATGCGTAGCTCCCTACTGGTCTCGCCCACGTAGCCTAAGCCACATGGACAGACAATGAGGTATACTAGGTTCTTGCTCCGGCAGTTATTCAATGTTTTTGAAGTTATAGTTTTACCATTGAAATTCAAAACCTTTTCTTTAAGACAATTCGGGCAAATGGAACATGTGCCACAGGCATAATTCCCTATAGCTTTCTGATTATACAGGTTGTTTTGGCTGTTGTTTTCAGTTGTTTTGTACGTTTTTACCAATGCATTTCTTATAGTTTTGTTTCTTCTGAAAGAGAATAGGGGTTTAGGTATTGGTGTCTGTAAGCCATCATTAAGGATCTTCCAATTTCTATTTACTATGTTCTTTATTTTATTGCTTAGTCCAGAATATTGGCTTACAAAGACAATTTTGTCTAAATTACTGTTTTTCTTCTCTTTGTCCTTATTTAAAAGGCTGTCCCTATCATAGAATCTTGCACGTTTGAGGGAATGCTTGATTAATTTTTTGGGGTATCCTCTTTCTTTTAGTTTATTGGTCATAATTTCCGCGTGGTGATAGAAATCAGTAAGATTTGTGCAATTACGGCGTAATCTTAAAAATTCGCCGAAGGGAATGTTGTCTCGTTGTGACTTAGGGTGGTTACTATCATATTTTAACAAGGTGTTTTTGTCCGTTGGCTTGGTAAATAATTCCACCTCAAGATGTCCTTGTGTGTCTTTTATTTTAATATCTAAAAAGTCAACGCTTTTGTTGCTAAAATTGGCTGTAAACTTCAAATTCTCATCTCCTATGTTAAGCCATTCTAAAAATTGCATCAGCTCAGTTTCCGCACCATTCCAGATGAAAATTATATCGTCTATAAAATGATACCAGTGAGAGATATTTTCAAAAAAAGGTGCCATGTCGTTGTAGATATGTTTCCGTTCAAAGTGACTTACATAAAGGCAAGCCAAGCTGGGGGCACATGTCTGCAGCCAGCTCGTTATGCTCCAGTCACAGTTCTTTAATCCTTGCTGAGGAGCATGCTTGCAAATTTGCCTCCTGTTCTTTCTCAAGGCATTTGAATCCCAACTCCACACTAGTGATCTGCCTCCTAATGTCTTTCAGTATGCCTGCTGCTGTACTTATGCAAGTGCCCCTTATGGTGGCCTTGAAGGCCTCCCATAGTGTGGCCGCTTCGCTGTCCGAGCCTTTGTTGATGGTGAAGTATTGAATGATGGCTTCCCTGACCATTTCTTTATAGATAGGGTCCAGTAGGGCCTCTGATTTGAATCTCCAGGTGAACTGGCGAGGGACACTCTCCGGCATTTGTAATTTGAGCATGACTGTGTTATGATCTGATAGGGTTCTAGGTAATCTGCCAATGTCTGTCACCCAGGAGTTTGCCCCTTTTCCTAGTAGCAAATCATGTATACGCGACTAGCTACCATGTGCGGTGGATGTGTGTGTACCTTCCAGCCCGTCTATATTGATCTCACTCTCCATGCATCTATAAGGTCAAATTCAAGCATCCCACCTTTTATAATATGTGCCGCCTTAGGGGAGTGTCCGCCATTTTGACTGGATTTGTCTTTGTAGGGGTCTAGGTGTGTGTTTAGGTCTCCACCCCATATAATCTCTGAGTCCAGCCAATCTCTCAACACTTTGAGTATGCTTGCAAAGAACCCGGGTTTGTCCGTATTAGGACCATAAACATTGACTAAAGTGACAAGTGTACCATGCAATTTCCCCAGGACCAAGGCGTAGTTGGCATTTTCATCGGCAGTGGACTGTATCGCTGTAAACTTTTTATTAGTGTGAGTACCCCTCATGCATATGAGAAGTCTGAACCCTGCCCAGTGGGAGCCCACCCTTGAGTCAGTGTGGCGTGTCAAGTGGGTTTCTTGAAGCATTGCGACTGCAATATTGTGCCTTTCTAAGTGAGCAATTACCTGCCTGATTTTCTTGAGGGAGTTCAGTCCATGCACATTCCAGGTCAGAAATGAAAGCTTCACGTTCTTATGTCCTCCCATGTCACCTAGCTGAACAACCCAGTGCGGCATCATGCGGAGGATTTGGATGAGAATAGGAAAGTAGCAACATGAGCAACAGCAAGCCAAGTGCAACAGTCCCAGTACCCAACCCCACCCCCATTCCGTCCCACCCACAACAGCATTCCAAACATGCTGAGGCCATAAACCCCGAAAAACCCCACAATCCCAACAATAAACGGTACTCATTGAGGTAGATGGGGATCTCCCGTCAGGGGGTCATCAGGAGCCCGGACATCCTCCTTTCGGAGGTGGCCAGACGAGTCAGACAGCAGTGTCCATGTGATTTACTTTATTCCTCCAGGTTCATGCTGGCGAGAAGTTCAATCGGCTCCCGTGTAGTGCAGATCGACATTGCCTACGTGTTGGCGTGGATTCCAAAAGACTTGTTAGTCTGAATCCCCTGCATCATGAGACCCCTGTGCACATTTTGCCTTTGTGATCCTTTTTAGAAATTCCAGTGTTGCTTTTGGGTATTATAGATTTCCTTGCGTCCTTCATAGTTGATGTGAAGTTTGGCCGGATATAGCATAGCGTAGGTGATGTTCATTTTTTTATCTGCTTCTTCATCGTCGCGTACTCCCTCCTGGCTGCCTGCACCGTTGCCATGAAATCAGGGTAAAAGGCAGGCTGAAATCCCTGGTAGCTGAGCGCTGGTTTCTCACGGGCCATACGAAGAATCGCGTTGCGGTCTCGATAATTTAGCAGTTTGGCAGTGACCGGGCATGGTGGCGCACCCGGGGGCAGCCTCGCCACCAGCAAGGGAAGAGAGATTTTCCCAGCCAAAATGGTCGGCGAGCATGTGTTCTATATATATCTCCATCATGTCAGTATTTGTAGTTTCTGGGATGCCCATTATTCGCACGTTACTGCACTGTGAGCACGCTTCCAAGTCCTCATTCGTGGCATGGATAACGTTAAGTAGTTTTTCCATTTCAGAACACTTGCTTGTGGTGGCTTGGATGTCATCTTCCGCCATGGAAATCCACTGCTCCGCTTCAGACAATTCTGGAGGCTTTCTTGTCTAATTTTGCCGCCATCGTGTCCATGCGCTGATTTAAGGTGTCTATTTTACAGTCAATACTACAGACTCTGCTGCATGGCCTGTAGCGTCGCAGTGAGCTGCGAGGAACCCCTGAGGTCAGACTCAGGTTCGGAATCATGTTGGTCCACCTGCGTCGATCTCCACGCTTTCTTGGATTTGAATGTGAGGCGTGGTTGGCCCTTCTCATGTTTGCCCATTGTGTCGCCAAAGTATTACGTGCTGTTTGCAGAAAGCTCGCAGATGCCTGTCTGTAATAGCTGCACACCCCTCAGTGCAAAAGACTGTGGGTAACAGTGAAGGGAAGGCCACTGTGGGCATGTACTTAATCCACAGCTTCACTAGTGGCCACTATGGCTGTTCACACTCCTGGGCCTGCACATATAAGTGCGCGACCCATGCACATTACCAGGACGTTTATCCAGAATGGGGGAGGCGTTTCCGACCAGTTATTCACTGTTATTTTTGCTGACAAAATGGGAAAGACCCACTCCCTGTTCGCAGCGTGTGGTCCGCGACAGCCCCGCAAATTAATGCGCAGCTCCAAGCCAGGGGACCTCACCTCTCAGCTGCCGCTGAATGCCTGACCGCACGAGGCATCACCTGGCCCTGCAGGGCACTGTCAGCAGTTCGGCGCCCGTCCGCGCCTCCGTCTGGATCGCGGCACCCGGTGAGGTAAGCCAGGTGCTGCACTCGCCACAGGCAATGATGAGGAAGGCGGCAGGCCCACCAGTACCCTCCGCAGCAGCGTCCATCGGCGCGCAGCACCTCCAGCCGTTCAGCCCTAGACAGCCCAGCCCACCGGCCCGTACCACGGCCTTAATCCACTTCAGGCCTAGCAGAACACAGTCAGCAGTCAGGTGCTTGTCTGCGCCTCTGTCCCAAATCTCTGCTTGTCGTACTTTAATATTCGGGACCGCGTAGGGAACAGGGCCCTACCCCTGTCTATCTTGGTATTAGCGAACCGCAAATGGTAAATGCGGCATGTACGAGTGCTTTACTTGTCGTTCTAGCCATGAATGCACCGTGTACACGTTGTTCTGCTACACTACGCGGGTTCCATTTTGAAAGCAGTGGCCATCTTGTCATTGCCCTCACATAGGCTATAATGGAGCAAATACGGGCCTCACAGTACATGGGCTTCTCCTCTGACTTCTCTGTGACCTGGGCAGCTGGCTCTGCTGCCCCGGGTCAAACTGGTCTCACGAGCTCCCCTTCCTCCGTCCACCTGTGATTAGCATCAGGGCTTGACCCGTCATAAAACCCTTTCATCCTACACAAGCCCCTGGCTAATCTCTTTCGCACCTGGCTGTTCCTGCTTTATGACTTGTTTCCCAAAACAGGAGATGCTCATGTTTATTGGGGGGTCTGTTTACATCTAATGTGGGATCTGAACCTTACTGTGTAAATCATTGTGGGCTGGCCGAACTGGAATGTGGGATGGTCATCATGACTCTGCCTTTTCTTTGTAATGTACACTTGTATATTGCCGTATCATAAAACCTAGGAATGTATGCTTGAGGCCAGAAAAGGCCTATTTAAAGTGAAGTCCGTTTCTATGATTTTCAGCAGTCTCCTGAGAACATACACGCTGTTGTACTTCTAGGATACCTGTAATTGGTCTGCAGCCAATAAACGATTCTTTGACTTCACCCAGAAGACTCTGTGTTTCTGTAGGTCTGGAACAGGGTGAACCCAGAAGTCATAGGGTGTGTGTCCCTGCACCGCTGGGTCTAAAATACCCAGTACTTCAGTTTGGCGCCCAACGTGGGGCGATTTCAGCGGTACCAGTCCAAGCCAGAGGTTCGTGAGGAGCTTCGTGTGGAAATTCTGGAGGAAGGCCGCCACTTCATCGACCCCTGCATGTCGACGTGGTCCGAAAGTCTTTTCTGCGAGGTTCTCCGCGTCCCGACGGCTACGAAGGACTGCTGCCCTGATTAATCGACCTGTTTTGGACCCTTGACGAGTTTGAGAGAGCGAAACAATCGAGAGAGTCTTCTGGTGACGTCATCGATCAGCAATATTCAGTTAAGTATAAGTGGAGCGTCTCCCATTTGTTTTGGTATCCCTCGGGATCATTTGGTTTGATTTGGTAATTTGTGATTTGGTGTTTGCAAACCCCAAAGCCAGAGGACTCGTGTATTCACGAGACTATCGTAATCGATAATCCTTTGACGTTTGGATCTAGACTAGTGAGCGAAGATGCCTGGTTCTGGACTATTTGGTAGATTATTCTGTTTGGGTTGTGGAAAAGATTTCCAGCTAGAGGAATCATGCCCGGTTCCTCCGGTTGGAACTCCAACTTATGAGCTCTATGTAAAACATGGCGTAGGCCCCATTGCATATAACGAAGTATGGATCCACTACACTAGAAAAGACGGTGTTTTAAAATGGCCCCAAAATGGTAGTTTTGATACCGATATTTTAGATAATTTGGAAATTAAATTGTTCAAGAAGAAAGCCCGGCCGGCGATGTTTGACTCTTTCCGCTTATGGTGAAAGGAAGCCAAACAAAAGGAAATTAAGTTAGCGAAGAAGAATAAAAGAGAGAGAGGTATGACAGTAATGCAAGCAGCTGTACAATTTAAAGACAATGAGGAGGAGCAGCTGAGTGAGCAATTGCACAGGCAGCGCAAGTTAGGGATTGACAAATGTTACCCAGCTTTACCACATTCTAAGCAGAATGAGTTAGAAGAAAAGGAAAAAGATCCCTTGATGTCGCATTTGTTGAGTTCACCACCCCCGTATGCGCAAAATGCCACGGCGCCTCCCCAGCTTGTGAATATGCCACCTCCAGTTAATATACTGCAAGCTTTGCCGCAACCGCCAGCTGCTGCGCAGCCGGCTCTTATTCATGTAGCGCAACCCTCTCAAGGGCCGCCAGTTGTGCTTCCAACTGCCCCCGCACTTCCTGCGACTTTGCCTAATTCAGCAGCTGCCTCCCCCAACACTTTTTCTTGCACCACTCCAGTACCTGTTTCTACATCCTCTTTTCTTCCCTCTGTTTTTCCCCCTGTTTCTGCCTCAGCTTCTCCTTCAGCGCGACAGCGTTTAGCTAATGTGGTTACTACGTTAATGTCGCCTCTCTTTGAGTTGTCTGGTGCGACTCCTGGTTTACAGCGTAAGCAATTGCGCAGTCAGTTGCCTAATCCTGATGAGAAAAAGGTAATAGATAGCATGGCGCGCCGATGGATTGTTTTCCCTTCACTGTATGATGTGGAATCAGTGGTTAATGTCTTCCATCAGTGGGATGCCCCAAAACAGAGATATGTGTTTGAGAAAATGTGCGAAATTCTCTGTGAAGAATTGGAAGATAGTGGTAGAAATCCGAGGCCGCAGGAATTGTGTAGAGTGAGGTTTGATTTTGGAACTGGTATAATTGTGGACCGCGATATAGATAAAGCAGTTGCGGTCGTATTGTCCTTCAGGAATGAAGATTGTCAACAGTCATTGTTTGAACAAGATGTCCTTGTGGGGAAAAAGGTAAAAGCGCGACAATACCCCATGAGAGAAGTTCCCCCGGTATGGAAGGAAGCGGTTGCAGCTGCCGGTGGTAACCCCGCTGTGGCAGCACATTTCCAGCGTGTTTGGGTGCATGTTCCATGGAAGCGCTCTGAGGTGTTAGCGCTTAAGCAGTCCTTACCTGATCCCCGTAAAAACCCAGCAGGTTATTATAAAGAGTTGTCACAGACGGCAGGATCATGCGTTATGAATCTGGCCGACATAGACATGTTGTTTGGTAATGTTGTTCCACAGCCTCTATGGGGATCAATTCGTAATGCAGATCACGATGCAGACCTAGGGGATACATGGGCTAACATTATTGCTGCTGACGCAAGACAAACTGGTGGCGCGAAACCTGAGCCTTTAGTAGCTGAACTTCCTGGTAGAATCATCACGTATATGAAGACACTAATGCCTGCAATGCGCGTAAATTGGGACAAGTTATCTGCATGTAAGCAGAAAAAAGATGAGACAGTGTCAGACTTCTTTACTAGGTTTGAAGAAACGTTTATTGACCACAGTGGACAAGATATGAGTACTGAGGGTGGCCAACGGTTATTTGTGGATACGTTTGTGCAGAATTTACTTCCTGACCTGTGTAAAAAGTTAAAAGACTCAGAGAGTTCTTGGGCTGTTTCTTCTTCAGCGCAAATACTGGCTACTGCACAGTATTATGAAAACAGAGATAAAGACGAGAAAGATAGGACAGAGAAGAAAACAAAGGAATTAAAGACAAAGGTCCTTTTACAGCAGGCCTATCCACCACGTGGAGGTCAGAATAATTATAGGCAACCCCAAGGTGTCTATCACCAACCCCAACAGTTTCAGAACAATCAGCAAATGAATGGGTATTGTCAACCACGTGTCCCTGTAGGTCCCAACCAATGTTCATACTGCAAAGAGGAAGGTCATTATAAATATAGTTGCCCTAGATTGATGCAGCGGAACGGCAATATGTATGGCGCCAGAGGAAGAGGTGGTCAACAAGCTCCTAGAGGCAGAGGGCGTGGAAATGCTCCCCAGAACGCGCGTCCTCTGCCGCCTCAAAATACCATCAATAGCTTTGATCAGCAAGCTAACGTGACTAGTAATACAGCCCAGTATTATAATAATGATTATTATGCAGAGGATGGCGATGCAGGAAATAGTGATTACTAGGACAGCCATAGACAGAGAGAGGGAGTTGTTTCAGTGCCAGTGGATCAGAGTGGACCGTATGTTGAGGTGACTACAGCAAATGTAACAGAGCCTTTTCTGCTAGACACTGGTGCTGCAAAGAGTTCAATCATGCATTCAAAACTCCCTGGCGCACCTTTGTCTGGCGATATAAATGTTTCAGTAGGTTTTTCTGGCGCCCCGGTTAGGAACCCGATTTCTAGTCCCATGTCACTTTCTGTTGGACCTTGCGAGTTGAAAGCGCCCCTGATCCTGACAACAGGTTGTGGTGAGAATTTGCTGGGATTAGATTTGTTGAAAAGATTGCATGCTACACTGTATTGTTCTCCTTCAGGAGTACAACTTACATTAGGCAAGAAAGTGATTTCCCCAATGTACTTGTCTAAAAATACAATGCCGCCTGAATTGTCATCCCTTCCGGATGCCCTTTGGGCTACTGGTCCCAATGATGTGGGCCTCTTGGAGATACCGCCATACGTGGTGACTTTAAAGGCTAATGTCAGACTGCCGCGTATTCCCCAGTACAAAATCTCTAATGAAGGCCAGAAAGCATTGTTAGACATTGTCAGCGACTTGATTAATAAGGGTGTGATTGAAGAGACAAGAGGCAACGTTTGCAATAGTCCGATTTTACCTGTCTTAAAACGAACGGACCCTTCACAGCCACCTGTTTACAGATTTGTGATTGATCTTAGAGAGGTTAACAAGATTGTTGTGCCACAGTTTCCAGTTGTCCCTGATATAACTGCCTTGTTAACGATGATTCCAGCCTCTGCTGCATGGTTTTCAGTGATCGATTTAAAGAATGCTTTCTTTAGCATCCCAATTGCAGAAGAGAGCAGAGACATTTTTGGTTTTAGTCTGGGAGGCCGCAGCTTCCGCTTCAAACGCGCTCCCCAGGGCTACTGTGAGAGTCCATCCATATACAGTCAAGCTTTGAAAGCACAGCTTGATGCACTTGTTTTACCGAGTGGCGCTATCCTGATTCAGTACGTCGACGATTTACTGATCGCCGCGGATACTGAACAGATCTGTAAAGAAGCCACATTGTCATTGTTGCGCCATTTATCCGCTTTTCATCATAAGGTGTCTCTCTCTAAGCTGCAATATTGTCGACAAGAAGTGACCTACTTAGGTCATCTCTTATCGAAGGAGGGAAGGAGACTAACCCCAGAAAGAATTCAAGCCATTGCACAGTTGAGTGTGCCAAAAACACAGAGAGAAGTACGTGCTTTCTTGGGCATCACCTCATACTGTAGGCACTGGATTCCTAGTTTTTCTTTGTTGGCAAAACCTTTGTTAGCATTAACATGCAAAGACACACCGAATCCTATCCCATGGTCTGAAGAGTGCCAGAAAAGTTTTGTGGAATTGCGCAATGCATTATGTTCAGCACCTGTGTTGGGTACTCCTGACTACAGCAAGCCTTTTACATTGTATGTTCACGAGAAAGATGGATGTGCGTTGTCAGTGTTAACACAGCCTTTTGGCGACAGACCGCGCCCATGCGCATATTTTTCATCAACCTTAGACCCTGTAGCGAGGGCATTGCCAAGCTGTCTGAGAGCGACAGCGGCTGCAGCAATGTCTATCCGACAATCTGCTGGTTTGGTAATGGACAACACATTGATCGTTATGGTTCCACACGCTGTAGACACATTATTAAATAGGACCAAGACACAACACTTGACTAGTGCGCGATTATCAGGATATGAACTCACACTGTTAGCGAGTCACGTACACCTAAAGAGATGCAATACGCTGAATCCAGCTACGTTATTGCCGATTCCAGGAGACTCAGATGAGATTGAGCAACATGACTGTCTGTTCAGAACAGAAGAAGAGACGAAAGGGAGAGTAGATCTAAAAGATACCCCCCTGACTGAATGTGATGGTACTTTATGGGTGGATGGTTCATGCTTCAAACTCCCTAATGGTGACACGACTGCTGCATATGCTATCACGACTTTACACACGGTTGTGGAAACTGCACGGGTGCCACATAATTCGGCCCAAGCAGCAGAATTAATCGCCCTCACGAGAGCATGTGTGTTGTCTGAAGGAATGAGAGTGAATATATACACAGATAGCCAGTACGCCTTTGGCGTGGCTCATAATTTTGGGCGACTGTGGAAAGAGCGTGGGTTCCTGACGTCGCATGGAGCTAAAATTCAGAATGGCAAGTTGGTGAATGATCTCCTTGAATCACTGACCCTACCGTTGCAAGTTGCGATCATGAAATGCAGTGCGCACAGGAAAGTCACAGATGATGTTGGACGTGGGAATGCGTTTGCTGATGAGACCGCGAAAGAAACAGCACAGAATGTGAAGACTAGAATGTATGTTGCAGGCCCCGCAAGATGGGTTAATGATGTGGGAATGTGTGAGAACACAATAGAGAGTGTGAAGTCGCTTCAGGCTGAAGCCACAGAGGAAGAGTTAAGCAAGTGGAGAGAAAGTATGGGTAAGTTGGATGAGAATGGTTGTTGGATTGATCTGACAGAACATAGGCGATGGTTGTTGCCTGATGCATATGTGCTTCCAGTGGTTACTATGGCACATGGAATGGCACATATCAGTACGAAAGGTATTTGTAAGTTGTTGGCCCCAGTATGGCAGAATGCTGGGATTCCCAAGTGTGCAGAGAATGTGGTCAAGAATTGCATAGTATGCTTGAAGTACAACCCTGGTAGGGGAACCCCAACTCCAGCTGGTCACTTCGCACCCCCATCATGTCCATTCGAAGTTTTGCAGCTGGACTTTATTCACATGGAAAGATGCAACAACCTGAAATATGTACTGGTGGTTGTTTGTGCTTTCTCAAAATGGGTAGAGGCTTATCCTCTGAAAGATAACACTGCCCTATCCACAGCCAAAGCCCTTGTGAAGGAATTTTTCCCTAGGTTTGGAATGCCAAGAATGGTGTGGTGTGATAATGGAAGTGAGTTCGTGGGTAAAGTGATGAAGAATGTATGTGAAGGTTTAGGTATAAAGCAAAAGTTCCACGCTGCAAATCACCCCCAATCAGCTGGACTAGTAGAACGCTACAATGGAGCCTTAAAGCTCAAGCTGGCCAAAATCCAGGCGAGCACCGGTCTTAAATGGCCTGACGCTCTGCCTTTAGCACTCCTGTCCACCAGAATGACCATACACTCACGAGTGGGACTTAGTCCCTATGAGGTCGTCTTTGGCCGCCCGGCTAATGTATGGGGCGTGCCAAGACCGGCGAAATTCAGTGAAATTGAGCATCCAGTACTACTCGATTACCTGTATGATTTGACCGTTAAACTGCGTGTTTTGCACCAACAGGTACATGATACTCTTCCCCAAGCTTCTGAACCTCCTGGACACCCTATCAACCCTGGCTCGTGGGTCCTGGTCCGGAATTTCCAGCGTAAGGGCAACGACGAGCCTCGCTGGATCGGCCCTCATCTTGTTCTTCTGTCGACGAGATCAGCGGTGCGAGTAAAAGGAAGGAAGCACTGGATCCATGGTGCCCACTGCAAAATAGTCCCCTTGCCTCTGCCATATGACCAGTGGGTCAAGGAGGGTATCGCCGACACTGAGACAGACACTGTACCTCGTTTTGTACCATTCAGTGACGCACGCCTAAAAGACACAGTTTCAAACCAAGAGAGTGACAATATTCTGCAGGAAGCTGTGCCACCATCAAATCGACTGGACACCACTGAGCCTGAACTTTTGTTCCAAGACCAAACGGCACCTGGCCGTCTCCGCTATAATCTGAGACCAAGGCCCATGGACAAATAAAGATTTCCTTACTATTTCCTTTTTGGACATTTTTTGCTCTCCCATCTGAAGGACTTTCTTGATTTTTGTTTTTCGAACCACCATCCGGGTTCTGCCGCAGGGTCGCGGTGCCAAGACTTTGGGGTACAGGCCGAAGACGTTAGGTCAACGGTTCTGGTTGGTCTAGGGCGTTTCCCTGGACTGACAGGCGTGCCCCTTAGCAGAAGAAACTCATCCGCCGCGAGCGGCCCGAGTAGAGGATGGAGTTTTTTAAGATGGAGAGACCGATTGAGGAAATGAACTTTAAAGCCAAGATGTGTAGAATTGTGAAAAGTAAATGTTTTGTCTTTTTGTGCCTTTTTACACTGTGTAGTATAATGATGTTTATTGTAGGATTTGTGTTTTTCTCCGCTCAAAAGCCCATTGCACCCACTGAACAGCCTATACCTCTTTCTACTGCCTCCTCTCACTCTTTTCACCCTTTGCCTGAACACGAACAGACCAGACGATCTGAGTTCGTAAATAACTCGTTTATCCAGCTCTTGCACCAGCACCAACTAGTAATGAATACGACCAATTGCTGGGTGTGTGGGTTAATGCCACATACCATTAACAAGGGTATTCCTTATTTGGTGCTGCCGTATAGTTACAATGGATCGTCATGGGCATTCCAGACCATGTTTCTCTATGCTCTAGATACGTACTCCCCTCGCCAACCGCGTTCCATCAGACCTATCACCAATAATAAGGCTTTGATGAAAGGAATTGCCGATATGAGTAGGGATATTGATGCATACTCGTCCATTCCCAAAGAAGAATTGAGACCTTATGTAGGATGGAACGCGACGGGGTATAGAATTAGTCTGGGTGAAAGACAGCGAAAAATCTCATCTCCAATCTGGGTCGTACCCCACATGGGTCGGTTCTGCTTACAGGGTAATGGTCAGAATCCTAGAGCTCAACTGGGAAGAAGTGACTGTACTGAAACGTACACTTTCCCGTCACAGTTTTCCCCTGCGTTTTTGGCTGCCAAGGGCACATATTTCATCTGTAATGACCGAGCATATACATGGCTGCCCCCTGATTTCTCGGGCACATGTTATATTGCGAATCTGCTACCGCCTACATTTACTGCCGCCTCCGACTATCACAAGACCAGAGTTGTGAGAGGTGTGATAAGTAAGGAGGACACTGCCGGTCAGGAAGCAGGAGACTTCTTCTTGGGTTTCCTGCCGTTTTGGGGACCTATGGTCAATAGTAGGAACCTGAGACAGCTGACACGTGTGGTTGAATCCACTGTCAATGTAATGGCTGGTGCCCTTAGTAATCTGACAGCTGAGCTCCAAGCGGATCGCCTTATGACTTTGCAGAACCGCATGGTTCTAGACGTTATTCTTGCAGACCGCGGTGGGGTATGCAAGGTTATCCAATCCAGTTGCTGCATTTTCATACCAGATAATGCTCCAACAGTGTATCAAGCCATCTCCAAACTCCATAAAATATCTGAATCCATACACGTGGATAAGGGAGATTGGTCACTGGTGGGGTGGTTCTGGGAATTGATATCTGCCTGGGGTTGGAAAGTTCTAATGGTCATTGGAATGATCTTAGCCATTATTTTCCTGTTCTGTCTGTGCATACAGTGTGCTCCTGCGATATGTGGTCTCTGTGCTACCTTATGTACAAGGAAACCTGTATCGAGGGACGAGCTAAGTAACAGGATGATGCTACAGCAACATCTCCATGACTTCGTGAACATCGACCTAGACTCGGATTAAGATGAGTATAGTGATTGCCTATGTAAGGGCAAAAGGAGGGTCTGTCGTACTTTAATATTCGGGAGCGCGTAGGGAACAGGGCCCTACCCCTGTCTATCTTGGTATTAGCGAACCGCAAATGGTAAATGCGGCATGTACGAGTGCTTTACTTGTCGTTCTAGCCATGAATGCACCGTGTACACGTTGTTCTGCTACACTACGCGGGTTCCATTTTGAAAGCAGTGGCCATCTTGTCATTGCCCTCACATAGGCTATAATGGAGCAAATACGGGCCTCACAGTACATGGGCTTCTCCTCTGACTTCTCTGTGACCTGGGCAGCTGGCTCTGCTGCCCCGGGTCAAACTGGCCTCACGAGCTCCCCTTCCTCCGTCCACCTGTGATTAGCATCAGGGCTTGACCCGTCATAAAACCCTTTCATCCTACACAAGCCCCTGGCTAATCTCTTTCGCACCTGGCTGTTCCTGCTTTATGACTTGTTTCCCAAAACAGGAGATGCTCATGTTTATTGGGGGGTCTGTTTACATCTAATGTGGGATCTGAACCTTACTGTGTAAATCATTGTGGGCTGGCCGAACTGGAATGTGGGATGGTCATCATGACTCTGCCTTTTCTTTGTAATGTACACTTGTATATTGCCGTATCATAAAACCTAGGAATGTATGCTTGAGGCCAGAAAAGGCCTATTTAAAGTGAAGTCCGTTTCTATGATTTTCAGCAGTCTCCTGAGAACATACACGCTGTTGTACTTCTAGGATACCTGTAATTGGTCTGCAGCCAATAAACGATTCTTTGACTTCACCCAGAAGACTCTGTGTTTCTGTAGGTCTGGAACAGGGTGAACCCAGAAGTCATAGGGTGTGTGTCCCTGCACCGCTGGGTCTAAAATACCCAGTACTTCATGCTCCTGGCGAAGTAAGCCAGGAGCCCCACTTGTGTCGGGCAGTGTTATGGGGTCGGCGGTCCCGCTTGATCATACAGCAGCAGTGGCATGTGTCGCGCAGCCCCACCATCAGCCAGCACCAGGAAGACCGGCCCAGCGGTCCGCACCGCGAGCCCAATCCACACCGGAGCCGGGACTCGCTGCAGGCCAGGTGTCTACAGTGACCGCGCTGCCGGGTTCGCACCACGGGCAGGACCTCCCGGATCGCTCACCTCAAGGGAGGTGCGCAGCCATGTCAGCACTCCCAGGGCTCCCCAGCGACGGCTCAGTTGGAGGCCCAGTGCTGCGCAGCCTTTTCCACAGCCACCACAGGATCAATTTCATGTGAATAAACAGCCAGATCCCGGAACTTCACAGCAATAAAGTCAATACAGCAATTCAGAACATCATCAGAGGCACAGTTTAAGTGTTTGGATGCTGGATGGGCGGAATTTAGGTGGATATTGCACGCCTGGCTGGCGGAGCTGCACTAATGTGCGGCCATCTTGCTTCGGGCTCACTAGCGCCCCCATTTTTCATTATTGGTATTGCTTCTATGTTACAGTGGTGGATTTCTGGACAGGGATATATGTGACCACTGTCCTGGGAGGAATGCACTCATTACACCTAGCTACTGTTCATGTATGCAATATGGTTTTATTTGAGTCTGCTGAAAAGGCTGCTATGCACACAGGGGACACCCTCCCTGGACCATGGTGGCCTCTCTAGCACTGGGGCACACCTTCACAGGGCAGGGGTCACCATATACTCCACCATACACCCCACTGATAACTTGCAGGATGGGATCCATGATTGACTCTCACACCCCACAGTATCACATCCTTAGGTGGAATGTGCGTGGCATGGCTACCCATGCTAAACACTACCATGTGTATGCATACCTTAAAAGTTTTCATAAGCCCATTGCCATGATACAAGAAACCCATCTCACTCCAGCGGAGCTGCAAATGGTTTGCACGAAATGGAGGCGGCAAGTATATGGTACATACTTGCCAGCTTATGCCAGGGGTTGTTCATTTGGATCGCACCTGGTGTCCCGTTTGTAGCGAACACACATAGATTAGACACAGATAGTCGGTTTGTGATCTTGGAGGGCCAACTTGATGGCGCTCCCTCAAATTGGCAGCAGTACATGCCCCCAACGCTAATCAGTCAGGTTTCTTGGACACACTTACCCCAGCGCTCTTCTGAGATCTCCTCCACCTGGGACCTTGGGGAGGTGACTGTAGCTGGATACTGGATGTAGCTCTTGACCGTTTCTCTCTTCCCTGCACGTTGCTGCATGGTCCATACCACACATCATTTTCGCACATGGACCACAAACCAAGGCTAACGCAACTCCTGGTGGCTTGGACACCCTACCCACCAGAAACACTCATTTTACTCTCCGGTTCATGACGTGTACACCAGGATTGACCTTGTCCTTTGCACAGACCAACTGAGCTCACTGATAACTCAAGCGGAGTACTTGGCATGCTCCACATCAGGCCACTGCCCATTACTGGCCACCTTCAGGTAGGGCAGACAACGCCCCAATGTACCAGCATGGAGGTTGCAAATGGAGGCACTATCCTACTCCCCAATCCAAGAGGAGTTGGTGTAGTGAATCACACAATAGTTTTAGCCTGACAAGGGCACTGCCTTAACCCACACTCTATAGTGGGATGCACACAAAGTAGTCTTTTACTCTGCCACTGCTTGGCATCCACTTTGGGGATACCACGTCGCTTGGTGGGCGAACATGAGTACAAACACCACACAGCACTGCAACATGCTGAAGAGGATCATTCAGGAAGCTACTGGTGTGACTCGTAAAGGAGGATCAACTAAGCGCTCCGACTAGACTGCTCCACCTGTATGATGGTTCAATCATCACCTCTCAGCCAGCCACTAACTCTCCCTTTCACATATGCTACCGGAAGCTTTATGCAGTGACAGTGCCCTCAACTCCAGGAGCGCGCTCAAACCTTCTTCTGCAACCTGCCGATGGCCAAGCTGAACCCTTTGCAATGGGCCTAGCTGAATGAACCCCTGCAAATTGGATGAAATACGTGCCGTCATATTGCAAATTGTCTACAACAAGACCTCGGGCACCGATGGGCTGCCGATCAAATATTATGCAACCTTTCCCACTCAGACCACTCAAAATTTGCTGGACATTTTCACTGAGGCCAAACGGTTGGACGCCTTCTGGTCTCAAGCCGCGAGGCCCTGATCGTGGTCCTTCCTAAACCAAGCAGGGACCCACTTGATTTCTGCTCTTACCATCTATTATCATTGCTGAATTTCGATTGTCAGATCCTGGGCAGAGTGCTGGCGAACCGCCTCCTCTCAATAATTAACACTCTTGTCTATGTCGACCAGTTGGGATTCATACCGGGACGAAGCACTTTCACAAACATTCATTGTAGGAATGTAGAATCTGCTTCTTATGGTTATCCCCACTTTTTGCTTGATGTTTCACTGTTTTTGAATAGTCTGTCTGGGATCCTGCTAATGAGGACCCCATTCTATTTGCTTTCTCCTTTAAAATGTTACATGTACTTTGGTACACTCCAGATTGGTTACTGGGGTACCCTTGTCAGTCCCTAGTATATGGTACCCATGTACCCAGGGCATAGGTACCCCAGGGTCATCCCAAGGGCTGAAGCATGTATTATGCCACCCAAGAGAGGCCATGCAAAATGGAATTACAGGTCTTCTTCTGCAACCTGTGTAAGTTGGTGCTTGCATCTCTTACTTTAGATATAGTTTCACTATATCTATAGGTCACTACAATTAAAACTTATAAGTCACCCCTATAGCAGACCTTATCAATCCTGAGGCAGGGTGCTGGGTTTCTAGTGAGAATGTGCCCCTGCATGAGCAGAGCCTCTCTGCAGCCTTCGGAGACCATTCTCCTGGGTTGTCTGTGACATATAGGTAGAGGGCCATTATAACCTCGTGGTAAATGCTATCTCGAAAACGGATGCATAGAAACATATCGTGTTTGGTATCAAACACCTTGGAATCATACCTACACACCGGTAACCGGTGTGGGAGGTATGATTTCAACCATCTGAAGCGAGCTTCTTGGGGTCACTGGTCTATCTGGTGCCAGCCTTCTCGACCTGGTCAGCACAAAATGGATGCTGCCCACCAGAGACACATTTCTGCGCTCCTGCTGCTGAGCCAAGCTCGAGCAGTGGAAGGCAGCACAATAGGCATCCTGTCACAGGGAGGAGTGACAACCTCCCAGACAGGATTTAGTGTATTAGGGCTGGGTGGGTGCACTCTGAGAGTGCCTGAAAGTCGGCACTTGGGGCACTTTTGGTGTCCTTGTGCAAAAGTCCAGCTCAAACCAGTTCTTAGAGCCATTGGCTCCTGCACTGGTGCAAAAATGGACAAAGGACATGAGTGTAACCACCCCTCTGTCCTGACCCTCCCCTAGGAGGGTGCCTCAAATCTGTCCAACCCCCTCTAGTGGGTACAAAAGGGCTTACCTGGCTGTAAGACTTTAGATTTTACGTGGACAAGATTCTACAAGAAGAAACCACTGACCTTCAACCGTCTGGACACCCTAGACTTTGCTGGACTTTGACTGGGCCCGACTTCGTCCCCCTCTCCGTCCAAAGCTTTGTCTGTGCCCTTGCTCCATACAGGCTCCGTACAGGACCTGTGGTGCACTAAGGACAACAGAAGAATATCCCTTGGAGGGAAGGAGTCACTCCCCTGCTTTTGCAGGCACCTTAACGCAACTGACCAATCTGCTGCTCCTGACCTCCTGCTGACTCCAAAGATTTCAGCAACACAAGAGGTGGGTTTTCAAAGGTCTGTGAGGTCGATCTGCCCTCTCAGCAAGTTTGAGGCCATTATCCTTGTAAGGACTGTATAACCTGAACCCCTGTGCACCGCGTCCATTTGCAGTTGCATATGCTTGTTGGCGATTCTCGAGCTTGTGCATTAGACTCTGTGTAGTCCTGATCCTGAGCAGTACTTGCACAAAAGAACTCCAGCCTCCTCATACTGAGTGCTCCGTGGGCTGGTACTTTGCAATCTTGCTCGAGGTCCTCTCGCGACTCATGGTCACTCGGCCTGTGGGTCCTCCTGAGGGTCATCTTGATTTCTGTTGGGCTTTCCTGGTTCCTCCAGATGTGCCCTGACTCCCCTTTGCTTGGTGAGTCCCCTGGACCTTGCTGGTGATGCAGCGGAGTTTACCAACTCTACACATTCATACACACAACACTCATTTGGGCTCATATACATTCATAGACGCAATGAGCTGGCAAATATCCACTGGTCATCAATTTTATTTTTACCCTAGGAAACCTTTACACCAGTATTCTTACCATTCCTGTCTCCTGAGTAAATGAACAATTCAATAGATCTAGTAGTAGATTGGAATAGGGAGGAAATACAACAATGCATTTAACTTTTATTTAAAGAACCACATACTCAGAAGGATTTTTTAAAGTTTATCTGAATTAATAATTTTGTGAGTCAAATCAAAATACTCATAGATATACCAGAAGTCTCTATCAGGAAAAATAGTACAGTTAGCTTATAATTAGTTTGCATTAATAAATTCTTGCAATGACAGCACCTGAGGTGAGACAGAACAGAGAGCAAGTAAGGAGCATTAACCCTACAGTTATATTTACCTAGAATGGTGTGAGGACCCCGACATTAGAGAGTCAAGAATTCAGGACAGGCTCAGGACAGGGAAAGGTGACCTCTTCTAGTGTAACGCCAGCGTTACACCCCTCTCTTGTACTACTCTCTCCGGCTCGGACTCGTCCGGACCCCTTCCTAGATGTGCCTCCTCGGTTGTTCGACGAATTTCCCTAGTGTTGGATTCTTCAGTCAAATAGACGCAGTCACCCTCCAAGGCCCAAATATGAACTATTAATAAAATCAAAAGAGAACACGTTAGAATACAAACTTAAATGAATTCACTGTATACCACTTACTTCTACTCTAACCCCATTTACTTAATACATCATTTGCATTAATAGCTTAGTAGAACTTGCATAGGTTAGTTTCAGCTCAGCATGGGTGTTAGTGCGTTACTTTAAAGCAGCCATATTAAAAGCTATTGCGCAGCTGCAAAGATTTCCCCCCATGTGACAAAAAATGTCATAATACGTAGATGTAGTAGACGCATGCGCAGAAGAGTTCCCGCGGTTTTGGCGGCAATTTTAGGACACTTGGGTTATTCATTAGTAAAGCACATAATAAAGCGTCCCCTAGATACAATATGTAGAATGTGGTGCACTGTTAGTACTTACAGACAGGTTGATTATAGTGTTACAGGTTATTCGAGAGGATTGCATACGAGAAAGTTTCTTTTTATGCGAAACCTTGCTCCATCACTTGTCCACACCGTAACCTCCTTGATCTTCCTGCGTGGGTTGCTTTTGCCAAGGCTCGTTGGTGCTCCAGCCGGACACCGACCCCTCAGCACTCGACATCCTTCGTGGGACAGCTCACCTCCGGCTCCTGGTTGTCATCCATGTCTCCTGGTCCTCGTGGCTGCAGAATCAAGCATCCCTTCTTGTCACCTGAAGCACCCAACATCCGTCTACCGAGCCCCTGGTCACTCTGAAGTGACCCAGACTCTGTCCCCTCTGCTTTCAGGTTCCTTCCCTCCAGAAATCCGGGCTTGGATTCATTCATTAGTAAACCACATAGTAAAGCGTCCCCTAGATACAATATGTAGAATGTGGTGCACTGTTAGTACTTACAGACAGGTTGATTATAGTGTTACAGGTTATTCGAGAGGCTTGCATACGAGCAAGTTTCTTTTTATGCGAAACCTTGCTCCATCAATCCCCTCTCTGATGGCATTTTATGCCACCACTAAATTCTACTAAATCAGATGCCACCTTTAGCATTCTACCATTTCAATGTCTTCAAACCTTTTATCCCTTCCCTTATCTTTCTTAAATTGTGATCCTTTCATTCTTTTGTAAATATTTCCCTTCAATTCTTCAAGTCGTATTTCTTCTAATTTCTTTTTCTACCTTTCTCATTCACTTCATACCTTTTTCTTTTCCCACTTCATTTGCAACAGCACATTATCATCAGAACTAGCAAAGTTATGCCCATAATATGCAATAATATTTGGCCTAAGATACCTTTACCTATGTTAGAAAACCAACTACTGATGGTGGAAAAATATTTGTTATTTTCTTCCATACACTGTCAACATCCAGTGGTTTCAGTTCTTCTTCCAAATGTGTAACATTTTTAATATATCTCCACCCTCTTTTGTCAATAAGATATCAAGAGCAAGTCGATTTTGCAAAACCATAGACCTAACAGCAACGTATTCTGTATTGATCAGTAAAAATCCTTCAGCAGTGTCAGTAGATAACTGATCAACTACTGTTGACTTTTGACACTTTTTTTCTAGAAATCAGCAGAACCCCCACTGAAGGTATCAATGCACCAAATATATCACCTACTATTTCCGAAAAACTAGCTCTTTTATATATTGTTAGTCCACTACTGTCATTATTGCTTCCAGTGATTATTTTAACATGATAGACTTTAGGGAATACTATTCTGAAATAGCAACTACCATACCAGTGATCAGGTAACCTAAAATAGGTTTTGTTTCCACAAATATAATAAATTCCGGGGAATACTGGATCAGTTCCTCCTTTCAGTCCCCAACCCCCAATTACTAAGAAGTTATGTTCACATTCACTGGAACCAATAAATACATTGTTATATTCTGTTTTAAGTCTATGGAGACAGATTTTCCCTTTCTTTTCAAAGTCCAGAGACATAGCAGCATGAGTCTTGCCAGTTACTAAAAGGTCTTCCCTTTCAGCCCATTTAGGTATCTGAGGTTTCGGTTCAGAGGCTCTTCTTTGGAAATCCTGTCTCCTGTTTTCTACTAAATTCAAAAATATCTTTTCTTCTTCGTGCAATTTACAGGTTAAGTTGGGTTTATGTGCATCAGCTATATCTATTGTCTTCATTGTTAGGAAATATTCACCCATGAATTGTGAGTTTTTAGTACTAATGAGAGGATTCATGCTCTTTTGCATGGGAACTTCTGAAAATTTGACATCTACATTTGAATAATAATACTGCAGTTTTCCAGTTCTATAGAATAAACTAGCCAGTACACTACATGAAATTCCATATGTCAAGTGTAGATGATGATAAGTTACCCCTTCAGCTACTGAGCTTGGCAATTTCATGCAAACGTAACAATCACTAACTTCCATAGTTTCTACATAATGTACTAAGAGATTTGCAAATACATTTAAATCAGTTTCATTCTTATCTACAGTGTGGTGTAAATTGAGCTCATCTGATGTTTCTAAGTCTACTCTATCTCCTTTAATGTTTGCAACTTCTGTATGTGTGTTAGAACTATTTTGTTTGTCAGTAATCATCAGATAGGGAATAGCTATTGCTAATATCACCCATATTATGAGGACTAATATTAAACTACATATACAGATCCTACAACACTTTATACACTTTTGGTTTGGTTTTCCAGCAACATTATTATCAGACATCTTGGGCAAGAAGATTATATCTTCTTAACTTCAGAACCTGGTATGAGATAACCCTCAGGCGTCTTTTCTCTTTCAGATCGGTCTCACTTCTTCTTTAATTTGTTCAACACTCAGTTCTTCATAACTTTCTTCATTTAAATCGAGATTTTCAAAGTCTTCAAGAATAACATATGTCCATTCAGGACCCTTAAACTTGTTATTCAATGTCTTCAATCTTTGACTCCTTCGCTTTGGTATTACTTTGAAAGGTCCAGATTGACTAGTTACTTCATTTACTTGATCAGGTTCTTCATTGATTGTCATAAGTCGATATCTCAGTCTCTTGATAATTCTTGGCCAATTATCACCTTTTCGACTTTTTCTTAAACTTCACTGCACTGCCAGGTTCTTCAAGACTCTTCTTATTTTCTTTAGATCAGCTTCGTCTTCAGATTTCCTCTTTATCTGACCTTGTCCAGGGCTTAATATTTCGGCCTGTTCTGCCTGGATAGCTTCATCTACCTTAATCTGACCCTGTTCAGGACTGGTAATGTCTGGTTTTTCTTCTGTATCCTGAAGTTGCGTTTCTATGCCTATCTGGTCTTGTTTCAGGTCTTTTTTATCTTTTTACCTTCTTCTGCCTGAACGTTTTCTCTAAGTCCTAACTGTCCCTCTTCAGACTCCGGAACAGTGCTTTGAATTTCTTCTGTCTGAGTATATTGTTCTCTCCTTAGCTGTTCCTGCTCAGGCTCCCTAACAGTCATTTCCCTTTTTTCCTGAGCGAGTTCTTCTATACCTGTCTGGTCCTCACTCTTCTCCTGTCTATCTAACTGTGTTTGACTTCTAGTTCTTATAAGTACTTCAGGTATGTCCACCACTGGGATCCAGTCATCCTGATAAGTGCTCGGTTGATCTTGGGCAGCTACTTCAGGATCTTCTATAGGAAGTTCTTCAGCTGCACAACCTTCAGCACCATTGATTTCTGGTTTCAATTGTAACTCTTCTTCTTCAGGAGATGGTACCCTTTTGGTATGGCTTGCATGAATCCAATTAGGCAACCCTGCACACTTTACAGCTGTTGAGGTAGTCAATATAACTTGATGCGGTTTATCCCACCTTGGTGCCAGGCACGATTCTCGAGTGTGATTCTTCACAACTACCCAGTCACCGGGATTCAGATCATGCGAGTGGCTCAGCTGTCTGTTGAAAGCGTCTTCCCCAACCAGATGAGAGATAGAACGCAAACTGTCAGCCAACTCTTTGCAATACTCCAAGACCAAGTTATCAGTTATATTCAACAGCTTGTGTCCTGGTATACATGCTTGTCTCATTGCTCTTCCCATGAGTATTTCATGGGGACTCAATCCAGTATTTTTGTCTGGAATACTTCTGAGTCCCATCAGAACAAGAGGCTAAGCATCAGGCCATTCTAGTGGGGTGGATGCACACACCTTTCCGAGTCTTGACTTGATTGTGCCATTCAATTGTTCTACCACTCCAGAAGCCTCTGGACGGTAAGCGCAGTGCAATTTTTGTTCGACTTTGAACGCTTCACAGATTAGTCGAATTCTTTCACTATTAAAATGAGACCCTATATCTGATTCAATTGTTACTGGAAAACCAAATCTAGGAATGAGTTTCCTTAATATAAGTTTGGCCACTGTCAAGCTGTCATTTCTTCGGATCGGGTATGCTTCCACCCACTTTGAGAATAAACAAACTATGACAAGCATATATTTCAGCCCTCGACAAGCAGGCAGTTGAATGAAATCTAATTGAAGTCTCACAAAAGGACCCTCCGCCTTTCTAATCTTTCCCATGCAGACCACAGTTTTCCTGCCAGGGTTCATTTGTTGACATATTAAACATCTTTGGCAAAGGCTCTCTGCTACATTCCTGAACGTTGCGTTAAACCAATCTTGTCTGAATAGTCGAATCATTGCATCTCTGCCCACATGTGTGTCTCCATGGTACATTCTAGCCATTGGTGCAAGCAAACTGTCTGGCATGACTGGTCTGCCATCATAACAAACCCACACACCATCTTCTGCCCTTCTTTGACATCCTATTTTCACCCACTCTTCCTTTTCTCTCATGTCTACTGCATCCTGCAGATCTTTCACCTCCTCCCAGGTTCCAACTCCTGTAAGTAGCATAAGTTGGCAGCTGATTCAACAAGTTTCGATTTGCTTGTTTAAGGCAATCTTATGCCTTGCACAATGTTGGGCAAGCTGGTCAGCAGATCGGTTACCGGCTTTCACATAGTCATTTCCTGATTGGTGAGCAGCATACTTAACCACGGCCACCTCTTTTGGTAATTTAGTTGCTTCAAGCAATTCTTTTTCAAAAATTCAATTTTTAATGGGTGTCCCTGAGAAAGTCAGGCATCCACAGTTGGCCAAAATCATGCACAACCCCATAACCATATAACTGTCAGAAAATATGGTTACTCTCCAATTTTTCCCAATTTTGCATGCTTTAATTAAAGCGATCAATTCAGCTACTTGTGCAGATCTGACCTCTGGTAAATAGGATGCTTCGACTATTCCAGTTAATGTACATACAGCGTAAGCAGCACTCAATCCTCTCTCCTCGTGTCTCATGCAAGAGCCGTCTTAAACAGTTCATGTTCTGCGTTTTTCAAGGGTTCCTCTTGTATGTCAGGACGTGGTTTGGTGCTAAGTTCAGTCACGTCAAGACATTCATGCTCAACCTCATCTTTCATTTCTTCTTCTACGGATCAGATAGTAAGGTGGCTGGATTAATAACAGTACACCTCACTATTGTCACATTTTCAGCTCCCAATATTATTCTTTCATATTTTGTCAGTCTACTGGGAGTAAGGTACTGTGTTCGGGTCCTAGTCAGTAAAATCACCACTGCATGAGGAACGTACACCTTGACAGGGTGTCCCATCACAATTGACTGACTCTGTTCTATGCTTACACAAGTTGCAGCAACAGCTTTCAGGCAACCTGGTAATTTGCAGGCTACAGGAACCATGGTAGCAGGAAAGTATGCCACTGGCCTTCTCCTTAATCCGTGTCTCTGTGTTAGTACTGAAAGTGCACAATTACCCCGCTCATAGCAGAATAATGCAAATTCTTTTGAATAGTCTGGCATGCCCAAAGCAGGTGCTTCACACAAGTACTCCTGCAATTTTATGAAAGATTCTATACTTTCCTCATCCCATTCTATAGGATCTTTCGCTTTCTTTCTGGTCATTTGTATCAGAGTTTTGGCTAGTAAAGCAAACCCTACAATCCACTGTCTACAATATCCTACAACATCAAGGAACATTCTTATTTCTTTTTGGGTTCGTGGCAACTGCATTTGATGTCCCAGGTATTTGACAGATTTTTTACAAAACTGAAGTTTTTCAGGGGACACTTTATGCCCACCCTTTGCCAAATTATTTAACAATGCAATAGAATCAGTAACACAATCCTCTCGTGTGTTTGACGCCACCAATAGGTCATCAATATACTGCACCAGGACTGACTCTCTGTGCGATAAAAGAGATTCAAGACTTCTTTTGGGAATCTGATTAAAAATTGAAGGGCTTTCTGTGTACCCTTGAGGCACACGATTCTAGACATAAACATGCTTTTCAAATTTGAACGAAAATAAAAACTTGGTATCTGGATGCAATGGAATAGAAAAGAATGCATGACATAAATCGATCACTGTGAACCATACTGCTTTCCATGGTTTTTGATAAAGAATCACAGCTGGATTAGGCACTACTGGGCAGCTTGGTACAACAATCTTGTTAATTTTCCTGAGGTCTTGAACCACCCTATATTTCCCATTAGGTTTCTTAATGCCAATTATGGGTGAATTACAAGGGCTACTCATTATTTCGTTCAGGATACCTTGTTCGACCAATCACTCTATCTCTGCTGCGACACCTGTCTTTACTTCTGGACTCATTTTGTATTGTCGAGTGTTCGGGTAAACAGCACCTTCTTTCACAGTCACTTTTACGGGATCTACATTTGCCATTAATCCTATTTCTTTTCCAGTAAAATCCCATATTTCTGCATTTACAGTCAGTTTGACTTCTGCAGGTAATTCATTTTGTGTCATCATCGAATATAATTCATTTACTTCCCTGTTTAGCTAACATGAACTTGTAAACTCCATCTTCATCTGGGGTTTGTATTGCAACACTATCCGGTGTGCAAACTATAGTGCAATTCATTTTGCACAACAGGTCTCTTCCAAGCAAGTTTACAGGGCTTGAGTCACAGACCACAAACGTATGCATTTCTTTAAAATTACCAATTCGCACCTCCATGGGTTCTGTAATTGGAGTGCTAATCCATTTGTTTGATACACCTACAACTTGGATATTCTCTCCCGAGAGGGGCAGGTTAGGAATGTCTGCTGTTCTCACAGTAGACCTGGTAGCACCAGTATCCAACAAGAAGGTAATGTCATTTCCTTTTACTTTACCTTCTATGTATGGACCTGACTGATCTACCGGTAGGGATGAGCCAAGTACGCACTCCCGTTCCTCCCCCCTCAGGCACCGTCATTCCTGATCATAATCAATCAGTGGGTCCTGCAAAAGAAACTGTGATGTTACACCGTAACCTCCTTGACCTTCCTGCGTGGGTTGCTTTTGCCAAGGCTTGTTGGTGCTCCAGACGGACACCGACCCCCTCAGCACTCGACATCCTTCGTGGGACAGCTCACCTCTGGCTCCTGGTTGTCATCCATGTCTCCTGGTCCTCGTGGCTGCAGAGTCAAGCAACCCTTCTTGTCACCTGAAGCACCCAACATCGGTGGGCATCTGTCTACCGAGCACCTGGTCACTCTGAAGGGACCCAGACTCTGTCCCCTCTGCTTTCAGGTTCCTTCCCGCCAGAATCCGGGCTTGGATTCCTCCAGACCCTTTTCACCTTCACAGCTCTGCTACGGTGAATGAACCTAAGGAACACACTCTTGAGCCTGACTCCTGCTTATTGGAGCTATGCAACCACGCAAAAGGGCCAGACACCTCCGCAAATTCATAGACCTTTCCTTTGTCCTATTTAAAAGGCAGATAGCCATGGCATGGAAAGCACCAGCCCCTCTAGTGATGGCTGCCCACACTAGCGACGTGGATGCAGGCAAAGGCCAACACCCTGCAGCTCTTCTGCATGTGTGGCTACACAAGAACTTATAGGAAATACTGGAAAACATTCTGGCTTCATGTTGATGCCAAAAATTATGCACACCCCCAATGAGCCACACTACCCTATTACATGCTTGAACTCACATCACCATCACCATTTGCAGGCTTCCCTCCCTGAGCAGTGCAACTGTACAGTTACTCCAGCACACTCAATCAATCAATCAGTGGTTGGTAAAGCGCAACTACTCACCTGTTAGGGTCTCAAGGTGCTGGGGGGAGGTGGGTGCAGATCCGTCTATGTGCTGTGGTCATTGTGGGACAAGACCCAGCTCATGCTACACACTCCGTCACATTCCTACTCTAAGCAGAATAATTGTTTATATGTTGATGACGGCTGTAATGACATATTAAACTGATATCCTATACATGTCTCGCTGGGAAAAAAAGTTATGCTTACAATTATACCTGTCACTTATAATATACCATGCCTATGAAAATTAATAAAGCATATCTAAAAAAACATTTTGTGTATATGGTTGTTTATTAGGTTTTAAAGCAGCATTTTCTATGTATAGTAATTTTTTTATGGAAGCACAATTGTTTTTATCTTGAACAAAACTAAACTGATTTACTTTCTCTCTGAACTGTTTCTTTGCTTGTGTACAGTGGAAGATTGTAGTATTCACAGGTTTGAATACCTAGGGAACAGGCAGCAGATATCAGGCTCTCTTGAAAAATGTGTGTACCTTCTGTGTTGAAGTTAATTTCAATGTGAATAGATTGACATAAGGAGTAAGGTTGAACTGTTGGATACAATATGCTCATCTCGTACCTGTTGAAGAAATTTGCAATCTGTGACCTGCATTAACCTCCAGATATTTCCTTTCATTTTCCCCCTCTTTAGTATAACACATCTTAATTTCAGCAGTGCGATCAAATGTTTTCCGTGAGCATCTGCTCTTTTACTGGAAATCAAAACTACAAGTATTTTCTTGCTCTCTATCACTTTAAATTGCTACAGCTTTCTATCTTAGCATTCAGATCACCCACCATACATATGTCAGTGAGGGTTTTTTGCAAGGAGACATCCCCAATTTTTTGGAGTGGGGAGATTATTATAGCGAGTTCTTGGAGAGATATAAAAATTGCACTGCATGAGGCCTGCTAGGTTATGGCTTTCTCTAACATGTTATGCATAATGATGCCCTGTAGTGATTGGAATCAACGTTAAGAGCCCTGATTCACAAAGGTAAACTTAGACCTGAAGTGTAAGTTTACCTTTGTGAATTGGACCTTTAGACTTCAGGTCTAAACTTACCTTTGTAAATCGGGGCCACAATGTGTCTATGAACAGGAGCATTCAGTTCTTAAGAGTATGGCTAGGGCCCTACTTGAGTGTTCACTGCTTCTTTCGTGATTGGGAATTAAACTTTGATGTTAAGAATTTTATTAGGCCTAGTCTCATGAAAACAGGCCACTGTTCTGTGGCGTAGTTGGGGGGGTGCTGTCAGCCCTGAGCAGCACTGTGTTTGGGGGTGGCGAAGGTGAGCAAGTTGTGTCTGTCGACTACCACCATCCCTCCATCCCCGAGAACAAGTTATATGTCAGCCGCCAGCCCCCATGAACAAGTAGTCCATTGGCAGCCGCCATCCCCCCTGCTCTTGGCTGCACCGGGAGGCAAACTTAAGGTCCGCATCCGGGTGGCAGTAGGTCTAGCTACGCCACCACCGCTGTTAGATTTAGGTCACTTAGGGGTTATATTTTGTCATGGAGGCTTCCAATTTCAGGGATGTTTTTTCTTGCGATTACGACGTTTACTAAAGAGAAGCCAGGGGTAGGAAATACCAGATGGTCCATTTTTAGTATGTTAGGTAGTCATGCCCAGTGGTCTGGCATGCTCATTTGGTCCATAGGTGTCACCCCTGTGTTTTTCACCACTCATGTCTTACAAGTAGTTGTTTTGCATCTGGTAATAACTTTTGAGATAAGAGGTCTTAAAGATGGGGCGCAGAACCTTGAGAAGAGATGGTAAATGTATGCTATGCAGTTTGGGAAAGTGAGCTATTGCACCGTTAGAAGGGAATAAGTCATAAGGAAAATAGTGGGAGGACAAATTATCATATGCCAAACACAATGACTTCACATGTAGGGATGCCACGAGAAGTGATGTCACGCCCTTATAATAATTTACACTTAAAAGGTCAATGGCCTAATTGATAAAAACAATAAGCCTAATGACAAAAGAATGTGAAAAGAACATTTTTGGTTTTACTTATAATATATCATATGTATTTTTTCCACATATTAATTTGTAACTAAGCTTGAAAATGGCTGAAAGTGACAATATTTTTCAACAGACTAGAAGAACTTGGAAATTACATGTTTAAACTGCTTTTAGTTATTAAATAACAAGTTCTGTTAATTTGTGTTTGTTTTTTGCTAGCGTTATTTATCCAGCCCCAAAGCACAACTTGCTTTACATTTGCAGTGCATTAAGCAATGTAAGGGTTAACTTCATCAGGTTCTCTGTTCCTCAGATAAGAGATTAACCGATAACCTCTCCTGGCTACTCTCACAACAAAGAGGTTCACTGATAGAATATCGATTTAACAAATATTGATGTTCTAAATATCGAAGAAAAAATATAGAATACAAAAATATCGACTCCCTATACCTAAACAGGTGAGTACAAAAATACCTATTCAAAAATATTGAAGTAAAAAATGTAGATGTAAGAAATATCGAATTGAAAATATATATAACATAAAATAAAATGTATTAAATATATTAAATATTATAATTTAACAAACTACATTAAAATTAATACACTTTTTAACTAAATATTACAAATAAACTTAAATTAAAAAAATATAAACACAGAAATATAATATTGTATACATATATATAGTTAAATATTATCTTTATGTGATTTGTAAACTTTAAAATTATACACAAATCAAATATATATATATATATATATGAGTAAAGTTCAATCCACAGTAGGAAAGGGGCGGCACTCCGTCCTGGTGTTCAAGGTATGTTTAATCGCTCACAAACAACAACGCGTTTCAGCCGCAAGACGGCCTTTGTCAAGTTGCCTGTGCGTTCCACAATGCCGATTTATAAAAAAAAAAACAACGTCATGATAGGCATGGATACGTAGATGTTTCTCTCTGTCTCCTCCACGTATGTGCTTCAGTACTTTATCTATTCCACAGAACTTCAGAAGTGTATTGTTATTGTTATGTGAAATATGAAAATGTCTCGCTATGGGATAGTTGTAATCTAAGTTGGTTATAGCCCTTAAATGTTCAAGGATACGTTTTTTTAGTTGGAGTTTAGTACTACCAACGTAGCGCATGTTGCACGGACACTCCAAAAGATATACCACGTGGTCTGAAGTGCAAGTGATAAATTTCCTGATTGGTTTCGCCTTGCCATCCTGCGTCTTGTAGCTTCTGCAACTTACAGAGTTCTTACACGCTTTGCAGGAGTTGCATTTATGGAAGCCATCCCTGGCATGTAGCCAAGTTTGATTAGATTCCATGAATCATTGGCTTCAGAATTGGTAATCATATATTTGATCAGTCCTTTATTTATTTTTTGGACGAAAATTCATGTATGACTGTTTGAGAGCAAAAAGTTTCGTTATGATGGGCACCGTCTCTCTTCTATTTCCATGAAATGATTTCACTCGAAGCACAAGAAAAAAGCATTAACTGTTTTTAATTTTCTCCCAATTTTGATTGCTTTTCATTTCTTGTAATTTATGATTATCATGTGTAAAAATTATTAACCAGTTTATCTCAGAATTAATGAACTACTCATGAGATTTACAAAGTCTTTTTTCCATGTCTATCATGACGTTGTTTTTTTTTTTTTTTTAAATCGGCATTGTGGAACGCACAGGCAACTTGACAAAGGCCGTCTTGCGGCTGAAACGCGTTGTTGTTTGTGAGCGATTAAACATACCTTGAACACCAGGACGGAGTGCCGCCCCTTTCCTACTGTGGATTGAACTTTACTCATATTTGTGGTTGCCGCTACCACGGCAGGCACCGACGCTAATGTGCAGGCGTGCGGCGTTCAGCCGAAAAACTTCTTCGTATATATATATATATATATATTATCCAAAAACTTCTCCAAGTTAAAGAAAAGCAATCGACGCCGTGTCTGTGCTGAAAGTTATTTATTGCCAGCCGAAAAAGCTAGACGCGTTTCGCCTGTCCTGCAGGCTTGTTCACTAGCAGTTTGGTAAAGTTTTCTCAGGCAATTTAAAACAGTGAGTGACGATCAAGGCACGTGATGGACTACAAGTATAGAAATAAACAGCAGACTCGTAGTTCAACAAACTGCGATAGATAAACATTCCGGGCAAGTGCCACAAAGTGTAAGACCAATTCATTACGTTTAGTAGAACATAGTATGAACTCATAAATTTGGAGTATTAGGTAACATTCATCAATTATAACACAATTATTAACCAAGTGGTCCTGTCATGAAACATTAAAAACCAAGTTAATGTTTAACTGGCAGGGTTAATGCATTACACGGGTGATTTGATCAAGTGATCAGACGCTCTGAAAATAATTTCTGCCATCGTGTCAAAACATGATTAATCAGATCCGAATGGGAATGACAGTAAATACAAGGTACCTGTGAAGTTACTGCCCAAGTGGGCTACTGCAAAAATCAACAGAGAGTCAGTAACAGTTAATAGTGGCTATTTTTAGTCCAAAACAGTGACGAGATCGCACAATAAACAAAATACAGATAAAACCAAGTAGAAAACGGACGGGAGGAATCTATAAGTGCGTGTGTAAGTCTTCTTCCATATTAAGACCATGTGGTGTTTTAGTATTGAGTCTAATAATATAGCAGGACTCTAGTTTGCGCAGTTTCTTTTCCCGGTTTCCACCTCGGCTGCCAGGTGGAACTGCATCAATTACATAATAAAGAAGACCTTCAGGGTCTTTGTTGTGACATCTGTCAAAATGCCGGGCCACGGGATAGCTTTTATCCCCATTTTTAATGGCCCGTAGATGCTGTAACACCCTTTTGTGCACAGGCAAAATCGTGGAGCCCACATATTTAAGGCCACAAGGGCACTGTAATATGTAGACCGCATAGTCAGTCTTACATGTGTAATGTCCCTTGATTTGTTGGATGGCTTTATGAGAAAAACCTGCTGGGAAACAAGTGGTGTTTTTTCCATACATACAGGCTTTACATTTATGGCATTTAATAAAACCATCCTTTCTTTGAAGCCAAGAGACTGCTGATTTCGTTTGATTGCTAGGTAACACATTGCTGACTAGTGCTTGGTGCAAGGATCTGGCCTTTCTGAAAGTGAATTGTGGTCTTCTTTGAACAACCGATGTACAAGCAAGACTCAAACGTTTGGAAAAATTAAAGCGGACAGAACTTTCCAAATGGTGGGAAGCCAAGTCTTTACGCTGTTATTTGGACGCCAAAAGAATTCCCAGAGGGCTACGCATTTTAGTAGCACCCACTTACGAGGATCCCAATCCTAATATGCTGAGAGAGTGGTCCGACAACAGTCAGGAATCCTCCAGCAGGATGTTAGCGATTCTTATAAAGTATGCGGAAATTGATCGCACAAAAATCCTTGAAGAAATAGATCAAATCCTGGACATGCTCAAGAAGGAATCAGACCAAGAGACGGTGAATAAATTCTTGGCGGATATGAAAGAAAGATTGGGCAAGTTGGAAACGACCATCAAGAAAAGGAAGGCGCAGAAGTTTCTGCATGAAAAGAACGACTACGACAGAGGGCAAATTTATACTTTTGCTAAAAAGTTTGAAAGTATGAGAAATCTGAGGATGAGTGCAACTACATCTATGGGCCATACATGTGCTTCTGAACTTAGTAGTATTCCTAGTTCTGAACTTGACACGGATGTAGAAGACGGACCAAATGTTCCGATGGGAGCAGCCATTCCATCGGTTGTGGATGAATTTGATTTTTTAAGGGAGGAGAGACGCTTCAATTTACGCCCAAGACCTCCTATAAACAGCGGAGCACAAAGAGCAAGAGGCAGAGGCGGAAGAGGCGCAAGGGCTCCAAACTTTACCAACGACAAAAGGAATCTCAAATCCAATCCGAAGAAATGAAAGCGACGAGCGAAGCCACAATTGTTAATCTAACTGACATTGTGCTCTCTGAAGAAGAAATGAACATCCTCAAACTCGGTCTCTCATACTGTCCCCAAATTGACATGGATTATGTTACAACAAGAGTGGACCTTTTTAAATTCATCAGGTCCTTGAAGCTAAAAAAATTATTTGCAGTAACACCAAATAAACCAATTCCATCTGTCCATGTGCCCTCACACACTCAATTTGACAATCTGGGTGTAGAAGATATGAATCTTATGCTCGAACTGCAGCAACTAGTCAACCAGGACGATGCTAATGCGTCTCCAAGTGGACCTTTGGAAACAACTAGTTCTAGTGAGTTGATGACATTACTGGCGCACCAGGAAGGAATTGTCATGAACATTGATAAACTGACTGATTTCAAACCTCGTTCCAAATTTACACCTGTCACAGCAAGAGATTCTGTAGACCTATTTAATGATTTGGTTACCAATGAAATCAAAAATCTGTGTACATCATTAAATAGTAAGAGAAATGTATTTAACCAACAGTCCAAAGACTACTATAATCTTGTCAATAAATTGACCAATAGTAATGACTGTATTGTTCGCAATGCAGACAAAGGCGGCAATGTCGTTCTTTGGAGTAAACAAAAATACCTGACTGAGGCCTATAAACAACTTAACAATAAGTCAAATTATATTAGGGTTAATAAGCATGTTATGGAAGAATGTCATTTGTCTTTCAACAATTCCCTATTGGAGTGGGTACGAACAGGTGTGTTGAGCAAAGATGAAATGTCTTTCCTTAAAATTGATTGCCCCGTCATTCCAGTTTTATACCTTATACCTAAGGTTCATAAAGACATGGTTAATCCCCCGGGTCGTCCCATTATCTCGGCTATAGGCAGTGCTTTTGAAAATACTTCCAAATTTGTTGATTCTTTTTTATGTCCTCTTGTTCAAGCACTACCATCGTTTATTTTGGACACTAGTGATTTCCTACGCAAAGTGTATGACATCCCGTGGGAATCTGATTTCCTACTACTTACCATAGATGCCACCACACTATACACCAGTATTCGCCATAAAGATGGTATTAATGCATGTAAACATTTTCTGGGTACCCGTCCAGCAAAATATTGGCACCACACTCAAATGCTACTCCAAATGATTACCATCTGTTTAGAAAGCAATTTTTTTCTGTTTAACGGAGAACTGTACCAACAAATTTGCGGAACGGCGATGGGCACCTGCTTCGCCCCCAGCTATCCTAATTTGCATATGGGCTGGTGGGAGGAGCAGGTGGTCCAGACGCGCTGGCATGCGGAATGGCATAATAATGTAATGCACTGGAGTCGTTACATCGACGACCTTTTTATTATTTGGAAAGGTACTATGAAAAGTGCGCAAGACTTTGTCAGAGAGCTGCAATGCAATAATTTAAACCTGAAACTCACTAGCACTATCAGTGATTCTGAAATTAACTTTTTAGATTTAACACTGTACGTGAATGAGGGTAAATTGCACACTAAATTGTTCCGCAAGCCCACGGATGGTAATACATTATTACATGCATCTAGTTTCCATCCGGTTAAACTAGTCAACAGCATCCCCTACGGGGAATGTCTTAGAGCCAGGCGTAACTGTAGCAACCAACATGATTTTAATAAAGAACTTATATGTTGGAAATCTCGTTTTCAAGCCAGAGGTTATTCGGAAATCTGTCTTAATCAAGCGGTTACTAAAATTGGAAGAACTAAGAGAGAACAAATTCTTTTTAAAAAAGACACAAAGTCAGCAAAAAATTCAGCAAAAGACACTAACCAGTGTAGGTTCATCACCACTTACAATAAGCAACAGGACAAACTGAGAACAATTTTCAATAAGCATTGGCACATTATTCGTAGTGATCCAGTGTTGGGCAAAATTGTTCAAAGAAGACCACAATTCACTTTCAGAAAGGCCAGATCCTTGCACCAAGCACTAGTCAGCAATGTGTTACCTAGCAATCAAACGAAATCAGCAGGCTCTTGGCTTCAAAGAAAGGATGGTTTTATTAAATGCCATAAATGTAAAGCCTGTATGTATGGAAAAAACACCACTTGTTTCCCAGCAGGTTTTTCTCATAAAGCCATCCAACAAATCAAGGGACATTACACATGTAAGACTGACTATGCGGTCTACATATTACAGTGCCCTTGTGGCCTTAAATATGTGGGCTCCACGATTTTGCCTGTGCACAAAAGGGTGTTACAGCATCTACGGGCCATTAAAAATGGGGATAAAAGCTATGCCGTGGCCCGGCATTTTGACAGATGTCACAACAAAGACCCTGAAGGTCTTCTTTATTATGTAATTGATGCAGTTCCACCTGGCAGCCGAGGTGGAAACCGGGAAAAGAAACTGCGCAAACTAGAGTCCTGCTATATTATTAGACTCAATACTAAAACACCACATGGTCTTAATATGGAAGAAGACTTACACACGCACTTATAGATTCCTCCCGTCCGTTTTCTACTTGGTTTTATCTGTATTTTGTTTATTGTGCGATCTCGTCACTGTTTTGGACTAAAAATAGCCACTATTAACTGTTACTGACTCTCTGTTGATTTTTGCAGTAGCCCACTTGGGCAGTAACTTCACAGGTACCTTGTATTTACTGTCATTCCCATTCGGATCTGATTAATCATGTTTTGACACGATGGCTGAAATTATTTTCAGAGCGTCTGATCACTTGATCAAATCACCCGTGTAATGCATTAACCCTGCCAGTTAAACATTGACTTGGTTTTTAATGTTTCATGACAGGACCACTTGGTTAATAATTGTGTTATAATTGATGAATGTTACCTAATACTCCAAATTTATGAGTTCATACTATGTTCTACTGACCGTAATGAATTGGTCTTACACTTTGTGGCACTTGCCCGGACTGTTTATCTATCGCAGTTTGTTGAACTACGAGTCTGCTGTTTATTTCTATACTTGTAGTCCATCACGTGCCTTGATCGTCACTCACTGTTTTAAATTGCCTGAGAAAACTTTACCAAACTGCTAGTGAACAAGCCTGCAGGACAGGCGAAACGCGTCTAGCTTTTTCGGCTGGCAATAAATAACTTTCAGCACAGACACGGCGTCGATTGCTTTTCTTTAACTTGGAGAAGTTTTTGGATAATATTTGTGACCACGTCTGGGAGGTCTCTTCTTCGACGCGCCCTTCGTTCTGGAGGCAACGGGTGTTCCCATTCATTTGTGGATCATATATATATATATATATATATATATATATATATATATATATTTTAAAATTAAAAACATTCTATAATAATTTAAAACATTAAATTATTGAAAAAAATGAAAACATACAATAAATGCAATAGTAGGGAAAATGTTGGATAGCAAAGGGTCTGCAACAGTAGGGTAAGTGATGCACGCGGATGGGTAAAAAGTATTCCCACTCCAATGAGTTTAACAGTAGGGAAAGTGCTGGATAGCGGAGGTGTAAAAATTACTATTCGTACTCCAGTGAGTGCAATAGTAGGGAAAGTGCTCGATAGCGGAAGGGTAAAAATTACTATTCCCACTCCAGTGAGTGCAACAGTAAAGAAAGTGCTGGATAGCGGAGAGGTAACATTTACTATTCCCAGTCCAGTAAAAGAAACAATAAATGCAACAGTAGGGAAAATGTTGGAGGGATACAAATTACTATTCCCACTCCAGTGAGTGCAACAGAAGGGAAAATGCTGGATAGCAGAGGGGTAAAAATTACTATTCCCACTCCAGTGAGTGCAACAGTAAAGAAAGTGCTGGATAGCGTAGAGGTAACATTTACTATTCCCAGTCCAGTAAAAGAAACAGTAAATGCAACAGTAGGGAAAATGTTGGATAGCAAAGGGGCTGCAACAGTAGGGTAAGTGATGCACGTGGAGGGGTAAAAAGTATTCCCACTCCAATGAGTTTGACAGTAGGGAAAGTGCTGGATAGCGGCGGTGTAAAAATTACTATTCCCACTCCAATAAGTTTAACAGTAGGGAAACTGCTGGATAGCGGAGAGGAAAACATTACTATTCCCACTCCAATGAGTGCAACAGTAGGGAAATTGCTGGATAGCGGAGGGGTAAAAATTACTATTCCCACTCCAGTGAGTGCAACAGTAGGGAAAGTGCTGGATAGTGGAGGGATAAAAATTTCTATTCCCACTCCAGTGAGTGAAACAGTAGGGAAAGTGCTGGATAGCAGAGGGGGAAAAATTACTATTCCCACTCCAAAGAGTGCAACAGTAGGGAAAGTGCTGGATTGCAGAGAAAAAAAAATGACTAATAACATTTAAACAATAGAAAAAAAAATCATAAAAATAAATAAACAATATTTAAAATATATACATTTAAATATATTAAACATATAAAATAAAAACATATTATAATATAAATTACATATAACAAAAAGCTACAAATATTATATAAAACATTAAATAAATATATTTAAAAACAATAATTATATAAAAGGAGCAAATATTAACATAATTATGTAAATCATAAATGTATTAATTTTGTTTCCAACCCTAAAACACCACACCAATAAATAAAACACTCAAAATGTTTTATTTAAATGTATGTCCTTAATTAACATAATTAATAATCAATTAAAAACTATTATTAACAAAAAAGAATAAACATTCATTAAATACACATGCTTTAACACCATAATATCCACAACACACACCTTAAAGTAATTACACTATTACCATATTTAATTTCTAATTAATTAATTTAAATTAATTACTAATTATTAATTGATCAATTAAAAATAAATTACTTTCTACCCTTTCCACCATTTACACCTATAAACACCACAAAACACCCTTAAACCTATTTTCAATATAAACATAATTACTAATTACTTATTTAAAATTAATTAACAACTAATTATTAAATCATCAATTAAAAATAAATTACTTCCCACCTATACATACCACAACACACAACTAGAATTAATTACACAATTTCCCTAATTAATTGCCAATTAATTAATTAAAAATGATTAAAAAATTATTAATAAATTCATATAAAATTACGTTTCACATTTAACACTATAACATCTAAATTAAACAAATATTAATAAATAAAAAATATTAAATACATTTCATATAATATATAATTAAATTCATCAAATTCTTTATTCGATTATTACATCATGAAAGAATACTATGTCAAGATTAAAAGGAAAAAAGAAAACAAAAAACATGTGCCAAAACAAAAAAAAACAAAAAAAAAAAAAAAACACAAAAGCTTAAAATCCTGAAGGAGCATTTCATAACTTGGACCAGCCCGTTAAGACTCTTCTTAAAAAAAATTAAATAAACATAGCAATCTTTCCTTCCATCATAAAACAACAATACAAAGGCAAAAAACAACTGAGTTAGACGAACAACAGGATATCAAAAATAGAGGGTACTAAGGGAGATGCCTACTTAACAATTGATCTGCGAATAGCCCAGGACCAGCTCAAAAATGTGGCCATTGCAATAACTATATCCTCTCGTGTGTTTGTACTTAGGATACGAAGCGCTGTCTTGGATGATCTAGTACCAAGATTTAAACAGATCGGCCTAAGCCAGGAAAACCTAGGACGAACATAGGCAGGACACACAAACAAGACATGTGTGATAGACTCTGCCTGTGTGGGGCAAGTGGGACAGAACCTATTATGAGCATTCTTCCATTTACTTCTAAAAGAATTAAGTGGGAGAGACCCCACTCTAAATTGATGGAATAGTTTGCGATCTTCAGGTCTGGAAATAAAGTTCCAGTAAGGTTCAAAGCTACCAAAGAGCTTGTGATTCATAAAAAGACCAGATAGGGAACAGCTGTTAATCCCATATCTATTTGTCCCGAACCTAAAATCCCAGTAAAGGGCCTTAAAGTCCAGTTTATTAGGGAATTGATTACCTCTGGGATCTATCCAGAGGTGACCCAATCCCATATCATATAAGCCACCTTTGATATATTGGAGCCAGGCGATTCTACTGGACTTATCTTGGTCTTTGATATACCAGATGCGTTAGCATACGGAAGTAGCTCAGGGGTTGTCCACAATCTTCTCCAATAGGAGAAGGGTCTAAAACCAGCTTCATCGTCAAACGCCCTGCATCCCAAGTCAAGTAAGAGAGGAATAATGGGTGTAGACTGAGGGAGACCAGTCAGTGAGCGCAAGAACTTATTTTGGGCTAAAACTAGGTGTGAGAGATTGTCATAACCTCATATCTCCGCCCCATAAATAATCAAGGCTCTTATTTTCCCGTTATACAGTGCAATGGCCGGACCCACCGGTTTAGTGTGTGAGGCTTTATGTTCTTTTAAGAGGGCCCCAGCTAATTGATTATGTTTGATGACGAGTAGATCGATTTGTGGCTTCCAGGTCAGCCTACGGCCCATGGTGATCCCCAAATAGGTAAACGTGTCCGTTTGTTCCAGCAAGATGTTATTCATTGTCAGTTTACACTTAATTATTTTACTTTTATGCATCACCATATATTTGGTCTTGTCAACATTTATGGCCAATTCATGGTCATTACAGAAGACCAAAAATCTATCTAGGGCCCGTTGCAGACCGGATTGAGTCTTGGACAATAAGAATGTATCGTCCGCAAACATAAGAAGTGGGATCCTTGAGCCATCCAGTGAGGGAGCATCTGTTGGAAAATTAACAAAATAAGAGATAACCCTGTTGATGAACAAAGAGAACAGGGTCGGGGCTAAAACGCACCCCTGCCTGACGCCCCTATTAACCGGAAATCTTTCAGTAAGTTCACCCTGTTGTCCCCATCTGACTTGGGCAAAATTAGAAGTATGGAGTTTAACAATGAGCGATAAAAGAGCCATTAGCATACCTGCCTCCTTGAGAGAGTCCCACAGCTTTCTGCGGGGAACTAAATCAAATGCAGATTTTAGATCTACAAAAGCAGCATACAGGGTTCCTCCCGTTAAAATGACCGTTTTCCAATAAGTCATAGAAAATCTAAAAACCTGGTCAATTGTACTAACGTTGGAACGGAACCCAGCTTGAAGGGTAGATAAAACCTGAAACTCGTCAATCCAATCATTGACCCTAACGAGTACGATCCTGGCCACAATTTTTTGAAGGGAATCGATTAAGCTAATGGGTCCGTAGTTGGATGGGCTAGAGCGGTCTCCCTTTTTAAAAATCGGTATGATTTCTGCACCTAACCAAGAAATAGGCAGAGGAGCACCCCGTGCCAAAGCATTCATTAGAAAAGAAATATAAGTGGCCCAGTTTTTTTTATCAAATTTAAAAAGATCCGTAGGGATACAATCCGGACCAGGCGCCCGACCTGCAGGCGCAGCTTCTATGGCTTTCTCGATCTCTGCCAGACCGAAGGTAAGCACCTCCGTAGATGCAAAATCAATAGATTCGGACACATGGGTTAGAGGACAGGTGAACTGGGCTTGATAGTATGAGACCCACATGTCTGGGGCTACATTGTTAAGAGGGGTAGGCTCAGACACCCCGCTTCCCCATTTTATTAAGTGCCAAAATTTCAGCCAGTTCTTCTCATCAGAGGCTTTTGTTAAATCCTCCCATCTTTCTATGTCAAAGCGCTCTCTGGCCTTCAATAAGACCCTTTTGTACAATACCCTGGCTGCTTTAATAGCCTGGATATCCTTAGATTTAATTGCAAAAGAAAGTGATCTAAAGGCTGCGGAACAATCTTTGTTATACCAATTGACTGGTTTAGAAATTACTTTCCACTCTATTCCACTATAAACCCACAACCCGCTACGGTACTAAAAACGCTAAATTCAAATTAAAAAATTAATAATAACTACTAAAAATAATCAATACATTTGATATCATTAAATTACTTACCACCCTATTCCCCTATAAACCCACAACCAGCTACGGTACTAAAAACGCAAAATTCATTTTTTTTTTCCACATATATTAAAAATACAAACAATTCTTATAAAAGAAAACACATCACATACATATAAAATATATTCTAAAATACATATCATTAATAAAAAATCGATAATTTTAACAACTATATTTTTGCAAATGATATTAAACACTTCTATATTTTAAACAACGAGATTTTTACTAACAATATTAAACACTTCGATATTTTAAACATCGATATTACTTACCTAACAATCTATATGCTTGCCCACAATATTTTTTCTGGCGATATTTCTCACCCACAATATTTTTACCTCAATATTGGTGCAACTCGATATTTAGACATCGATATTAAGTCTCGGCACCAACAAGGATATGCTGCCTGTGGCATGAAGCTTTACAAACATTCTGAGGCCAAAGTTTGCAAATCCTACTAGCTGCAGTGCTGGGGCACAAGGAACACTGCTCAGTCCCAGGCTAAGAGGATCAGGGTGTCCTTTCTAAAAATTGTGAGGTGACTCTATACACCTCCGTCCACCCCGACTTGTGCTCTGATGTAACCATTTATTCTTATTTCATCAGCATTGGCCATAATCAGGTTTAAGCTTAGAGAACACAGATTCAATGCGTTATGCTCTGAAGGTGTCCATGGGATCTGCTGGTTTGAGTTGCTGCAGTACCTTTGGATCTCCTGAAGTTAGTAAACAGAAAGCTGGCTTTGAACTAAACAGATTAATAGCAAAGCAATAGTTCTTGCATTTGCGAGAGTTTGAGCTATTGGCATTGTAAATAACAATACTTTTTATTTATGTGTTTTGAAAACCTGCAAGCGGTGTGTAAACATGCACTTTGTACTTATAGTTCTTACTTACGAGAGGCTTTTCATAAGCTTGCAACTGGTTAAGGTACTTCAGGTATTGGTGTAGGCATCCCCAAACTTAGCAGGGAGTTTGATCTCACCTCCTGGAGCACAAAGAACTTTAGCTGGGATGCTGCACCCTCGGTGAGTTAGAGGGATGACAGAATGCTGTACTGGGCAGCTGCAGTTGGTGCCTACTGGTGCAGGGAAGTGGCTCCTCCACTTCGAAGTGAGATACTGCGGTATCAAGGAAGTGTTGGGCAGACCTCCAGGGGTTTGGGGAGTCTGTTCCGCTTCTGGACAAATCAATGTCTGCGATTGGAGGGAGAGTAGCAGTCAGGCAGGGTTTTGCGCCAACGTAGATGATGGTCAACAGTTCTCACGTTTTTGGCTCTTCTTTGTCCTTCTTCTTCTTCAGCAAGATGAATCTGAGTTCCTGGTGTCAGGGGGCCACCTAAATACTAACTTTAGGGGCTTTAAGGTAAATGAAGGCTAGTAGCCAATAGGCTACGTACCCCTGGGGTGACTACACCACCATGTGACCACTTTCTGTGGGGAGTGGGCATAACCCTGTCCCAGAGCTCCTAATGCCACCAAAAACAAGATGGTGCAACCCTTTGTTTGTGGAGCACATCATGTATCCCACCTTAGGGGTGTGACTAGCCTCGTGGTGCACTGTGTCTACTTGCATAGCTAATTTCCTGCCTGTCCCGATGCCAAATGGGCCTCAGGGCAGGGAGTGGCATCTCCCAGGTCTGGGTGAAGCAGGGTTGCATATCAAAGGGAGCAGGGGTTTGGAGCCCCTGGCCTTGATATACTAAATCACTAGCCATCCTGCTGGAAGAGATGTGGACACATTCCTCCAGAGTAGGCATTGTTTCTGGCTGCAGAAAGCGTGGGCTCTCACCTGCAGTGGATCAGAAACTTGTCTGCGGTGGTAGGCTGGAAGATACCAGTCAGCCAGCACACTAAATGGTGGTAGGGTTTTCAGAGGTCACCTCTAAGGTTCCCTCTGAGTGAATGTCATAATAACTGTTTTACTGGCAACAGTACAGATTTATCAAGACAAGGCGTTTGATACCAAACACCATAGGTTTCAGTAAAGCCATCATTATGTAGCTGGGGAACTCATAATGACCAGTGTCCAGTACATGTACTTAAGATGGCTTACCTGTTCACTTGTACCATCTAGTAATAGGACCAGACAGCAAAGGGGCATACCTGCTCATGCACATATGTCCTCACATATAGGTGCCGATTCCGATCCTGGAGAAATTTTCCCCGTACGAATCGTATCCGGATTTTTTTCCGTACGAATCGTACAAGTACCGTACAAACTGGCAAGTACGATTCGTATGGGAAAAAATACATACGAATCGCATTGGGAAAATTCCCCGACACGTCCTCGGGTCGGGAAAAGTGTCCTACACGTCCCCGGACGATTTTCCGTACGAATCGTAAAACTGAAGTCCGAGCGCGCAAGTACGATCCGTCCCGTGCGTCCGATTGTACAACCGTATGGAAAAAACACCGTACGGAGCGAACTTCTATAGCAACCATGGAGACATGTGCCCGCATACGCGCCGTCCCCCCCCAGCCCCCGTATGTACGCGCCGTCCCCCCACCCGTGTATGTACACCCGTGTAAGTACGAGACGTACCCCCACCCGTGAATGTACACCCGTGAATGTACACCCGTGTATGTACACCCGTGTATGTACGAGACGTACCCCCACCCGTGAATGTACACCCGTGAATGTACACCTGTGTATGTACACCCGTGTATGTACGACACGTACCCCCACCCGTGATTGTACACCCGTGATTGTACACCCGTGTATGTACACCCGTGTATGTACGAGACGTACCCCCACCCGTGTATGTACGGAGCGGACCCCCAGCGCGCTGGGGGTCCGCACCGTACATACACGGGTGGGGGTACGTCTCGTACATACACGGGGGCTGGGGGGGACGGCGCGTACATACGGGGCTGGGGGCGGCGTGTACCGGGCCCCCTATACCGCTCGCATCGCGGCGTACTTACCTTTTCTGGCACTTTTTGGGTGCCGTAAAAATATTGCCGTCCGGACTGCTGTCGGTACGAATCGTACTTGCTGGTACGTAAAAACATGCCTAACTCCGTCCGGACGTCACGTCCGCGGTGTCCCGGATCACATTCATATGTATTTTACTGTCGGTCGGTGTTTTGTCCGACTCGTACGGAAATGGTGGTTCCGTACGAATCGTACTAGCAAGTTTGTAGGGTTTTTTTCGCGGGTACGAGTCGGACGGAGAAAACGCTCCGACCGACAGTTCGTACCCGGTTTTTCCAGGATCGGAATCGGCACCATAATATAATGCATCCTGTCTTAGGGCTATAAGGCCTACTGTAGAGGTGACTTTGGCATGGCACATTAGTGAGTGTTCCATGTTGTATTTTCATACATGATTTGCACCATCTCATGCAGCCTGCAACGGAAGTCTGCATTCAGTTTGTATGGTAATCCGTTAGGATGGCATAATACATGCTGAAGACCTTAGGGATTCTCTTTAGTAACCATGCAGGAGGAACTAGGGGTACAGTTTACTAGGGATTTACATGGGTGCTAACGAGTGTGCCAGTTGTATGCACAATTAGACCATTTTAACTTGTTTTTAGGAAAAGAGCACTGGCACCGGTGCCTGGTTAGCAGGCCCCCAGCGCACATCATCCCAAAAACTTCAGTACCAATGGCAAACTGTTGGGGTGACCATGACAACACGCATTGGTAAATGCATTAGGTTTTGCCTATATGATTACTAATAAGCTGTTTTTGTTGTAAGTTTTAGCCTGCTGAGTAATTGTACAATATATGTTACAGAAAGTCTGTTATAGTGTTATGACTTGTTTATGTATAAAAAGGCAATATATTGTGCTGTTATTAGTAGTATAGTGTGGGTAAGTAATTACAATATTTTGAAAAATTCAATGAAAGAGGGAATTAATAGAATTAATCGATGTAATAGCAATATTATGTGTTTAAAGGAGTTCTGATACCTTTTGGCCTCAGAGCCACTGCACCTGCTGCACCATTCAAATCATGCCCCTAGTGCCTGCAAAATAACTGCATTTGAGACTGCCTGTTTAGTAGTAAAATACAGCAATGTTTGGTGTTTAGAGGAGTTGCTTATTTTTTATTTATTTATAAAGTTTTGTACAGCGCGTTGATGACCCTAGAGGGTATCAGAGTGCTTTACATTATAGGGTATGTAGGATACAGTTGTAAGAATAGACACTCGTCAGATATATGAGAGTAGCATGGTAAAACTGGTATCTACGGTTGCACATCGATGTAGTAGTCGTACAGAGCATCAGAATAATAGGCAGGTAAATAAACAATAAAACATAATGTATGAAATTTGTTTATAGAAGTGTTTTCACTTCTTTTTTGAATGAGGAGGCAGATGAGATTTGGCGGACATCCAGTGACAGAGAGATCCATATCAGAAGCAGTGAACTCACACTTCGTAAGGATCTGCATCCCCCTGATAACTTTAGCTTTTGTGCCAGATATATGGGGGTTTTGAAATGTAGGGCTTTATGAGTCATGCAAGCAATCTATAGCTATAGTCTTGCTTCGTTCGGAAGCCAGATTAGAGTTTTTAGGTCTGGAGATATGTGATTATTTCTTTTTGTACTGGTTATCAGTCTGACCGCAGTATTAAGGGAGGCCCTTAGCGGGACCATATTGTATTTAGGAAGACCGCAAAGAGTGGAGCTTTCGGAGTCTAATCTAGGCAATACAAAAGCGTGGACTGCCAGCTTAAGTCCGTCTTGTGGTAGGAAGGGTTTAAGTTTCCTTAGCATACTCATCTGGTAATTTAGCTCCTTTGGTGGCATTGCTGATATGACTCTGCATATTCAAGTGTTTGTCTAGTGTAATTCTAAGGGATTTAGTGGAATCAATAATGTGAGAACAGTTGAAGGCTGCTAGATACTTCATCAAGAAATCGATCTTGGGAGTGTGATTAGGAGGAGCGATGAGGAGGAATTCCGTTATGGAAGTGTTGAGCTTGAAATACTTACCACTGAGCCAGTTTTGAGTGTTCTGTAGGGTAGAGTTCAGGAAAATGAAGTCTTCTGGGGAGGAGATTTTCAGATACAAGTGAGTGTCATCTGCATAAATGTGATATAGAGTGTTCGCAGAGTTCAGTGCATTTGTAAGAGGTTCCAGGAATAAGTTGAAGAGAATGAGTGAAAAGGTGGACCCCGGTGGTACCCACATATTGACCGTGGATGGCTGAGAGAGGGATTGTTTCACCTTGACTTTTTGGGTTGTGTTGTGGAGAAATGACATAAACCATTGTAATATAGGACCTAATGGGCCCATCCTTCGTTCCAGTATGGACAGTAAACTGTTGTGTTTAACAGTGATGAAGGCAGAGGATAAATCAAGAAGAATCAGAAGACATCATTCATTGTGGTGTAGCATTTTTAATATGTCATCCATGATGTGAGGGAGTGCAGATTCTGTATGGTGTCCTTGATGAAATCCAGATTGGTGTGGATCCAAGAGTTGGAAGTTCTCAATGTGGACTCAGAGTTGAATTTGCATGCATTTTTCTAGAAGTTTCACCAGAGTGGGGATGTTGGAGATAGGGCGGAAGTTGTCAAGATCAGAACTGTCTGTGTTAGGTTTTTTTAGAATGGGGGTTACCTGCCCTACTTTTAGGCAGCCGGGATAGTGCCTTGCAATAGTGAGCCATTAACTAACTTAGACCATAAAGTGAGAATAGCAGCTCTTATTGTAGGTGGTAGTGGGTCGGTTAGATGGCTTGACCGCTAGAAGAATGTTATAGATGTCACTTTCATTGAGGGGAGTGAAAGTGTGCCAGGAGGCATTGTTTTTGGGGACATCTCCAGGGGGACCAAACTGGTCAGAACCAAAAGAGGCATGTGGGGAAGTGAGCCCTCTAGTTGGAAGACGATCCCTCTTTGATTGTAGGTCGTTTTCAATGGGTTTTGTTTTCTTCAAGAAGAATGAGACCAAATCCTCACAGTTTGGGAGTACGATGTCACCATGGCTGGCCGGTTTGGTGCGTTGAGCGATTGTTGCTTTACTATTTCAAAAAGTTTGGGATGATGTTTGGCTTGGTTAAGTTGAGTTCTAAAGAAGGCGGCTTTTGCATCTTTGATGTTTCTGTTGTGTGAGTTCCTTACTGATCTAAGGTGTTCAGTGGAGCGTACGGAACGCCAAGTTCTTTTTGCTGACCTTAGATAGAGACATTCAGAGTTTAGATTGTCATTGAAACACGGTGTGTAGATTTTGTCGGAAAAGTTTTTTTGTAGATGGGGGGGGCGATAGAATCAAGGATGTCAGAAATAGAGGGATTTTAGAACTCTTTGCGGTCATGTACAGCTATCATTGCCTGCTTGGGGAGTCAGGGCAGTGTTACATTGGGTTGCTAAGACTTTGGGATCAATGTTTTGGAGATTCCTCTTCTATTGTTTTGTTTTCTTGGGTTGATCTCTCTTCGGGGCCACCTCCAAGTTGATTAAGAAGATGATGCTATAGTGGTCAGATCAGTCGCAGGGGATAGTAGATTCCAGTGTGATGTTGTTCATTTTATGACAACTTTTGTCTGCCAGTTTCAAAGTTATTATTGCAATATTTGGTGTTTAGAGAGGTTCCTAGAGCTTTGGGCCCCGGTGTCACTGCACTTGTTGTACCTTTGAACTCATGCCCTAGTTTCAGCAAGGGAATGGCACTTGTGTCTGTCTGTTTTGTAGTTAAATATAGCAATATTTGCTGGTTAGAGGAGTTCTGACAACGTTTGGCCCTGGTGCCAATACCATTAAAATCATGACCCTAAGACCTGCTAGGTAACTGCACTTTTGACTGCCTGTTTAAGTAGTAAAATTTAGAAATATTCTGTGTTTAGTGGTGTCTCTAGCGCTTTTGGTCCCAGCGCCACTGCACCTGCTGCACCATTCAAATCAAGCCCCTTTTAATTTCAAGGTAACTGCACTTGTGACATTCTGTACAGTAGTGAAATATAGTAATATTAGGTGTTTAGAGGAGATTTTGGGCCTGGTGCTACTGCACCATTCAAATCATGACCCTAGCTTTTGGACCTAGTGTCACTGCACTTGCTGCACTATTAAAATCATAGCCTTCATGCTTGCTAGATAACTGCACTTGTGACTGCCTGTTTAGTAGTAAAATATAGCAATATTTGTTGTTTAGGGGAGTTTTGACAACTTTTGGTCCTGGTTCCATTGCACCAATTAAATCAAGCCCGTTTTAACTGCAATTGTGACTGCCTGTGTAGTAGTAAAATCAATCCGATAATGCCTAAAAAGTGCAAAGAAAGGTACTGATGCATGAAAAAGGAAATGCCACAAACGTTCTAAGGCTAAAGTATCTCCTTTATTCAACAAAGTTTTTTTTAAAAGCAAGCATTCCCGCATACACTTAGGTGCCGATTACGATCCGGTAAAAACCGGGTACGAACCGTCGGTTGGAGCGTATTCTCCGTCCGACTCGTACCCGGTTGTAAAACATTACAAACATGGAATTACGATTCGCACGGAAACACCATTTCCATACGAATCATAAAAAACACCGACCGACGAAAATATGCATACGAATGTGATCCGGGAATGCTGCGACGTGACGTCGGGACGCTTTCAGGCAGCGTTTCACGACCCAGGAAGTACGATTCGAACCGACAGCAGTCCGGACGGCAATATTTTTACGGCACCCAAAAAGTGCCGGAAAAGGGAAGTACGGCGCGAAACGACCAGAGTAGGTGGCCCGGTAAGCGCCGTACCCCCCCCAGCCCCCGCATGTACGCGCCGTACCCCCCCAGTCCCCGCATGTACGTGCCGTACCCCCCCCAGCCCCCGCATTTACGCGCCGTACCCCCCCAGCCCCCGCATGTACGCGCCGTACCCCCCCCAGCCCCCGCATGTACGCGCCGTACCCCCCCCAGCCCCCGCATGTACGCGCCGTACCCCCGTGTATGTACACCCGAGTACGTGTCAAACCCCCCGTGTATGTACACCCGAGTACGTGTCGAACCCCCCGGTGTATGTACACCCGAGTACGTGTCGAACCCCCGTGTATGTACACCCGAGTACGTTCGAGTCGTACCCCCACCCGTGTATGTACGGTGCGGGGGTTCGACACGTACAGTTCGACACGTACTCGGGTGTACATACACGGGGGTTCGACACGTACTCGGGTGTACATACACGGGGGGTTCGAAACGTACTCGGGTGTACATACACGGGGGGGTTCGACACGTACTCGGGTGTACATACACGGGGGGTTCGACACGTACTCAGGTGTACATACACGGGGGGGTTCGACACGTACAGTTCGACACGTACTCGGGTGTACATACACGGGGGGTACGGCGCGTACATGCGGGGGCTGGGGGGGGGTACGGCGCGTACATGCGGGGGCTGGGGGGGTACGGCGCGTACACATCCGGGGGCTGGGGGGGTACGGCGCGTACATGCGGGGGCTGGGGGGGTACGGCGCGTACATGCGGGGGCTGGGGGGGGTACGGCGCGTACCGGGCACCTGTTTGGACGTCTCCATGGTTGCTATAGGAGTTCGGTGCGGACGGTCTTTTAACCATACGGTTGTACGTTCGGACGCCCGGGACGGATCGTGATTCCCCGGTCGGACTTCGCTTTTCACGTTTGTACGGTAAATCGTCCGAGGACGTGTCGGACACTTTTTCCGACCCGAGGACGTGTGGGGAATTATTCCCAATGCGACTCGTATGGGCTTTTTACCATGCAAATTGTGATTGCCAGTTTGTACGGCACTTGTACGATTCGTACGGTAAAAAGACCGGATACGAGTCGTACGGGAATTTTTTTTACCGGATCGTAATTGGCACCTTAGAAGCGGTCTGCCTTTTCCTTGAGAAGAGATCTTATCTTATAGTTTAACAGTCCCTGAAGTCTGGACAGTGAATAAGGCTTAAACAGTATGATTAGTTTTAGTAGAAGATAAATATCGTAAATGCGTGCAGCTAGGGAAAGATAAGTATCTGTAAGCAGTGCATGCTGTGCAGCCTTAATGTAAGCAAAAACGTTCCACCCAGTAAAGTGGATTTGGATGAGTACTTTGGCCTTGTGAGCTGATAAGAGAAGCCCCTTTTAAGAAATAATAAATATAATAGATTTCACAGGCGAAACCTAAAAAGAGAAGGGATAGTCAACCACTGTATGCGATTCTGCAAAACTTACTTTAACGTGGAAGCTGTTGTGGGCCATTTTCTGGATGTTGTTTTTGTGATTTTCCCTGCTGCCCGTGAGTCATATCACATCTTTCTGCACATTCATCCTGGTTGTTAGGTCTCATTGCTGCCATGGTATGGGAGTTTGTGACCTGACACCTACAGTCTACACAGGATGTTTTGATTTGTGTGTCTATTTTCGAGATGTGTGTATGCTTTGTGATGGTCACTTCTGCTTTTGTGTCATTGTACACTGTTTGCAATGTCAGTCCCCATGGGTGGTGCTTGTCTGCACATGGACGAGAGTATGTTAGGGGTTCACAGCACTGTTAGCCTCACCACATCTCTGTGGGTATGGGACACAACCACTACTTTGCCCCAAAAGTGTTTCATGTGTTGGGACCAGGAATCATACATCCTGTTTGGCATTTGCAGCTTTGACCATGATGACACTTACCTTTTGGTCACTGTGATGAGGGGGGGTTTAGAACCCATTACCACAATGCTCAACATTTGCTGCAGTTTGGAACACCACACTTAACTTTTGTTCTACACAGTGAGGGGGTGTTAGTGCACATTGACACAGTGCTATAGTGATGCTTGCCTTGTGTAGGCCACACTCAGTTTTTGGTCACACATGTGATGGTAGTTACATTGTATGTTCGAAGTCCTAATCACTGTTGTGGGCATTTGTCACAGACTACACACTGTTGTCATGATGTTAGGGCGGATGTATTTTGCTGACATACCTAATGTTTGTGTATGATGGATGTGTGGCGCATCACCCATCCTATGTGTGGGGGTGGCAGGAGTGATGGGCAACAGGTCCCCTATGAGTGGGGGTGGCAGGAGTGATGGGCAACAGGTCCCCTATGGGTGGGGGTGGCAGTAGTGCTGGGCAACAGGTCCCCTATGGGTGGGAGTGGCAGTAGTGATGGGAAACAGGTTCCCTATGAGTGGGGGTGGCAGGAGTGCTGGGCAACTTATTCCCTATGGGTGGGGGTGGCAGTAGTGCTGGGCAACAGGTCCCCTATGGATGGGGGTGGCAGGATTGATGGGCAACAGGTCCCCTATGAGTGGGGGTGGCAGGAGTGCTGGGCAACATAGTCCCTATGGGTGGGGGTGGCAGTAGTGCTGTGCAACAGGTCGGGGTGGCAGGAGTGATGGGCAACAGGTCCCCTATGGGTGGGGGTGGTAGGAGTGCTGGGCAACATAGTCCCTATGGTTGGGGTTGGCAGTAGTGCTGGGCAACAGGTCCCCTATGGGTGGGGGTGGCAGTAGTGATGGGCAGCAGGTCCCCTATGGGTGGGGGTGGCAGGAGTGCTGGGCAACATAGTCCCTATGGGTGGGGGTGGCAGTAGCGCTGGTCAACAGGCCCCCTATGGGTGGGGGTGGCAGAAGTGATGGGCAACAGGTCCCCTATGAGTGGGGGTGGCAGGAGTGCTGGGCAACAGGTCCCCTATGGGTGGGGGTGGCAGTAGTGATGGGCAACAGGTCCCCTATGGGTGGGGGTGGCAGGAGTGCTGGGCAACATAGTCCCTATAGATAGGGGAGGCAGTAGTGCTGGGCAACAGGTCCCCTATGGGTGGGGGTGGCAGGAGTGATGGGCAACAGGTCCCCTATGAGTGGGGGTGGCAGGAGTGATGGGCAACATCGGCCCTATGAGTGGGGGTGGCAGTAGTGATGGGCAACATAAGCCCTATGGGTGGGGGTGGCACGAGTGCTGGGCAACATAAGCCCTATGAGTGGGGGTGGCAGTAGTGATGGGCGACAGGTCCCCTATGGGTGGGGGTGGCAGTAGTGCTGGGCAACAGGCCCCCTATGGGTGGGGGTGACAGGAGTAATGGGCAACAGGGCCCCTATGGGTGGGGGTGGCAGTAGTGATGGGCAACATAAGTCCTATGAGTGGGGGCGGCAGTAGTGATGGGCAACATAAGCCCTATGGGTAGGGGTGGCAGTAGTGATGGGCGACAGGTCCCCTATGGGTGGGGGTGGCAGTAGTGCTGGGCAACAGGTCCCCTATGGGTGGGAGTGGCAGTAGTGATGGGCAACAGGTTCCCTATGAGTGGGGGTGGCAGGAGTGCTGGGCAACTTATTCCCTATGGGTGGGGGTGGCAGTAGTGCTGGGCAACAGGTCCCCTATGGATGGGGGTGGCAGGAGTGATGGGCAACAGGTCCCCTATGAGTGGGGGTGGTAGGAGTGCTGGGCAACATAGTCCCTATGGGTGGGGGTGGCAGTAGTGCTGTGCAACAGGTCCCCTATGGGTGGGGGTGGCAGGAGTGATGGGCAACAGGTCCCCTATGGGTGGGGGTGGTAGGAATGCTGGGCAACATAGTCCCTATGGGTGGGGTTGGCAGTAGTGCTGGGCAAGAGGTCCCCTATGGGTGGGGGTGGCAGGAGTGCTGGGCAACATAGTCCCTATGGGTGGGGGTGGCAGTAGTGCTGTGCAACAGGTCGGGGTGGCAGGAGTGATGGGCAACAGGTGCCATATGGGTGGGGGTGGTAGGAGTGCTGGGCAACATAGTCCCTATGGGTGGGGTTGGCAGTAGTGCTGGGCAACAGGTCCCCTATAGGTGGGGGTGGCAGTAGTGATGGGCAACAGGTCCCCTATGGGTGGGGGTGGCAGGAGTGCTGGGCAACATAGTCCCTATGGGTGGGGGTGGCAGTAGTGCTGGGCAACAGGTCCCCTATGGGTGGGGGTGGCAGGAGTGCTGGGCAACATAGTCCCTATGGGTAGGGGAGGCAGTAGTGCTGGGCAACAGGTCCCCTATGGGTGGGGGTGGCAGGAGTGATGGGCAACAGGTCCCCTATGAGTGGGGGTGGCAGGAGTGATGGGCAACATCGGCCCTATGAGTGGGGGTGGCAGTAGTGATGGGCAACATAAGCCCTATGGGTGGGGGTGGCACGAGTGCTGGGCAACATAAGCCCTATGAGTGGGGGTGGCAGTAGTGATGGGCGACAGGTCCCCTATGGGTGGGGGTGGCAGTAGTGCTGGGCAACAGGCCCCCTATGGGTGGGGGTGGCAGTAGTGCTGGGCAACAGGTCCCCTATGGGTGGGGGTGGCAGGAGTGATGGGCAACAGGTCCCCTATGAGTGGGGGTGGCAGGAGTGATGGGCAACATCGGCCCTATGAGTGGGGGTGGCAGTAGTGATGGGCAACATAAGCCCTATGGGTGGGGGTGGCACGAGTGCTGGGCAACATAAGCTCTATGAGTGGGGGTGGCAGTAGTGATGGGCGACAGGTCCCCTATGGGTGGGGGTGGCAGTAGTGCTGGGCAACAGGCCCCCTATGGGTGGGGGTGACAGGATTGATGGGCAACAGGGCCCCTATGGGTGGGGGTGGCAGTAGTGATGGGCAATATAAGCCCTATGAGTGGGGGCGGCAGTAGTGATGGGCAACATAAGCCCTATGGGTAGGGGTGGCAGTAGTGATGGGCGACAGGTCCCCTATGGGTGGGGGTGGCAGTAGTGCTGGGCAACATGTCCCCTATGGGTGGGGGTGGCAGTAGTGATGGGCAACAGGTTCCCTATGAGTGGGGGTGGCAGGAGTGCTGGGCAACTTATTCCCTATGGGTGGGGGTGGCAGTAGTGCTGGGCAACAGGTCCCCAATGGGTGGGGGTGGCAGGAGTGATGGGCAACAGGTCCCCTATGGGTGGGGGTGGTAGGAGTGCTGGGCAACATAGTCCCTATGGGTGGGGTTGGCAGTAGTGCTGGGCAAGAGGTCCCCTATGGGTGGGGGTGGCAGTAGTGATGGGCAACAGGTCCCCTATGGGTGGTGGTGGCAGGAGTGCTGGGCAACATAGTCCCTATGGGTGGGGGTGGCAGTAGTGCTGGGCAACAGGTCCCCTGTGAGTGGGGGGGGCAGAAGTGATGGGCAACAGGTCCCCTATGAGTGGGGGTGGCAGGAGTGCTGGGCAACAGGTCCCCTATGGGTGGGGGTGGCAGTAGTGATGGGCAACAGGTCCCCTATGAGTGTGGATGTTGGAGATAGGGCGGAAGTTGTCAAGATCAGAACTGTCTGCGTTAGGTTTTTTTAGAATGGGGGTTACCTGCCCTACTTTTAGGCAGTCCGGGATAGTGCCTTGCAATAGTGAGCCATTAACTAACTTAGACCATAAAGTGAGAATAGCAGCTCTTATTGTAGGTGGTAGTGGGTCGGTTAGATGGGTTGACCGATAGAAAAATGTTATAGATGTCACTTTCATTGAGGGGAGTGAAAGTGTGCCAGGAGGCATTGTTTTTGGGGACATCTCCAGGGAGACCAAACTGGTCAGAGCCCAAAGAGGCATGTGGGGAAGTGAGCCCTGTAGTTGGAAGACGATCCCTCTTTGATTGTAGGTCGTTTTCAATGGGTTTTGTTTTCTCCAAGAAGAATGAGGCCAAATCCTCACAGTTTGGGAGAATGATGTCACCATGGCTGGCCGGTTTGGTGCGTTGAGCGATTGTTGCTTGACTATTTCAAAAAGTTTGGGATGATGTTTGGCTTGTTTAAGTTGAGTTCTAAAGAAGGCGGCTTTTGCATCTTTGATGTTTCTGTTGTGTGAGTTCCTTACTGATCTAAGGTGTTCAGTGGAGCGTACGGATCGCCAAGTTCTTTTTGCTGACCTTAGATAGAGACATTCAGAGTTTAGATTGTCATTGAACCAGGGTGTGTAGATTTTGTTGGAAAAGCTTTTTTGTAGATGGGGGGGGTGATAGAATCAAGGATGTCAGAAATAGAGGGATTTTAGAACTCTTTGCGGTCATGTACATCTATCATTGCCTGCTTGGGGAGTCAGGGCAGTGTTACATCGGGTTGCTAAGACTTTGGGATCAATGTTTTGGAGATTCCTCTTCTATTGTTTTGTTTTCTTGGGTTGATCTCTCTTCGGGGCCACCTCCAAGTTGATTAAGGAGATGATGCTATAGTGGTCAGATCAGTCGCAGGGGATAGTAGATTCCAGTGTGATGTTGTTCCTTTTATGACAACTTTTGTCTGCCAGTTTCGAAGTTAATATTGCAATATTTGGTGTTTAGAGAGGTTCCTAGAGCTTTGGGCCCCGGTGTCACTGCACTTGTTGCACCTTTGAAATCATGCCCTAGTTCCAGCAAGGGAATGGCACTTGTGTCTGTCTGTTTTGTAGTTAAATATAGCAATATTTGCTAGTTAGAGGAGTTCTGACAACGTTTGGCCCTGGTGCCAATACCATTAAAATCATGACCCTAGGACCTGCTAGGTAACTGCACTTTTGACTGCCTGTTTAGTAGTAAAATTTAGAAATATTCTGTGTTTAGTGGTGTCTCTAGCGCTTTTGGTCCCAGTGCCACTGCACCTGCTGCACCATTCAAATCAAGCCCCTTTTAATTTCAAGGTAACTGCACTTGTGACATTCTGTACAGTAGTGAAATATAGTAATAATAGGTGTTTAGAGGAGATTTTGGGCCTGGTGCTACTGCACCATTCAAATCATGACCCTAGCTTTTGGACCTACTGTCACTGCACTTGCTGCACTATTAAAATCATAGCCTTCATGTTTGCTAGATAACTGCACTTGTGACTGCCTGTTTAGTAGTAAAATATAGCAATATTTATTGTTTAGGGGAGTTTTGACAACTTTTGGTCCTGGTTCCATTGCACCAATTAAATCAAGCCCGTTTTAACTGCAATTGTGACTGCCTGTGTAGTAGTAAAATCAATCCGATAATGCCTAAAAAGTGCAAAGAAAGGTACTGATGCATGAAAAGGGAAATGCCACAAACGTTCTAAGGCTAAAGTATCTCCTTTATTCAACGAAGTTTTTTAAAAAAGCAAGCATTCCCGCATACACTTAGAAGCGGTCTGCCTTTTCCTTGAGAAGAGATCTTATCTTATAGTTTAACAGTCCCTGAAGTCTGGACAGTGAATAAGGTTTAAACAGAATGATTAGTTTTAGTAGAAGATAAATATCGTAAATGCGTGCAGCTAGGGAAAGATAAGTATCTGTAAGCAGTGCGTGCTGTGCAGCCTTAATGTAAGCAAAAACGTTCCACCCAGTAAAGTGGATTTTGATGAGTACTTTGGCCTTGTGAGCTGATAAGAGAAGCCCCTTTTAAGAAATAATAAATATAATAGATTTCACAGGCGAAACCTAAAAAGAGAAGGGATAGTCAACCACTGTATGTGATTCTGCAAAACTTACTTTAACGTGGAAGCTGTTGTGGGCCATTTTCTGGATGTTGTTTTTGTGATTTTCCCTGCTGCCCTTGAGTCATATCACATCATTCTGCACATTCATCCTGGTTGTTAGGTCCCATTGCTGCCATGGTATGGGAGTTTGTGACCTGACACCGACAGTCTACACAGGATGTTTTGATTTGTGTGTCTATTTTCGAGATGTGTGTATGCTTTGTGATGGTCACTTCTGCTTTTGTGTCATTGTACACTGTATACAATGTCAGTCCCCATGGGTGGTGCTTGTCTGCACATGGCCGAGAGTATGTTAGGGGTTCACAGCACTGTTAGCCTCACCACATCTCTGTGGGTATGGGACACAACCACTACTTTGCCCCAAAAGTATTTCATGTGTTGGGACCAGGAATCATACATGCTGTTTGGCATTTGCAGCTTTGACCATGATGACACTTACCTTTTGGTCACTGTGATGAGGGGGGTTTAGACCCCATTACCACAATGCTCAGCATTTGCTGCAGTTTGGAACACCACACTTAACTTTTGTTCTACACAGTGAGGGGTTGTTAGTGCACATTGACACAGTGCTATAGTGATGCTTGCCTTGTGTAGGCCACACTCAGTTTTTGGTCACACATGTGATGGTAGTTACATTGTATGTTCGAAGTCATAATCACTGTTGTGGGCATTTGTCACAGACTACACACTGTTGTCATGATGTTAGGGCGGATGTATTTTGCTGACATACCTAATGTTTGTGTATGATGGATGTGTGGCGCATCACCCATCCTATGGGTGGGGGTGGCAGGATTGATGGGCAACAGGTCCCCTATGAGTGGGGGTGGCAGGAGTGATGGGCAACATACGCCCTATGAGTGGGAGTGGCAGTAGTGATGGGCAACAGGTCCCATATGGGTGGGGGTGGCAGTAGTGCTGGGCAACAGGTCCCCTATGGGTGGGAGTGAGAGTAGTGATGGGCAACAGGTCCCCTATGAGTGGGGGTGGCAGGAGTGCTGGGCTACATAGTCCCTATGGGTGGGGGTGGCAGTAGTGCTGGGCAACAGGTCCCCTATGGGTGGGGGTGGCAGAAGTGATCGGCAACAGGTCCCCTATGAGTGGGGGTGGCAGGAGTGCTGGGCAACAGGTCCCCTATGGGTGGGGGTGGCAGTAGTGATGGGCAACAGGTCCCCTATGGGTGGGGGTGGCAGTAGTGCTGGGCAACAGGTCCCCAATGGGTGGGGGTGACAGGAGTGATGGGCATCAGGGCCCCTATGGGTGGGGGTGGCAGTAGTGATGGGCAACATAAGCCCTATGAGTGAGGGTGGCAGTAGTGATGGGCAACATAAGCCCTATGGGTGGGGGTGACAGTAGTGCTGGGCAACAGGTCCCCTATGGGTGAGGGTGGCAGTAGTGATGGGCAACAGGTCCCCTATGGGTGGGGGTGGCAGGAGTGCTGGGCAACATAGTCCCTATGGGTAGGGGTGGCAGTAGTGCTGGGCAACAGGTCCCCTATGGGTGGGGGTGGCAGGAGTGATGGGCAATAGGTCCCCATGAGTGGGGGTGGCAGGAGTGATTGGCAACATAAGCCCTGTGAGTGAGGGTGGCAGTAGTGATGGGCAACAGGTCCCCTATGGGTGGGGTGGCAGGAGTGATGGGCAACAGGTCCCCTATGAGTGGGGATGGCAGGAGTGATGGGAAACATAAACCCTATGAGTGGGGGTGGCAGTAGTGATGGGCAACATAAGCCCTATGAGTTGGGGGGCAGTAGTGATGGGCGACAGGTCCCCTATGGGTGGGGGTGGCAGTAGTGCTGGGCAACAGGTCCCCAATGGGTGGGGGTGACAGGAGTGATGGGCATCAGGGCCCCTATGGGTGGGGGTGGCAGTAGTGATGGGCAACATAAGCCCTATGAGTGAGGGTGGCAGTAGTGATGGGCAACATAAGCCCTATGGGTGGGGGTGGCAGTAGTGCTGGGAAACAGGTCCCCTATGGGTGAGGGTGGCAGTAGTGATGGGCAACAGGTCCCCTATGGGTGGGGTGGCAGGAGTGATAGGCAACAGGTCCCCTATGAGTGGGGGTGGCAGGAGTGATGGGCAACATAAACTCTATGAGTGGGGGTGGCAGTAGTGATGGGCAGCATAAGCCCAATGAGTTGGGGTGGCAGTAGTGATGGGTGACAGGTCCCCTATGGGTGGGGGTGGCAGTAGTGCTGGGCAACAGGTCCCCAATGGGTGGGGGTGACAGGAGTGATGGGCATCAGGGCCCCTATGGGTGGGGGTGGCAGTAGTAATGGGTAACATAAGCCCTATGAGTAGGGTTGGCAGTAGTGATGGGCAACATAAGCCCTATGGGTGGGGGTGGCAGTAGTGATGGGCAAAATAAGCCCTATGAGTGGGTGTGGCAGTGGTGATGGGCAACAGGTCCCCTATGGGTGGAGGTGGCAGGAGTGCTGGGCTACATAGTCCCTATGGGTGGGGGTGGCAGTAGTGCTGTGCAACAGGTCCCCTATGGGTGGGGGTGGGGGTGGCAGGAGTGATGGGCAACAGGTCCCCTATGAGTGGGGGTGGCAGGAGTGCTGGGCAACATAGTCCCTATGGGTGGGGGTGGCAGTAGTGCTGGGCAACAGGTCCCCTATGGGTGGGGGTGGCAGAAGTGATCAGCAACAGGTCCCCTATGAGTGGGTGTGGCAGGAGTGCTGGGCAACAGGTCCCCTATGGGTGGGGGTGGCAGTAGTGATGGGCAACAGGTCCCCTATGGGTGGGGGTGGCAGGAGTGCTGGGCAACATAGTCCCTATGGGTAGGGGTTGCAGTAGTGCTGGGCAAAAGGTCCCCTATGGGTGGGGGTGGCAGGAGTGATGGGCAATAGGTCCCCATGAGTGGGGGTGGCAGGAGTGATTGGCAACATAAGACCTGTGAGTGAGGGTGGCAGTAGTGATGGGCAACAGGTCCCCTATGGGTGGGGTGGCAGGAGTGATGGGCAACAGGTCCCCTATGAGTGGGGATGGCAGGAGTGATGGGCAACATAAACCCTATGAGTGGGGGTGGCAGTAGTGATGGGTAACATAAGCCCTATGAGTTGGGGGGCAGTAGTGATGGGCGACAGGTCCCCTATGGGTGGGGGTGGCAGTAGTGCTGGGCAACAGGTCCCCAATGGGTGGGGGTGACAGGAGTGATGGGCATCAGGGCCCCAATGGGTGGGGGTGGCAGTAGTGATGGGCAACATAAGCCCTATGAGTGAGTGTGGCAGTAGTGATGGGCAACATAAGCCCTATGGGTGGGGGTGACAGTAGTGCTGGGCAACAGGTCCCCTATGGGTGAGGGTGGCAGTAGTGATGGGCAACAGGTCCCCTATGGGTGGGGGTGGCAGGAGTGCTGGGCAACATAGTCTCTATGGGTAGGGGTGGCAGTAGTGCTGGGCAACAGGTCCCCTATGGGTGGGGGTGGCAGGAGTGATGGGCAATAGGTCCCCATGAGTGGGGGTGGCAGGAGTGATTGGCAACATAAGCCCTGTGAGTGAGGGTGGCAGTAGTGATGGGCAACAGGTCCCCTATGGGTGGGGTGGCAGGAGTGATGGGCAACAGGTCCCCTATGAGTGGGGATGGCAGGAGTGATGGGAAACAAACCCTATGAGTGGGGGTGGCAGTAGTGATGGGCAACATAAGCCCTATGAGTTGGGGGGCAGTAGTGATGGGCGACAGGTCCCCTATGGGTGGGGGTGGCAGTAGTGCTGGGCAACAGGTCCCCAATGGGTGGGGGTGACAGGAGTGATTGGCATCAGGGCCCCTATGGGTGGGGGTGGCAGTAGTGATGGGCAACATAAGCCCTATGAGTGAGGGTGGCAGTAGTGATGGGCAACATAAGCCCTATGGGTGGGGTGGCAGTAGTGATGGGCAACAGGTCCCCTATGGGTGGGGTGGCAGGAGTGATAGGCAACAGGTCCCCTATGAGTGGGGGTGGCAGTAGTGATGGGCAGCATAAGCCCAATGAGTTGGGGTGGCAGTAGTGATGGGCGACAGGTCCCCTATGGGTGGGGATGGCAGTAGTGCTGGGCAACAGGTCCCCAATGGGTGGGGGTGACAGGAGTGATGGGCATCAGGGCCCCTATGGGTGGGGGTGGCAGTAGTAATGGGCAACATAAGCCCTATGAGTGGGGGTGGCAGTAGTGATGGGCAACATAAGCCCTATGGGTGGGGGTGGCAGTAGTGATGGGCAAAATAAGCCCTATGAGTGGGGGTGGCAGTGGTGATGGGCAACATAAGCCCTATGAGTGGGGGTGGCAGTAGTGCGGGGCAACATAAGCCCTATGAGTGGGGGTGGCAGTAGTGATGGGCAACATTAGCCCTATGAGTGGGGGTGGCAGTGGTGATGGGCAAAATAAGCCCTATGGGTGGGGGGTGGCCGTAGTGATGGGCAACATAAGTCCTATGAGTGGGGGTGGCAGTGGTGATGGGCAACATAGGCCCTAAGGGGGAGGGGTGGCAGGAGTGATGGGCAACATAAGCCCTATGAGTGGGGCTGGCAGTAGTGATGGACAACATAGGTCCTATGGGTGGGGGTGGCAGTGGTGATGGGCAACATAAGCCCTATGAGTGGGGGTGGCAGTGGTGATGGGCAACATAAGCCCTATGGGTGGGGGTGGTAGTGGTGCTGGCCATGCAACCCCTATGTTGGCCTGTTGCTAGTGGCCAGGATATGAATGCCTTGGGTGTGTGTGACATTTTGCGGGTACGTGTAGTTTGTTTGTGTGGTGGGTGTCTGACTCACCGTCTGCGCCGTCCGCATCTGTTCCTGATCCGGTCATAGATGTACAGTACTGGTATGACCTGCTCGATGGGATTCATGATGTGTTTGTCTCGTACACGCTGCTTGTTGCTCCGTCTCGTACCCGTTGCTAGCTGGTCCGTCTTGTAGCCGTGGATTGTGTTCTGGCGCGAATCGTACCTGATATGCTTGTTTTCCGGATGCTGTGACGTGCTGTACGTAGCGACTCATCCGGCGCGTATGATTTGGGCATCGTACTTGTCCGGCCGGAAACTGCTATGGATACTGTTTACGGGCGACTCGGTTCGGCGTTCGGCGTTCAGAGATACGACTCGGACGGAGAATGAAGCTTGAATCACAGCCTACGTGTCGGTCGGATTTGTGTCAGTTATGCGTATCGTGCTTCCTCGCCCGGACGGACTGGCTCCGGGTACGAGTCGGTCGCAAGGTAAGGCTACGAGCAGCTCTCGGAGAGCTGTCCGACCCGAATTGCTTGAATTATTACGCAGCAATATACACATTTTCTTTTATAACCCTAACACATCTATACATTTCTTATTCTAACACTTTCAATACTTTTTGTCTAATTGGTTGTTCATATCTGTGTTAGGAGTCAGGGACCCTTGTTACCTATCGCTTCACCCCTCACATATCTTTTCGTATTCTTTTATTTTATCTTTTCATTGTACCCTCCTTATTTCTAAAGATCTACAAGATTGCTTTTAGTTTGCCTGAATCCATTTGTCCCCCTTAGACATGTTGAGTACGACAAACATACACCCCTTATGTGTATTAACATGGAATGTACATGGTCCCACACACTACATAAAAAGGAAAAAAATACTCTCCTATCTCCAATCAAAAAGGGCAGATGATGTGGCATTTAATTCAGGAGACACATCTAGACGCATTGGAGTCTGAGAAACTATGTACAGATTGGGTGGGAAGGTGAAACATAGCAGTGTACAGAAGGGTGAATCTAAAGATACAGGTCCCATTCGCAAGTGTGGAGTAGCAATCCTCATTCTCAAATCTCTCCAAGTCATGATATCAAAGACATAGACAGACCCTGATGGTCGTTATGTGTTCGCCAAGTTGCGTATAGGGAACACTTATATTTGTGTAGGATCAATCTATGCTGCAACAGGAAGAAAAAAATCATTCCTCCTTCTTCTGAATTGCTTGCTAACAGAAATAGGTGCTTCACAATACCTCATAGGTGGTGATTGGAATATAGTGAGAGACCCCATTTTAGATAAAACGGGTCCTTTAGACAAAAATAATGCTGCAGACAGAGCACTAATGGATGATATGTTGGCAGATAATGGACTAATTGACCATTGGCGTCTTACTCATCCATCTGATACAGAATATACATTCTCCTCTCCTACTCATGGTACACTATCTCGCCCAGATTATTTTTTATTGTCTCAAAAGATGGTCCAATTGGTTCAAGACTCCTGCATTTTAGAGGCAGCATTGTCTGATCACTCCCCGGTTTCCTTAGCCCTGGAAATTGGAATACCTAGACCAGGACGCAAACCTTGGTGCATAAATATTCAGCAACATAAATCTCCTGAGGGTAAATCTCAACTAAAAACTTACTTTCAAGTTTACCTTTCAACAAACCAGGGATCTGTGATTTCAGACAGAATTATATGGCCCGCGGCTAAAGCTACTATTACAGGTCAACTAATACGTGAGGCAGCATTACCTAATAGATGGAATGCTGCAAGACAAAAAGAGCTAGAGAAGGAAATACAATTTTACACTCATCTAAACACAAAAGCGCCTAACTTACAAAACTGTAAGTCATTAGAAAAAGCCCAAATGGCATTAAATAGCCTCTTTACGTCCAAAGCGGAATTTGCTCTCCAAAGAATGAAGGGGAGAAACTATGAACAAGGAGAAAAGGCAGGCAGATTGCTCGCGGCACAGTTACGACAAAAGGAAGCAGCTATGGCCATACCAGTCATTAAATCATCTCAAGGTAGCATACTTACCCGGCCACAAGACATAGCGAATGAATTTGCCTCTTTTTACAAATCTCGCTATACACCAGGGGCACAAATAGATTCGGAAAGGTTGACTGACGGTCTTTCGAAGGTGGATCTCCCTCGTCTTTCTGACGACGGTAGAGCTTTTCTTGAGGGATAGATTAATAGAGAAGAGATTTCTCATGCAATATCCAACTTACCTTATCATAAGGAAGATGGTTTCGCAACCAAATTTTGTCGCTGGACCAGGCATAATGTTATCGACTCTCTACATGCTGCATTCCAAGAGGTGGATTGTGACAACTCCTTCAGTCCTCTCTCTAACAAAGCTATAATTGCCGTACGCCCTAAACCCGGTAAAGACCCCTTGATTTGCGTCAGTTATCGTCCTATTTCACTTTTGAATTGTGATATTAAAATATTTGCCAGTATTCTAGCTTCCCATCTCAAGAAAGTATTACCTTCCCTCATAGATCCAACTCAAGTAGGATTTTTTTCCAGGACATTCATCCAGGAATCATTTACGTACTTTGGCCCATACACTATGGTCTGCTAAAAACCTTTTTCAAGATGCATTAGCCTTATCATTAGATGCCAAAAAAGGCTTTGATCATATTGAGTGGGAATACCTTTTCAAAGTACTGGAACATTTTGAAATAGGGGAGCAGTTCATAGCTAAAGAACGACTATAGTATGACAACCTTTCCGCCCAAGTAAACTGTGGAGGCATTTTATCGGACCCATTCCAAATCCGAAGAGGAACTCGCCAGGGATGCCCTTTATCCCCACTTCTATTCCATTTAGCCATGAAACCTCTAGTGGCCACAATTAGCCAATCAGATGAAGTCAGAGGTATACATCTCTCTACAGGTAAATCCAAACTGTACTTGAATGCTGACAACATACTACTTACTCTTACTAATCTCTCTTGCGCCCTGCCTTCTTTACTTCAAATCATACACAACTTTTCCTCTTTCTCAGGTTATAAAATAAATTGGGACAAATGTTAAGCATTACCTATCTCTGATGGAACCTCAAAAGCAGCTATACATGGATTCCTGTTTCATTGGCAGTCTTCATGCCTTGAGTATCTAGGGATCATGGTAAACAAAGGTATGGAAGGTATGGTTACAGATAACCTGAATCCTCTGTTTACAAAAATGCACCGTGACTTTGAACAATTGAAAATTTTAAATCTCTCTATGTGGGGTAGAGTTCAAGCTGTTAAAACGGTCACTCTCCCATGTTTTTTTATACACTCTAGGTATGCTCCCTCTTCACATTCCCTTGTCCACATTGCGACTTATAGACTTTAAGATAAAAACCTTTATATGGGGTTCAGCAAAACCCCGCTTAGCAGTGGCAAAATTAGGAGCTCCTCACTCTTATGGGAGAATGAGTCTCCCATCAATTGAACACTACGCTTTAGCATTGCAAATCTCTCAATTATCATATATGCTGCCGGGAATTTCTGATGTCCACAATGGGTTCATATAGAACGACACATCTTATCCTAGGACCCAGGTATTTCTGCCTTATATGGTACAGGAATTAGCCGCCAGGATCCTAAAAATCCATTTTTATCAGCTATGCACAAATCCTGGCAAAGGGCACATCAATTACTAGGCTTAAGTCCAAATAGTCATGAATAAGCGCCTATATGGTATAACACCAGTGTTCGCATCAATAGAAAAATATTATCATGGCCCTTATGGAAGTCAGCAGGCATTCAAACCCTAGATCAAATTTTTCATATCGGTGATTTTAAACCGTTTTCACAATTAAGAGAAGAATTTGATCCTCCAATGCATCAATCCTTGAAATATTCTAAGCTTCAACAATGCTTGAAGAAGCAACTAGGTCTGTCCCCTGTGGTACTTCAAAACTTGCAAATAGCATCATATTTATTCACTTGGGGCAAACATAAATGATGAGTGATATCTGGTCTTTATAAAACTCTTACACTGCACATTTACTCTCAACCTCTTTCCCAGACACTACAATTCAAATGGCAGACTCGGCTCTCAATGTCCTACACTACAGAGGAATGGGAGGAGCTTATGGCAGAATTGGACAAGGGAGCTCGTGCAGCTAGATTAAAATTCTGCCTCTTCAAAATCCTACATGACTGGCATTGGTGTCTGGTAAAACTGCAAAAAGCCGGGCAACTTTTCCATGCTAATTGCTGGAGATGCTCGAACACCAGTTGTGACACAACTCATATTATGTGTGAATGACCAATGATACAACCTTTCTGGATATATGTGGGTAAAGTTTTAAACTCAACAATGCCTATAAGTCTTCCATTAACCTCTAATATTCTTCTCCATGACTTATGACTTTCTCCAAAGATCTTTAAACCACAACACCGTCTTTTCCATACAACACTGGCCACATCAAAAATATGCATATTAAGACATTGGAAATCTTTATCCCCCTTCACAAGAAAAATGGTTGACAACAATGATACACCCAGCATCACATGATAGAGTAATTTATAATCTTCAAAATCAGACTGACTTGTTTCTTCAGGTCTGGTCACCATTCTTGAATATGAAGAGTGATTCTGATATTGATATTCATAAATCCACAACAAATACTCCTATCCCTTAATCTAACATTGTCTTCTTTAGTATTATTATTTTTCTCATCCTTCCCACCCACTTGGCTCCTCTTTCCCTTTAACTCTATTTCCTTCCATCCTATTATATCTTATAATATTTCACTTCTTTTCTATTCTATTTTTATCTTACTTTATTCCACTATGTATATAAAATATTTTATTCTAACTCATTCGTTCTATACTTATGATTCAGTTTATTTTATTTCATTGCTACAATGTATTTATTCAAGAATCATAAAACAATTTATAATATCATATTATTGTTTAATTATAGTTGTAATGGTTCAACTCGTGTATTTAATAAATCATATTGTGATTTGCTTCTCACTTCTATGCACTTGTTCCTCCCTTTTTCTTTCTTTTCAACTATTTAACTATCAAACTATTTATTTATTTATATATATTATTTTTAACAAATAATATTCGCTGCATGTATTTCTTCTTCTCATTTTAACGTACCCATTTATCCATTATGAAATATTAGATGTTATTAGTATTATTGTTCTTATGCAGAAATTTAACAAAATGTTAATAAAAAATTACAACACAAAAAAAAATAATGATTAAAAAATCCTTTACTCTTAATTTAATTTCTTTTATATCACTACTCATTTCTATATAGGGTGGCACCGCGTTTCACATCTCACACATGAAAGACAATAAACCATATAAGTAATTCAATGTACATTGGGGTGCCGATTACGATCCTGTAAAAAAATTCCCCGTACGACTCGTATCCGGTCTTTTTACCGTACGAATCGTACAAGTGCCGTACAAACTGCCAACTACGATTCGCATGGGAAAAAGACCATACGAATCGCATTGGGAATTATTCCCCACACGTCCTCGGGTCGGAAAATGTGTCTGACACATCCTCGGACGATTTACCGTACAAATGTGAAAAGTGAAGTCCGACCGCGCTTGTACGATCCATCCCGTGCGTCCGATGTTACAACCGGATGGAAAAAACACCGTCCGCACCGAACTCACATAGCAACCATGGAGACATGTGCCCACATACGCACCGAACACCCCCCCCAGCCCCCGTATGTTCGCTCCGAACCACCCCCCCAGCCCCCGTATGTACGCGCCGAACACCCCCCCAGCCCCCGTATGTATGCGCCGAACCACCCCCCCAGCCCCCGTATGTATGCGCCGAACCCCCAGCCGTGCATGTACACCCCCGTACGTACGGACCATACACACACCCGTGTATATACACCCGTGTACGTACGGCCCATACCCCCACCCGTGTATGTATGGAGCATACCCCCACCCCAACAGTGTATGTACGGACCGTACCCTCACCCGCGCATGTATGGAGCATACCCCCACCCCAACCGTGGATGTACGACCCGTACCCTCACCCACGTATGTATGGAGCGTACCCCCACCCCAACCATGTATGTATGACCCGAACCCTCACCCGCGTATGTATGGAGCGTACCCCCACCCCAACCGTGGATGTACGGACCGTACCCCCACCCCAACCGTGGATGTACGGACCGTACCCCCACCCCAACCGTGTATGTACGACCCGAACCCTCACCCGCGTATGTATGGAGCGTACCCCCACCCCAACCGTGTATGTACGACCCGAACCCTCACCCGCGTATGTATGGAGCGTACCCCCACCCCAACCGTGGATGTACGGACCGTACCCTCACCCGCGCATGTATGGTGCGTACCCCCACCCCAACCGTGGATGTACGACCCGTACCCTCACCCGTGTATGTATGGAGCGTACCCCCACCCCAACCGTGTATGTACGGACCGTACCCCCACCCCAACCGTGTATGTACGACCCGAACCCTCACCCGCGTATGTATGGAGCGTACCCCCACCCCAACCGTGTATGTACGACCCGAACCCTCACCCGCGTATGTATGGAGCGTACCCCCACCCCAACCGTGTATGTACGGACCGTACCCCCACCCCAACCGTGGATGTATGACCCATACCCTCTCCCGCGTATGTTTGGAGCGTACCCCCACCCCAACATTCTAAGTACGGAGCGCACCCCAGGCCCCAACACCAGCACCTTCACCCAACATCGCGCATGTACGAGTCGTACCAAGCCAGACACAAGGACAGCACTGTACAACAAAAAAGGCGAAGTACACACCGTACACACGCTAAAAACGCACGTACACAACCAGGACAAAGCACAACAACACAAGAATACACTATTCGAATGGCACAAAGCCACAAAACATGTCCAACAAGCGCAAATACAACACATTCACTGACCTGCAACTGCCAAAATCCCAAACAGAGGCCCAAAACACAACCACCCCTTATAACACACCCACCCAAAGTTCAAACACAGCCACACCCACCAATGGACTAAAAAAAGGGCCCACACACACAAACCATGAGCCTTTGCAACAGACTCACTGCTGCCAGACCCCACAGACAACCTACAGCACCATACTTGAACCTTTACTACACCTTACACTTGCACACCTACACACACACACCTTCACAAACACCCCCTCATCACATTCACACACACCTGCACAACCACACCCACACACCCACAACCATCCACACCCACACCCCCACAACCATCCACACCCACACCCCTCACCAAGCCCACAAACAAGAATCCAAAGTTCACTAGCCAAGAGTTGGAGGTCCTTGTCGACGAAATCCTCAGAGTCGAGCCACACCTCTTTGGAACATTGGTCAGACAGACCAGCTTTTCTGAAAAAACAGCCATGTGGCAGAGGATTGTCGATGCTGTCAATGCTGTTGCGTCCACCAGAAGGACCAGGCATGAATGTCAAGCCAGGTGGTATGATCTGCGGAGGAGGGTCCGAGCCAAAATGACCGACGACCACAACCAGGCCAACATCACAGGAGGAGGGCCGCCCCGCAGACCCGTACAATACCATCCCTGGGAGGAGAGGGTGATGGCCATACTGCCGGTGGTGGCAGTGGATGGATTAGAAGGACTCCGAGACCCGGGTGAGTACACACACAACTCACCTCACATGGAGGGAACGTCATCCACAACCAAACTCACAATCAGTCACGCAACCACCCCAAGCTATCGCATGACTCAACCACACTCCATGAACACGCACATGCCACTAGCGCCACCATGCCCCATGCACCCAGCTGGACAATGCCAAGTCACAGGCCACAGAAAACACCAACACAAGACACGGTAAGCCGGATGGCGGGAGTGTGGGCCCCAAAAATCACATAGTGCAACTCAGAAGCAGACAACAATGCCCTCTGCCCATATGGCCTAGGTCACAGCCAGACAAACACTGTGTCCCCACACAGGAAAGACTTGCCAGCAAATGGCGGACGCCTTGCATTAAGACATGGGGGTGAAGGCACTTTTTGCACATGACAGCAGCTAATGAACAGCCAACACTGTGAAAGAGTGGCAGCACACACCACCACAGCAGCAGCGCAGACACACACACTACACCCAATGGGTGCCTGGAGATCAGAAACAAACTCACATCAACAAGCCAAGGGCCATTCAAAGATCTGCTAAAAGTGTGTGCCTATGAAGCTGGGCTGAGGTGACAGAGGGTGACACACAGAGGGAGGGAGAGGGGGACAGAGAGGGAGTGAGAAAGGGACACACAGGGAGCCCAATTCAGCCTTGGGGGGTGTGGGAATGTCTGCTCGTCAGCAGGTGGACTGCGTGCATGTATACAAGGGTGGCCAGTGCCTGAACCCCCCCTCGTCTCCATGGCAAAACACAGGGCCATGTCTCAACCTGTGCACGAGCACAATGCCAGCTACCTGCATTATCTAAGTGTGTGGAACAACTCCATGTGCCCACGTACAGTGCAACACGGAAGGCGCCAATGCATGGCTCGCCACACCTGCTCACTCCACTGCTGACTGCAGTCACAATTGACGCAGCAAGTAAGACTGTGCCACACATAGGTAAAGTCGCAAAAGCTGTGGCCAAGGGACATACCCATGCACAAGTGCACTGTGAGTGGAATGCAAGACATATCCAAATTCCCAGAGGAAATGTGCCAACTTAGAAACGAATGAAACATGGATGTTGCATGGAACAAAATTAACATTGTCTCTCTCACACACAGCTCAACGTCGTGGATCACCCCCCAACACTGGGGGGAAGACTCACAGGACCCGGCTCGGTGGGATGACGGACGCACCGGCAGCGACGACTCTCACCACTCTGTGGACGAACCCGACCCCGACCAACCTGGCCCCTCTGGTGTCCAACCACCTGCAGCACCTGCGTCAGGTACAACTGGGCCAACCACCACCCCCACTCCTGCCACATCCCAGGAGACACCCAGGATCCCTGCCCCACCACCACAATGCAGCCAGGCTGGCCACGGTGTACCGGGCACTCAGGAGGAGGCAGGCGACAACGCCTATGCCACCTCTCAGGGGTCCCGGAGACCCGATGTGCCCACAAGGGCAGGCCAGGTGCAAGTGGGCAGGGGTGGTGGGAGTGGAGGACGGCGGAGGCGCGAGCCTGACCGGTTGGCTGCGGAACCGGTATATTCCCATGTCAGAAACATCCTGGACACATACCGGCAGGACACCACGGGCATGGCCCAGGTTGTGTCCATCCTCGAGGAGATCAAGACCCAGCAGGCCCAGCAACATGCGGAGCAACATGCCTGTCTACTGCGACACCAAAGGCGGATGGAGAACAGACAGGCTGAGCTCGTGACGGTGTTCACGGGAATTCACAGTACACTCCGTCGGATAGCCGACAACATGGGCAACCCTCCCTGTGCCATCAGGCGTAGAACATCACCACCCACAGGGAGGGATGAGGAGGAGACATCCGACGGAGCATCCCAAACATCGTCACGGCCTGCTTCTGAGGGTCCCCGCAGGAGGGTGGGTCGTCCACGGAAAAGACCGTGAGGGTCGGCGCAACAGCACCATCTCCCAGGACACCTGGCCTGGCACCTGGCCCACTGGACCAACAGCGGCACAGCAGCAAAAGACATTCTCTGCCACATGGACTTGCTGGTCACTGTCTGACCAATGTTGACAAAGACTGTGGCATGGACTCTGAGGATTTCCAATGGCAAGGACACCAACTCCCCTAGTGAACTTTGGATTCCACACACCCGGAAAGCCCCACATGTCATACCCCCCCCCCACGTTCCCCAACCAAAATAAAAAGTAACACCATAAAGAGAAGATGCCTACATTTTGCATTATTACCTTACATGTGTCTTGTAAAGTCTAACCATGCCTGAGTTCTCATTTGACTTCAACCATCCACACCCTGGGGCCTGAGTCTGGCACAGGACACACATGGGTCACATTGTATTAGGCAAGACAGACATAGAGCACCATACACACCCGTGATGGGCCCAACCAGCTGAGGGGGTGGCCGCACAACCGTGCCGACAGACATATTGAGTACAGCGACAGCCATGCGCAGAGGTCAGGGATCATGTGGAGTGTCCTGTGGGGCACCCAGGTATGTGTGGACAGGTGGCAGAACCATGTCCTGCAAGCTTGAGTCAGGTGGATGCAGAGAATGGTGGCCTGGCCAACGTCGGATGCATGGGGATGGCACATGTCACAATACCCACACAGTCATGGACATCATGCACAATACACAGTCTAATCCCACACAAACAGCTAGCATCTTGCTACTCTACACATAGACACATAGCCACTATCACGGAAAACCATGCCAGACATGCCGGATGCACCGTGGCAACACATCAGCATTGACTGAGAAGAGGCACCTTGGAGGCATAGGGACACCTTTATTATTCATGTATTCGGGAATGCAGAGGCAACTCGGAGTACACATGAACAGGTCATGTGGAGTAACATGTGGGTCCAACACTGGAACCCCCCTTCTGCAGCACAAATGCGTGATAGCCATGGAACTGGCACACAAGTGTCGGCTAACAGCTAAACACCCCCTGCTGCTCACGGAGAGGCTGCCATACACCATTGATCCTCTGATGTGGAAGTCCCACACCATGTCAAGCCAATGCAAACCGTATGTGTCCGAGGGCAGTGTAACACACATTGATGCCATCATCACAATCCACAATCCCATCACAGATGACTGTCAACAAGTCTGACCATCTATTCAGGTGTACCCAGCTGCATGTCATGTGTCCCATGGTGATGCGACATGTCTGCAGAGGAACCAAACATCGACAGGGGCAGTGTGCACACATCGTAAACAACTGCCACACCCAATACACCCCTGATGCATCCCTTACCCTAAGGAGACTTCCAAACTTGTCCGTGCGTGTAACGCTGAGTCAGCACACGATGACGTGTCCATGAGGAATAGCAGTGCCACAACAATGCAACCAGCAGACGGCATGCGCAAGTACCTGGGGATGAGAGACACACAAGAAGTCAGCCACAAAAAGCACAGCCACTTGCATGTGCATGTACTCGACACATGTAAGGATGACAACATGCTAGGTCACAATTATGACTGGGGAAATACACTCATCACTGGCACCATCACTCCAGTGACACATCCACAAACACCTCTGACTCACGTGCCATACATGCAGATGGACACACACATCGCAACACATGCCACACAGGGACCAATGCGTGCACACACAGACACTGGTACTCACCACTAAGCAAAGAAGTCGCGTATGAGCCGACTCCGGATGTCCTCTTGCGGAACCACATCCTCCACATCACTAGCCCCATTGCCAAGACCTTCGTCCTCCACGGGTGGATGGTCCTGATCATCTTGATCCAGGATGAGTGGCACAGCTTTCTCAACTGCCATGTTGTGCAGCATGCAGCAGACCATGAAGATTTTGCAGACCTTCGCCGGGGCATATGGGAGGGCGCCGCCGGTCTTGTGGAGGCATCTGAATCGGCTCTTCAGGAGGCCAAATGTCCTCTCTATCACTCGCCTTGTCCGGCCATGGGCGGTGTTGTAGCGGAGCTGGGCCGGCATGATGGGGTTGCGGAGAGGTGTGATCAGCCATGGCATGTTGGGATAGCCAGCGTCCCCTACATGGAAACCACATGGACATAAGTAGGACAGGAGAAGCGGTCGTGGTGGAAGTCTACGCAAAATACAGGACAGAAAGAGTGTACCCACCAACAACACATGCTCGTTCGTTGCGCAGCTGCGTCATCATTTCAGGCACCCTGCTACGCCTCATGATGTAGGCATCGTGTGCTGATCCTGGAAAACGAGCACAGACATGTGAAATCACCATATTGGACAGACACACCACAAGGGCATTGATGGAGTGGTAGTGCTTGCGATTCCTGTACGCTACCTCCTGTGCCTGTGGTGGTACCAAAGCCACATGTGTCCCATCTATGGACCCAATGACATGGGGCATCCCTCCCAGGGCATAGAATCCACGCTTGACCCCAGTCAACATTTCAGGAGTTGGGAAATGGATGAACTCATCCAGGTGAAGCAACATGGCCTCTAAGAAATCATGCAGCACACGGCTGAACATGCTCTGGGACATGCCACCAACATGAGCTATGGTATATTGAAAGGTACCCGTGGCAAGAAAATGTAGGACTGCCATTACCTTCAGCTTGGGTGTCAGTGCCGTAGGATACCTGTGCAGCGGTTGCAGGTGTGGTGCCAGCCTCGCCGTCAACTCCTCAATCAACGGTTGGGGGAAGCGGTAGCACCGGATACAGTCATTCTCCCGTATGTCAGCCAAGTCCGGAATTGGTCGGGGAAGAGGCGGCGCTCTGCAGTAATTTGGAAGTGACAAGGAAGAGTGAGTGCACTACAACAACAATTGATTTGTACTAAGCACATGTTAATTTGTCAATACACATATGCGACATACGGAGTCAGGTATGTGCCACATGCCCTGGACACGTATGGCTGCCAGGTGACACTCCTACCAAGACCCAGCTACTCACGGAGATTGTGAACCTCCACATGCCATGGCATGGGATTAGCTGTGTCCCAATGTAAGTGAACAGCCAGACGCAACACAGGAGTGACATACATCAACACATCAGCAGAAGTAGGATGTTGATTTCAGAGACTGGTAGCGGAACACTAGAGCCACAGGTCACATGACATGACACTAGGACAGCCCACACACCTTGCCAATAAGGTGTACATGTAATGACTCACCACACATTCATTGAGAGGATGCAGACATGTCCTTGTGACGCTACTCCGTGTCCCATGCATACATACGTACCTCACATCCGATACCACATGTGGCCTGGTGTGCGTAACAGTGTGCCATGTGCATCTACACACAGACACATGTTGGTTGCTGCAACAGCTGATGCTTTTGAGGGAGCACCAACATCAAGCTAATGGGAACACCCCACACATACATGACATAGACACATCGTGCACCGTGGGTAGTGACATGTCTGGTGTGGTAACCCCTGTAGCGGGCATCAGGGGACACTTGCGTGTGTTGTTGACTGTGCCATGCCAGTGACGCTCATCCCAAGTGTGCAGTACGACATGCACACATGTCAAAGGAGTGAAGGGCATGCCTGGCACACATTGCACCGTCACACATGACATCTGTACACATCTCATCATACATCTGGTGCCTTCTCGACTCAGGAGTAATGTGCCACATCACAGCCTTTCACACCTGTGCCCCACACATGTAGTACTGGCCAGACAATGCCTTGATGTCCATCCATGGACTAGTATGTCAGCCCTATTCCTTCCTGTGTGCTGCCTGTCACCACTGTGATGTGTGAAAGGCACCGTACATTCGCTCAGAGGGCCTGTGTACGTTCCCTATCACTATGGGAGTGCTGCCGTATGTGTACCCATAGTGATAGTGAGCGTACGCACGCGTGTACGGTCCGTACCACTATGGGTGTTCTCGCGTATGCGTACCCATAGTGATAGTGAGCGTACAGGCGTGTGTACGGTCCGTATCACTATGGGTGTGCTCGCGTATGCGTACCCATAGTGATAGTGAGCGTACAGGCGTGTGTACGGTCCGTACCACTATGGGTACGCATACGCGAGAACACCCATAGTGATAGTGAGCGTACAGGCGTGTGTACGGTCCGTACCACTATGGGTACGCATACGCGAGAACACCCATAGTGATAGTGAGCGTACAGGCGTGTGTACGGTCCGTATCACTATGGGTACGCATACGCGAGAACACCCATAGTGATAGTGAGCGTACAGGCGTGTGTACGGTCTGTATCACTATGGGTGTGCTCGCGTATGCGTACCCATAGTGATAGTGAGCGTACAGGCGTGTGTACGGTCTGTATCACTATGGGTGTGCTCGCGTATGCGTACCCATAGTGATAGTGAGCGTACAGGCGTGTGTACGGTCCGTACCACTATGGGTACGCATATGCGAGAACACCCATAGCGATAGTGAGCGTACAGGCGTGTGTACGGTCCGTATCACTATGGGTGTGCTCGCGTATGCGTACCCATAGTGGTACGGACCGTACACACGCCTGTACGCTCACTATCACTATGGGTACGCATACGCGAGCACACCCATAGTGATACGGACCATACACACGCCTGTACGGGCCGTTGCTATGCGTTTGGGGTGCCCTAGGGCCCTGGTATGCACCGTACATGTGTGTGAAACTCCAAATTACATAGGGGACACATGAGGGACAAGTATAAAGGCCTACATGCATGCTGGTTGTCATGGAGACCAAGTTTAAAGTTTGAATTTTGTTCAGCAGGTGCACAGCAGAAGTCAGTTTGAATAAATCTACTTTGTTGCAATGTGGTTCTGGAGTTGACATCATGCTCAAGAAAAAAACACAATCAGAACCCACTGACTGTGCTAGGTTTGAAGGGATTGGAGGAAACATAGGATGCAAATGTGAGTGACCAATCACTCTGTACTCCTGTGCATGAAACAGGCCAGCAAGGCAGATATAAGGCAGGCAGGTCCCATGAGGGAGCACTTGCCTGCACATCTTTGGATTCTACGACCCAGCTGCTGCTACTGATTCCCTGGAACCATGTCAAGGTCTGTGGAGAGGTCACAGCCTTTCACCCTGGAGGAGAACCTGGCATTGCTGGATGTGATCCTCCCACAGTACCCCCTGCTGTATGGGCGACCAGGGTATCAGGTGAGTGCAGAGTCTACTAGCACAGACTGTGTCCCTTGTTTGTGACTGTGACTTCTGGCATTGTGTCCAGGTGTGACACACATGCTATGTACTGTAGGGGGGGTCCCAGGGGGGGGAATGCCTGATGTCTCCCAGCCAGAGCATGCTGTGGTGCATGTCTGCCGTCCTCACTTGCATTGTGTTTACTGTGACAATCACTGCATGGTGCATGCCACATTCTGCCTGTCTTGTCCTCCTGGGAATGTAGCCTCTACAGTCCTCATGTGATTATGTGGTCAGCCCAGTGTGACAGGTGACTGTACCCACAGATGTGTGTTAGTTCTGTGTACCTGTGCTGAGAGTGTCCACATGATGTGTTCGTACCCTGGACATCGGTGTGTGTGTAAGTCCCCTGTCATGTGGGTGGGTGCATATGTGGAGTGTGGCACACGGGCTGCATGAGGGATGGATATACCCTGCCCATGTGATGTGAGCAGGGAGCAGTGCTGTGTGTCTGACGTGCAGAGCCAGCCCCACACCTGTGAGCCCCCCCGTCTAGTGGCACATGTGCAGAGTGAGGTTTGTCGCTGCATTTGGCAATGGCATGTGACTGTCCTGTGCCTGTGTGTGTCTGTGTACTCTGCTGAGGTAGCGTCAGTGGCCTGTGGCATGTGACTGCTTAGAGGTGCTGCACATAATCCTGGTGTAGCTTGTGATGCACAGTGTGAGCCTGGATCATTGATTGTGTCGTTGCCCTCATTCCACCTGTGTACTTTCAATGGCACGTACTGCTTTTGCCCTTCCCCAGAGGATCATGTCCCTATGACAAAGGTGCAATGCGTTGGATGCATACTATGCCTTGTTGTAAACAGCAAATTGGTTCTAATATGTGTCTCTGTGACATGTGCCAGGTGTATTGATGTAGTGTCACTTGTTCATCCTCACAGGTAGGCGCCTCTGCCAAGAAGCAGATATGGATGAACGCCGTCAGTGCCGTGAGGAGGACGGAGGGTCGCAAGCGGCGCCTGGCCCAGGTGAGGAAACGCTGGCAGGATATCCGGTGCTGGACGCGGAGGATCGCACGGGTCCTGCTGGGGGACTCACCTGAGACCCATAAGAACCGCGAGCGCCGCCGTCTGACCCACATCCACAAGCGTGTGCTGGCGGTGGTATTTCCAGACTTGGACAGGCGCTTACAGGAGAAGCAGCAGCAGGAAGGGGGTAGGTACCTGTGTGTTTGTTGTGTGTCACCAGCATTTGTAAGTGCACAGTTGCATGGATACACTGCCAGGGTTTAAAGGTGCTGTGCAGATCCTGTTACCCACAGTATAGCGGTGCTCTCCTGCCTCCCTTCCCCTCCTTGCAATGTGTTCCCTGGTCTGTGTGTAGTCACTCCTTCACAAGGTAATGTAGGCTGGCACTTTCTCCACGTGAACTATGCCTGTAGCATCATGTGTGGGGGTGGTGTGTAACAGGTTTTGGGACCTTGCCTGTGCCCTGTCCAGTTCAGTACTTGTGGGTTCCATGTCAGTTGGCACTGATGCTGAGTCCAGACATGGGAGTTAGTCTCTCAAGTGTCATGCCTTACAGCACGCATGTCCTATGTTGTGGCCTGTGACATGATGTACATGAGTGTGCGATATGCATAGTGCAGGGATGGTGGCGTGTGTTGCAGTCATTCCCATTCAGGACCATGGAGTTGTGTGGCCACTACTGTCCCCTGGGGCATATTTTCCTAGGTGTCATGTGTGTCATCACAAAATGTGGACACTCTCAGTGTCTACAGCTTAGGTTGTGCTCTGTGCCATTGTCCCCTGGCACCATGTATATTGACGTAAAATGTAGTACAAGTGTCCACTGTACAGCCTGACCTGATTTTTCTTGTTCATACTCACGGTGGCCAGTGCTTGTCTGTCTTGTTACAATCATCTGATGATGACCATTTGTACATGATTATTTGGACAGGCGCACCTTGGGTATTTGGTGTCCAATCTTGCATTTATGCAGCCCCTGTGTATTTCACCCAGACTAAGAGATGTAAGTGCTTCCTGTGTCTCAACAAATTGTCTCATGTAGGGGGTGGTTGGTGCGGGCAAAGCCTACATGTCAAAACCTGATGTCTCCTTGCTAGGTCTGGCCAGTGTGTGATGTTTGTCTGGACATACACTCAAGGTGCAGTGAGCCAGTCATGGTGGGCATGTTTTCAGTATTACCTATGCAGCATGTGCCTCAAGTTCATGGATATGGTCCCTGCTCATCCCTATTTTCGGCAACGCTGTGTGGTGCAGATGCAGTGCTGGATTGTCCCCAGGGCCTGGCTCCTCTGTCAAACTCCATTTCATGTCATTTGCTATTGTGTCATGCTCTCCATGGTTTTTCAGTGGCATGGTGGGTCAACCAACTGTGTGTTGCATGCCCTACATCTGTACCTTGTTTTGTAGATGTTACTGATCTTTCTTTTCAGGCTATGCACTGTAACCTATGTAGATTGGACTCATGTGACATATGTATACAGGTGTATGATTAATTGCTGTCTCTTCACCTTGCCCACAGCATCGTCGGGGGACACGGAGGGAGACATGAGCACAGACGGAGCGGAGGGACCGAGCACCAGTGCCAGCGTTGACATCGTGGCTGGCACATTGAGTGGAACTGAGGCGGAGGAGAGTGAGGCCAAGGACCTGTCCACTGGCACGACAGAATATGAAGCTGACGGGTCCGAGGATGATCTCTCCGAGTGGGCAGAGGCTGCACCAGCAGCTGACAGCGGCACAACATCTCACCCCGCCCCCTCCATTGCCATCAGCCGCCTCCCACTTGCTCGTGTCCCTTCCCAGCGTGCCCGGTCACCACATGTCTCCTTCCTGCCAGGCACCGCACCCCCTGCCCCTGTCTCCACTGCTGCCGCCAATGCCGAGTCTGTGGACATCCAGCGGCAGTTGCAGGTTGGTCAGGCTGCGATGCTTAATGTCCTCCATGGCCACAGCCAAGTGCTGAACAACATGGAGGCATACTTGGAGGGCATTTTCTCATCGCAGGCTGACCAACGCAACTTGCTGAGGTCCATTGACTCGACACTGACTGCAGCAGTGGGTCTCCTGCAGTGCTACGTCCAACCCCCTACCCCTGACCCATCCACACTTCCCACTCCCATGCCTGTCCCACGTACACCCAGACGTCAGCATGCACCCACCACAGCAGACACAGGCACCACACCAGCAGGGAAGGTCATACGCACACCTCCTGGCATTCACACACAGGGTGAAGTAGGCACACCCACTGGGTTGGGGGGCAAACGTAAGCCACGCAGCCAGAGTGGGAGTCCGCATTCCACCCAATCCACTCCCTCCAAATCCCCTCCCCTCCGCTCTCCTGGCCACATATCCGGCAAAGACTCCTTCATGGCCGCTCTGTCCCTGAGCCCCACTGTGACACCACCCCGCAAGCGGTCAAGGGAGTCCCCGGTCAGGGTGGTTGAGTCCCCCCCCCTGTCCACACCCTCCCCCAGTGGCGCTGCGACCCATCCCTCCGCCCCCCTCCCCTCCTTGGGGCCTGTGGTTCTTTCGGGTGCAGGGGAGTCTCTGGAGGACCTTGCTAAGGTGTGCAGCGACATTCTGGCCTCCGCCTTTGGCCTGCCCCACCCCCTGTGGTGGAGTCCTCCATCCCTGCACCCACGACGCCTACCCTTCGCCCTCATGTCCCTGCGGTGCCTGGTCCTTCCCCCCCACATGATGCCCTCCCCGCTCTGGAAGACGACGGAGTCTGACTGTGCAGGCAAGCTAGGGGACACGCGTCCCACTGTGTCCCCCACCTGGATTCGAACTTTGGATTGCCCTATGGGCATTGTACATTTTGACCTTTCAAGGGACAAACTGATTTTTGGATGCTGAATAAAGCAATTTATTTTTCCTTAGTACACTACTGTCTGTCTGGTACTGCTGTTGGTCGACCTGCCCCATTATTTTGGGTGGTGATAATGTGTTGGGTGTGTGGGAATTGTAGTCTTGTGCTGGTCATAGGGTGGATCCTGGTATCTGTGTGCCATCACAAGCTGTTGACTACATAACTTTGTTCATGTAAGCAGTTACTGCATGGTGACATCGTCCCAAGGTGTGTCCCTTCCTCTGTGTAACCTGACATCTTCCCTGCAGGGTCTTTCCAATATGTGGTGCTGAGCTGTGTCTACATTGGCTGGGTGTGTGACGAACTCGTTACACTTGGGCCATGCATGCTGAGCGATGTCTCCACCTGCATCATTCGTGGCGTCCTTGGTGGTCACTGTACTTGTGTATGTAGACTGTTCTCATGACTTCATGTGTACATGTTTTCTTTTTGGCGCTATGCATGTGTATACTCCCAGCCTCGCACACATGTGGTACATGTACTGCAGGATCTTTGTGCACCTGACTGACATTAGTGGCCATTGGATCTGTGGGTACTCCACCCTTTTCTTTGCAGGGGCACTGCTGGGAGTGTTGGGCACCCACCCCTCCTGTGTCTGGGCACTGCTGTGAGTGTTAGGCACCCACCCCTCCTGCGTCTGGGCACTGCTGGGAGGACTCTGCACACACCCCTCCTGTGTCTGGGCACTGCTGGGAGGACTCTGCACACACCCCTCCTGTGTCTGGGCACTGCTGGGAGGACTCTACACCCACCCCTCCTGTGTCTGGGCACTGCTGTGAGTGTTAGGCACCCACCCCTCCTGTGTCTGGGCACTGCTGAGAGGACTCTGCACCCACCCCTCCTGTGACTGGGCACTGCTGTGAGTGTTAGGCACCCACCCCTCCTGTGTCTGGGCACTGTTGGGAGGACTCTGCACCCACCCCTCCTGTGTCTGGGCACTGCTGGGAGGACTCTGCACACACCCCTCCTGTGTCTGGGCACTGCTGGGAGGACTCTGCACACACCCCTCCTGTGACTGGGCACTGCTGGGAGTGTTAGGCACCCACCCCTCCTGTGTCTGGGCACTGCTGTGAGTGTTAGGCACCCACCCCTCCTGTGTCTGGGCACTTCTGGGAGGACTCTGCACCCACCCCTCCTGTGTCTGGGCAATGCTGGGAGGACTCTGCACACACCCCTCCTGTGTATGGGCACTGCTGGGAGGACTCTGCACCCACCCCTCCTGTGTCTGGGCACTGCTGGGAGGACTCTGCACACACCCCTCCTGTGTCTGGGCACTGCTGGGAGGACTCTGCACCCACCCCTCCTGTGACTGGGCACTGCTGGGAGTGTTAGGCACCCACCCCTCCTGTGTCTGGGCACTGCTGTGAGTGTTAGGCACCCACCCCTCCTGTGTCTGGGCACTGCTGGGAGGACTCTGCACCCACCCCTCCTGTGACTGGGCACTGCTGGGAGTGTTAGGCACCCACCCCTCCTGTGTCTGGGCACTGCTGTGAGTGTTAGGCACCCACCCCTCCTGTGTCTGGGCACTGCTGGGAGGACTCTGCACCCACCCCTCCTGTGTCTGGGCACTGCTGGGAGGACTCTGCACACACCCCTCCTGTGTCTGGGCACTGCTGGGAGGACTCTGCACCAAACCCTCCTATTTCACGATATGTACGCTTAGAACATACACGGGTGTGGGTTTGCTCCATGCATACGAGGTGGGGGTATGGTCCGTACGTACACTGTTGGCATGGGGGGTATGCTCCATGCATACGCGGGTGAGGGTACGGGTCGTACTTACACTGTTGGGGTGGGGGGTACGCTCCATACGTACGCGGGTGAGGGTATGGGTCGTACTTACAATGTTGGGGTGGGGGGTACGCTCCATACATACGCGGGTGAGGGTACGGGTCGTACTTACACTGTTGGGGTGGGGGGTACGCTCCATACGTACGCGGGTGAGGGTACGGGTCGTACTTACACTGTTGGGGTGGGGGGTACGCTCCATACGTACGCGGGTGAGGGTACGGGTAGTACATACACGGTTGGGGTGGGGGTACGCTCCATGCATACGCGGGTGAGTGTACGTGTCGTACTTACACTGTTGGGGTGGGGGGTGCGCTCCATACGTACGCGGGTGAGGGTACGGGTCATACATACACGGTTGGGGTGGGGGTACGCTCCATCCATACGCGGGTGAGGGTACGGGTCGTACTTACACTGTTGGGGTGGGGGGTGCGCTCCAGACGTACGCGGGTGAGGGTACGGGTCGTACATACATGGTTGGGGTGGGGGTACGCTCCATGCATACGCGGGTGAGAGTACGGGTCGTACATACACGGTTGGGGTGGGGGTACGCTCCATGCATACGCGGGTGAGGGTACGGGTCATACATACACGGTTGGGGTGGGGGTACGCTCCATGCATACGCGGGTGAGGGTACGGGTCATACATACACGGTTGGGGTGGGGGTACGCTCCATGCATACGCAGATGAGGGTACGGGTCGTACCTACACTGTTGGGGTGGGGGTACGCTCCATGCATATGCGGGTGAGGGTACGGGTGGTACATACACGGTTGGGGTGGGGGTACGCTCCATACGTACGCGGGTGAGGGTACGGGTCATACTTACACTGTTGGGGTGGGGGGTACGCTCCATACGTACGCGGGTGGGGGTACGGGTCATACTTACACTGTTGGGGTGGGGGGTACGCTCCATACGTACGCGGGTGGGGGTACGGGTCGTACTTACACTGTTGGGGTGGGGGGTACGCTCCATGCATACGGGGGTGGGGGTACGGTCCGTACATATCCGTACCCACGCTATGGAATGCTTGTGCGGGCCGTACCCAGGCCTTTGCCACGTGGGTACAGCCGTCCCGCCATTGTTGGGGTGACGTAGGTGTGGGCGTGGTACGACTCATACCCATGCTCTTAAGGCGTGGGTACGGGACGTACCTGTATTGTTGTGTTGCCGGTACGCGTCGTCAAGCACTTCCGTTGTGGCGGACGCTGGCTTTGCTGGACACGCCCCCACCCCCTCGTAGTGACCAGGGCCTGGGGTTCAGGTATGTCCAGGGCATGTGTGCTGTGTGACTTTGGTGGGGGTATTGTGGCCTGCCCCTGGTCCTGCCCCCCCCTTTCCCCCCTCCCTTTGTTGTTCTGACCTTCTGCGGCGTCTGCGTCGTAACCTGTAGAGGAGGTCGACTGCTATGAGGGCCAGGATGACACGTAGGTTCGGGTCCATGTCTGTCCGTCGCGTGCAGGTACTCCTTGTTCGGGTCGTCCTGATTTCCCGGCTGTTTTTGGCTGCCGGAAAATATTGTCCGTGCGGGATGAGGTCGGTGCGAATCGTAATGCCTGGTTCGTGAATGGCAGGCTGCGTGCGTCCCGACGTCACGTCGGCGCTTTCCCGGATCACATTTGTGTTTTTATTTTCGTCGGTCGGGGTTTTGTACCATTCGTACGGAAATGGTATTTCCGTGCGAATCGTACTTCCATGTTTGTATATTTTTAAGACCGGGTACGCGTCGGACGGAGAATATGCTCCGTCCGACGGTTCCTACCCGGTTTTTACAGGATCGTAATTGGCACCTGGATGTTACGAGTTACAAGGTTTAGGAGCTACATCGTCATACAGATAAGAATACTTGGCCTCAGAAAACAAAGTTGGGATTTAAAACGGAAACCAGTGGCTGGGGATGTCTGCACTAATAAAACTTTAAAACCACCCACAGGAATAATCTTTAAAACCCTTAGAATAATGAAAGGTTGAGGGGAATAATTAGAACCTACGCATTGCAGTTTGATGCCGGTTCACAGCTCACTGTGCTTTGTTAGAAGGATTGTAACTTGTGTGCTGCAAGAAGAAGGATCTGACAAAAGCAGTAACACTCCGCTATCTAGATAAAATACAAAACTAATCTACTTACATGTTGAGCTTTGCAACATGCACATTAACTTTCTTTTGTGCTTTATAAGGAGTCAAAACTGACTAGACAAAAATACAGATCTCTTCAGCAAGTTGATTAATTGCCAGAGATATTACGGTTTTGTCCCCTCAAAATTGCTTGACACACAGATCTCTGCAGCAGGTGCTTTAAAATTCAGCCAGTTTGCGACCAATTAAGTAAACAAGAACAGACATACTGTCACGTTGGTCATTGTTGCCAATCTCAATGTAACAGAGTTACTAAACAAGGAATGGCAAGGCCAACAGGTCTTGTCTTGTAGACCTATTAGCAATGGTTCTTTGCTGATAGAAGGAAGCAGGTGCAACTTTTTAAAACATTTTAATTACCATTCTAAGGTGGCAAACACCACTCAGACCAATGGAAAAAAATGTACATAGTGAATTGTAAGTCGTTTAAATTGCTTTTTGGGTAACGGAGCGCACGGTAGCTACCAGACCCTCTAAAAAATTTAAGCTAAACAAAAAAAGTATGGCAGCGACCAAAGAAAAGTTTTAAAAAGTTGAAAAATGAAATGATTGTATTTGAAGGAGGTGGTGGAAGTTATTTGAGTGGCGGTAAGCAACACACTGGAAAGAATAGGGAAGCTGCACTCATAAAGTGCTTAAACAACGAAAGCAATTCCCTTAATGTCACCAGTTGAGGGACACAAGTGAGCCAATAAAATGAAGTGTGAAGAGGCTATGCTCTAGGAGAGGGGCAAAAACTAAATGAGGAATGCAAGCCATTGAATGAGCAAGCAAGAAAGATTCACAATAAAGCCAATTAATGATAAGCAATGGGCTCGCTTCTAAGGCCACCAGTTTTCTGGAACTGTCTAAAAGAAGCTTTTGCCTATAGGGAAGTAAAAGCAGTCTGTAGGCGAGACCTAAAACGTAACACATGTTGATGGTCAGACTCTGCTTTTCTTTACTGCACCCTTCACGATAACACTCCTCTTTCGGCCACACGTCGAATCACAATGTATGGGATTTATTTCCAACACTGGGTGTGAACAAATTGTTGGTGTGGCCAGAAGGACACTGCCGGACAACCTCAAACTTTTTTCACACCTCACACAGCAATGCTGGTGTGGACAGGCCATTAGCATCTCAAGATTTAAGTCTGTGATAATCCATGTAGCAATACTTGCAGCTGCCCTCATACAGCACAAAAAAGACAGCTTTTCGCCAGGGCGATATCTCAGACGATGCAGAAGGAAGCTCATAGGTGCTTTTCAGGAGACCTGCAATTGCACTGCGCGACGTGTCACTCTGCATCCAGTTTGCTGTTTTAAAAACACACAAAAAAGGAAACAGTAATCCCTTCTCGTCAGGCATAAAAGATCATTTGGTTTTTGTTGCGTAAAAAAAACTTTACTAAGATACATAGATTATTCTATCAATTTACTTAGCCAAATCAACATATTCAGACCTGTATCATTCACACGGAGGCACCTGAAATGAAGAGGGGTGTGGACCTGTACATTGTGTTGGTAGGATTGAGGCTGGGATAATTAGAAAGTATTACAGCCTGAAAGAGATACTTTGCACAGAAAAGCTACACGGAGCAGTAAAATAGCATATCTCTCAGGGAGGAGACATCACTTGGCTGATAATTAGTCGCCTTTGTTTCAGACGGGGAAAATGTGCCAAAAAAGGTGGAGAAGACTATGCTCCGGCACTCACCAAGACAAGGTGGGCCTGGCCAAGGCTTTTAGAGCTTAAGACTTTACCCTAGCTTGCCACGACACAGCTCTGGTGACATTACTATGCATTTGGCAGAACAATGGCTGCTAATGAGTGTTTGTGTTTAGGAGAATGCGCTGCTTAGATCTCTGCCTGTTTCACGGAAAGATATGTGGAAATTGATCAGAAGCGCATGGCGCTGCTTTGAGTGCAAAGGGTCAATGGGAGGATAGAAGAAGATTTGACAGTCCTTATAAGGAGGAGGCACTGGATCTCTAGAAGTCTGCAATACCAACTACCTAGCATGACTAAACCTGGGGTTCAGAGAGCTAAGACTTACTACGAGAGAACTGGAATCCATAGATTTAATTTTGAGTACAATACGAACTCACAAGGCGAAGCAGACAAATAGTAGGGTGGAGATTTACCACACAAAAGAAGGCCCAAGTATTTGTGGATGACTAGATAGGAATGTGGGAGGGGAGACTGGAGCAGTTCAGAGGCTCCATTTTTGTAGCAGCCAGTGTGCCACATCTTTACCCATGTCTGGTAGCCTTCACTGCAAAAGGACCACTGGAATAAGTACTGTGGCCAAACTTTGAGTGCTTTCATAGCGCAAAGTAGAATTTTCAACTTCTGCTCACTCGGGTAGCAAAATAAATCTATCCCATGTTAGGTTTGCCAATAAGATAATTCAAGGCCAAATGTTCTGAGGTTGCTGGACATCAGGTTTCTTCTCTGGTCGCCAAAAAGTCAGCTAATATAAAGCAATGGCACATTTGGAAATATGTTCATGACAACATGATGTCATACAAAATGGAAAAATGTATAAATTGAACCTCTTTTTACAGGCCGCCCACACAGATGATAGTCAGAGGGCGCTGAACACTATCATCACTTGTTTCAGTTTCAACACGGTAAATGCTTCCTTTGGGCTAAAAACAATCTTACAATTAGATTTTAAACACAGAGTGGCAAGTTCAGACTCTAAAACATGGTCATTACTTGCGGGATAATAAGATTAAACTATTAAGTAAAAACATCCATGCAGTCCTGAAAACAGTTCCTCTGCATGTATTCAAATTAGAAACACTGCAAAATCCACAACATCCCACCTTTTTGAAAAGAAGTGAAAATGTACATTAATGCATCGATATACTAAGCAAATTCAAATATACCCTCCTGAAGGACTCATTTTGAGGGCAGACTGACACACTTTACAGCATAGTGCGGGCGATTAGCGCAGTGGGCGGAGTCGTGACGGAACCACTCCGTCATGAGCACAGCTCGCCCGTGACTCATGACGGAGTGGTTCCGTCATGAGCACAGCGGCGCCGCACTGCCCCCAAAACCCCCCAGCGCCGCGGCGGAATTCGTGCCGCGGCGAAGGGGTTAAGGACAAGTCAGAATATCTTATCTAATCATCAAACAGGTAAAGAAGAACTAAACAGTGAGATTTGGGGGACGGTTCAACTCGGTGCAGTGTACCAGCGCACTCTCTTCTGATTCATCCTACTGCTCAGACCTCGGACTTACTTTGAGGGCCTCAAAGGTCACCAGAAGAAGCCACCTTCCAACTCTGTAACTGTACTTTATATGCAAGAAAATATAATGGAAGAGGTGAAGTACCTAAAGGCAATTCAGCTTGTAGAGTACATTCCATTGTAGATTTAAATAGTACTTACTACACCTGCCGAGGAGTTGATACACTTTGCGGATGTGTACGCCAGTGTGAAGGGTTAGTATTAAGTATTACAGTTAATTGCATATTAGGCTCTGTTACAGTGGTTATCTTCATTAGCTGCATGCACTATTCTAGCTGGGCGTTACTGTAGATTATTAGTTATGTATCAACTTGTATTCCTAAATGTATCCCACTGTACATAAACAAGCAAGGAAATATACACATCAAATGTGCGTGCCATCCAACCCCATCAATCACAGCTACAGGATGGTAGTGGTGTTAAAGATCATATCTAAATCTGAATTTAAAAACTTCCGTCAATTAAACTGTCACTTTTAAAAGGACTCCAAATCTAAATAAATGACAAAGAAACGCACAAAAGGAGGACCTTCAAAATGGGGTTTAAACAGACTGGAAAGACACCCAGCAGTTGTCAGCTATGAGGAAACAATGTGCGTGAGGTCTGGGAAGGGAAAAAGCCATGAGAAAACCCCCTATGTACGGCCACAGGCGCTAGCAGTGTTTAATGATGGTGAACCCTTTTCTGATCCTCAGGAACCTAGAACTCGGAGACGTGAGTATGTGGTTTCCTGAGAGCACTGATCACACCTCAGCCTCAGTCATTACTGATTACGCTGAATTGCACCCCTATCTTCCTCTTCGCAATTAGCGCCCAGGATCTTTTATTGACCAATAAACAGTGATGAAGGGAAAAACATTTCATAACACGATGACAATATCGTACCTGAAAGTAACACAGACTCCGTCTTTATGGTTGTCAATTTATAATAAGGCCAAGAATAATAAGATGTACATACATCGTAATACCATCATATAGAGGTACAGGAAAATTAATACAGAGCTGATCCTACGAATATAAGTGATCCGGCACAATAGGAATAAAATGGTGAACTCCAAGAGCAGGATACAGCTTAAAATAGAAACGGAGTCCAATTCTCTTTTCATGAGGAAATAAATCAAATCTGTCCTTACACTATGCTAAAATGGTTCCCATCTAATCCCTTTCTATAAGATCCCAAAGATGTCAGCACGTGTTGACTTCCTGAGAAGTACTCACGTCAAATGTGTTAAGGTGCTTAAGGCTAGGAGCAAGTTCTAAGATGCTCCTTTCTCTCCGAAAGCTAGCAGAAGTCTGGGGTCTCTGTCCCTGCACATCATATAATATAGAATGCGATTCTCAGTTACATCCTGGTAAAATCTTCCATTGCAACTTATTCTAAATGGGGAGGTTCACGCCTTTTAATTAAAAAGGCTTTGTAAGGTACTGTGGCCTTGGTTCCCATAACAGTCAGACACGAAAGATATCCTCCCTTCTCGCTTCCTCCTGTCTTCAAAACATTCCTTGTATCTTCTCCCATCTGAAAATAACGAGTTGGCATTCTGATACCTGCAGTAGGGTGAGAACACTGCTATTTCTTGAAAACAACATGCATTTCATTATTTATTTCTCAAGAAGCCAAGGAGGTACAAAATAAGTACAGTCTTGGGCCTAGGGAAGCGGGCAATTTAAACACAAACGATTACATTATATGATTATAGATGGTCCTGCTTTTATATACGCAGGCATGATGATACATACATGATCATTTTATAACACAGCACTACAGTGAATGTATAAATGATTTCCACTACACACATATTCGTGATTATACAACACTGCACTTGATATGCTTAGTTGTGGGTGCATGGCAACTATGACTATAATGCACCCATACAAAATAGAGTGCTGAAAGCGCTCTATCAGTTCCCCCCTCTTATGACTAGTGTCATACCACCATATTACATTCCTCCAGACTCTCCTCCATGTAGAACAGACCAACCGAAACAGAAGATGTAGCTTGCTGCCCGTGTCTAGATCTTTCTAATCCCTTAAAATGCTGGTAATGACTGTCCTGCAGTCTTTCCATTTGTCGTTCTCGTTTCTTCAAGACATTTTCTTGATGTCTGGCTCTTTGCCATTTGCATGCTTTGATGACTCCCAACAATATAATTATGCAAATGACATTTATGATAATGGGTTTCAAGATATAACCCATAATTCCCTGTCCGAAACTTTCAAACCAACTGCCAATTTGTCCAAAACCCTTGCCAATGTGATCCCAGAGTCCTTCAGCAGCCAAATTACTCAATTTGTGGTGGATATCTGAAATATTGGCAATATATTTCCTTATATCTCGACTATTGTCTGGAATATAAGTTCAGCACTAGTGGACTCTCAAAAGTTTACAGACTCCTCCAGCTTTTGCTAGTAAGACATCTAAAGCAAGTCAATTTTGAAGAACCATGGCCCTAATCGAGACCATCTCCCCATCCACTAATAACAGAATTTGTGCAGTATTCACAGAGAGTTTATCCACTATTGTTGCCAGCTTTCGAATCTTTACATCATTCAAAACCACACCTAAACTAGGTATAATGGCTCCAAACACATCACCAATGATTTCTCCAGCACTAACACCACGTTTTCCCCCGTGAGAGCCTTTTCCTTCCAAGAGCCACAAATTATCCACATGAAATATCTTGGGAAATACGATGGCTAAATAACATGTCCCGTACCAATTCTTGGGCAGTTTCACATAAGCATTCTTACCACACACAAAATAAACATTAGGCACTATGGTCAATTTATCCAATAGTGCTTTTCTTATGGACTCTTCAATCAGAAAAATGTGTTCACAATCACTTTCACCCACGAATATCTTGTCGTAATATGTGGACGGATGTCTAATGCACAATTTCCCTTTTTGCTGAAAGTCTAAAGCTATAGGTCCTGAACTCCCCTTTGCCTTGTGATCTAATTCTTCTTTGGTCCATGGCAATACCTTATGCTTCGGATCTGGACGAAACAAAGTTTGCCTATGTCGATCTTCTATCTGATCTATGAATTTCTTTTCAATGTCAGTTAACATACAGGTCAAATTATGTCTATGTGCATAGGACGTATCTAAAGTGATGGTAGGCACAAAGTACTTAGACATGCGCTCTACTTCCTTGTAATAATCCTATTTGTTCATGTATTTTAGAACTGGTACTTCAGAGAGTACCACATCATAATTCGAGAAATAATATTCAAAATGGGCTTTGCTGTAAAACATGCTTAATAATATGCTACATGTAATGCCATAAGTCACGGGCAAATGATGATATTGTATGCCTTCCCCTACTGAAACAGGTAATTGCATGCATACATACATAATAGTCTTTCGCTTCACGATTCCATCGTGTCAACATACTCATACAACAAACGTGCATATGCATTCAGCGTGAAATCGCCCTTTGACAGATCTACATGCAATCTACGACTAGTTTCCTTGATCATTTCCTTATTTTTCATTGATGGACCATCTTCTATATCAACATTGAACCAGGTGGGGTATGGGTAGGTAGTTCCCCATTCTTTTCATCATTGGAAGACCCACTCAAAGACAATCACCACGATTATGATAAGTAGCACTATTGCTGTTAAAGTTCCAATAATACATTTTTGTTTTCGATTAGATGTTTCAAAAGCCATGTTTCCACTGTCGTATTGGACACACCAAAGAAATGATCAAAGTCTCTGTTTTCTTTTCAGTACTTTTAGTTTTAAATTACAATGTCTATATTGATTTCTTCATTTGATTATTGACAAATTTAGTCCATCAACACTAAGCCTATTAGAGAGAAGTAGTCAGCCCTAATCTTGAATTCTTCTCTCTGTTGGAAGGACCCTAATTTTAAATCTTCTTTCACTGGAGGCTAGGTTATCTTCTTTCTAAGGCCTAATGAGTTCTTTGATCAGATTACAGTTCAAGCTTCATCCCTAATGAGGTTAGAGCCAAGTATTTGGAGAACCATTTGTAGGAATTCAGCACACATTTCTCCCAATTCCAAGGCAGTAAGCTGTCGACCAAAAGAAGGGAAAACAACCTGATTAAGAATCAAGAATCGCAGTCCACTCAACCTGGATGGATTCGGAATTTGCAGTGTCAGGGTTCCAAAAGCTTCAACTCCCAGGACTAGCAACTGAATATCAATAGAGAGGGTGTCCCTCCGTAGCTCACTGTTCCAGTTCTCAATCTCCCAGAATTCCTCGGTCTCTGCATCTGCAACCACGTATGTCCACTCAGGAGACGCGTATTTCTGAGACGGTGTTTTTCTCCTTGAGCGTCTTAGATTACCCGGATTATCTTCTTGTTCACTTTGTTCAGATTCAGATGTTTCAGGAATTGCAGCAAGGTTTTTCTCAGATGCAAGTCTTATGTTCAGCCTTTCTTTTCTTGCTGGCCACTTCTCTGATCTGGCACTTGCTCTCGGCTCTTCCTCTTGGTCTGCTCCTTCTGCGCCAGGCTGTTCACTCGGTCTGGTTCACGGGATACTTTGACAATGTCGTTGATCTCAGGCTCTGTATTCTGCTCCTCCGCAGGCAATTCTCTTTCTTCCTGCTTTTGTTCCCTGTGTAAGTCTTCAAATTCAAGAGTTCTTCGGGCGACTTGGGGAATGGGTGTTTCTTCTATAGGCTCCGGAACCTTGCGGGTATGTGAAGCTTGTATCCAATGTGGCAGTCCTCCACACTTCACCGCTGTATTCGTGACCAATATCACCTGATATGGTCCTCGCCAGAGGGCATCCAGACAGCTCTTCTGCACGTGCTTGCGTACAAGAACCCAATCTCCGGGATTCAGATCATGCAGCAGGTCTCTCGAGGTGGATGCAGTTGCAGCCTCGACCTGGTGGGACACAGAATTAACCACATCAGCTAGTCCTCTACACTAGTCCAACACCATATCATCAGTGATATTTATCAAGGCGTTCGCTGGTATCATAGACAATCTCATAGCTCTTCCTGTCAGTATCTCATGCAGCGATAGCCATGTACTTCTATCAGGAGTGCTACGCAAACTCATTAACACCAGTGGCAAGGCATCTGGCCACTTTAATGCAGTCGATGAACACACCTTAGCCACTCTCATTTTGATTGTGCCATTCACCTGTTCCACTAGACCAGAGGTTTCCGGTCTATAGCTGCAATGCAATCTCTGGTCTATGTTTAAAGCAGCACACAACAGTTTCATGAGTTCACTATGGAAATGAGTTCCTCTTTCTGTTTCCACTGAGGTTGGAAATCCGTATCTCGGTATAAGTTCTCGCAACAGCAGCTTTGCCACAGTGAGACTATCACATCGTCGAGTTGGATATGCCTCAACCCAACGTGAAAAGATGCACACCACCACCAATACATATCTCAGCCTATTGCATCTTGGCATCTCAATAAAATCTAATTGTATTCTGTTAAAGGGACCTCCTGATCTCCCAGTGTGACTCATTGTAACCACAGTTCGTTTTCCTGCATTCATTTGGTGACATGTAACACATCTATGATACACTTCTTCAGCAATCACACGAAAGCGCAGATTAAACCACGTCTGCCTGAACACTTGCACCATAGCATCTCATCCCAGATGAACTACTCCGTGAATCTGCCTTGCCATTGGGCTCAACAAACAATTAGGAAGTATTGCTCTATAATCAGTTGACACCCAAATGCCATCATCTCTCCTTATACAACCTGCTCTGACCCATGAAGCAGTTTCTTCCTCTGAGACTTCGTCTTGCAACCGTTTCACCTCATCCCATGTATCAGCTACAGCTAACATCATGCTGAGCTTGGTCTCTTCTGTGCTTTCTTCTGTATATTGCCCATTAAAAACACATGCATGTATAGCACAAAAACGAGCCACTTCATCTGCGTAATTATTGCCTTTTGTGACAGTCTTCTCCCTTTCCATGAGCAGCGCATTTTACAACTGCTATGGCCTTGGGCTTCTGCAAAGCGTCCAATAGTTGGCGCACATATTCACCATTTCGAATCGGAGACCCTGAGGATGTTAGGAATTCCCTTTGAGACCACAGCTGTTCAAAATCATGAACTACACTAAACCCGTATTGGCTGTCCGTATAGATCGTCACTCAGACTCCATGTGAAATAGTACAGGCACGTGTCAATGCGATGATTTCTGCTACCTGAGCATAGAATACTCTATTCAAACAGGCAGCTTCTACTACTCCAGTGATGGTACATACAGCAAATGCTGCTCTTAGATACCCTTCATTATCTCTTAGACATGAACCATCAACGAAAAGGATCAGATCAGAGTCAGGTAACGGTTCATCAACAATGTCAGGTTTGGGTTTGGTAGATAGTTCAGTGACATCTAGACAGTCATGTTCTTCACAATTGTCATCTCCATCGTCTTGGGGGACAGGCAACAATGTGGCAGGGTTTAGAGTAGTGCAACGCTTCAATCTTAAATGTTCAGATGCTAAAATAACTTGCTCATACTTAGTTAACCTGTTGTTCGTGAGATGTTGAGTTTTTGTGTGGGTCATCAACAAATCCACGGAATAGGGCACATAGACAATTAATGGATGGCCATCACAATGCTCTCGCATCTTTCAATGCTGACACTAGTTGCAGCAACGTATTTCAGACATCCGGGCAATGCAGAAGCTACTGGATCTAATGTAGCTGAAAAATAGGCCACTGGTCTACGGGCACCCCCATGTGTCTATACTAGGACCGCTAATGCACATCTCTCCTTCTCACAGTAGAAGAGCGAAAACTCTTTATTATAGTCTGGCATTCCAAGAACTGGGGCACGACATATGCTTCCTCGCAACTCATGGAAGGCTCTCAAGCACTCTTCATCCCATGGTACCGGAGCACGGATGTCTTTACGTGTCAATCTTAACAGAGGCTTTGCTTGTAAGGAGAAGTTTGGGATCCACTGTCGACAATAGCTGACCATACCCAAAAACATGCAGACTTCTTTTTGCGTTTTCGGAGTTCCCATTTGCAAGATCGTCTCTATGCGATCTGGTAACACTCTTTGCTTTCCTTTCTCAAAGCAATGTCCTAAATACTGAACTTCAGGTAGACAGTATTGTAATTTGTTTGGAGACACCTTGTGTCCATTCTCTACCAAATGGTTTAACAAAACCACTGTATCGATCCTACACGCATCCTCATTTTCTGAGGCGACTAAAAGGTCATCTATTTATTGAACCAGAACTGATTTCTGGGGCATTACCAGTCCTTCGAGATTCTTTTTCAGGCACTGGCTAAAGATGGAGGGGCTTTCTGTATACCCTTGTGGGATTCTACACAATGTTAAGACACGGTCGCCCAGCCAAAATGCAAATAAATACTGGCTATCCTCGTGTAACGGTATAGAAAAAAATGCCTAACAAAAAACTATGACGGTAAACCATTCCGCTTCACATGGTATTTGAAAGAGAATCACAGCTGGATTCGGTAGCACAGCACAACAGGGAATCACAATTTTATTAATCCAGCGCAAATCTTGTACTGTCCTGTACTTGCCACTAGGCTTTTGCAGTCCCATAATCGGTGAATTACAGGGACTTCCTTGTATCTCTCTTAGAATGCCTTGGGTAATCATTGACTCAATGACAGGAGTTATTCCAGCCACTGTTTCTGCAGACAGTTTATATTGTGGTGTTCTTGGAAATTCAGCATTCGGTCGCACCTGTATCTTCACAGGTTCCACACCTCGGATTAACCCTATCTCTTCACCTGTGAAGTCCCACACTTGTGAGTCAACTGAGTCTCTCAAATCATGTGGCAATTCAGCCTTGGTAAGAACCACAAATAGTTCTGCACACATGCTCATATTAGCCATTTTGAAATCCGCATCGTCATCATAGGTTTGCAACTCCACACCTCTCGGAGTGCATGAGATGTTACAATTTAATTTGCACAACAAATCACGGCCCAAGAGACAGACCGGACTTGTATTGCATACCACAAACTGCTGCTCATCCTTGAACGGTCTATTCTAATAGGTAATGCATTTGTCAGTGGGTTGGTCATTCTCTGATTGCTGACACCTACTGCTTTTTATCGATTGACCTGAAAGAGATAGATTGGGGACTACATCTGTTCTTACTGTGAAACGCGCAGCTCCAGTATCTAATAAAAAGGTAACATGATATCCATTTACATCCGCATCTACGAACGGCCCACTCTGATCTACTTCCAATATTGTATCAACAGGACATTCTTCCTGCAACCCCCTCTGGTACTCTAGAGAGCCCTGAGATTGATCATATCTATCTCGTATTTCAAATTACGGCATGTGTTGATATGTCTGATTGTACGTGGGTATTCTGGGAGGCTGTGGCACCTGTACTTGTGGCTCGCAACCTCCATACATGGACCTAGGTCTAGTCACTGTCTGTATAGTCTCGCTCATGTGTTCCTCTCCCTCATATGGAATCTGATTAGCAGGATTCAAGCGACACTCGCGCTTCCCATGTCCCGTCTTGTGACAGTAATGGCAGGCAGTAACCTTTTTCTGTTGTGCCACCCACTCACTTGTACTCATGTCTGTACCTCTTCCTCTTCCCTGACCTGGTTGGGTTGCCATTTGCTGACCCATACCTCGGCTGCTTCCTCTTCCTCGACCTATACCACCTCCAACCCCCTGTATGTAGTCTGCACTTCCCAACTGAGCCAACATTACCTTGTCCTTCAATTTCTTTTGTGCTGATTCTACTTGATCACTACAATATTTAGCATACCGCAGTATTTCGTCCACCCACTTATTCTGCCAACATATCAGGTGGTGCTGTATCATCAAACTAATATCAGATCTCAAACCCAACACAAACGTAGAGACAAACTGTCCCATATCCTTCTGATCAATCGTGTCCAATCCACTCTGCTGTTTGAAAGTCAATAACAGCCGTTCATAATAATCATGCACTGATTCCTTAGGCTCTTGAGTCGTACAATTGATTTTAAGCCAATCCACAATCTGCGGCACTACCTTAGACTGCAACCAAGTAATTGCTTGATCGTATTTCCTCATGACATCAGGTGAAGGACCATGCGTTACAGAATCTCTAGGTGGTTCTGCTGTTGGCCATTCAATAGCAATTTTGCATGCAGTCCACAAATCTGCCGGGACCACTATATCGAACAGAGTGTTCAAATCAATCCACAACACCTTCGAGATCTTAACAAACTGGTCTATCTGCTTATACCATTCCGTAGGTTTTTCCCTCAGCCGAGGAAAATCATTCGTAAAGGCAGCCAAATCACCTCTGCTGCATGGCACATGTACATATCCTCCATTCTGCACTTCTCTCAAAGGGAAATTTCCAGTGGCTTCCGTCCCTCCCCCTGAGATGAGCAGGTACCTATTCCTGTCATAGCTCTTTTCTTTTTGGCCCACATCTCTTCCCATCTGTCCAACGCTTTCCAAGCTCGCATGCCTATTACCAATTCTGTAATTTGAGCCTTCAACCCAACAGTTTTTCTTGCAACTCCTTGTCTGTGTAATTTAATCTGCAAGAACCCTGCAACATCTTGGTCTTTGTCAAATCAACATCATACTTCCATGCTAACTGCCATAGGGCATCATAAGCCCTCTTTGCATTTCTTGTAACATCCTTGGCTACAAACAACAATTCATTCAGGTCATAAGTCTCAGTTCGTTGCAGAGGCAAATTCCCTTCTACCACTTCATCTATTTCCACCTTCAATCGAACTACATCCAACATTGGCGCTTTTATTGCACTCTGCAACACTTTCTGATTTCTTTCCCTTTCTACATCTTCTCTGTCACAACTTTGTGTTCTTCTTGGTACGGCTCCTTCTACCCTCTTTGCTACTGAACGATCTTCTCTATCCCAGCTCCTACTCCTCCAGTGATTTCCAGCACACACACCTTGCGGCCCACACAGTATCCTAGAAAGCTCTACTGTCATTCTTTCCTCTCTTGGCAACATTGACTCTCTCACTGGTTGTACCCACATTTGGAGGTCTGATCTAGAATTTGCCAAGTTTCCTGTTGGTCTCCTTTCTGACCCACTATCCAATCGTGATGGATCTGTAGTAGCAGGTAATGGAGTGCTATAAGCCACCAGTACCTGTCCTAAGTCTGCTCCCATTTGTGTAAGGCTTCCCCCAGATATTGTCTCTTCCCTGTCGTCCGTGTATTGCTGACTGTCATTCTGTTCCTCATCAGGAGTATATATAGGGACCACTGGTCCAATGGTAACTGGCACTGACAAGGCATCTGGTAACTGCGTATTCCTTGCAGACTGGGCTAGTTCGTAATTGGGGTATCTCATTCCCCCTGACCCTCCAGGGATGCGTACCATGGCTATGTGTCTCTTGACTCCATTGGGCTGTTCTTCAAATGCCACCTGCCCTGCTCCCACTGTCCCCTCTAGTGGTTGTGACCTCTCTGTTTTTGTCTTGGAGTCACAAGGTGGAGGTCGTTCTGCTAAGAGCCTATCCAGAAAACTATCATCTGTATTACTGTCCTCCCCTTTCTTACTTTTTCCCTCTGAGTTTCCTGCTAACATGCAAAAGGGATACAAACGCTCTCCTTCTATCGTGTCTACTCTCCATCGTTTCAGCTGTGCATCCCATCTGGCATCTTGATATACCTTCATTGTTCTCCTCATTCGTCCCTGTGATGTCTCCCATTTTTTTGTTAATGCCGCCCTCATCCAAGCGTCTAATGCCTCAAATTGTGTGGGTCAAGGTGGAGGTTTAAGGGCGGCCACCACCCTCCTCAGTTGGTACAGCACATCCATACGAAATGACCCATAACGAGGGAAAGCCAATTCCCCTTCCTTCTCTGTGATTTTATGCCAATTCTGAATCTAAACGATTGTATGCAAACCCACATTTGTTGCCATATAATGTGCCGGGGTATCCTCCGGTGGAGCTTCCTCTCCAACCCGAGTCACCACCCCTCTGCCACCTCGGCACAAATCTCTCAACACCCGAAAACAACGCATCGTGACAATCAATCGATTTGCAACCCACAATCCAATAGTCGACTACAAACGCAAAGAAACCAATCCCAGAGCGGCATTACATCAGCGACTCACCTGCCTTTACAATTTTGCTTCGTACACTCGCTCACACATTCACTTCCACAAGTAACTGTATGATACAAAGTTATTAACCAAGTAACCGGTCCTACCACAGTCACAATAACTTACAGTTACAATAACAAGTAATTTTCTGTCCACTAAAAGAGTGATAGAACACTCACACAAGAACATGCAACTGTTATGACCTCTGACCTGCGTTGGTCACTTACTCATTGCGATCCACCCCGGTACCTGAGGTGTCTCACAACAAATGATTCCCGCACTCACACAAAGTTCCCTAACACAAGTGAGCAGTCGACAACGCTTCACGACTCCCACAATTTCTCAGACAATTACATTACAATACTATCCCGGGATCTTGGACTTCTCTTGAGCCCATTCACAAAATTCTCTGATCCGAAACCTGTTCAAACCAGTACTAATAACCACAATCACTCAACATGCATCCCAACTCCGCAAGACATCATGCACATAAAACACACCGCAATCTAACACTTTTCACACAATCTTTCATACTCACTCTGCCCTTTTCGTTCCGCCGCACCGTCAACATCTGCCATGTTCCGCCACTCTTCTGCCGCATCCGAACCTCAATTCCTCCTACTCTGCCCTATATTACGCCTCTCCCTTCACTATTTAGAGGCAAACCATCCTCTGCTACCATTTGATTATGCTGAATTGACCCCTATCTTCCTCTTCGCAGTTAGCGCCCAGGATCTTTTATTTACCTACGAAACAGTGATGAAGGGGAAAAACATTTCACAACACGATGACAATATCGTACCTGAAAGTATCACAGATTCCGTCTTTATGGTTGTCAATTTATTATAAGGCCAAGAATAATAAGATGTACACACATCGTAAAACCATCATATAGAGGTACAGGAAAATCAATACAGAGCCGATCCTACAAATATAAGTGATTCGGCACAATAGGAATAAAATGGTGAACTCCCAGAGCAAGATACAGCTTAAAATAGAAATGGAGTCCAATTCTCTTTTCTGGAGAAAATAAATCAAATCTGTCCCTACACTATGCTAAAAGGGTCCCCATCTAATGCCTTTCTATCAGATCCCAAATGTTTCAGTACGTGTTGACTTCCTGAGAAGTACTCATGTCAAATGGGTTAAGGTGCTTAAGGCTAGGAGCGAGTTCTAAGATGCTCCTTTCTCTCAGAAAGCTAGCAGAAGTCTGGGGTCTCTGACCCTGCACATCATATAATATAGAATTCGATTCTCAGTTACATCCTGGTAAATTTTTCCATTGCAACTTTTTCTAAATGGGGAGGTTCACGCCTTTTAATTAAAAAGGCTTTGTGAGGTACAGTGGCCTTGGTTCCCAGAACAGTCAGACACGAAAGATATCCTCCCTTCTCGCTTCCTCCTGTCTTCAAAACATTCCTTGTATCTTCTCCCATCTGAAAATAATGAGTTAGCATTCCGAAACCTGCAGTAGGGTGAGAACACTGCTATTTCTTGAAAACAAAATGCATTTCATTATTTATTTCTCGAGAAGCAAAGGAGGTGCAAAACGAGTACAGTCTTGGGCCTAGGGAATCAGGCAATTTAAACACAAACGATTACATTATATGATTATAAATGGTCCTGCTTTTATATACGCAGGCATGATGATACATACATGATCATTTTATAACACAGCACTACAGTTAATGTATAAATGATTTCCACTACACACATATTCATGATTATAAAACACTGCACCCAATATGCTTAATTGTGGGTACATGGCAACTATGACTATAATGCACCCATACAAAATAGAGTGCTGAAAGTGGTCTATCATTACTACCAAAGATTGAAGGGGAAGCGTGCATGGGGTAAACAGCAAATAAACAGTTCAGTGACCAAAGCCTCTCTGCTCTACTCATCTGGCATCCTAGGCCTTTCACCAGTATTTGGACCAGGAGCCCAAGAAGTACAAATTAACCTGGAAGAGTGGTAAGTTAAGGATGAAGATGCAACAAAACAGCTCTATACTTAAGAGCTGCTAAACTCTTTCTTCAACCACCTCTGTTGCGTAAATGACCAGGCTTATAAACCCCCTCCAGTTTCCTCTAAGGGCATAAATCCCAAAGCTGGCGCTGTACATAGGTCTAAAATACTTACTGTTCAACGAAGACAGACAAATGTGGTCACGGTTTTTCCAAGGTAAATGCTCTCCAGTGAGCCTCCAAAAATGTTGCTACCAGTTTCAGAAAAAACAGTTGATGGACAGAATGCAGAACAATGTCATACATTCACCCCAGTACAAAGATCTGGGCCTAAATCCATCGTTTTTTTGCTCACCATGCCTTTCCAGGTTGAACCCAGCCATATTCAAATCATTCTTGACCCTGTGCCTCATGGGAACAGTCCAGCCCTAACTACCAAGCCAGGTCGGAAACAAGCATCCTAGGACCGGTTTCGGGGTTTCACCCCTCTTCAGCCAGGATAGCTTGAGTCCAGTGGCATGCAGAGCACGGGACCCACGTCTGGGCATACCCTTCCCACTCGGGTGACAAATGTAAAAACAACAGTTGATGGACAGAATGCAGAACAATGTCATACATTCACCCCAGTACAGAGATCTGGGGCTAAATCCATCGTTTTTTTGCTCACCATGCCTTTCCAGTTTGAACCCAGCCATATGCAAATCAGTCTTGACCCTGTGCCTCATGGGAGCAGTCCAGCCCGAACTTTCAGTGCAACAACTATTGGAATGCTAAAGGGCATTTTAGGTGGCTTGCTTGAACAGGGAGAACATTAACAATCATTGGTAATGCTATGATTTTGTCTATGAGATGAATGAACAGCTTTTTTTTCAATCATCATCTGGGACGACGGAAACAGCTCCCTGACAAGTATCACGTGAGTTGAGAGGATGTGGCACAGCAGCCAGAGCTGCTGACTCGAGAGCTGGTGGATCCCGGTTGGAGTCTCTGCAGGCAACCCCTGTGATTCTAGGTAAATCACTTCATCTCTGCACTGCAAGATGAAAAGCAGATAGAGGCAAAACATTATATAAAAAAAATAGTTCCACCATAGTGGATATTACTAGTATTTTGTCTACAATAAACTTATATGAGAAGCAGACAAGGAACAAGCATTGGCAAAAGGAAGAAATAATATGCTGCAGCCAATGGAAATGGTGGAAAGTAAGTGGCATGCACAGGAGCCAAGTAAAAGCCATGAAAGAGAGGAGCCCCTCTTAAGTATATACTAAAAACAATAGATTTCCCACGCACAGCCAAGTGCTGTGCAGGCGAAACATAAAAAGGTGCACTTTCCTGAAACTCAACCTGATGTACATCTGAAGGACGCACTCAAACCCTATCCATACAATACAAAACTATTTAAAAACATTAAAATACCTGCTGTGTGATCATGAGCAGGTCAGTCATGGAGGTACACCAGGCAAAGTTGACACTTGGTTTACCGTTTGATTGGTCTTGCCCGAGAGGCTGTTGCCTCTTTTGAACAAGTGTGTGTTGGTTTATTTAATCTCTCCACTGAGGTCACTGGCAGCACACTTTACTAGATTAACAGCAGCGTGCATTGTGGAGTTATTTCCTTATTTATTCTCTGTGTGTTACTTTGGGATAGCTTCTAGGTTCAGCTCTCCTTGTTAGCTCTCTGCTTGGTACTGTCGGCTCTCTCCTTGCTAGACTATTGACTGCACAGGGGCTGCCAAGGACTGCCTGCCTGTGGTTAAGTGAATCAAAATCATTACTAACCCAGATATAGGTAATGAAATCTTTCTGAGATGTAAAACAAGCACACTGAAAACTAGAACTGAAATCAAGATGAAAGTAATATGAAAAATAATCGTAGACAACTAAATATTGACCGTTCACAGACAGTTTTCAGCCAAATATTGTTTGCTGCTATTGAAGCTCGGGAGCCTGCTGCCTGACCTTCACACTATGTTGCTTTGTTAAGGGTTGTTTGTTTAATTTCTTTTGCGTGCAGAGTACATTCAGCTCTACCAAAGTTATTAATCCTTCCAAGCAGATGCCTTGCTTTTATAAACAGCGGGCACATTGTTCCTGGAGCATTTGCTGATGTGTCTTGTTTGTAATCTTATACCACCATCTGCTGGTGAAAATTGAGGTCGTTTGTTCCCACAAGCCAAGTTTATAAGACGTACAAATAATCTCCGTGGATCTAGATGCCGTCATATTGTAGCAGTTTATTTTGCCAGTTGACGCAAAATATACCTGGTAAATATGGGGACTTACGCCAAATGTATGCGTGTTTGTAACTTGCTTTTCCAGTACTATAACCTGTTCCATTTTATACAGGTGGAGCTTGACTTTATAGTTGCGCTCCTGTTTTTTGTTACATGCGTAATGCTGAAGAAGCTGTGCTGTTGCGCCCTTCCGGAAATTCTTCTGCACTATATCGAAAATACTTTCTAGTTCATATGAATTGTACAATATTGAACTGCTATCTTAATCCGTTCCCATGCCTAAGGAAGAATGTATATGGATCGTTTAAATAACTATGGAGGTAAAGCATGGGGCGGGGGGTAATTTGTAAAAACCGCATGGGCATCCTACCTTGCTTTTAGGTGGAGCAGTGCAATTGAGGCTCCACCCCTACAGGTCACAGAAATGTCCTTATACACCTACATGTGACACTGTGTGCCCTAACTTTATAAACATGTGTTAACATTTAAACACATCAATAAAATGTATTCACCTTAGAAACTAAAGATTTATAAATATGTGCACTAATGTTCAGCTTAAGATGAATATGTATTCTGTAGTCATATTTACATTTATAATTTAGGTCACTTTTGTATGTATTCTGCAAGTTACTTTGAAAGTGCAATCATGTATGTTTTACTCACGTATTGCTTTTATTTTGAGTTACCTGTGCACATGTAACTCAAAATAGATGCAATACGTGAGTAAAACATACATGATTACACTTTCAAAGTAACTATATAAATACATGTATTTGAAGTGTGAATTTAAATGCTTAGTTAAAGTTAGAATGACTAAAGGCCTTAATTTTGAAATGCATTTTGCTCTGCTTGTTTGTCCCTTTCCTTTGCTGGTGTGTTTTCAAACTTTCATTAGCTAGAGAAAAGGGTATTTTTGTCTGTACTGGTTTCTTGATAGTAAGGCCTGAGAAGAGAAATCTTGGCAAGAAACGTGAAGACCTAATGGGCCGATGTAGCCTCCTGTTCATTGTGTATCAGGAACAGAGAATGTTCAAGGTTGCAGTAACTGCTCAAGTTCTGTGGGATGAGAAACTCTGGTAATGTTGCATATGCACAGCACAGGAAGAGAATTTATTGGATCCTGGTAGAGTGGAAAGAGATATGTTTGTTGTTGAAGTTTTACTTGTTTTAACATGTGCTCACACTGTTAGAAGTTAACATAACATAACATAACATAACACTTGTATTTGCAAAGCGCACTTATCACCCAGGGGTCTCAAGGCGCTGAATAACAGATGTTTATTGTTACCCAACTCAATGGCACATTTCCTTAGACTTTGAGGGGTACAGACCTCTCTGCTCCTTGTATTCTTGCCAGTGTGAAGCTTCATACTAAACACTTATTTCAATTCTGGAAGACTTTTACTGGAGTCTTTTATATGCTGACACCTTCTTGCATTTTCAAATTTTCTTGAGACCCAATTCTACGAACCATCCTTATTCTAAACTTAGAAGTTTTTGTATGCTGTGATTATTTCACATCTGATTCTACAGATCCTGAATCTGTTGTGATATTTCAGCTTCCAGCTGTAATTCTGTATCTCTTTAATATTCTCTTGATATGCATACATACTGTTTTATTATAAATTAGTTCTAAAACTACTTAACTTCAATTACTGATTTATTGTCCTTATTGTGGGGCTAAATGGGCTTCTCAAAAGTTGAATTGTTTTATTATTGCTGACTCCCTTTGCATCTCAGACAACTTAAAAAGATCGATTAGATGAGAGTTTGTAAGACACGCCCCTGCGCACTCCCAGATGGTAGCTTGTTGGATGGTTTAGTTCTTGAGACAGAGGGAGTTACTGTATCCATGTGAGAGCACAGTCTTGCCCAAACCCAGTCCAAGCCCCTAAAGCCTCTTTGTGGAGTCGGAGGATCGGCGATGCTCCAGCAGTTACGAAGAGAGTTGTAACAGTGGAGGAGTGAATATCAATAGGGTCCCATATTACAATTGCTTATGTCTAGCTTGCGGTGTTTTGCAGAGAATGTGTGGTGTGATGCAGTGATGTTTTAAGTGGTTGTTTGGATGTGGAAGCATTTAATGCAAAAAAGTTGAAGTGGTTATCAGGCTTGTAGTTGCCTAAGTTCCTGGGATAGTAATAAGTTATCAGTGCAGAAATCACTGTGTTATAATTGTCTTCTAAAGTTTTATGGTGCTTGTCGTGAGGTACTGTTGATGGCAATATTGAGATAGGGATATATACCTTTGTTTAAAAGTAGGGTGAGGTTGACCCTTTTGCGCAGGGGTGAAGCTACACTAATCTGGGCGATTCCCCATTGGTAAAGGTTTCACTTGAGTGTGAGTCTGTGTAGGCCAGAAAGTGTAGCTCCGGACCATTTCTTGTGTGATTGAATTCTTAGGTGAAGCAGAAAAAGTGGTTACATTTTGCTTGGCATTGTTGTGCTTGTATTGAAACGTTTGCAGAAATTTGTAAAGAAGGGTGAGCCGGGTGAGTGTGCAGCGATGGGATTGGATTTTTGGCGTGAGAGTGGCATTGTTGTTGGTTGACTACGTCATAGCCGCTCTGTTATTAGTTGTTAACGCTGAACGAGAATTGTAGGTAGATAATTATTTCCTGGCTTGAAACAAAATTTGACTTGTGATTGTGGATGTTGTTGAAGGTATAGACATGGGACATTTTGTGTCTTGGTTTGTGGCGGGATTGAGACCTGAGGCTAGCTTGATGATCCAACAGCATTTGATGTATTGGCAGAATAAATTGATTGGTGAGATTTTAAAATATGAAAAGTATTGCAGGGCTGAATTGGAAATTAATCAGAAGTGATTAAAGGAGAAATTAATGGTGGCACAGATGAAAGCAGCACAGAGAGGAAATTAGAGTCAATCTTTTGGAGGGTCTCTTGGTCCTATGAGAGGAGTATCAGCAGAGTGCTCGTGTGATGCAACGTAGAAATGGGTTCCCGCAATAAGGTAGAGGTCATGGTGTTCCAGTTGGACTGAGTACTGGGATTGACGTGGCAACTTTGAAGAGATCGAATCTTTGTCATTATTGCAATAAGTAAGGTGATTGGAAGCAGGAATGTTGACCTAATGCCAACAGAGTAATGAATGAGAACCAGGTTCAGAATTCAGGGCTTACACAATACCAAAGTAATAAGTTGGCACAGTCATAGAGTGTAGCGAGACTGAGAATGCAAAATTCTACTGTGCCTCAAGCTCCAGTGATGCAGGTTCCACAAGCCTTGATGCCATAGCAAAATGAAAATGGTCCCCAATTTAATTCATATCAGGTACCAAATTTAAATAAGAATTCCTTCCAGAACCAGAATCCATTTCAGCAATTTCCTATGTTTGAGATGCATGAGGGCTATGACTCTGATCAGTCACAATGAAGGTGCCTGTGAGGGTGGAAAATTCCGTTCTTGGCACAGTCTTAGTGGTAGACCAGAGTGGTCCATTCGTAGAAGGTAAGGTGAATGGCCACCGCGTATCCTTCTTGATTTATACTGGATCAAATCAGTGGTTGAGCATGAGAGAGGAAAGATAACAAGTAACAGGTGTAGGGAGGACTTGGGGTAGAGAGTCTGTCTAATTGGATAATAGATGACCCACTCATTGAGAAGCCGAAATAGGGTCCTTTTAGGAGAATCACCAATTTGTGGTGTGTGATTTGAGTCCTGTGAGCTTACTAGGAAGAGATTTATTTTGCAAGTTAAATTGCACCATCTATTGTAATTCAAAAGGAGTAGAGTTTCAAACCCATGATGAACATGTAGGCTTTAGACTGATAAGTCAAGGGTCCGAAGTTGAGTTGTATCCCATAATGAAATCTGAGGAAATACCGCTGGACCTTAGGCATACTGTAAAGTCTGAGGTTTGGGACTTATCAGGACAGCTATTGGTCTCTTAAAGGTAGTTGAGCATGTCCACCTAAAAGTAAAATCCAATGTTGAATATCCAAGAACCCTACAGTAAAATCTGAGTTCTAAAACAATTGCTGAGATTACTCCAGTGAATAAGTCAAGGATACAACAAGACATTTTGAAGGAGATAATGGGAAGTCCATGTAATTCACCCATTATGGGCTGGCAGAAGCCTGGCAGTAAATACTGTATAGTGCAGGACTGGAGAAAAATCAACAGTACCATTATTCTCTATTGTTCCCTGGTTCCAAATCCAGCTGTGATTTTGTTTCAAATTCTATGCGAGGCTGAGTGCTTCAATGTCATCAATTTGTGCCAGGCCTTCTTCTCTATACCATGAGGACAGTCAGTTTCTCTTTGCTTTCTGGTTCTACAACCATGTTTTGGCAAGGTGAATGGTGCCAAGTCCAACTAGGGTATACAGAAAGTCCTCCAACTTTCAATCACAGCCTTGAAAGTAATCTTGATTCCTTGGTCATGCCATGGAACTCAGTTCTGCTGCAGTATATAGACAACCTCTAAATCACATCAGAAACACATTAAGCTCATAAACAAGATTGTATTGCATTGCTGAACCACTTGGATGAGAATAGACACAAAGTGTATCTGAGTAAGGTGCAGTGCTATCAGAAGTAAGTTTTGTATCTCTGACATCACATTGAAAAAGCAGCGAGTAAGGTGTCACAAGAAAGAATCTCAGTGATTCTGAAAATGAATCTGCAACCACCCAGAGAGAAGTCGGGATTTTTTGGGGAATGGTGGGCTACAGTCGCCAGTAGATTCCCAAGTTTTCCCTTGTGACCAAGCTTTTAGAGAGGCTGACGTGCAAGGATGTGTCTGATCCGATACCTAGGGATAACGACTGCTCGATTGCCTTCCTAGAGCCGAGAGAAAGTCTCTGTCATGCCCAGGCACTGGGAATGCCTTATTACAAAAAAGCCTTTATTCTTTTCTACAGTGAGGGGGAGGGTTGTGCTCTCTCAGTGCTTACACAGATGCACAGAAATGTGAGAAGACCTGTAGCTTAATTCTCTGCTACTCTAGATCCTGTGGCCACAGGGCTGCCTAGGTGCATTAATGCCGTGTCTGCAGCTGGCGTCAGCATAGAATGGTGTGTAAGTATTATGAGGTGACATCACTTAACTGTACTTGTGCCACATTCATGTGAAATTCTGTTAGCACATACTCACACACAGCACTTAACTAAAAGTCTCTTGACCAAGTATGAACAGATCATACTCGCTGCGGAAAATGTCACTCTTAGACAATGTGCTACTTCGTATCCTACTCCCCTGATGCCTGTCCTTGAAAATGAAAAATATGAAGGGGCACTATGCACCAAGATGAGCCATTAGTAGAAAATGATTACATACTGTTTGTGGATGGGTCATGCTTGAGAGACAATGAAGGAAAGTTTAGCACTGCATATGCAGTCTGCACAGTCTCAGGAGTAGTCGAAGCCTACTGGTTTTGAGGGGTGTTCTCCGCACAAGTGGCTGAACTTATAGCTCTTACTAGAGCTTGCTGTATCTCTGAACAGCTGAGAGGGACTATATTTATAGATAGTCAGTAAGGCTTTGGGATTTATGACCTGTTCAGGATCCCATAGCCAAAATGGGAGGCATGCTGTGAGATTACTTGAAGACCTATATCTGCCTGCAAAAATTGCAGTTGTGAATGTCCCTCTTACCACAGTGGTGATCATTATGTGACAGTAGGCAACCGCTATACTGATGAAGTCGCAACTCACTCTGCTCATGGGTCATGAACATTTAAAGGTAAATACACTAGGGAGTCCGAAGATGAAACCAACTATAAACTGTATTGTCAACAACTGATACTTGGGATGAAGTGAAAATATTTTTGGGGAGAAGTGTCAGAGGCAGAACAGCGGAGTTGGATCAGAGCAGCATGTGTGAAGAGAGATGATGATATATGGGTTCTCTAAATGGCAGACCAGTGTTGCCAGACTCCATGCTATCCTTAATGGTAAGACATTTCCATGGATCAGTACATATTTAGAGGGATGCCATGGTATGCTTGTTTAATCAGCATTGGTTTAACCCATGATTTAGATTGGTGATTGAAGAACTGTTGCCACAGATGTGTTGTGTGTCAACAGATGAATATAGGGAAAATAACTCCAGTGGAATTGAGTCATATAAGAAGATCGGGAGGGCCATTCAACAGGATGCAGGTGGACTTTATTGAGAATTTGAGATGCCTCTGTGTAATGGGCTGAGATATGTCCTAGTAATTGTGTACATCTCGCGTTGGGTGGAGGCCTACCTTACCAGAAGAAATGCGATTCTCACAGAAGCCAAGTTGTTGTTGAGGGAGTTGATACTTAGGTTTGCTTTCCCGACCTCCCTGGAGCCAGACCGAGGGACTCTTTTCAATAATGAGGTCCTGAAATGTTGTGTGCAGCATTTCAAGTGGAACAGAGATTACAATACAGTTTTCGGGCAGAGGCTTCTGGCATAGTAGAGCTGGTAAATGGAACACTGAAAGCCCAATAGGCCAAAGTGTGTGCATCAACATCTCTGAAGTGGCCAAACACTTAGCCTCTTCTGCTGATGAGCCATCATAGTGTTCCTGACAGAAAAAACAGGATTATCTCCTCATGAGATAATCATGGGGAGAGTAATAAGACTGCTTGTGGTGCTCCCAAATATGCTTGTGAACATTACAGATGACATGGTGCTTAACTATTGCAAGGGACTAGTTGATGTGGTCTATTCTGTGTCCCGCCAGGTTGAAGCTGTTGCTGCCTCTCCATGTTTAAATCAGTGCCATGACCTCAGTCCTGGCGACTGGATCTTGGTGAAGAAACACATTCAGAATAGGTGTCTGGAGCCTAGATGGCGTGGACCGCACCAGGTTATCCTAGTGATGAATACTACTGTGAAGTGTGAGGGTCTTCTCAACTGGATTTATGCATCCCACACTCGAAGAGTGGAGTGTACTCTTGATGATGTGACAGTACCACTTCCTGAAGTGTAAGCTTCAACAGAGAGAAAGGAAGAAGGGGGTGCTCAGCGTGCTGAGACTCAGAACAGCCTCTGCCTTAGGGGGGTCTTGATGACCTCACATTTGAGGAGTCTGGGCCTGAAGTTCTACCTGTGCAAAACTCAGACCTTGATGAAGGGCCTAGTGCTGTGTCATGCCTAGTAGACTGAGGACAGTTGACCAAGAAAGCAAGAAAGAATGAGATCAATATTGCCTTCAGAACGAAATCTGAGTACTGACCTGGAGCATACTGAGGATTTTGGCATGTGTGACAGCAAAAGTGAACAACCTGATCAGGAGATCCTAAAGTGGTAGAATACCTTGTTGGAGGTACTCCTCCCCTGAATGGACATACGTTGCAGCAGATAATGATAAGATAAGAGTATGTGATTTGGAGGATGACAGTGAGGTTCCAGGTGAACCTCCATGACTCAGTATTCCTTAATGAACTGTGTTTTGAAATTGCTCTGGCATTGAATAGACTGACCCGAGTTGTCATT